>NC_137851.1:31375702-32000702 GCF_948465745.1 Chenopodium album | reverse complement strand
ATAGTTTGGAGAATGGGGATGACTTTCATACCATGTTTAATTTACCAAAAATAGTATAATTGCACAAGTAACTCAATATTGAATATTGCTTTGACTTTATTTTTAATAAAGAATATTTATTTGATTTAGTTAGTGTAAAAATATTCTAGCTACTACAATATATAATGAATAAATGCATGCACTGATCTAATTAAAAGTAAGGAAGGAAATATTTCGATCTCAAAATTGTGCATGATATTTTTAAATTATATGCTTGCAATGAATTTTTTTTTTTTTTTTTTTTTTTGATAAAGAATATTGATTTGATTAAGTTAATGTGTATGATATTCTAGTTCTAGCTACTATATACAATGTATTAATGCGCGTAGTGGTCTTAGTTAGTAACTTAGAATAAGAAAGGATATATTTCAGTCACAAAATTGTGCATGATATTTTAAAATAAAATTTATTGTAATTACATCACAATGATGACTAATACGTGCATAGTAAAAGTATCACAATGACTTATATATATTACTACATTGTATGGTAATATATCGCAATGACTAAACAATATAGTATCATTGAAATATTTCCTATTGTGATATATAAATGTATAAAGTGTTTTAGTCAAAATATATTGAAATTATAGACTTAATATTTAAATAAAGATTAATTTATATAAGGAATGAAATATATCAATCAAAGCATATTGAAATCATAGACTTGATATATATAGTGTTGTTTAAATTTGGTTATTTAAAAAAATAAAGAAAGAAAGAATATTGGAGGGAAAAAACAGCGCCAGGAAGTGACACGTGTCATTCCTGGTGTCTGTTTTAGTATTATGTTATGATTGATTCTTCTTTTTTATGGTGTATTAACTTGTATAATCGGCCCTTTGTTCCTAATGGACCTTGTGATACTTGTTCATTATGGACAATTGATATTAGTCCTTTATGGTTTTATTATATACTTATCTGGGTGAGTTTGACTAGTTGTTTTCAGTTCTTTGCTTCAAAGTCATCTTCTTTGACTTTCTCTTGTTACCTTGTATGTTTATGCCATGCTACTGGCTACCTATCTTTTTTTGAACATTCTCATAATAATTCCTTTGGGTTGTACTAGTACTTCATCAATTGCTTCATTCAGGTACTCACTCTTCTATTGATTGCAATTGATGATCCTTTTACCTTTTTTGGTATTGCTGGGCTATGGTACTTATCCGCTATATGTTCCTATATTTTTTGGGTACCTGTATTTTTTATAGATTTGGCCAAGTTATTGATCCATATACTTATCAGCTATATGTTGCTATATTTTTTGGGTACTACCTGTATTTTTTATAGATTTGGCCAAGTTATTGATCTTACTTTTTTAAGCCCTTTTCCTTTGTGGTTTAGAATTGTTCTCCTGGATGTTTATTTTATTTATGCAGTAATTGATGAAATACTTTTCTTGGTGCTTATTGTTCCTTTTTGGAACTTACCACTTTTATACTCTCTTGAGTTATGTACCTCAAATGACTTCCTTATTCATTTTCAGATGATATGGGTTTCAATATTTGGATTTTTCATCCTATTAATCCTGGCTTCTTGCCATTTTCCTTGGACACCACATTTCTTTCATGAATCTTTGGTTAAAACTCAGATTTGGACTTTTGTTTATTTATGTTTTCCCTCCAGATTTATTATTATTTTGTATTTGTTCTTCTTTCTTATGGTTTATTAATTTGTATTATCGGTCATTTCTACTGGAACTTATGATACTATTCCTTTATGGAATTTTGATACTAGTCCTTTATGGGCCTTTGATACTTTGTTTCCAATATTGTATTCACCTTTTCGTCTATTTTTAAGCACGTTTGTAACTTGGACTATTCTAAGTGCAGCATGTTCTATTCCAGGCATTTTGACCCATTTGTTATCATACGCCTTTAGATTTTTTCTTGTTTTTGTTATACAGATATGCGTTCCTTTTGGGACTTATGATTCTTGTTGCTTTTTCATGGTTGTCTCCATTCTGGGAGTGTTACATCTGAATTATATTCTTTTTGGGACTTCTGAACTATACCTACTTATTTTTCAGGTCTATGGTAACCTTATTTTACTCATTTGTAGTATGATTGAGTTGTATTTTTACTTGTTATATTTCTTATGAAGATTATTAGTTGGAATGTTAGGGGAGCTAAGCGTGCACAGGCTATTAGTGAGATGATTTTTCTTAAGGAAAAAAGTAATCCCGATATTTTTATTGCAATTGAAACAATGAGTTCGCCTGCAAATAGCCATCGGTTGAGTAAAACGCTAGGTTATGAATCTATCCATATTATCAATCCACAGGGTCATTGTGGAGGAATGTGGGTTTGTTATAATTCTCCAAATATTAATGTCACTGTTATTAGCTTACAGCATAGGATTGCTTCCTTACTTGTTCATGATTTGGAACATGATTATGTTTTCATGCTTTATTCCATTTATGCTCCTGCTTAATCTGCTCAAAACCCTTTGTTTTGGTCGGATCTCTTTGACCTTATTACGAGTAATCCCCTTCCATGATGTATTATAGGCGATTTTAATGATTTGTACTTGCTAAATGATAAACAAGGTGGTAATCCTCCTACCCCTGCTAGATGTTTTAGACTCCAACGCTTTGCTCAATTCATGCAAGCCATTGACATCCCTTGCCATGGGTAATTCTTTTTCGTGGAAGTGTCCTTTTCACTCCCATTTCATTTATGAAAGACTAGATCGTTCCTTTGTTAGTACTCAATGGTATTATTTATATCCGTTTGCTATGCTTTTGTATGAACACTTTTCTATTTCTGATCATGCCCCTATCATTTTAATAACTAATAACAATGTTACGCCATGATTATCTTCCTTTAGATTTCAAAATATTTGGACTACGGAGTTGGAAGCCCAGAATATTATTTCTAAAAATTGGAAAACTTGTTATAATGGTTCCCGTTTCTATTGCATCTTGCAAAAATTGAAACGTGCTAAGACGAATTTAAAACATTGGCACCATGCTAAATATGGTAATATACAAGCTAAATTAAGTTTAAATCAATCTAAATTGATTTCTGTTGAATCTCAACTACTTTTTCCAGATAATGCCCATATACGCCAACATCTTATTCACCTTATTCCCCAGCGTGAAAAATTTCTATTATTTGGTCAAAAATTTTGGGGCAAATATGCTAGAAAGTTATGGTTAACAAAAGATGATCGCAATTCTAGATTTTTCCATGAATCTGTAAAGTATCGTCTAGTAAAAAACAGATTTTTCAACTTCAAAATGATGATAACCAATGGGTTGATACTCTCTCTGATATTACTGACCTCTTCTTTACTGAATTTTCCTCTCGATTTAAGTCTGCTTATGCTCATGACCGAATCATCTCCTTACCATGGATTGTTCCGGTCATCTCTTCGGATGATAATTTAGAACTTACCATGGAGTTTACAGATGATGAAATCCGTCAAGCTTTTTTTGATATGTCTCCTTATAAAGCACTTGGCTCAGTGGGTATGGTCCTTAATTTTTTCAATTTTATTGGAATATTATTGGTCAATATATTTGTAAGCTATAAAAGGCTTTTTTTTTATGATGGTGTCCTTCTAAAAAAACTAAATCATACTATTATTACATTAATCCCTAAAGTTGAATCCCCTTCTAAAGCAAGTCAGTAGAGACCATTGAAACCTCTACCTTTGGGCTTGAGGTATACATATCTTGATTCCAATAAATCTTTTCCCGTAATTATCAATTCAAATCTAACGGAGGAGCAAACCTCCCTCTTGATCAACGTTTTAAGAAAACACAAGAAGGCTTTGAGTTATACCATTGATGACATCAAAGGTATAAGTCCATCCTTATACATGCACAAAATTGATCTAGAGGGAGATGCTAAACCCGTTAGGCAAAGGCAAAGGAAGCTTAATCCTTCCATGCAAGAGGTTGTGCAGAAGGAAGTTGCTAAGCTTCTAGATGCGGGAATTATTTATCCAATTTCTCATAGTGATTGGGTATCCCCCGTACAAGTTGTGCCAAAAAAGGGTGGCATGACGGTGGTGAAAAATGATCATGATCAACTAGTTCCTACTAGGCTTGTTACCGGTTTGCGTATGTGCATTGACTATCACCAACTCAACACAAGTACATGCAAAGATCATTTTCCATTGTCGTTCATTGATCAAATGTTGGAAAGGCTTACAAAGCACTCCTTATATTGTTTCCTTGACGGTTACTCGGGATTTTTCCAAATCCTGATTGACCCCAAGGATCAAGAGAAGACGACTTTCACATGTCCTTACGGTACCTATGCGTATCGTAGGATGCCTTTCGGGCTTTGTAATGCCCCCGCAATATTCCAACGTTGTCTGATGTCAATCTTTAGTGATATGATTAAGGATGAAATAGAGGTATTCATGGACGATTTCTCCACTGGAGGAGCCACCTATGAAGATTGTCTATCCAATTTATCTCGTTGCTTGGAAAGATGTGAGAGGGCTAACCTCATTTTGAATTGGAAAAGTGCCATTTTATGGTAGAGAGTGGGATCATTCTTGGGCACAAAATCTCCCATGCCGGCATCCAGGTAGATAAACACTACTACAAAACTTGGAAAAAAGACCCCCATTTAAATACCCGTTATTTTACCAACGGGTCCGTTTGATGTAAAAGATCTAATATTAATTATAACAAGTCTCTTATATGTATTGAAAAAAAAGAGTGAGAGATGAGAGATCAGTTATCAATCCTAACGGGTCTCTTCATTTTATTAGGTCCCATATCTCTGATGAGAGAAGAAATTTGAGAGACCCGTTCTTTAATTTGACGGGTCTCTTAGCTTTGCTCCTTACGTACTCTGCCTGTAGCAATAGGTGCCTGACCTTTTTATTTTTATCATTATTATTTCCCAAACTCATTCACCTATTCTCTCTCTTCAAAACCTCCTCCCAAGCCCAGGCCCAAGCCCAACCCAAAATTAAAACCCTCATATCATCCTGTATTAATCCGCGTCACCCGTTAGTTCTTCTTCCCTTCTCCATTAAATCAACACACTGCCCTTCTTCTCCATTGAATGAAGACACTACATTTACTCTAACACTAGTAAAAAAATGGCTCTTTTTCTCCTCTTAACATGCTTATTGCTCTTTATCCTCTTATTTTTCTCAAGTTCGAGAATATCACTAAAAAATAATGAGTGTTTGATAATAGATCTGCAAATTATGAAGAATTGTTGTCTAATATATAAATGAACTTCTGATCAAAGTTGAGGTAAGTGATCTATAAATTGATTTTTTGGTTTAAATTGTCTTGATATTTATGATTTAATTGTATTTTATATGAAGTTTCTTATCATTCGTCTCAAATTTTTTTTCCTTAAAATGGACAAATTTATGAGTTGAATGTTATGAAAAGTATTCCGATTTTTTGTATGCTTTTATGAATTACATTTGTTGCGGCCTAGCAGAATTCTTAATTACAACTCATCTTCAATTTTGGTTGTGGTCCTATTTTCGGGTCTCGCCTTCGGGGTCATTTCTCTGATTGGCTAGTTAATGAAGGTTTCGCCATGGGAGTTATTCATTCCGCCGAGATTGTTCGTTGTTATTGAGCATAATAGTTGCTGGTGTTCTTTACCATTCGGTCCTATTATGCTCAGTGGGTAGCAACCGAGGATTTTAATAAATAAACTCCTTGTTTCCAAGGATAGCAGGCCAAACATCCTGAGTGCAATCCTCCATTAAAACACGTAACTATGTCATTATTGTTTTGGCATTAAATAGCTTTTCTATTTGTCTTATTTTTGTTGGATCATCGATTATAGTACTAAAACTTTTATATTAATTTAATTATTAAGAGTAATTTGTCTTTTTTTTTTTTTTTTTGTTTTGTTTTGTTTTGTCAGGTTTTCGAGGAGATATAAAAATGGAGTATTCAAGCCTTGTTGGTGTTATAATAATTGTTAAATTTATGTAAATTCATAGTATGTATAATATTTTTTTTTTTTGCAAATTTATGTTGGATGATTTTTTTTTGTATGCGTCAATTTTAATTTAATCCATTGCTATTTTCCGTGGTCAAAGTACAATTTAAAATTTATGAATTATCTGCCAATTTTTATATATAGCGTATAAATAGAATTTTCAATTTTAATGAAAAATCGTACCAAATAAAAAGAATTTTTTTTTTTTTAAAAAAAAAACTTAGAGAACAAAGAGACCCGTTATGTGACATGGTAGGTCTATTTGATACCCACTTAACAGACCCCCTACCTCTAACAACATGTCTCTTTTTCTTCAAAATTATTAAATTTATAACTTATGTAACATACCCACTATCACTTACAACGGGTCTCTTTATCTTTAAAAACAGATCCCCTTCTAATGACGGATCTCTTTACCAAACAGACCCCTGAGATAGAGACCCGTTGTGAGGCAGTCTCTCAAGCATATTTCAATGGGTCTCTTTGCAAATTTTTGTAGTAGTGAAAGCTAAGGTAGAGGTCATTGAGAAACTTCCTCCCCCCACCAATGTGAGGGAAGTGAGATCTTTTCTTAGCCATGCCGGGTCTTATCGGCGTTTCATAAAAGATTTTTCATTAATTGTCAAACCTCTCACATCCCTCTTGCAACAAGATAAAGAATTTGTATTTGATGATGCTTGTCAAGAATCGTTTTGTAGGTTGAAAGAAGCACTTTGCACCACTCCCGCAGTCCAAGGACCGGATTGGTCTCTACCATTCGAACTAACGTGTGATGCAAGCGATGAGGCCATTCGCTCGGTCCTTAAACAACGAAAGGAAGGAAAACTTCATGTTATACATTACTTGTCCAAGACTCTCAACGATGCACAATGGAATTATACAACTAATGAGTATCCATTCATTTGAGAAATTTAGAACCTACCTCATTGGTTCTAGGACAATAGTGTACACCGACCACTCGACTCTCAAATATTTGATAAGCAAGAAGAAGGCTAAACCGAGATTGTTGAGATGGGTTTTTGTAACACCCCCTAATCTCCCTCTACGGAAATACTAGTATAATACGTATAATTATACCGTAGAGATAGACTTAGGCGTATTACCGCCGCGTGATTACGCAAGGCTACTCAACTTACTAACAAAACAATACTTTACAGCGGAAACTTCAAAACTCTCCTTTATTAATAATAACTATGAATAGAAACCAATGTTATGAGTACTCAAAAATAGATACAAAGACCACGATTCCTAACTTAGTGAAACCAAATCCCGGGACTCCAATGCATCAATTTATTCACTCCACCTGAAATAACGCTGCTTACCATTACGGTAAACAGGGCGAACCAAAACAAATAAGAAATACGGGTTAGCAAAATATGCTAAGTACGGTAAGTACAAGATAATTAAACTCAATTTATTTGCAAACATGCTTTTGAAATCAATTCCAATAATTAATCCAGTAATTCCAAACTCATGATTCAAAACCAATTCTCAATATTCAAATCCCAATAATCAATAAAACCAATTCCAATTATTTTAAAACCAATTAAACCAATTCCTCTCCCAAGTGTGCACACCCCCAAGCTAGTCTCCTTATGTTACAAGGCTATTCTTGAGGAAAGACCCGGTCATACAAAGTCCAAGGCCTTATCAAAATACCAAATCCGCATAGTGAGATTACTAACATGCTTATAAAGCATAAATAATAAATTTAATTCAATGATTAAATAAATCCTCTTTAAATCCAATAATTCCAACTTTTAATAATAATAATTCAAACTCCCTTTTTTTTTTCATAATTCTAACAAGCTTTCAAAACCAATCCTTTTTAAACATGAATAATAAATTAATTAATCAAAACATGTTATAAAAAAAAAATCAATACTCCAATTTAATTATTAAAACCAATCTTTGAAACATACTTTTATTTCATAAACCATAATTCAAGTCAATTTAATTCAATCACCATAAAATCATTCAAACATGCTCATTCAAATCAATCTTTTTTTTTTCAAGGTATCTAACTACCTAACGTACCTTAATCCTCGCTTAGCCAAAAACACTTCAAAAGAACTCTCAAGTAGCTTGATCGAACATACCCTACAAATAAATATAACCTTAATTAATATAAGGTTAACAAATAATCACAAATAATGAAATTAAAAACCCCCCAACTATATGTACATGAACCTTTTAAATTAATTTTCATAAACATCATTAAAAATCTAATTTTATATAACTAAAACTACTCATAATAATTTTTATAAATCCCCCATAATAATAATAATAATAATAATTGAATAAGAGAAGAGAAGAAGAAAAGATAAGAAACCAAGGAAAAGAGAAGAATTGGATTTTCGTTGGAAAGAATAGGCAGAACTTGCAGAGGCTATAACTCCTTCGATATAACTCTGAATTGGGTGATTCTTGAGCCTAACCTCAAGGATTTTTCGAGAGGAACAATATTCTGTGAAACATCAATACCCCAAAAACTGACCAAAAGTGCCCGAAAATTGGCTTCAAAGATAAAAGGGATGATTTGTGTAAAAAGAGGAGAAGAAAAGAAGAGAATTAGTGTGAGGTTTGATCATGAATTAAAGGGTATTTATAGGCTAGCATGTGTATGAATTACGGTAGGAAAATATAGGAAGAATTATGGTAAGTAGGGTTTAAGGGATTACTTGGAGAAGTGAATAAAAGAATTAAGGAAAGTTTTGATATTTGAAGAGATTGTGTATAATTGAATATGGAAGGTATGTTTGTCATGAAAAATATTAAGGAAATTGGAATTACTTGGGGAATAATTAAGAAAAATGGATGGCAAGAAAATATAATGATTGGATACTAAAAAGATGGAGAATTAGATTTAAGGAAAATAGGAGATTTTAAGGAGATAATTAAAAATACAAATTACCAAATACTTGGCAACGTAATTCAAGTTTATGGCAATGTGGTTTGAAATTGGTAGATTTTTTATTTTGGAAAGGAGGCTTGATCACCCTTCGCTTCACGATTAGGCTAAGCACCAATTTCCAAATTTTTCCCCACCTTCACCCCTAGCCACTGTTACAACCCTCTAAATGCTCTTTTGACCTAGGGTAGTTGAGTCACTAGTCGGTGGAGGGAGCTTGATTTCAAGCATATGGAGAGAGCATGACTTGGTAAGATGTCGGGTTTCCCTATTTTGTATTGTTTTATCTTTGTTCCGGCACCTTCGTGGAGTCATGAGACGCTACCTCCAAGGATGGATTTGAATCTAGATGAGGGAACGTGGTAAGATTGTATGGAATGCCGGAGGAGTGGTGCATGTTAAAGTTCTCTATGCTTAGAATGATTTATCCTTCAATCAACCATTAGCATCCCCTTGCATGCTTACTTTTACCACTTAGAAAGCTTGTCATCCACTTATGCTTGTTGCCTTTAAAAGCTTGATTTGACTATGATTTGCGTGTACTTATTGATTCATCCTCTTATTTCCGCCTTTTGGTTTGTCTTGAACGCAATTTTGTGAGAGTTGTGGGGTAAGCTCTTTGGAAACCCTCACGAGATCACAACTCGTCCTCATCAGCGACCTTGACGTTTAAATGGCTTGTTACTTGCGCTAAAAGCAAATTCGGTTTTTCTTTGTTACCTTTAGCCTCTTCTAGCTTACTTTGCTTGAGGACAAGCAAGGGGCAAGTGTGTGGGAAGTTGATGAGTGGCATTTATGCCACGATTAAAGGCTCATTTTAACGATTATTTTCCCATATTTGTAGCTTGTTTGTACCCTCTTTCTTAACTTTAGTTTTTCTTTCTTTTGTTCGTATTCTTTCCTACCTTTTACTTCCTTTGTCTATTTTCTACCTTGGCTCCCTCGTTTGTGTTTTGTAGGAACCGTGGTCATGAAAATGAGAAGGCTTTAGCTAAAGGGAGCTAAGGGAAGCAAGATCAAGAGGAGCAAAAGGAAGGAGAGGAAGCAAGGGAAGCAAGATCAAGAGGAAGCAAAGGAAGCAAGATAAAAGGAAGCAAAATCAAGGGAAGCAAGTTCAAGACAAGTGTGGTCGAACCTTCCAGAGGTTCGGTCAAATCAAGGTGTGGTCAAATTTCAAAAGTTTGACCGAACCTCCAAGGTGTAAATAAAGCAGTTTCAAACTAGTTTTCATCAATTTTGCTGGAGGGGTTGAACTCCCCAAAGTTCGACCACACTAGGAGCAGGGAGGTTCAGTCGAACCTACCCATGGTCCGACCGAACCTACCCAGGGTCCGACCGAACCTACCTAGTGTTCGGTTGGACCATTTCCCGATTACAGCCGACTTTGTACGGACTATTTAAGTCCCTCTTTGGAACGTTTTAGAGAATTAGATTAGCTTAGCTTGATTTTCTGATTTTTAGCTTAATCTAGAGAGAGAAACACTATTAGTTTTGGCATTAGTTTTCTCTCCCATTGTTGAGCTTGGATTTTGAAGAAGATGCTTAATCAACCTCTTTGTAGAACTTCAACTTCAATGAATGAGAATTTCCTTACTCTTTTCTCTTTTCTTTGCTATTTGATTTTGTTTTAGATTGCTTTTGCTTTGTTTATTACTCATTAATCATGCTTTTGCTTGTTAATTTCATGATTGACTTGATGATTGCCATGGATAGTGAGTAGTTATCTAGCCAAGGGTGTGGGGATGATGTAGTTAGAATTTGTTCATGTTTATAGTGTTGGGATTCAAGTTGATTGTGATTAAAGTCTTTACATGCTTGATTGTTCTTCGATCTTCTTGCAAAGTGCACGTTGTTAATTGATTGAAGGTGAATCTTTGCTAAATAAACTAAAAGTTGACTTAGCTAAGTTCATTTGTATCGATTGTTACTTGATTGCACCTCCCAATATATGGTTCTAAGGTGAAGAGCATAAAGGCTATGTTAGGAGAAGCCAATTTACCCCGAAAGGTGGCTAGATTGGACCCCCTTATATCGATATTCATACATGTTTAGTTCATTATCGGTTTGTTCCCATGTTATTGCATGTTCAAGTAAAACCTACATCTACCCGTTCCCCTTGGTGTTATCTTTATATTGTCTATAGTTCATTTCACTATTCGCTTTAATCTCTTAGATAATTCTGTTCTTTGTCTCGAGATAGCTTAATTTGTTAGTAGTGATCATAGTGTTTAGCTTCTTCCTGCAGTTCGACCCTTTGCATACCTTATACTTGTATTTGGTTCGTTTAGGTTATAAAATTTTTATTTGATTTAGGATTAGGCACTTGAAGACGTGTTTATATCCCTTGTCAGGGACGCGGTAAGATGTGTTGAATAGGCCTAGGTTGAGTATTTTCGGGAAGGTTAGCTAGGCCTTGGTTAGTCGTGACCGCGGCTGATCTTAGGTATATACCTCATGCTCGACTTTTATTGCTTAAGGATTCTTGTATCTATGCATGTGCTTTTCTTTGAGCAAATTGATTTTTTGGTTTGTTTTTGGGCAATGCGAATTACTCGAGGACAAGCATTTGGCTAGCTTGGGGGGATTTGATAAGTGATTTCTTTGACCACTTATTGTGGTGATTTTAACCCGATTTTGCAATCCTTTCCCCTCTTTCTAACCAGTTTTGTAAATAAAAGTTGTGTCTTGGCCTTGCCCCCTCTTTGTATGTGTTTGTCCATATTTTGCAGGTGTTATGACCCACTTTGACAAGCAATCAAAGCTCGAAATGGAGTTTGATGAGTGTCATTTATGGCACTCATTTGTTCTCTTATAGGGTGATTTTAGATTGCTTTTATAGCTCTTTTCATTCCTTTTTCCTTAGTTTTGCTCTTTATTTCTTTATTTTGCACTTTCCTTAGTTGATTTTCCATTTTCGTGTATTTCTTGGTTTATTTTGTCTTTTTCCCTTTTATTTGTTTGTTTTTTTTTTTATTTTTCAGGTTAAGATCGTTGTCCAAGGATTCGCGAGGTTTCTCCCCGAGTTTTGCATTGATTGGGATACTTAGTGTCTCCCATTTGAAGCCTAAGCATGGAGATGTGCAAATTCCAAGTTTCCTTAGGCCGTACATTCAAGCCATGGAGCACCAATTTTGGTGTTGAGCCCACCGTCAAGGTGTTTAGAATCTGCCATGCTCCGTGCTCATCAAGCACACCAAGTGGAGCGCACGAGGAACATCAAGTTGAAGGGGAAGAAAGCTGCCCTGCTCCCAGGTGCGGGCGCGCGCGACTATGGCGCGGGCGCACAGTGTGGTGACGCGGGCGCGCGGTGCTCTGTCGCGCCCGCGCCTGTTCTCCCCCTGTTCTGTACCCTTTTTTGCGCGGCCGCGCATCTTCCTTAAGAAAGGCCGCTCCTGTATGGGTCTATTTTGGACGATCTAACCAACTTCTCTTTGTTAGCTTTACTATATATAGATTTTTCTTCTATTTTTAGGAAAAAAAGGATTAGGGAATTAATTGTAGAATTTTGAAGATTAGAGATATTAGTTAGAGAAGAATTTTAGAGAGAGAAACTCATGGTTGATGGATTGATGATTGATTCTAAGCACATTTCCATTGATTTCATCAAAGTTTGTAAGGATTTCTTTTACTTTAATGCAATCTTTAGCTTTTGATTTCAATTGTTTTGTTGATTGTTCAAGTTTATTGATTAGTTGATTGAATTTTTTTGATTGAAATGATGATGATGAATTTGTTGATTTGCTTAGTTTTGATTTTGATTTCTTCCATTGATAGTGAGTAGTTTACTTGCTAGGGATGCGGTGAAGCATGTTTGAGTGATGGATCATAGCTAATTGGGGGGTTTTGATTGATTTAGCATTGTGATTAAATTGGTTGATTGATTTTGTGCATGTGTGTGATTAGTTAAAGAGTAGCTAACTTTAATTGTCATACTAGATTGCATTGTGTGCCTACATTGATACAGACCATTGATTTGTAGCTCGCATTTATCGATTGATCTTGGTTAGTGACGTTCTTAGTTAGAGTCTTCCGTAGTTGGCGCTAGCTAGACCTCTAGGAGATAGCTTGTTGAGCTCTTTTGATTGCATTGTCTATCTTCCCTCGCAATACTCGAATTAATCTATCTCCAACCCGATTAGTGTGTGTCCATTGCAAGTACATGTGGATCCTAAATCCCCAGTGTCTTGATATATTGATTTACTTTGTTTGTTTAGTTGATTTTAAATAACCTACCCTACCTCTTACACTATTGACCGTAGCAAACTTCCCCCCATTCCTATTGGTTCGACCCGAACTTGCCCTATTACTAGGTGTAGGTTTGGTTATAAATTTAGTTTGATTGGAGGAATTTTAGTTTCAACGAACTAGAATCCACCCTCTGTTAGAGTTCAAGTCATGAAAATAGAGAAAGGAGAGCCTGCTCCTAGTGGAGCGGGCGTGCACCTCTCCAAGAGCGGGCGCTCCATCGAAATCAAGACATTCTGCCCAAGATCCCATCCTGTAAGGAGCGGGAGTGCTCCCTAGCTGGAGCGGGCGCTCCTAGCTGCTCCAGTACTTTCTGCCACAACGCTGAAGCAGGGAGGAGTGGGCGTGCACCCTCTGATAGGAATGGTGTCCTTCGAACAAGTGTATTATTCCGATAGAGGGTTCAAAATTATTAGAAAGCTAATTATTCAGTGAGGTCAAGTGATCGGAATGCTTAGGTGGAGGCTGCTTCCGATCAGTAATATTAATGAGTAATTAATATTACGGCTTAATCTTGACTGTACCCTTTGGGTCACACCCAAGCAACTAACGAACCAACACAACGAATTAATTCGGAAGGAATTAATGAGTCGCTCGAGTATTGTGAACAAAGACGTCTGATTTCGAGTTTAGAGCGTCAGAACCAAATCTTAAAAGTTGAGCCAAAATTTAGGAATTGGCGAGACGGGAAAATGCTTCAAGTAACAATTAAAAACCCTAGCCGCGCGAAAGGCTAGGGAAGTGCGCCAAATAGAAACGCGCCATGTGGCAGCGCACATGGCAGCACACGTGGCATCGCACGTGGCAGCCACCAAGTGGCAGTGCGCCAAGGTGGCGGCATGCCACATGGCAGCGCGCCACGTTGGTAATGTCATATGGCAACGGGCCGCGGACCCGGGTGGCGGGTCATGGACGCGGGCCAAAAAGTGGCGGCTTAACCGAACCCAACTTGGGGCTCAAGGTTGGGTGGCACATGGTTAGCTCACAATGCATGTGAGTTGCCTTGGGGAGAAAGTGAGGAAGTGGTCCTCACCTAACCATGTGACACCTGTTACTTTGTTATTCCTTGGTTTATTTAACTAAGGATTGAATTCAACATTCTTTCCATGTGGGATCTTTTTGTGAAAAAGTCCCACATTGAAAGATGAGTGGAATTTACAAGGAAACACTCCTTATAAATAGCCAAGGCATACCTTGGGATTGTTCACTCGAGTAAGGTGTTAGAAAAGGCATCTTCATTGAGAAAACCTTTAAACGCATATAATTACTCGAGTATTAGGTCGGGCTTGGCTAACCTCTAAGCATTGGACCTTGTCGGGGTCGAGCTGCGGGTGGATTTCCGTAGGAGTTTTTCGCGCGAGCGAGACTAAAATCTTTCCCAAATAAGAGCTTGGGTTACGAGCGAAACACTCGTCAAAGGTAATTAATATTTCCTTAATTCTTGTTGTTTAAGTTAATTATGTCTTGTGATTATATTAATTGTGAGTGTGGTCTTGGCTCGGGTTTTCTTCCGCGGTAAGTTAGACTCATCGAAACCCAACAGCGGTATTGGAGCCTTACTCATTTATTTGTTATAATCATAATTTTCAAGGTGTTTTATGGCTTTATTTTTCTGGTTTTATGTTGCTAATTAGATTAGTAGCTCGATTTTATTAATTTTAAACCCGTATTAGAGCTGATTTCAGCCCCGAATCCAGATTTTCGCCTAAAAATTGTGAATTTTGGGTGGAAAAGGTGTTCTGAAAATGGTTTTACCCTTTCAGCACTGGGTTTTTGGCCAAAATCCGACTAGAAATGCCTTTTCGAGGGATTTTTCGTTTTGACGAAAAATTTTAAGTCTTTATTACCTTGAATCTTAATGGCATATTTATGGTGATTATGTATATGGTTCTTTCCTTAATGTTTCTGCATATTAAACCTCTTTAAGCATGGTTATTTGGTAGTAATTGGTGCTTGAAAGATTGGTTTATATTTTCACATAATTGCAAATCCATTGCATTAAGTGTGAAAATTTTGTTCTTTGAGGCTTCTAAGTACTAAAGATTCAATCTTTAATTGTTTTAAGTGATTGAAACTTTGAGTTCCTAAATTCCATGAATTTTTGGTTGAACTTTTGATTTAATCATGTATTAAGTTGATTAGAATCATAATGTTTGAATCTTGTGATAGAAATTTCATTTATCTTCATATTGGAAGATATAATTTTTCAAGGATTCACAAGTTAAAGTTGAAATCTTTATTTGAATATTTGTGTTCATAATTCCAAACCCCTTTATTTTGTCAAAATCTCATGATTAATTTAAATTAATTAAATTAATAGTGAGTTATTACCCTTGTTCATTTTGTTGCACCAAGTTATACCAATTTTATTAAAGAATGGTTCTTGGAAATAATTTTGGTTATGTGCACCTTGATGAATTTTTTATTTAAGTTGGACTTGTAATAATTTTTTCATTTTAGCTCATTTTATTAATTCTAAAATTAATTTGGAGTTAATTATTTAGTCACGCAAAATTGGGGTTAAAAACCTAGGGATATTGCACGAAAATCAAGGGCAAAGCATCCCTTGGTGAGCCGGGCTGCATAGTAGCCCGCATGTGGCAGCCAAGGGGTTGCCTCGAGGAGGTGCGGCCCTATGCGTGGCTTCTTCTCACGGCTAGCCAGCCATGCGGGCTGCTGTGCGTGGCTCGGCTGTCCGTGGCTCGCTTGCACGTGCTTGAGCCTTGTGGTGTGGAACATGCTACATATGTATGTATGCATGTTGGTGCTTGATAGGGGTTAGTGTGCGTAGACATTGCTTGTGAAGTAATGTGGTGCAATGAGCACTCCAAGTCTTGGTGCTAGGCACTTAGACATTTTGAACTACGCATTTTTTGTGTTCTTTTACCGTTTTAATTAGTTATTTTAGTTTTAATTATTTAATTAAATTTTGAGCGGCATTGGCAAAATTTTGGGTTTTACCGACTTAATTAATTGGATTAATTAAGTTGGATGCGGAATTTAGTGGGAGCTTCAATTTTATATGCGCTAAATTACATAATCGGTTAAACAACTTTGACTAGTTTTAATTAGGCGTGTTAATTGGATTAACGACCTAAATTAGTTACTAATTTTCGCGTGTTTGTGCATTGTTACTTGTTTATCGTTGTTAAATGCATGGACCATTCACAAATAGTGAATGGATGAATGGAATGTATGTTCTCCCGCAGGTTTTATAAAAATGGCAACTAGTGGGGCCCGATTAGGATAGAAAATACGGACTGCGATCTGTGATGTATTTTTGTAAAATCTAAATACGGTCTGCGAACCGTTGAGTATTTTTGTACCTTGATATTTACATTAGTCCTAATCATAGATACTAGTATTTGCATAATTATGGTCATGTCTTGAAGACGGAGGTTCTTGGAAGACGAAGCCATGAAGTTGCAAAAGCCGTCCCTTGAAGACTTGAAGACTCAAGGGGTCATGCTAGTTGCCAAATGCATCTTTTTTATGTTTTCAATATATATATTTATGATCATATATATGTGTGATTTATATGTTAGATGCATGTTTAGGATTTCGAATGTTGGGATGATTAATTAAGTTCAATTAAATAAACCAACATAGAAACCCTAGGTCCCTAAAATATTGAGTAAAACTTGCCATTCCAAAACAACACTTATCGACCTATTGAGAGTAGTGATGGGCTACGCCAAAGCGAGGCATCACTTTTACTCCCTAAGATACGTAAGGCATACTGGGTATGCAAGTTGGTTTTGGTTATACTCAACGATATGAGTGATGGAGTCCTAACATGTCGTGGTAAAGTAAATAAGTTGTTGAGAGAGCATTAGATGCGACGATTTATCCAACCAAGAGTGGCTTGGAGCCATTAGCAAAGAGTTGCTTACCTTAGAAGATTGAGTGTTAAGACATCAAGCCAAAGCATGATTAACCACTCATTGCTTCTTTGGATCTTAGAATCGCTTTATTCTCGCCAAATGGGGACAAATTTAATGCGTGGATAAGACACTTAATAAGATTGAAAATTTGCATAAATGCTTTTAAATTTCAAACTTATTATGTTATTTTCTTGATAAATGGTTATACTTTGCACTTATATTTGTAGAATTCCAAATCAAACTATATTGTTTTCCATGATTGGTAAAGGAAATCTTTAAGAATAGTTCTCAAAGAAAGGAAAGGCATTTCTAAAGTTCTCATAAATGACTTTTACAAGTCCGAAAGGACGGTTGGACATCATGTATTCAAAATACTAGGTAGTTTTGATAAACATGAAGTATTGAGTTGGAAACTCAAAATTGTCAATGCTTGACAACCAACATATCTTTTCGCTTTATATGCTGGTGAGTACAACTCATTGATGTATTAATTCAAGTACGAATTAAAGGAAAAGATGGAACTTTGTTATACGGTGCATTACATGTTTAATTATGCCTAACAAATTATAAAAGTCAAAAACACTAAAAGAAATGATTCTGAAAGATTATGAGATAAAGTATGATAAGAATTATAGGAAACGTGGAACAAAGAAAAGGAATAAGATTCCATTTCTGCTAGAGAGTTCATGTTATTCTAATTAACTTAGCAAGTTATTATCTTCACAAGTATCAGATACTGCTTGAGTATTACACTTGGAAAGTGACCTCAAACTATTGAAGATAAGCTAAGTTATTGACTTACAAGCTTAGAATGAAGCAAGTGGTGCTACATCAGTTTTAAGGTAGTATGCTTTGTTTAAAGACCTATTAAGCTAAGGCTAGAACAAATAAATGGTTATTGTGTTCCATAATCAGCAAACAATCCGTTAACACACGGAAAGGCTCACATTCAAAGTAAAGAGCAATAGTTGCGAATTCATTTGAATGGCATGGTTGTCTAAATCATGAGTCAAGAATGCTTGATTATAAACAAACATTTCCCTAACATGAAAGCTCACAAAGTTCAAATCACAGACATGATTTGTGTTCCAGACATCTTTAGCAATGTCACATTAACAAGAACGTACTCAAGGCTATATAGGCTCTTGACAGTTGATTGATTCGGAATCGTTATAAGATAAGCAAGTCTTTCTTGTTAAAAACCGACAAAGTAAAGAGCTATTGTTCTTGGTATAGACAATTGACTTCGAAAGCTAAAGAGGATTCAATTACTTCAATGTTTCACGAAGAATTTAAAAGAGTATGGCTATATTCATCAAATGTTAACAAACTTGACCTTGAATAGTTCAAGAGTTTAATAAAGTACAGAATCGACTTGGCAAGATATCAAAACGTCTAGATTAGATCGAGTGATGTTTGAGCCAAGCGTGACCATCACAAAGTTATGAAATTGAAATTTTCATAAATAACTCCACAAAGAACAATTGTGTTTTCACGGAGACCTCGATGCTATTTAAAAATGACTCGAACAATGATGGATCACATCCTTTTCTATAAAGTTCTTAAAGATTTGGACAAATAACTGATGTTATACTAAAAAAAATGTCGGAGCTAAGAAAGGACACCATATTCAGTTATGGATAGAATTAACTTCTAAACGTCTTTTCAAGTATATGTCTAAAACTCTTAGCCGCAGTGGGAGCTCACTGGCTCAGTGGAAGCTAAGTGACTCAGTGGGAGCTCACTGGCTTAGCAAGAGCTAGGTGGTTCAGTGGGAGCTTAATGGCTCATTAAAGGCTAAGATAGCTCAAGTGGGAGCTAACTGTTTGTTTCACAACGAACTTTTACCCAAAGACAATATACATGTCTCTTTGTAAGCATTCAAGTTATACTATGGGCATTACCTCTACAACCTAAATGAGAACATAATGTTTGTTGCTCTAAGTGGTGTCTTTTTGGAAAGTAACACATTTCCAAAACAACAAGTGGGAGGAAAATGAACTCGATGACCATCGAGATTAGCAACAAACTAGAATTGAGAATCTCGGAAGACCTTAAAAGGGGCTTCGTAAGAATACTTGATCAAGAATACTTTAAAGGACTTTACAACTGCCTTAAAAGAGAATTTATTACTCACAAAACTACTAATAAGTTGGAGTAAGATCAAGACAATCAAAGGGCTTTGGAAGCGCCTTGAAACTCAGTGTTTGATGTAATAACCTCGTATAGGTATAGAATTCACCAAAGTTTTGTATTGAATCCTATAAATTTTCTATTAAGTTAGAAATAAATCTAAGACTTACAAGCATACTATTTACTATTAGATAGTAAGGGAATAATGCCTTGTAAGATAGCTATGACAAATACAAATTCCAAATAATGGTTAGAGGCTATAAGATCTGAAATAGACTCCATGTTTGAAAATCATGTTTGAAACTTGATTAGTTTGCATGAGGGGTGAAAGACCCATCGATCACAAATAAGTTTTCAAGGAGAAAACAAATAAATGTGGAAATGTATATGCATACATAGCTAGATTGGTTGAAAAGGATATAATTAAATTCACGGAGTTGATTTTAATAAAAGCCTATTCACCAATCGGAATGCTCAAGTCTTTTCGTGGTTATTCTAGTAAAATTGCACTTATGAAATATGGAAAAATAGATACCAAAACCGCCTTCCTAAAATAGGATTTTGGAAGTGACCATGAAAATAGTCTAAGAGTTTTGAAAATCTAAATGATGCTAGATTTGAAAGAAAGCTCAAGAAATCCATTATGAAATTGAAGGAAGCATTGCATAAAGTTAATAAATGGATTGACTTATGAAGAAACATAGAAATTCTTATGAATAAGAATTTTAGTGGGAGCAAGAGTCAATCTTGTAGGGTCCAACAAGAAGTTTATGAGCTGTTATAAATTAACTATCACATGCTAAATGCTTAGATTTCAAAGTATTTTCGACAATGGACCAAGCAAAAGACGATACTTAGTACATATTGGTATTAAGATCTATTGTACAAACTTAATAAAATGTTTGAACGTGTAAAGGAATTTACCGCGTTAAACATGAATTGAAGGACTTTGAAAGACTTTCGACCCGTATGTATAAAACTAAGTAAATGTTTGAACTAAATATGAGATAGGCTAAATACTAAGTCAAACAAGAAAGACTCTAGTAGAGACTTTCAACCATATCACATAGCAAACAGTTTAGCAAGACTCAGTGAAACTGGATGAGCTAAAATGGAACGTGGGTGGAAAAAGATTGAGAATCATTCTATAATTAAATCCATCATATACGCTACGATATGGAATCGTCACACGACTTACTTGCTTAGAGCATGTGAAGTATGTATATAGTACCAATCAACCTGAATCTATGTAATAGATCGTTAGATTATGGCCAAGAACATCCAAAGTACTTAGATAAGTAAAGGATGAGTTCTTCACTTGTGGAAACAAATACAATTTGAGAATTGATGTTGCAAGCACAAACCTTAATAAGGATTAGATCCTTAACAAGGAAGCCGTTTATAAGCACGAGCTAACAATGAGTCATGGCTTGAGAATGGTAACATGGACGTGCATCCGTGTGTAATTTGCGGGAATTTAAGGTAAATTTCCATGATCACAAGTGATTAGGGTATCCCAAATCATTGTGAGTAGTTTGGAGTGAAACCCAAGCAAAGCATCATCTGGAAGTCTACTAAAATATATGTTGAGAATATTGTTGCCTTAAAGGCAATAATAAAGAAGATGTTCTATGGAAAGTTCATTGTTGAACGTTAATGATTGTAGGTTGTCAAGTTTAAAATCTCAATCATGAAAAAGAGTGGGAGCCATCACTTGGACAATAAATCCTAAATCACATATAATCCATGACACTCTCAAATTTTATCATATTATTATGAAAGTGATCAATAATGAAGATGCTAAGATTAGCAAAGTAATTATAACTAAACCTATGTAATAAGTGAACGACAACATTCACAATTGCACAAAAGAAATCAAGCATATTAGATATGGGTGTGATTTCTATAAATGTTTTATAAATAGTGTTACTCATAAAACATTCGGAAAAACCATTTATCATAAGATGAACCATTCAGGTTTTGGAGTAATTTAAATTTCATGCAATTTTATCACTCCATTTGCTATTTAATTATGGTTTAGGATTAAATAATGAGTCCATTCGATTTTGAGAATATTCAAAATAGGGTATTAAGACCAGTCTTGATAAGGAAACACCTATTAAGTGAACATTGAATATTATAATCGAGAATTATCCCTAATTGAGGTCATTTAAATGATGGACGATTAATGACCACTTGATATTAGTGTGTAGTTTGATTTATAGCACCGTTTCTTGTGCTACAAGGACATGATTGTCATAAATCATTTGCACAGGTATTAGTTTGGAACCATACTGGATCGACCTATGAGAATACTTTAAGAGATTTAAAAAATTGTCATAATTATACTTCTCATTATGGCTATCGGAACCTATTTCCTCAACCATGAGTATTGTGAGTTCTCTTGTTTGAGTACTAGTCCGTTTTGATGTTGTCAAACATCTGCCGTAAAAGGGGATTATAACGGCAACACTCGGGCGGCTAGGTCCTCTCAGTAAGAGAAGCTACATTACAAGACTGGGAATGTCCCCCTACTAAAAATAGGGAATATGTCTTTGTTGTTTACAAGGCCTATCGAAGAACGAGACTGTGAAAATGCATGGCCGTGCTCGGATGGATTTTAGAAATCATCTGTTTATTGACATTCGGACTCGGGTATCGAGAAACCGTTCTGGACATAATAAAGGTGACGGATAAATCTTACCTTATAGTTCATGAAGAGACATTAAGCGACATAGGAAAAAGACTATACACTAAAAGCGCACTTGTCCGGAAGGACAAGTGGGAGATTTATAGGAATGGTGTCCTTCGAACAAGTGTATTATTTCGATAGAGGGTTCGAAATAATTAGAAAGATAATTATTCAGTGAGGTCAAGTGATCTGAATGCTTAGGTGGAGGCCGCTTCCGATCAGTAATATTAATGAGTAATTAATATTACAGCTTAACCTTGACTTAACCCTTCGGGTCACACCCAAGCAACTAACGAACCGACACGACGAATTAATTCAGAAGGAATTAATAAGTCGCTCGAGTATTGTGAACAAAGACGTCGGATTCCGAGCTTAGAGCATTGGAACCGAATCTTAAAAGTCGAGCCAAAATTTAGGAATTGGCGAGACGGGAAAATGCTTCAAGTAACAAGTAAAAACCCTAGCCGCGCGAAAGGATAGGGAAGCGCGCCAAATAGAAACACGCCACGTGGCAGCGCACATGGCATCACGCCATGTGGCAGCACACGTGGCAGCCACCAAGTGGCAGCGCGCCAAGGTGGCGGCATGCCACATGGCAGCGCGCCACGTTGGCAATGTCATATGGCAACGGGTCGCGGACCCAGGTAGCGGGTCATGGACGCGGGCCAAAAAGTGGCGGCCTAACCGAACCCAACTTGGGGCTCAAGGTTTGGTGGCACATGGTTAGCTCATAATGCATGTGAGTTACCTTGGGCAGAAAGTGAGGAAGTGGTCCTTACCTAACCATGTGACACTTGTTACTTTGTTATTCCTTGGTTTATTTAACTAAGGATTGAATTCAACATTCTTTCCATGTGGGATCTTTTTGTGAAAAAGTCCCACATTGAAAGATGAGTGGAATTTACAAGGAAGCACTCCTTATAAATAGCCAAGGCATACCTTGGGATTGTTCACTTGAGTAAGGTGTTAGAAAAGGCATCTTCATTGAGAAAACCTTTAAACGCATATAATTACTCGAGTATTAGGTCGGGCTTAGTTAACCTCTAAGCATTGGACCTTGTCGGGGTCGAGCTGCGGGTGGATTTCCGCAGGAGTTCTTCGCGCGAGCGAGACTAAAATCTTTCCCAAATAAGAGCTCGGGTTACAAGCGAAGCACGTGTCAAAGGTAATTAATCTTTCCTTAATTCTTGTTGTTTAAGTTAATTATGTCTTTTGATTATATTAATTATGAGTGTGGTCTTGGCTCGAGTTTTCTTCTGCGGTGAGTTGGACTCATCGAAACCCAACACCCTCCTTGGAGCGGGCGCTCCTCCCCTAGCAAGTAGAATCTGCCATATGCTAGAGAACAGGGCAGCGCGCGTGCAGAGCCTTTGGAGCGGGCGCTTCTTCCCGATTATTTGAACTCTGGCTTCTTCTAAGGCAAGCAGGAGCGGGCACGTAGCTGTTCGGAGCGGGCGCTCCTCTCTGGAAATCCGTCTTATTTTGACGGATTAACCTATGTAATTCGAGGAGTGTAAATACTTCCCCTTTAGTTCATTTGAGAGATAGACAACAGTAGCATAGTTTTTAGCATTTCCTCTTAGTTTGAAACAATCCATTTTGATAATTTAGCTTAGTTTTCATCAAATTAATCATTGTAATAGTTGGTTTCAAGGATTATTCTCAAGATTTAACACATTGTACTCAACATTAGAAGCTTCAATTAGTAACTTTCTTCTACTTTTCTCTAATTAATTTCTGATTTTACTTTGTCATTGCATGTTAGTTAAGTGTCTTTAGTTCTTGATAATTTGTTGTTGGATGATAGTTTATTCATTAGTTAATCACTTTTCCCCAATTATTGAAGTAATTAGAACCCTAACCCTTGTTTGCATGTTACTTAAGATAAATGGTGAGTAGTCTTCTTTGCTAGGGGTTAGGTGAAGCTCAACCTAATGGTTAGTTATGTAAACTTGGGAGAAGTTTTGATGTTTGATTTGCAATTAAATTGATTTTATGAGATTGCTTGTTAGTTCTTCATAATAGGATTAACTACCCTTGATTTAGGAGCTTGATAGCATGGTGTGCTTAGTTTGACATGGAAATGTGAATTGAGTATGACATTACTTATTGCAAATTTGATTACGTATCTTCTATTGCTAAACTAATGAGGAATCTAAGTTTAGTAGTGTGAGTTGTTTCCTATTTGCATGAGGTTGATCTTACATATAGTCTTTGCAATCTCTTGTCTATTTTACTTCCAATTTTCCTAATTGCCACGGTTGAGTGGATCCCACTCCCTAGTGTCTTTAATCTCTTGAATTAGAACTATAGTTTGTTTGTCTGCTTGACGAACCCCAAATCACTAAAGACTTCGAATTAGCTTAAGTGTTAAGAACCTTAGCAATCATATCCCATTCTTTGTGGACCGAACTCTTACTTATCATTGTGCTTGGTTTGTGGGATGTTTATTTATAAATGTGTTTGATTGAGTGTGGAATGTGCGATCGTTCTAACGCCCATCACCTTTAACCATGACTCGAAATTATTTGGATCATCATCACAAGAGAACTCATATTGAAAATATCGTAAATAGGATGCATCGTTCTTAACAAGAACCTTGCTCACAAAATTGTTGTAACAACTTTTCATCTTGTTGCTCAGTGGTGGTAATAATCCCATATGAGGATCAAGCTCTGACTTGTAATAATATTCTGGCATCTCTGTAAAGTCAAGCATAGAGACTTGAGCCCAGACATTCTTCCATCTTTTTAACAATACGCTGGTCTTAACAGCTGACTTTGTGGGTAAGAAAGAAAGTATATGACACAAGATTGAGTTATGTAGATTACTAATGTAATCTATGTTTTCTAAGGGGATACTCATGCGATTCATGTTTCGTATTTTAAATTACAATGGTTGAAGGCTTGGCAGAGGTGAAGGGATGACAATGTAATGAATACAAATGGTTGAAACCTCACGAGAAAGATTAGAGTACTTATCAAATGAACACTCGTCAAGAAAACCCACGAACTAGATCCTCCGATATGTGTGGACAAAGCTTTCATCCCATTTTCTTCTTTGACAACAGCACCATCTGCAAGCTGTCCACATTGCAGAAGCATAAAAAAGTCAAGAACAAACGATAGCGTAAACTCTTGATAGACAATAATTTAAGAACATATAAGGTATCTGCCAAGGTAGCGTAGAATTTTCATAATTGCTATCTAGGACAAGGTCACTATAATAAACTATCTTTTGTCAATTTGATTCAACTACAAGGACAAATCCATTTACATAAGAGAGAGTGGCCCATAAGAAATCATGTGTTCTTAATTTACTTAACAACAGCACCATTTGCAAGCAGTCCACATAGCAGAAGCATAAAAAAGTCAAGAACCAACAATAGCATAAAATCTTGATTGACAATAATTTCAGAACATATAAGGTATCTGCCAAGGATAGCATAGAATTTTCATAAAATTTCTAGGCCAAGGTCACTATAACAAACTATCTTTTGTCAATTTGATTCAATTACAAGGACAAATCCATTTACATAAGAGAGAGTGGCCCATATAAGAAATCATGTGTTCCTAATTTACTTAAGACCTCTGATTACACAAAATGGTCAAGTTTAATCACTCAAAAAATCCCCAGAAAATCCACTGTCTACAGTTATTAAAACAAAATTTCAATGTTTGTATGAAGAATTCATTTGATAAGTATACCCCGAATCAGTTAAGACCTCGGATTACACAAAATAATCAAGTTTAATCACTCAAAGAATCCCCAGCAAATCTACCGTCTATAGCTATGAAGACAAATTTTCAATACTCTACAACAAACTAAACCCTAATTATTATAACCAGATTTCACATTAAAAACATACTCGGTTACATCTTACCAACTAGTCTACAATTCATGTAGCTTACAAAGCAAACTACGCTATAACAGTTTACAAGTTACCTTGCACCGGGGGGGGGGGGGGAGAGGTCAGAGGATGAATGCTCTGGTAGAACAAAGAGAGAACTGAACGAACGAAGAATTTAGAGAGAGAAAACGAAAAGGGATTTCTGAGGAGAGATAAAATTTAGGGGTTAGATCACTTTAAAAAAATTATGACAAATAGCTTAAGAGAGAGAGAGAGAGAGAGAGAGAGGAGAAAACAATTGAGAAAATCATGTAAATTGGCTTTAGAGATAAAGCACTTAATAAATATTACTTAGAAAATTTAGGCTATTAGTTTAGAAGAAAGCGAGAGAGATTACTTAATTAAGAAAGTTAGGGAAATTAGTTTAAGAAAACAAAACAAGTTTACAAAAAAAAAAAAAAAAAACTTAATAAATTGCGTGAGAAAAAGACAGGCCACATCAAAAGTAGAGGACAACCCCAAAACAAGTTGAAATTTTTAATTTTGGGAAATCGCCCATCTTTGGCTTCAATTTTTTTTTAAGGAAATTGGATTTCGTATTCCATGGATATTACAAGAACGTTTATGGACGGTTCCAAATAAATTTTCTAGCCAACATCATGTTTATTTAGCAATTCCCTTGTACGTTGTTACATTTTCCAAGTAATCTTCTACAAGAAAAAAGTGATGGGCGGCCTCTTATTACTAATTTGGGTAACTACCACTCGTGTGAATGGACAATACTTAAACTATGTGTGTTTGGAAACACCTTATATATTCTTGGTCATATCCAAGTAATTTTCTATCGAAAATGGGTGTGGATCGTAGATGGGATTTGCAATATTCAGTTATGTAATCGAACCCTGCACCAAATGCGCTGCGCTGGAGCACAAAGCAAGAGTTGAATCGTCATTTTGACGGTTCTAATGAATGTTACACACCTTTATAAAATTACTAAATTACTGAAATTTTTGATAAAAAATGCCATAATAACTCTGATATGTTAGAATTTAATCTAGAAAAATCTAGATGTGTAATCTAGTGAGTAGTTTAGAAAAATCTAGAATAAGGTAGAAAAATCAAGAGAAGGTTTGTTTCTAGAAATATCTTGTAAAATATCAAAGATATTTGATGTAGAAAAATCTAGATACATGTAATATGAGATAAGTGTAGAAAAATCTAGAACGTGGGAACACCACTATAAATATGTTATGTGTGCATGAGTAAAGAGTGAGCTAATCACAAGAGCTCCACCAATGGTTGATAGAAACTAAGGGTTCTATCAAGAGAATGGGAGACATGAGCTCTCACAAACATGTTTGTCCAACTTATGATTATGAATACATAAAATTGTTATATGATACAACTAAGATTCAACGTACCAAACGTAACCTTTTAATTTTTAAAATCTAAAAGTCCATATCACAAAAAATAATCACAGACCCAAAACACATGTAATATGAACTACATTCAGGAAAAGCGAGTCCCGATGATCCCGTTTTCGTAAAATGAATCTGTGTGGTTGGGAGGAGAGATTTATTGCGTAACTGAATACCATATATCTTGAATATTGTATGAATTCGGTGCTGTCCAAGTAACCCCTGTAATATTGACCAAGTAACCCCTAGAATACTGACTAAGTAACCCCTATTATAACACAGAAAGAGAGTAACATTATAACATTGAGACATATTTGTAGTAGTAACCCCTATAACATTGACCAAGTAACCCTATAACACCGACTGAGTAAGCCTATAGTCATTCTTAACGAACTAATGTTTTGAGACATATTTGTAGTAGTATGTAATATTCATATTTATTATATGATATTGCCAAAATCTAATGTATGATGTTTATCTAATTCATCCTAATGTTGGCTTTGTCCGGAAATTTACATGTTACTTAACAAATATCGTTATAATTGGATGGATCCAATTAATTAAGAAAGGGGTCAAGTATAATATATCCATAATTTAAGGTTAATAATGTAAGATTTGTTTTTAATGTATGAACTATGGATACTACCAATTTCTGATCTGGTAATTTCCCTTAACTTAAGGAATATAACTATTTGATACCCGTAATAGTTGGTAATGTAAACTACTCCTATTGTACACCACCATGTAAAGTAAAAAACCTAAACCATGAGCTAGTATCACATTGTGGAGGAAATTTATATGAGCTGGTAATATAAGTTGAATACTCCATTAATCTGTTAATTTTACCAAGCCTTAACTAAATCATACTTAATAGATGTACCCAAATAATTAGAAATGTTGCATAGAGTTTCTAAACAACTAAACTGCTTCAAAATTTATACTTCACAGATTCTATAATTAGAATAAGAAATTTAAGATCAACATATACAACAACAGGAAACTTAAAAGTATGCAGTAGTTATTTACTCCGTTAAAACAAAACAATAGCATAGAATATTTTATATATTACCTTCAATATCAATTATAAATACCAGCACCTACCTATGTCTCAAAAAATACTAGCACCTGCCTAGGAATTCTTACATCCAACCAGAGCCTACTACATTAAAACAAACACCCCCCCCCATTTAAGGTATGATAGAATGATAGAATTCACCTCTTATACCTAAGCCTATTACATAACTTTGTAACTCTAGTAAATTAAAACCCTTACATCTAACACCTAAGGACCCATGTTTATATCATACATTTTTTCAAAATCATCAATAGAGAATTTATCATCTTCAGAATCATAATCTGAGTCATCAGAAAAACGACTTGGAGAATCAGGTTTATACCATTCTTCAGCTTTCGCACGCTTTGTCTTCCTTTCTTCTTTCTTCTGAGAATCATCAAGTCTTTTCTTCACTAGTGGAAAAAATCTTATTTGTAACAAGCTATTCGTAACGGACATATGATTTTCCGTTACAATTAAGTCATTCGTAACGGGCAAATTCAATGTCCGTTACAAAAAAGTTATGAAATGGGCAGGAAAAGGGTTATTTGTAACGGACAAATTGGTGCCCGTTACGAAAAAGTTGTTATTCATAACGGACATATTGGTGCCCGTTACGAATAAGTTTTTATTTGTAACAGGCATTATTCTGCCCGTTACGATTAAGTAACTAATCGTAACCAACAAATATTGCCCGTTACAAATAGAAAAGTCAACAGAATTTTGACCTTGTTATTTGTAACTAACATAGGGTGTCCGTTACGAATAAAGTAAGCCCTAAATTTTCACTTTCCCCTTTCTCACTCCCTCTGTCAAAAAAATTCCTCTTTCTCTCTCCAATATTGAAGCAGCTCCCGCGCGTTTTGCTCCTCTCATTCTCACTCTTCTCCTCCATTGAAGCGCACTTTGATTTCTCCATTATTGAAGCGCACTCCGAGTTCTCCATTATTGAAGCGCACTCCGAGTTCTCCATTGAAGCGCACTCCGAGTTCTCCATTATTGAAGCGCACTCTGAGTTCTCCATTGAAGCGCACTCTGAGTTCTCCATTGAAGCGCAGTCCGAGTTCTCCATTGAAGCGCACTCCGAGTTCTCCATTGAATGAAGCGCACTCCGAGTTCTCCATTAACGAAGCGCACTCCGAGTTCTCCATTGAAGCGCTGTATGAGTTCTCCATTGAAGCGCTGTCTGAGTTCTCCATTGAAGCGCTCATAGTTCTCCATTGAAGCGTACTCTTTCTCTGTCCTCCCCCAATTTCGTAACCCTTGTTTCAGTTTGCTTAATTGCAATTACTGAATTATAGGTTTTATTTTTTTTTTCCCCAAATTAATTGATTGATTTTACTATTTTCCATTTGTTTTGGGTTTTATTATGTTTTAGTTTAAAAGCCTTTGAATTTTGAGCTAAGTATGAATTATGTTTTTGTCTGACTTGTTTTTGGAGAAAGTTACCTGCTATCTGAGAATATATGCTGTAATGCTACATTTTCTATGATAAATTCAGTTTATATGAAAAATTATATAGTGGAAATTGCAACCAAGTCAAGGATGAGGCTGCCTACTATATTGATTCAACAATTATTGAGGTGCACAAGTGAAAAGGAAGTTTTGAAAAAAAATAAATAATAATAAAAGATATTTCCTTCAATGGTGTGCTTATTAGATCATATTTCTCTGTAACTGTAATGAGGATGTGTGGATTATTAGATATATAAAAAATATTGGGGAATAATGCCAGCCTTTGTAGTGCTTATGAGTATGTGTGTGTTTTTACAGGAAGGAACTTATGTGTTTGAACTAATTGTTACTTGAATCAATATGTTGCATCTTTAGGATTTCGGAATTGAATTGACATTGCTTAGACATATCGTGATGGAAACACTTTTATTGCATTATGTGACTGCAAGACCTTGTTTTGTACAATCATAGAGTTGGCAAAAAATCGCTTTATTGAGCTAGGTGCTGAGCTATGGCATTGTTGTCACCAATTTTTCCCTCGTGTTTTATCCTCAAATTAAAATGGTGTTAAGTTGCTGAAATATCTGTGTTTGCTTCTTGCCGACTAACTGTTATGTCTTATATAGCACTTTGTGCATTCCTGCCCTTTCCTACTGAGATAGTACAGCTTCCATAAGATAGCACAGCTCGGTCCTTAGCTCCCTCAACTCCATTAAAGAAGCTCCGTCCTCATTTCAAGATGGTGTTTTGATTCGGCTTAAATCTGACAATTTGGTATGAGTAATTAATTGTTTTGTAGCTTGTTTTTTTGTTTAATTAGTACATTGCATTGAGAGTTTCTTTCTTATGATTTTTGTTTAATTTTCTTCCAATTTTATGCCAATTCAAATGTGTTAATATTTATTATGCTTTATATAAGGTTGTCAATTCTCATTGATTTCAATTCATAGAAACCAAAATATAAGGTAATTAAGGATGTTATGTGTTATATTGTGTTAATTTGAACAAATACTTGAAAGATGGGAAAGGTAGAAGTCCCTTAGACAATTTTGAAGCGTTTTTGGCTCTATAAGCTCCCAAGAGTGAGATAATGGTCAATTTTCATTGATTTCAATTCATAAAAACCAAAATATAAGGTAATTAAGGATGTTTAGTATTATATTGTGTTAATTTGAACCAATACATGAAAGATGGGAAAAGTAGAAGTCCCTTAGGCAATTTTGAAGCCTTTTTGGCTCTATACGCTCCTAGAAGTGAGTAAATGGTTACTTTTCATTGATTTCAATTCATAGAAACCGAAATATAAGGTAATTAAGGATGTTTTGTATTATATTGTGTTAATTTGAACAAATACTTGAAAGATGGGAAAGGTAGAAGGCCCTTAGGCAATTTTGAAGGGTTTTGGGCTCTATACGCTCCCAAGAGTGAGATAATGGTCAATTTTCATTGATTTCAATTCATAAAAACCAAAATATAAGGTAATTAAGGATTTTTAGTATTATATTGTGTTAATTTGAACCAATACATGAAAGATGGGAAAAGTAGAAGTCCCTTAGGCAATTTTGAAGCCTTTTTGGCTCTATACGCTCCTAAAAGTGAGTAATTGGTCAATTCTCATTGATTTCAATTCATAGAAACCAAAATATAAGGTAATTAAGGATGTTATGTGTTATATTGTGTTAATTTGAACAAATACTTGAAAGATGGGAAAGGTAGAAGTCCCTTAGACAATTTTGAAGCGTTTTTGGCTCTATAAGCTCCCAAGAGTGAGATAATGGTCAATTTTCATTGATTTCAATTCATAAAAACCAAAATATAAGGTAATTAAGGATGTTTAGTATTACATTGTATTAATATGAACCAATACATGAAAGATGGGAAAAGTAGAAGTCCCTTAGGCAATTTTGAAGCCTTTTTGGCTCTATACGCTCCTAAAAGTGAGTAATTGGTCAATTCTCATTGATTTCAATTCATAGAAACCAAAATATAAGGTAATTAAGGATGTTATGTGTTATATTGTGTTAATTTGAACAAATACTTGAAAGATGGGAAAGGTAGAAGTCCCTTAGACAATTTTGAAGCGTTTTTGGCTCTATAAGCTCCCAAGAGTGAGATAATGGTCAATTTTCATTGATTTCAATTCATAAAAACCAAAATATAAGGTAATTAAGGATGTTTAGTATTATATTGTGTTAATTTGAACCAATACATGAAAGATGGGAAAAGTAGAAGTCCCTTAGGCAATTTTGAAGCCTTTTTGGCTCTATACGCTCCTAGAAGTGAGTAAATGGTTACTTTTCATTGATTTCAATTCATAGAAACCGAAATATAAGGTAATTAAGGATGTTTTGTATTATATTGTGTTAATTTGAACAAATACTTGAAAGATGGGAAAGGTAGAAGGCCCTTAGGCGATTTTGAAGGGTTTTGGGCTCTATACGCTCCCAAGAGTGAGATAATGGTCAATTTTCATTGATTTCAATTCATAAAAACCAAAATATAAGGTAATTAAGGATGTTTAGTATTATATTGTGTTAATTTGAACCAATACATGAAAGATGGGAAAAGTAGAAGTCCCTTAGGCAATTTTGAAGCCTTTTTGGCTCTATACGCTCCTAAAAGTGAGTAATTGGTCAATTCTCATTGATTTCAATTCATAGAAACCAAAATATAAGGTAATTAAGGATGTTATGTGTTATATTGTGTTAATTTGAACAAATACTTGAAAGATGGGAAAGGTAGAAGTCCCTTAGACAATTTTGAAGCGTTTTTGGCTCTATAAGCTCCCAAGAGTGAGATAATGGTCAATTTTCATTGATTTCAATTCATAAAAACCAAAATATAAGGTAATTAAGGATGTTTAGTATTACATTGTATTAATTTGAACCAATACATGAAAGATGGGAAAAGTAGAAGTCCCTTAGGCAATTTTGAAGCCTTTTTGGCTCTATACGCTCCTAGAAGTGAGTAAATGGTTACTTTTCATTGATTTCAATTCATAGAAACCGAAATATAAGGTAATTAAGGATGTTTTGTATTATATTGTGTTAATTTGAACAAATACTTGAAAGATGGGAAAGGTAGAAGGCCCTTAGGCAATTTTGAAGTGTTTTGGGCTCTATACGCTCCCAAGAGTGAGATAGTGGTCAATTATCATTGATTTCAATTCATAGAAACCAAAAAATAATATAATTAAGGATGTTATGTGTTACATTGTGTTAATTTGAACCAATATTTGAAAGATGGGAAAGATAGAAGTCCTTTAGCACAATTTTGAAGCCTTTTTGGCTATATACGCTCCCAAAAGTGAGTAAATGTTAACTTTTTATTGATTTCAACTCATAGAAATCAAAATATAAGTCAATTAAGGATTTTATGTGTTTTGTTTCTATATTATGAGTTTTATTTCTATAATTTGGTTCATCACATTTATTCTAATGATTGTTTTTATTATGGATTGTTTTTATTTTGTAACCACTTTCATATGGTTTTTTTTTTCAATAGGATTTTAGTCCAAGGACCGTCCCGTATGATGTTGGCGAGTTGAATTTGGTTCAAGAACAATGGGCGCAATACTTTAGAAGTAAATATTTATTGAATGCTTAACTATTAGCTTAGGTAGAACAACGTAATATTTTTAGTGTTGTTGTATATGTTGGATAAATTTATACAAGTTTTTATTTGTAATGTGTTACTACTTCAGTTTTTATATTACGTCGTATTAATTTTTACGAAAGATTGTTCGGTATAATTGCTTTTTACAGGAACAGGTATATTATAACAAGTTTTAATTAATATATATTAATTATATATAAATACATGCTGTCGAAATTAAATAAAATGAAAATTTAATTTAATAATTATTTGTAACGGGCAGCAAAATTGTCAGTTACAAATAACCAGTTATTCGTAACGGGCACTTTTGTTGCCCGTTACAAATAAGTGTTAAATTATATACAATAAAACTCTATTCGTAACGGACATTTAAAATGTCAGTTACGAATAAGGGTTATTTGTAACGGACATCTAAAATGTCAGTTACGAATAATGGGTTATTCGTAACGGACATCTGAAATGTCAGTTACGAATAATGGGTTATTCGTAACGGACATCTGAAATGTCAGTTACGAATAATGGGTTATTCGTAACGGACATTTCAGATGCCCGTTACGAATAACCCATTATTCGTAACGGACAGTGCCCGTTACGAATAACAATGGCCATCCGTAACGGCCGCATACGTAACGGACGCTGCCCGTTACGGATGGCCCTTTTTTGCCCGTTACGGATGAGGATTTTTCCACTAGTGCTTCAAAATCTGCGCAGCTTGCTTCCTTTTCTTAGCCTCAACAATCTCTCTTTCTTTACAATCTTCTTCAGCCAAAATTCTCATAAACTTCTCCTTACTCCTAATTCATCAAAAAAATTTTGCATTCTAATCTTGAAGTCATTAAAAAAGACTTTCATTCCCTCCCATTCCTCCTTAATCTTCTTTTTCTCTTCAAAAGTGTTTTCCTGAGAAAATCGAACACTAATATCACAAACATCACTCATAAGCATTTCAAACCCAGGAGTAATTTGATCAAGATATCGGTCTAGCCAACGAATATACATATCATATTCTATCGTTGCACTCTCCCTACGTAAGTTCCCCATTGTCAAAGAATTACTTCAACAGATTTAGCCATGAACAAATATAAGATAATAATTTGAATGACAATTTTTTTCGATACTCTTAACAGTTTTTTTTTGAAGAAATACTCTTAACAATTTGTTTTTGAAGAAATACTCTTAACAATTTTAAAACAATAGAAAACCGTTGTCATTTTTATACACCACATACACCAACCTATTAAATACTTCTGCTTACACCAAAAAAAAAAAATCTTTTCATTTCCCTCCTTTTTTTTCCTAGGGAAAACAAGGCAACCTTTCATATTTTTTCGTTTGTTTTGTTTTGTTGTTTGTTTTTTTGTATTTTTTTTTTGTATTTTTTTTTATATAAAATGAAGGGTACAAGGCAACCTTTCATATTTTTTTTGTATTTTTTTAATTTTTTTTTAATAATGAAGGGAATAAGGCAACCTTTCGTATACCTATATTATCCAATACAAGAAAATACAATGAATTTAAAAAAAAAAAAACTGCTAAACACCTTAATTGAATTGAAATATTGGTTGAAATCTGAAAAGTCACATTTATGTTTACCCGTCAATAGTATAAACACATACCCTAACAGTCACTTTTATTTTCAAGAATTATAAATAAATTACTTGAAATCTACTATTTTCTCACTCACATCTTTTCACTTCTTTCAGTCCCTTGTTTCACCTATCAGGAAAAAAAAATTTAGAATATGGAAAATCCAAACAATCCACAATATTTGGTAGGTGTATATGGTTCGCTAAACTACCCAGGTATTTGTCCAAACCACCATTTGGCCAAAATTTCATACCTTGGCATTTGCTTCACTTCAATCCACATGAAGTTGATTTCGAAGACTATGACATTAATAATCCTTGAGTAGTGTATAATTTTCTTTACTGAGTGAAATAATTAAGTTTTTTCTCACTATTATGTAAATGATATGCCTTTCACTCAAAAATTAAATAATTAAATATATTGTAAAGACTAGGCCTTCTATCGCTTATATATGAAAAAATCATATTTTGATAGTTGCCTTGTATTTACATACATTCGGTAATGTCCTATATAGTTAATGGTATTTTCCAACTATTAGTTTGCATTTTGATTTTAATACCAATCTTGCCATTTGCTTAAGTTCCTATTCATGTAATAGTAATCACAATAACCTATAACGCATTAACCTATATCACCAAACTTTGGCTAGCAATTTTATTTGAAACCCGTAGGCGTCGTTCGAAGTGCGCCTACGTTAAGCATGTGTGAATATGCTTGGCACTCATAGGAAGTGGGAATAAACGTATACGATTAGGGACAAATAAAGTAGGGAGCCGCCAACAAGTTTTTAAGGAACTTGTAAACCGTTCACGGATCATAAAAGGCAACCACGATTAAGGGACAACCAAAGGCAACAACGATTGACCCGTGAAGGTTTACACCCCATTCATAATCCATGAGATTACTAACTCCATATGGTTCGGAACCACGAAAGGAGGATCGGGGATGATGGTACGCAATGAGTCATGGAGCCACATTCGCCCGTATTGGCCTCTACTCGATTCTTATAGCGAAAAAGTGATTCCTGCGATCTCAAAGGCATAAAAACAAAGATTCAATTTGCTCCAAACTATTATTAGGCTAAATTGGTTGAATATTAATGCAACACATAACTCTAAAATATCGTGATCACTTTGATTAAATAACAAGATTAAAAAGGTACCTAAACTAGTTGTCCAAATTATCTTATTAGGCGTGATTTTCAATTACATATTCCCTTTAAACATGCAATATGGTGATCATAAATATAATAAAATAAACATTAATATTGGAAGCAATTTAACAATAAATCCAACAATATAAAATCGTTAGAAAAATAATAGAAATAAAAGAAACATGATTCCTTACTTTGATTTTGCTTGCTTGCAACTATAAAACAATAAATGAGTTAGTAACTTCAAGGAAATAATAAAACAATAATTAAAATTAAATTAAATAGAGTTGATTTGGGGCCAAACCCTCAAACAATTCTACCTTTCATGCCTTGGTTTAAGGACAGAACCTCGGGTAAAGTACGGACTCCTTGGAGTACTTAAGGAATGTATTTTGGAAGAATAAGGTAGGCTAGTGTTTAGGTTAGAGCATAGAAGAGAGAAGAGAATGTCAATTGATGCCCCGAACAACAGAAATGAAGGGGGTATTTATAGAGAAAATGAGCTGAAGGAATACATGGAATCCTAAAAAGATAAAAACCTTAAAAATAATGTCGCGACACGTCAGCAGCATGACGTGACACGGTACACTTTAGTGTGACGCGGGGTACTTTGGTATGACGCGGGACAAAAACAGGACTACAGAGTTTAAAAAGTGTTTAGGTTTTATGCGGAGGAAACACGGAACAATCCCGTGTCACGGCATGTGCACCGTAGCACGGGAAATTATGCCGTGGCGTGGCAGCAGTTCCCGTGGCGCGACACAAGTTGTTGTGACGTAGTGGACTCTACTTCCATTTTTACGTCCAGATTCTTTTAACCCTAATTACGCTCAGCATTTTTAAGTACCGTTTTATAATTTCGGGCTATTAGGTTTATTATTTATTAATTGGGCTAAAATAATAAATAATATGAAATGGAATAAAAAGGTTTGGGCCAAAATAAAAAATGGACTATGCTTTGACTAAACATTAGGACTGATATTATGAGCTGAGTTTGATTGAATATGAATTTTAAGCACTCTCGGTATTAAATACTCAACTCGACCAATAATGGCGGTGAAAAGTTGTTCATCATCGGGTTTGGTTTCGGGGAGACATCTTCAGGTGTCTACAAAACCATCCATAGGTGTTTCTGGTAATATCCATGTAATATGTAACCCAATTTTTTTAAAAAAAATTAGACGCCAAAGGTGGGCGATTCCTTATAGAATAAATAGTACTCGTGCTTTTAATTGGATAAAATTTTAGGTTCTCTCAAAACCTATAATTGGGAAAACAGGAATCAGATCAAGAATCTGAGCCAGTGTCTGAAGAGGACGACTTTGATTGAATGATAATGGAGTCACTGAAGTTCCCAAATTGTCCTAAGGTTTACTAAGTTTGTAAGCGTTTAGAAGTAAACTTTTGAATGGTTAGACTTTAGGTTACAGTACATTTAAGTATGGGTTCAGAATTATAGAAAGAGGAAGAAGGGTGTGTTAAACAGAAGAATTAACAAAAGGTTGGGAGAAAGGCCAATAATCTTAAGCAGGTAATGTAGATTCTGGTGATGTTATGAAGCACATTTCTGAAGCAGGAAAAATGTAGGTGATGCATGTGGTGCTGCGATAGGTACAAGTTATTCTGCTTGTGACAAGAAGCGAGGTAGGCGCTTTTCTCTTGCAAAGCTTACTATAAAGGAAGCTCTTATTAACATGAGACTTGATGAGATAATTAGGCAATACAAGAGCCATGTTTCAAGACATTGCTATCACGAACTTATGTGAAACAAGGAAGAATTGTATGTGTTTTTTCGTCTTTTCTGCTTCTTTTTTTGATTTCTTTCTTAAAAAGATTCCTGGCCTAACATTTGTATTATTTTTTTTGGACGAAGAATGTGCCGCTGCCATTTGCAGAAGCTAACCTTGCTAAATTTGGGAACCTAACCACAATTCAATTTAAGCATGGAGGGGCAATATGGAAAGCACAGCTCAAGATTGAGCACGTTGGAGACCAGATCATGTCCTGTTCAATCAAAAATGGTGTGAGTGCTTTTTTTGCTAGGAAACATGTTTGCAAAAATGCTGGAGTTTTTGTAATTTACAGAGAACACAACGAGATTATGTTTGAAATCCGGTTTGATTAGTTTTAGTTGCTATGCGCGTAGTACACTGATGCATGTGAAGGTAAACTGTTATGACGAAGAAATCCTGTTTGATTAGTTTTAGTTGTATCTCTTGGAAGCATAACGAGCCCCTTGTTTCTCTTGGAATTGTGATTATAATAACATTGTTATAATAGAGTTCAATTAATCAATTCAACGTTATAGACTAAATATGACAAAAAAAAAAATTAATAAAAAATACAGAATTTTATTGTCGAGACCAAGTTAAAAATAATCACTTGTGCAAAAGGCCACCTAACCAATGACCAAAGTTCATGAGCACTCTTATTTTATGGAGTCATACCCTAATAATGTTGCCTAACAAAGTTGGTGATGAATTTTATCTCCTTCATTTACCATCACTATAAGGCCTATATAAATTCTTCTCTCCCCTTCCTGTAAAAGAGATATGGTGGGTCCTTCAAACCCTTCCTTTTGCACGCTCTCCCTATAGAAGTAGTGCTCAAGAATTACCAACGTAAATGTGAAATACTCGAGAAGTTTATGAAGGATAGCATCCGTACTTTGAAGATGTATCAGGATTAAATTTGGCGAGACAGGAATATCTTACAAGATGCGATGGCGCTAAGGAGGAAAGAAGAAGAGTTGATGACGAACGAGGTAAAAAAGTCCAAGAGGAAAGGAAAGGGGAAAGACAAGGAAAAGGCGAAGGACAAAAAACGGAAGAGAAGCACATGGTCTGGTTCAGAAGTATCCACTTCAAAAACCGACCACCGTCGTCACTCGTTCTTTCGCTATTCTTCGGGAACTTCATCAATTGGGTCATCCGCCTACAAGCCGCCATCGGATTTCACTGGTCATAGTTAGATATGGCCATGTTATATGCATTGCATTTTGGTAATATCCATTAATCTTTATGGTAGTTACTATCCACATCACTTTTACATTTGTAAATAAATCGAATAAGATAAAAGTATATATAGATATGTTTATAGTAGCTAGTAGTCAAATGCTATATGATCCATACATAAAAGTATATGTATATTTATGGATTGAATATAAAAACATATGAGATGGTAATGCTTTAAATTTCATATCTTGGTGGTCTTGAGTTCACACCTTATGCTAAAGCATTTTGGAGTTTATTAGTTGAAAGATGGCGACGTGGTGGCGAGTTTAGTATACTAGTAGTATGTAACGTTCATATTCATTATATGATATTGCCAGAATTTGTATGAAGTTTATCTATGTCATCCTAATGTTGGCTCTATACGGAAATGTTCACGGTACTTACCAAATACTGTAATTATTGGATGAATCCAATTAATTAAGAAAGGAGTCATTTATATATAAAAAATAAAAAAAAAGAACGGAGTCATGTATAATATATACACAATTTGTTATTATTGGATGGTACTTACAAAATATTGTTATTATTGGATGAATCCAATTAATTAATTTATCCTAATGTTGGCTCTGTCCGGAAATTTAGATGATACATACCAAATATTGTTATTATTGGATAAAATAGTCTGTTCTGTTTTTCAGAATTTGGTAGTTATTGGGTTTTATCGTAGATTTTGTTTCTTCCTGCAGAAGTGTATCAAATACCTATTAGGACTATTAGGACCTCGGAGAACTTCCACAGGACTACAGACACCTACAATATTCACCAACAAATTTTCAAAAAAAAAAAAATCTATAGATGTTTAGAACCAGCAAAGTAAACAAACAAATACATACCAGCTCCTGTCTACAATTATCTCCAAAAATAACAACATGACTTGTCAAGTTACTACACATTTTTATAACGATCAAAGATTGTGGAATAACTTGTGGTTAAAAAGCACCTGTATTTATACAACAACAAATTCCACTCACAACAAACATACAATACACCTTTGCAAGAATCCTTGAAATGAACCTTAGCAAAATCTAGAGGGACATTCTGCCATAAGCAAAATATTGAAAAAATAAATAAATACAAAGAAAGGCCAATAAAAAAAAATAGAATGCAGACATGAATAAGAAAATGACAAACATACTATAATTTCTTGATCCAAATAAGCTTTTGAAAAAGTAAATAGGAAATAATCTTCACGGCATGAAGCTGCAAGCTCAGCAAGCCAAGAATTGGTTTCTTTCATTTTTAGCGATAGTCCTTGAAGAGCAGGCTTACGTCCACGCTTTTTCCCAGAATTGCCGCAATCCTTATTCTGTCCTGCACCTACTACCTTCCTACTTCTGTTAGCAGCATGAATCTCAACAAAAAATGAATTTTTCCCTAAATATGTAAATGATAAAGAGTCACCAACATCTAAACCATTATCCTCCACATAATCTGACCATCCTGCATCAAAGTATGTACCCCATCCATTGCTACATTCTTCATGCACTAAAGTAACAACCCAAGACTTATCACCACCACAGACACCACGCATAAATAATTCAATATTTTGAAATCCATCATCTAACTCCTCTTTGAAGCAATCAGGAATACACTGCTCATATATTTATAATCATAGATTAAAAATACAATTTACATTGTAAATTAAATGGATAAATAAAAACACAATATCAATGACATAGCAATAAAATAAAAAACGTACCAAATTTTCATGTTGTTCGTTATCATTTTCATATCGAACAGAAAATGTAGTTAGAAATTGAGCCATAGGATTCCTTATTACCACAACTAATTGTAAAGGCAATAAGAAATGACATTCAGCAGGAAAACAACTACCAATGTGGTTACTATCCACAGCCACAAAAGAATGCTATATATAGACAAACAACAGACTTGAAAACAACAACAAAAAAATAAAAATAAAAAACAAAAATAACACACATCGGAAAATTAAAACTTTGACAATTGAATTTGATTATAGACTTGATTTCTAAAATTCCAATAATCTATGTTCATAAACATTTAAATCAACCTTCTCCATATTTCAATAACAGTAACAATAATGACATATTAAAATGTTTAAAAACAGTCCTATTAATGCAATTTATTTATTATTTATTCTTTATTAACTTGCTTTTGTCATTACTTCTGAGATTACAAAACTCTGATGTAGTGGCAAAATTGCTATATTTTAAAGATTTCAATGGATTTTCAATTAAGAAGTTTTTTTGAATTAAGCTAATTAACAAATTAGCTTGTTATGCCACATAAGATTTATAAGCTAATTTATTTTGTAGCTAATTTGTGCTCCAAAGGTTAGCTAGTAGCTTGTGATTAAATTGAGCCTCAACTTGTTAATTAGCTTTTAACATTTAATTTTATTAATGTATCCACCTATCTTTTCGGTAAGTTTATTTCTCAAGCAAATTAGCTTAGCTTTTCTTGACCACGCTAATTTAATTTTTTAGCTCCAATGGTTATGCTAAAAACTAGAGAATTTTCTAAATTGCAAGCAAGTCCCTAGCTACAACCATTGGAATTGCTCTTAAAGTGCAATATATCCTGTTCTCTAAACAACTACAAGTTTGAAATAATTCAAAGTTTAACATCATAATAATGATCTACTTTCCTCATTTTTCTCATTTAAGTATAAACCATCAATCAAGATTAGATTATATCTCTAATAAGATGAACTATAGCATACATAAATCATACTTCCTTCATTTCTCTTAAACTATAACTAATACTTCTATATAGCAATTTTCTGTCATTTTTTAAAATTTCCCTTCCCATTATTCTTCTCCATCATCCATAATCCTAACTCCACTTTCTTTCTTTTATATACACCTACTTGCACACTTTTTTGGTTTTTTCAGTAGGATTAACCAGATTGCTTTGACCTATCAAAATTCCTTTGAGCTTCATTTACTACAGACTTTATTAGAATTTAATCACCGGCCAATGTCCATGAAGACTCAGACCACTCCTCTCTTTTGTAATCATCCTATTTATTTAGACCATCTTCTCAAAAAACTTTATCCATTATTCACTAAGCACTTCAAAAATAACACTTGAAGAAATAATTCGGGGCAATCAGACTTAAGACAGAGAGATAGTACTAAAGAAAAATCACTTAAGAAATTCAGATTTATTAGCTTAAAGAGGGAAAAGCACTTAAATTTCACTTAAGTAAATTAAATTACAACAAAGACATATATTACAAAAAGGACCCATATCCTTTATATTATAGTGAGCAAAACCAAAAACATAACATAAAGACATATAGCTGTCAATTACTATAGAAAAATAATAACCAACTTAGGGATGATTCATAGCCTTTAAAACATAGTGACCAAGAACATCAGTAAATACATAAATATGTCAGTTAGCACAGAAAATTATAAACGAAGCGGGGATGTACTTTAATAATCTTAAGTTTTTAGATTTTATGGTGTTCATACATGTTCGGCCTAAAGGGAAAATAAAATATTAGGTTTTTAGAGGTGAGAAAGGGCACAACATTACTTTTATATGTCATTGCAACATTATACAGTACTAAACAAGCACGGGGATAATTATTGCCATAATTTAGGAGAAACAAAATAATTTCATACATGCCCTTAGAATCTGTCTATGTTTGTTTCATACCAACATGGTATATGAAAATGTCCAAATCAGTAAAATGCATGGCTTCTAAAATATCTACCTAAGAGTATGTAATTAACAAGGTGATCTGTTACTATTATATAACATTTCTTATTATATGGATACCTACACTATGAAATGGAGAAGGTCTTACAAGACTTCTTTGGTAATATTATTTTGCTATCTAATATAATAATAACAGTCTTTATATTTACAAGTAACTGACTTTGTGTAAATAATGTGTGTTTTTGTATTTTCAACCTCTTCCTGGCAAATGGAAATTATTGCTGCTTTCATTTAAAGATACAGCAAGAGTGTATCGAGGGAACGATGGACGACGTGTTTGAAATGTCAAGGTACTGGGTGTGGAAGAAGAGACATGCAAGTACGGAGAATTTTACATTGATGAAGAGTGAAAGGCCTTTGTGGAAAGAAACAATTTAGTAGTTGGAAAAACTCTGCATGTGTATTATAAGAATAGAGGTTTTTATATAAGAGTTTTTTATAATGATGGCAATAAAAGGCTTCCTACCGAAGCTAAAAATGGCATTTAAGATATTCATTCTCTTGTTTTTTATATAAGTTGTTTTTATATAAGAGTTTTTATACTTTTAAGTTTCCTGTTGTTGTATATGTTGATCTTAAATTTCTTGTTCTAATTATAAAATCTGTGAATTATAAATTTTGAAGCAGTTTAGTTGTTTAGAAACTCTATGCAACATTTCTAATTATTTGGGTACATCTATTGAGTATGGTTTAGTTAAGGCTTGATAAAATTAACAAATTAATGGAGTATTCAACTTATATTACCAGCTCATGTAAATTTCCTCCACAATTTGATACTAGCTCATGGTTTAGGATTTTTACTTTTCACGGTGGTGTACAACAGGAGTAGTTTACATTACCGACTATTACGGGTATCAAATAGTTATATTCCTTAATTTAAGGAAAATTACCAGATTAGAAATTGGTAGTATCCGTAGTTTATATATTAAATACAAATCTTACATTATTTACCTTAAATTATGGATACATTATACATGACCCCTTTCATAAATAATTGGATTCATCCAATTATAACGATATTTGTTAAGTACCATGTAAAGTTTCGAACAGAGCCAACATTAGGATGACTTAGATAAACATCATACATTAGATTTTGGCAATATCATATAATGAATATGAATATTACATACTACTACAAATATATTTCAAAACATCGGTTCTGTAAGAATGACTATAGGGTTACTCGGTCGGTGTTATAGGGGTTACTACTACAAATATGTCTCAATGTTATAATGTTACTCTCTGCCAGTAGACATACTTGTAGTAGTATGTAATGTTATCATTATATGATATTGCTAGAATCTAAAGTATGATGTTTATCTAATTCATCCAAATGTTGGCTCTGACCGGAATTTTAGATGATACTTACAAAATATTGTTATTATTGGATGAATCCAATTAATTAAGTCATCCTAATGTTGGCTCTGTCCGGAAATTTAGATGATACATACCAAATATTGTTATTATTGGATAACATAGGCTATTTTGTTTTTCAAATTTCACAACGTGGAGACTCATATCTCTACCTCGCTGGTCTTTTAATTTTGACATCCTTAAACATATCAAAGCCATATAAAGTTAGGTTCATTATAGTATAAATGAGATCACATAACTCAGTTGAATGATTCGTGAAAAGGTTGTACCTCAATCAGTTCCGTCTCAATACACAAGTGCTCACAATTCCTTAGTTGCTGGAGCAATCTGATTATTTGTACATCCCATGTAGTATTCCAAATGGGATATATAGGGAGCTTAACGGTGATGCTAGAAGGTAGTATTCTAGTTTCTGAAGAAAGAGATGTTAAGTTCCATTCCGAGCAAATTCAGAAGCGCTATAGATATGTACAAAGTTTCAACTTAGTTTTATTGAGTTCTAAACTTCGTGGACGGCCTGATGTGATCTCCAGATAATGTTGCAAACTAGAGCTATAGACAATCTTCAAAACATCAAGACATAAAACTTCGGAGAGATGTCGTAGTAACCAATAATTGGTAAACCAACATGTTGACAGTTTTAAATATGAGAAACATGGATAGATGCCGAAGCCCAATTCATCATTAACGTTAGAACCTGAAATCGACCCAATTAGAATCAAAGTCCTTAAAGCTATATGCGCTACGAATTAAAAGAACAAAATAGTATATGATAGAGTCTTACCAATTAGCTCTATATTTATAAAAGTACTACAACACGAGGCTGACAACACAAGCTTACAATTACCATAATTTGTATGAACTAGTGAGCATAGATTTTCTCAAGAGAACACTTTGGAAGAGAAAAAGAAGATTAAGGAGGAATGGGAGGGAATGAATGTCTTTTTTAATGACTTCAGGTTAGAATGCAAAAAGTTTTTGATAAATTTTGGAGTAATAAGGAGAAGTTTACGAGAATTTTGGCTGAAGAAGACTGTAATGAAAGAGAGGCTGCTGAGGCTAAGAAAAGGAAGGAAGCTGCGCAGATTTTGAAGAAAAGAGTTGATGATTCTCGGAAGAAAGAAGATTGGTAGGCAAAGCGTGCAAAAGCTGAAGAATGGTACAAACCTGATTCTCCAAGTCGTTTTTTCTGATCACTTAGATTATGCTTTTGAAAAAATGTATGATATAAACATGGGTCCTTAGGTGTTGGATGTAACGGTTTTAAGTTCCTAGAGTTTCAACGTTATATAGTAGGCTTAAATATAAGAGGTGAATTCTATCATTCTATCATACCTTAAGTTGGGGGGGGGGGGAGTTCGAGGGGGGGGGGGGGGGGAAGGAGGGTTGTTTTAATGTAGTAGGCTCTGGTTGGATGTAAGAATTCCTAGGTAGGTGCTGGTATTTTTTTGAGACATAGGTAGGTGCTGGTATGTATCATGGATATTGAAGGTAATATATAAAATTTTCTATGTTGTTGTTTTGTTTTAATGGAGTAAATAATTACTGCATACTTTTAAGTTTCCTGCTGTTGTATATGTAGATCTTAAATTTCTTGTTCTAATTATAGAATCTGTGAATTATAAATTTTGAAGCAGTTTAGTTGTTTAGAAACTCTATGCAACATTTCTAATTATTTGGGTACATCTATTGAGTATGGTTTAGTTAAGGCTTGGTAAAATTAACAAATAAATGGAGTATTCAACTTATATTACCAGCTCATGTAAATTTCCTCCATGATGTGATACAAGCTCATGGTTTAGGTTTTTTTACTTTAGTACACGGTAGTGTACAACAGGAGTAATTTACATTACCAACTATTACGGGTATCAAATAGTGCATTCTTTACGTTAAGGGAAATTACCAACACAGAAATTGGTAGAATAATAATTACTATATTTGGTAAGTACCGTGAACATTTCTATACAGAGCCAACGTTAGGATGACTTAGATGAACTTCATACAGATTCTGGAAATATCATAAAATGAATATGAATGTTACATACTACTAGTATACAAAACTTGCCACCACGTCGTCATCTTTCAACTAATAAACTCCAAGATGCTTTAGCATAAGGTTTGAACTCAAGACCACCAAGATGTGAAATTTAAAGCATTACCATCTGACGCTGGTGAAACCTAGGTCGTTGATTACTAAGATTCCCCGATCAAAAACAAATTTATAAAACCAAACCCAACCCTAAGGATAGGGGTAAGTCCGAGTCGAACCCAAGGGAATACGGTATTTGCTAAGGTCTCAAGCTAAGCTATTCCGAAGTCTTAAGCAATAGGGTTGGTCTAAGCTATGCTATCGAATCAACTCTATAAAACTAACAAATAGAATTCAATTATCAAAGCACTAGGGAATTTAGGATCCACATGCACTCACGATAAACTTGCTAATTTGTCGGAAATTTGATCAATCAAGCAATGCGAGGGAAAACGAAATTTGCAATCAAAATCACTCAAAGAGCTATTTCCTAAGGTCAAGCTAGATGTCTCTACAAATGACTTTAAAGAAAAATCGCAAAATAATATCAATCGATAATAATAGCTTCCAAATCAATTTTTCGTGTCATTGAAAACTATAAGAGTTTATAGGTACTATAAAGCGGAAAATCATGAATCATATTCAATCAAGCACCTAATCCTAAGATCGCATGCATAACACACAAGACGCATTATCATACCTTTGAAGCGTGAATTCCATGAAACTATTTGACAGGAAAATCAGGGAGAGAATAGAGCCCCAAGCGTTACACCTCTACTTAGTCCACGAGCTTCGAACGAGCCGTCCACCAATACTAGATTGGTCGAGTGAAAGGGAAAAACTGCGATCACCACCTTTAATGGACTAACTGTACACCATGAACCACCACCACCACGAACCACCTTGAGCGGCACCGGGAAGGAGAGAGTGCCATGAGAGAGAAAGAGATTTGAGGGGCTTGGTCTCGTGTTTGCTAACTCAGGTTTTGATCTTACTGATCAATTGAATTCTATCTTGCAAACCCTAGGCACCTAGTCTATTTATAATCATATTATAGTTAGACTAGGTTAGGAAGCCCAAAACCCTCCAACCTTCTCTATATGGCCGACCATACTAGGGAATGAGGCCCATCATGGGCCTCGTCCTCTTGTGCTCGATCTAGGCCCTTTATGTGACCTTATAGGATCCGTCCAATTGGGCTTTGGCCTATTTTACTAGCCTAAAGATCGTTAGTACCTCTAGCTATGATATAGAGATGACCCAAATGCACGAACTTAATTATCTCCATAATTTGATCCATTTATATATCTAGTAATTTCACATGACGAAGACATAATTCCTTCAATCTCCCACTTGTCTGAGACAAGTGTGCAATATTCAAATTCCTTAATTGAATATGTGTCGATTCGATAATATGATTGCATCACATGTCAAGATCATATTAATCTACAAATCATTTATTGAAATCTGAGTTAGAATTACAAAACCAAATGATTACTGAGTAATACATTTGAACGCGGCCACGTATTTTCTGAATTCTCCCTCTTCAAGCGGCCATGACACATTCCCTAATTTAATAGGTAGACTCAATCCAATCTTGTGTCAACAAAGATCCCACTCAACTTTTGAAATAACCAGGAAACATTCTTTATAATCCCTAGTTACGGGAAGACGTTTGAATGTACCACAGTCAAGACATCCATTGAATGAAATCAATGTTCCACTCATGTCAAAGGAATCCACTAATATATCCGAAAGTTCTATACTTGAACTTCAAAGTAGGTCAATAGTTCGATCACGCATCACTCATGCATATCCAAGTGATTGACCGAGTATCACTATGCCCCTATAGCCCATGAAACTGCGCTATCCAATCAATCTTACATTCTAATCCATTTATTAAAATCATTTATGTCCACTTTAATGATTTCGAACTAGGAACTTAAATAATATATGAATTTTGTTCACCTGTGGGGTTTCATTCACCAGGTCATCAACCTGATGAGCCCATCAATTCATAATTATTTTAGACATTTTATTTAATTTCCAAAACCATAATTAAATAAGAGAAATGAAATTTCTATTTTAAACATAATTCTGCAAATATATGCATTCCTTATGTAATATGCTTTCTCAAAACATACACAACTTGAATTATATAATTTGCTACAATCCAAAACTTTAATATGACTCTCATACTTTAGTCTATGGAAGGGGTTTAGTGATTTCTCACTTATAATAAAACTTTGCAGATTACGACATCCCGCTTGTCATTGATCTCATAAATGAGGTGATATCCCATATCTATTTGTTTGGATTTGTCATGTGACCCTGGCTACTTTGTTTTTGGCAAAGGTATCCTTTTAGTCACAGGATAATGTGATCCAAACTTCCTCTTTAACTACACTAATTGTAGCTAAACACATATATTCTGACATTGAGTATGCAACAACATTCTGCTCTGAACTCTTCAAGCTTACTGTATTTCTCTATTCAGACACAAAATGTATCTAGATCAACATCTAAAGTTATCTTGCTTGTTTGGAAAACTTGCAACCGTATAACCTTTTGACAACTTGTTCACTTTTAAGACCATAAACTAGAGAAATTCCTTTAGTCCTTCTCAAGTACTCAAGGATTTGCTCTTGGCAACTTTCAGTATGCTTATTTTGAATTTACTTAAAACCTGCTACACATGCACAAGTCATATGTAACATCTTGCTTTGTACATATCATGGCACATATAATGGACCCTTTTACAAAAGCATAAGGTACACTATCCATACAACTCAACTCTACTAGCTTTTGAAGGCACTGAGTTTTACTGAGCGTAATACCATGAACATGGGAAAACATCCTCTCTTAGAGTCTTGCTTCATGAACTTGTCAAGATCCTTATCAACATAAGTTTCTCGATGTTGTCCAATAATTCTTCAAGATTCACTTCGTGGATCTTGATTCCCAATATGCACTCAACATCTCCTAAGTCTTTCATATAGAAACAACTTCTTAACCACTGCTTGACTTATTCAAGCATTGATATGTCATTTCATATGAACTGTATGTCATCTACATATAAGACTAAGAAGACCAATTGCTCCCACTAAACTTCTTGTCTCTATAAGATTCCTTTTCTTTCTTTGAGTAAATCAAACTGTTTGATTGCCTAATCGAAACGAATGTTCAAACTCTCTGATGCTTATTTCAATCCATTAAATGAATTTCTAAAGCTTGCAAAACTTTCTAGGATTTCTGGATTTCAAAACTTTTAGGTTGTATCATATACATATCCTCCATCAAGAACATTTCAAGAAGGTGATTTTGATATCCAATGCTAAACTTCGTAATCAAAATCAGCAATCACTAAAAGAATCCGAATAGGCTTACGCATCTAATAGGTTTGACCACATTTGTAAGACTATCATGGACTAACACATCTTTACAGACATGGAGTCCATTCTGGATTTCATGGCCTCAAGCCACTTTTGAGTTGACACTTACCCAAAGCTTTCTTGTAGGGTTTGGGTTCCAACCATTCCATTAGGAAAATTTTAGAATCCATCTTTTCTCAGAATTTCAACAAACTGTTTGTTTTGATCCTAAGTAACCTACAATAGGTATGAACAACAATAGAATTATTCTCTTCAACTTCTTTGAAGCCTTTCATTTAAGTGGGACGATAGAAGCCTCGCTAGTTGAATTAGCTTGCTTCGATGTATGATTTATCAAATTAGCTGATTTCATATGCCCTCATCTCTAATGTAGTATTATCCACATCCATTTGTTGCTCATCTCGAATCTTATCGAGATCTAATTTTACTCCCACTTGGCTTTGTAGGAAGAGATTTCTTTCTATAAAGACACTATCGCGAGCAACAAACGCTTTGTTATCTACGCGATTGTAGGTATAATACCTCTGAGTTTCCATGGGAAAACCCACGAAGAACTATTTACTTGATTTAGGGTTTATTATGTTATCTTTGTAAACATTTTACATCAATTCCATAATCCTTAATCTTGTTTTGAAAAGACAACTTTTGGAACATTTCCAAATCATAACTTTTATGACGTCTTCTCAATTGCTTTGGTTGAGTATTTGTTTAGTATAGTCACAATTGTTGTTCTAATATGTATCCTCAAAATGATATTTGTAAATCATTAAAGCTATTCTAGGATCAAACCATGGCAAGCAAAGTTTGATTCCTTCTTTTTAACACACATTTTAATTGTAGTGTTTCTGGATTGTGAATTAATTCAACAATCCTTTTAGATGATCATTGATTTTGAGTTAAATATTTATCACAACAATCATATTGTGGTGTTAAATTTCTTATGTAATACCCCGCATTTTTGAAACGTATTTTCTAATTAGTATTCTCTTAAAAAGGGTATTGTAGTAATTTATTTTACTATTTGAATTTTGGAATTTTGGCGCCAAAAGTATTTTAAAACTCAATTATTATTTTTGGATTTTGGATAAGATTTATTATCCATTTATTTTATTTTAAAAATCGGATTATTTATATATATATTTCGGATATTTTAATTAAACAAAATTATATTTTATTATTTATTTAAAAGGGCCGAAAATTCCTAAATTATTAACTATGATTTTTGGATTTTCTATGTGTAGAAAATCTGATTTTCTTAGTTATTTTATTTAGTGAATAATTGGAATTTTATTAATTAATTATTTTATACAATAAATATTATTTACACAATTATTTTTAATTCCTTAAAACTAGCAAATTAATTCCCTTAATATCTAAAGCCACCATGATGGATTTTTGGGTGACTTATTTTGGTAAATTATATTTTTAATTATCTCCTCAAAATATCTTATTTTCCTTAATTCTATTTCTCCATGTTTTTAATATCTAATCATCATATTTTCTTGCCATTCTTTCTTCTTAATTATTCCCCAAGTAATTCCAATTTCCTTATTATTTTTCATGACATACATACATTCCATAATCAAGTATACACAATCACCTTAATATCCAAATTTTCCTTAATTCTTTTACTCACTTCTCCAAGTAATCCCTTAAACTCTACTTGCCATAATTCTTCCCACATTCTCTTGCTATAATTCTTGCATGAGCTAGCCTGTAAATACCCCTTCATACCTCTCATATTCTTCACACTAAAAACCCAATTCTCTTCTTCTCTCTTATTCTTCTTTTCCCTAAACCTTTTCATACTTTTCTTCTCCTCTTTTCATACAAATATTATCCCGTATACCTTTGAAGCCAGTTTGCGGGCACTTCTGGTAAGTTTTTGAGGTATTGATGTTTCACAGAAGATTGTTCCTCTCAAAAAATCCTTGAGGTTAGGCTAAAGAATCACCCAATTAGGAGTTATATTGAAGGAGTTATGACCTCTGCAAGTTCTGCCTATTATTTCCTACGAAAATCCAATTCTCTTTAATCCTATTCTTTTATCTTCTTCATGGTTACTTTTCTAAAATACAAATACCTATTTCAAAGCTATAATTTTATATTAAAGTATTATTTTAAAAGAGTTTTATAGTCCATGCACATTAGATTTGAGTTTATGTTGTAATAACCTTATGGTTATATTATTTGCAAGGTGTATTCGTTATTGAACTTTGAAAGCGTGAAGTGTTGATTGATATTCGGAATCAAGGTTCTTGAGGTTCTTTTTGTGTGATTTTTCTAGCAAGGATCAAGGTACGTTTAGGTGGCTAAATAACTTTTAAAGTGATTGGTTTGAATAACATATTTTATTTGATTTTATTGGTGATTGAATTAAATTGATTTGAATTATGTTTGGAGGTATTGATTTTAATATTTGTTTTAATAAAAGTATTTTGAATGATTGATTTTTAAATCATGTTTTGAATGGTTTGGATTACTTATCATGTTTAAATAAAAGATTTGATTTTAAAAGGTTTGTTGAATTAAATAAAAGGTTTTTCAAGGAAGAGTTATTGATTTTGGAAAAGTTATTAATATGAGATTTTATTCTCAAGTATTTATTTACAAGATTTGATTTTGAAAGCATGTGGAATTAATAAAAAGGATTTTGAATTATATTGGAACTATTGGATATTAAAAGGATTTATTGAACCATTGAATTATTATTATTAATGCTTTATAAGCATGTCGGTAATCCCACTATGCGGATTTGGTTTATTGATAAGGCCTTGGACTTTGTATGACCGGGTCTTTCCTCAAGAATAGCCTTGTAATATAAGGAGACTAGCTTGGGGGGTGTGCACACTTGGGTGAGGAATTGGATTAAAAGAAATTGGTTCATAATGAAGGAATTGGATTTTTAAAGGAATTGGTTTTATTAATTATTTTGATTATTGAATCATTGAAATTGATTTTGGAATAATGAGTTTGGAATTTATTGGATTAATTATTGGAATTGATTTTTAAAAGCATGTTTGCAAATAAATTGAGTTTACATTATCTTGCACTTATCGTACTTAGCATATTTTGCTAATCCGTATTTCTTATTTGTTTTGGTTCGCCCTGTTTACCGTAATGGTAAGCAGTGTTGACTATTTTCAGGTAGAGTCAATAATTGAGCATATGGAGTCCCGGGAATGGTTTCACCTAGATTAGGAAGTGTTGGTCTTGTGTCTTTATTTTGAGTACTCATAACAATGTTACTATTTTTATAAGTATTAATGAAAGAAAGTTGAGTTTCCGCTGCAAGTTTTGTTATTGAGTTAAGTATTTTGAGTAGCCTTGCGTAATCACGCGGCGGTAATACGCCTAAGTCTATCTCTACGGTATAGTTATACGTATTATACTAGTATCTCCGTAGAGGGAGATTTGTGGGTGTTACAGCTTATCTCAAACTGATTTTACATTTCATTTTGGAATTCTTGAACTTTTCAATGATTCCAAGCTTTACTTCATTAAGTAATTATCAATATAATTACTTAAATCGTTAGTAAAAACAATGAATAGTTAAATCTCTTTGTTAATTTTGAACTTATTGGTCCACACACATCATATGTATGAGTTCCAAGAGGTCATTAGCTCCTTCACCCTTTCAACTAAAAGGCGACTTGGTCATTTTACCTTTATCAAGCATGACTTTAATTCTCAAGTGATTCATAATTAAATAAGAATTAGAGTCCATCCAATTGTTATTTTGGATGTTCAAATGGTTTACGTGACCTAACCTTACTTTGTTATAAGTAAGTAAATTTTAAATCATCTAATTTTGCTTTTGTGATCTACTTATATCAATGTCATAAACAAAATTAAATCGTATCTAGCATAAATGAAAATAATTTATTACCTTGGTCATGGATCAACACTTGTCCATGCCAAGTAAAACCCAAATCAGTATTCAACAAGAAAACCGAAATATTGTCTCATCAAAACTGGAAATTGTCTAAATCATCATAAAAATTCGATTTAAAACTATGTAGCTTTCTTAGTCACTCGAACACTTTTAGTGCACCTTCAAGCTTCACTTTAGCCTCACTTCTTTGCAGCTTCTGCACAACATCAATAATGTTAAGCACTGCAACTTGGTATCACATACCTAAGTGAAAGTTAAAATATTTATAACAAGATACCTGAGGTTGATGCTCCATTCTTCTTGAGGAAATCAAGGTATTTCTGGCAGTTACGCTTCCAATGCCCTTTCTTTTTGCAGTAAAAGCATTCACTTTCAATTGCAGCCTTGGGTTTTGGAGTCGCTTTAGGCTATTCAGGAGCATTAGCAACTGACTTGCCCTTGCCCTTAGCCTTTTGCCCCTTCTTCTTGAACCCCTTTCCCTTTTGAACCATAAGAACCTCTTTCTTAGGTTCCTTAGGGATTTGCTTCTCAGCACTAACCAACATAGCATGCAACTCATTCATGGTCTTTGTAGCATCAGACATGTTAAATTTCATGATAAATTGGTTGAAAGTTTCTGGAAGTGAGTAGAGAATGATATATGTTGCCATCTCATCACTGTATGGGTGCGCCAGTTTTCCATATTTTGAATAAGGCCGATCATTTTAAAAACATGATCATGAACTGTGGTACCCTTCTCCATCTTACAACCCAGAATCTCTCGATGAAGCTCGTACCTCTCAACTCTAGCTTGTTTCTTAAACAAAGCCTTGAGTTCTTGCATGATTGTATATACATCCTGATCCTCAAAACGCTTTTGAAGACTAGGCTCCAAAGTAGCAATCATTAAGTAAGTGATAGGCACAACTCTCTCATGAGTTTTCTTGTGCTTCCTAATCTCTGCCGCAGTTGCATTTTCTGGCAAAGGTCCTAGCAATGGGGTGTCAATGACATCCTCTCTACCCTCAGATTTCAGAACAAGCCTTAGCATCCTTTCCCAGTTGGAAAAGTTATCCCATGTCAACCTATCCTTCTCAAGGAATGGTCGAAGATTGTAAATGTTGTTGTCATTGTGATTACGGCTATCCATCTATGTCAAAATAAGGCAAAGTTTAATAATTATGTTTAATTTAACAATTAAAATACCATAAACGAATTAATTTTGGTAACTTTGAAAGCATTTTATTCAATATTAATTGATCCCAATTGAATTTTAAGTGATTCCAAGACCCTTTGTTCGTGCAATAATTGACCGGACTTTGGCCATACCATCAACCATTACATTTTCAAGGTGAGAAAACTCTTTACTAATTACAACTCTTGTAACTCTTGGTTGAATAATTAATCATCACATGTTTAATTATTACCCTTTGCTTCAAGGTTCTAAACTTTTTAGATAACCTTGTTGAGCACAACCAATCAAAATTGTAAATCTTGATTTGCCCCAACTCTCTCAAGATATAAAATGACATCCAGCTTTGGCATGACTTATCATAAATATCAAAGGTTTATTAGGTTTTTAATTGAAAAAACAATCTCAATATTATTGGGACCTAGACTATATATGTTGTGGTTATTTAGTGAACTCTAGCGCATCATCAATCAACATAAATAAAATGTAACATGCATAATCTACTAATGCAATAAAACATTACATAGTATAGCTCCTTAGTCCTAAGAAAACTAGAAATGAAAAGCTCCCACTTGAATCATCATGGATCTCCATCCACCTTGCTCATTTGGGCCTTCACTTCATGGGCTTCTTTGGACTAACACTATTTAAATAACTAATCTATTTAATTTAAATAAAAGCTACAAAAATACTTAACGGTACGCAGACCGTATTTAGATTACAAAAATACATCACGATGCACAAATTGTATTTAGAATCTATGGGCCATACCAATCTATATATAGCAAGATAATATCATATATTATAAAAATGCCATATAATAAATCACTCAACATGTTTGTCTAAACTACAACATCAAATGTTCATAATTAAGGCAATGCATTTCCTAAAATATCTTATATTTTAAATCATAATTAGATAATATCGTATATTATTCCTGACCAATTATAAAATATCATATATTTTAATTTAGGCATGAGATAGAATCAAATCTTATTTTAATCTAGAAAGATAAATCATATTTAATCTTCCATGATTATCCTAACAACTTTAAGAGATTCTATCCTAATTATTAGCCAATCAAATAATTTTAAAATCAATTATATTCTAATCTAAATATGGGATAATCACATTATTTAAATCAATTATTATCCTTTTGGAATATGCTCAGAATATCCTAATTAATCTTATCCAAAATTAACCACTTAATTATGGATAATTACCAATTTAACAACTTTAAATATGGATAATATCAAATTTAACAACTTTTGTAAGATTTGATTTTATCCTAAACAAAAGATTTTATCCAAAAATAAAAGATCATATTTTCAAAATATTTTATTTTATCCCAAAATAAATCATATTTATCTTGAAATATTTTTTTTTTTTGAAAAACTATCCGCCACCTCGCCGGCCACCACTGCCACAAAGGACAGCAGCGAGTAGTAGCAGTGGCAGCCATGGCAGTAACATGCAACGGTTGCACAGCTGCTTCCCAGCCACCTCGGACCCCCGCCCTCCCTTCCCCTCCTTCCTGGACTGCCAGCAGGTCGGCAGCCGCCATGGCCGCGCCACCCAGCTGCGGCTGTCGACAATTAAATTTTTTTTTTGTTTTGTTTTTGATTTAATTAAAATAACTTTTATAAAAATTAAATTAAATCAATCCACAAATTAAAATTAAATCCCATTAAACTTTAAAATTTGGGTTTATCATTAAATTAATCCCAATTTAATTCTAACTCTTAAAATTAAATCGATGATCATACATAAAACCTTTTTAAGCATAAATCAATCCGATTAAAATTATGAAACATAAAATAATTCGAATTAAATCAAAATTAAGCACAAAAATCATATTTTAGGGCTATTAATTTCGAAAGAGTTCGAAAATAGGATAGGGTTTTTCGAAAAATTCGAAACTAGGTTTCTAGGATTCAAAATTTTCAAATACTGTAACACCCCCAAATCTCCCTCTACGGAAATACTAGTATAATACGTATAATTATACCATAGAGATAGACTTAGGCGTATTACCGCCGCGTGATTACGCAAGGCTACTCAACTTACTAACAAAACAATACTTTGCAGCGGAAACTTCAAAACTCTCCTTTATTAATAATAACTATGAATATAACCAATGTTATGAGTACTCAAAAATATATACAAAGATCATGATTTCTAACTTAGTGAAACCAAATCCCGGGACTCCAATGCATCAATTTATTCACTCCACCTGAAATAACACTGCTTACCATTACGGTAAACAGGGCGAACCAAAACAAATAAGAAGTACGGGTTAACAAATATGCTAAGTACGGTAAGTGCAAGATAATTAAATTCAATTTATTTGCAAACATGCTTTTGAAATCAATTCCAATAATTATTCCAATAATTCCAAACTCATGATTCAAAACCAATTCTCAATATTCAAATCCCAATAATCAATAAAACCAATTCCAATTATTTTAAAACAAATTAAACCAATTTAACCAATTCCTCTCCCAAGTGTGCACACCCCCCAAGCTAGTCTCCTTATGTTACAAGGCTATTCTTGAGGAAAGACCCGGTCATACAAAGTCCAAGGCCTTATCAAAATACGAAATCCGCATAGTGGGATTACTAACATGCTTATAAAGCATAAATAATATAATAATTCAATGGTTCAATAAATCCTTTTAATATCCAATAAATTCCATTATAATTCAAACTCCTTTTAATAATTCCACATACTTTGAAAATCAAAACCTTTTAAATAGATACTTGAGAATAAAATCTCATATTAATAACTTTTCAAAATCAATAACTCTTCCTTGAAAAACCTTTTATTTAATTCAACAAACCTTTTAAAATCAATTCCTTTATTAACACGATAAGTAATCAAAACCATTCAAAACATGATTTAAAAATCAATCATTCAAAATACTTTTATTAAAACAAATATTAAAATCAATACCTCCAAAAATAATTTATTTTATAAATCATAATTAAAACAATTTAATTCAATCACCAATCAAATCATGTAAAACATGTTATTCAAATTAAACCAATCACTTTCAAAGGTATCTAGCCACCTAAACGTACCTTGATCCTTGCTTAGCCAAGAACACTTCAAAAGAACACTCAAGTAGCTTGATCAAAAACACCCTACAAATAAATATAACCTTAATTAATATAAGGTTAACAAATAATCACAACAATGAAATTAAAAACCCCCAACTATATGTACATGAACCTTTTAAATTAATTTTCATATACATCATTAAAAATCTAATTTATATAATTAAAACTACTCATAATAATTTTTATAAATCCCCCATAATAATAATAATAATAATAATAATAATAATAATAATAATAATAATAATAATTTAATAAGAGAAGAGAAAGAGAAAAGATAAGAAACCAAGGAAAAGCGAAGAATTGAATTTTCGTTGGAAAGAATAGGCAGAACTTGCAGAGGCTATAACACCTTTGATATAACTCCGAATTGGGTGATTCTTGAGCCTAACCTCAAGGATTTTTTGAGAGGAACAATCTTCTGTGAAACAGCAATACCTTAAAAACATACTAGAAGTGCCCGAAAATTGGCTTCAAAGATAAACGGGATGATTTGTGTAAAAAGAGGAGAAGAAAAGAAGAGAATTGGTGTGAAGAATGTGAGAGGTATGGAGGGGTATTTATAGGCTAGCTCATGTAAGAATTATGGTAAGAGAACTTGGGAAAAATTATGGTAAGTAGGGTTTAAGGGATTACTTGGAGAAGTGAGTAAAGATTTAAGGAAAGTTTTGATATTGAAGAGATTGTGTATAATTGAATATGGAAGGTATGTTTGTCATGAAAAATATTAAGGAAATTGGAATTACTTGGGGAATAATTAAGAAAAATAGATGGCAAGAAAATAAAATGATTGGATACTAAAAAGATGGAGAATTAGATTTAAGGAAAATAGGAGATTTTAAGGAGATAATTAAAAATACAATTTACCAAAAATATTTTTCCCAAAATCTACATGGGATGGCCGAAATTTTTGAGCTTTCCTAAGCTCATATTTTCGGCCCTCCTATTTATTACTTTAGTAAATTATTTTGCTAGTTTTAAGAAATTAAAATAATTGTGTAAATAATATTTATTGTAATAAATAATTAAATAATAAAATACCAAATATTCACCAAATAATTTAACTAATAAAATCAGATTTCTCTTAGGAAAATCCGAAATTTATTAGCCAAATAAATGGGATTTTCGGACTTATTAAAATAATAATAAAATATAGCTTTTGCCTTAATTAAAATATCCAAAATATATAAATAATCTGGTTTTTAAAATAGGATAAATGGATAATAAATCTTATCCAAAATAATAATTTGTTTTTAAAATACTTTTGGCGCCAAAATTCAAATATCGTTTTGGCTCCAAGATTTAAATAGTAAGTTAAATTACTAAAATACCCTTTTTAAAAAATAATAATTAATTAATTAATTAGGAAAATACATATAAAAATACGGGGTATTACAGTCTACCCCCCTTAAAATAAGTTTCGACCCGAAACTTAGTCAAAAGAAGCGAAAATCATTTTGAAATTATTGGTTCATGCACATCCTAACTTGACTCAAGACTCCAACTAAAATTAAATAAGACTCGAAATCACTCAAAAATGACTCGAAAAGTAGACGCGCGAAACTCTATCGCCCTCTACCCCCCTTAAAAGGAGTTACGCCCCCGTAACTCGACCACTAACCTTAGGTAAACAACTCTGGGTATCGTTTCCTCATATCAGCCTCAGCTTCCCATGTAGCCTCCTCAGTTTTCTGATTTGACCACAACACTTTCACAATGCTCACATCCTTGTTCCTTGTGCTCCTTACCTTAGAGTCGAGAATCTTTACTGGTCTTTCCTCATAAGTCAAATTTTCATCCATCTCGATGGTTTCTGGTTGCAACACATGTGTCACATCCGGAATATACTTTCGAATTTGGCTCACATGGAACACATTGTGAACCCTTTCTAGCTCGCTAGGCAGATCCAACTTATAAGCCACTTTTCCCACTTTCTGGATGATCTCATAAGGCCCTATGTACTTTGGGCTCAGTTTCCCCTTCTTTCCGAACCTCATTACCCCTTTCATGGGTGAAATTTTCAACAAAACCTTCTCTCCAACTTCATATTCTTCCTCCCTCCTTTTCAAATCAACATAGCTTTTCTGTCGATCCTGAGCTGCTTTAATCTTTTCCTGGATCAACTTGACCTGCTTCACCATATCTTCAATCATTTCTGGTCCAAGAACCATAGTCTCACTTATATCATTCCAACACACTGGGCTTCTACACTTCCGACCATATAATGCTTCAAACGGTGCCATTCCAATGCTTGCATGGTAACTGTTATTGTAAGAGAACTCTATTAAATCCAAGTGGTCTTCCCAAGACCCTTGATACTCCATCACACAAGCTCTCAACATGTCCTCCAATGTCTGAATCGTTCTTTCTGTTTGACCATCTGTTGCTGGATGAAATGTTGTGCTCATTAACAACTTCGTTCCCATCGCCTTTTGCAAACTTTTCCAAAAGTTAGACAAAAATCTTGAATCTCTATCCGAAATGATATCCGTGGGTACCCCATGGTACTTCACCACAAACTTCACGTATGCTCTTCCCAACTGATCCATAGTCCAAGTACTCTTCATGGGTATGAACGCTGCTGACTTTGTCAACCTGTCCACTATTACCCAAATAGTGTCATTCCCTGCTTTGGTCTTTGGCAAAGCTCCCACAAAATCCATAGAAATCGAATCTCATTTCCACTTGGGCACCTCCAAGGATTGGACCTTTCCTTGAGGCCTGCGATGCTCAATCTTCACCTTCTGACATGTTAACACTTAGCCACAAATTCAGCCACTTCTCTCTTCATATTGGGCCACCAAAAAGTTTTCTTCATGTCCTTATACAACTTATCCCCTCCAAGATGCATTGAAAAAGGAGAATTATGAGCTTCTTCCATCAATCTTTGTTTCAGATCACCACGATTCTGCGGTACACACCATCGTCCCTTAAAAACGAATACTTCCCTCATCACCAATGGTGAAATCCAACACTTCTCCTTCATCAATCTTCTTCTTTATTGCTTTTAGCTTCTCATCTTCCAATTGACTTTCCCTTATCTCATCTTGAATGGATGGTTGAATCACCAAGGCATTCAACATCCTAGTCACTTCACCATTCTCCATCACTTCCAAGTTCAACTTCTGAAATTCCACACACAACTGATCTGGTACTACCATCACATTCACCGTATGTTCTGACTTCCTACTCAAAGCATCTGCCACCACATTAGCTTTTCCCTCATGATACTGAATATCCAATGTATAATCACTCATATACTCCAACCATCGTCTCTGCCTCCCATTCAAGTGCGTCTGGGTGAAAATGTACTTCAAACTCTTATGGTCTGTGAAAATTCTACAAGTCGCCCCAAACAAGTAATGTCTCCAAATTTTCAAGGCAAACACTATTGCAGCTAACTCCAAATCGTGGGTTGGGTAATTCCCTTCGTGAACCTTCAACTGCCTCGAGGCATACGCAATCACTCTTCGATTTTGCATTAACACACATCCCAATCCCAACTTCGATGCATCACTGTACACGTCATACAGATCACTCCCATCCGGCAAGGCCAACACAGGTGTTGTGGTTAACCTTTCTTTCAGGATCTTAAACGCCTCCTCACACTCTGGAGTTCATAAGAATTTATGCTCCTTTTTCATCAAACTTGTCATGGGCTTCGCGATCCTCGAAAAATCCTTCACAAACCTTCTGTAATAGCCTGCTAAACCCAGAAAACTCCTTACATCTGACACATTCTTTGGGGTTGGCCAATCAGTCACAGCTCGAATCTTGCTTGAGTCCACTAAAACTCCGTCCTTGGAAATCACATGGCCTAAAAATGCTACTTCCTCCAACCAAAACTCACACTTAGGCAACTTGGCATACAACTGATGTTCCCTTAAACATAATAACACTTGTCTCAAATGCTCCTTGTGCTCTTCTTCATCCTTTGAATAGACCAAAATATCATCAATAAACACTACCACAAACTTGTCCAAGTATGGCCTGAAAATCCTATGCATCAAATCCATGAACACTGCAGGTGCATTGGTCAAACCAAATGTCATAACTGTGAACTCATAGTGACCATAACAGGTCCTGAAAGCACTCTTTGCAATATCTTGCTCCGCAATTCTCAACTGGTGATAACCCGATCTCAAATCTATCTTTGAAAATACTCCTGCTCCTTTCAGCTAGTCAAACAAATCATCGATCCTTGGTAATGGATACTTATTTTTCACTGTCACCTTGTTCAACTCTCGATAATCTATACACAACCTCATACTCCCATCTTTCTTCTTCACAAACAATACTGGAGCTCCCCAGGGTGATGAACTAGGCCTAATATAACCTTTCTCCAATAAATCATCCAACTGGGTCTTTAACTCCCTCAACTCAACTGGAGCCATCCTATATGGAGCCTTAGAGATAGGTCTAGTTCCAGGCACTAGGTCAATAGTGAACTCAACATCCCTTACTGGCGGCATACCCGGAATCTCGTCTGGAAACACATCCGGAAACTCTTCTACAACAGGAATACCCTCTTCAGCTTTCTTTTCCTCACTTTCAATCTCTTGAACACTACACAAAAACAAAGGACAACCCTTTTTAACCAGCTTCTGTAGTTGCATTGCAGACACAATTCTCAACCCTGAACTTTTCCCTTCCTTTTTGTATACCACTTTGGTCTTATTTGGGCTAGTTAAGGTGACCTTTTCAGCCGCACAATCGATCCTTGCCTCATACTTTCCCAACCAATCCATACCCAGAATTACATCGAAGTCATTCAAATCAAACTCGATCAAATCTGCCAGAAATGGAAATAGGCACTCTCAAAAACAATCTTGAACAACTCCTCACTTCCCCAGACGAAATAGACACATCTAGAGAAACTGACTGAGGACTCTCTAAACCGAGACTCCCAACTAATTTCTTAGAAATAAAAGAATGCGACGCCCCTGAATCAAACAAGACTTTCACAGGAGATGAACTTATAAAGAAAACACCAATTACCACATCATTAGCAGACTCAGCCTGACGGCTATTCATCACGAACACACGACCTTTTGGGGCACTTCCCGCACTGCTACTCGTTCCAGCCTTGGTTGTAGGTCCACTAGATTAAGGTGGTTTGCTAGGTGCACTAGACTCTTTCACCTTCCCAGACTTAACATCAACTTCCTTCTTGAAACACTCGTACTCACGGTGTCCCAACTTCTGACAGTAATGACAAGCTACCGGGTTTCCCTCACAGTCCTTCCCTGGGTGGTCTTTCTCACACCGCTTGCAGAAATACCTTCTCTTGGGTTTCTCACCCCTTTGGTTCCCATTCCCCTTATGGTTGGACGACTGGCCTCCATTCCCCTTCCCAAAGTTTCCCTTGTTGTCCCTCCTATCACCAGAATTCCCTTGGTAATTCCCATTGCGCTTGTGCCTCTTTTCACCCCCGTGAAAAGAGTCTGGGTTCTTCCTTTTCTCTCCAACCTGCTCCATCTCTCTCCCCTTAATTCCGTACAGATGGGCTGCACGGCCATAAACTTCATCTAAAGTCTCAAAGGTCACTCCCCCTATCTTCCCTTGGAGGGTCAAGTTTAAGCCTTGCTCAAATCTCTGAGCTTTGATGGTTTCAGTAGGGACTACTTCCGGGGCAAACCTCATCAACTCAATGAACTTGTTGTAATATTCACTGATTGACATGTTCCTCATCCTTAGGTTGGTAAACTCCATGAACTTCTGCTTTCTAAGGTAGGAAGGGTAAAACTTTTCTCTCAAGGCTTCCTTAAACTCATCCCACCCAAAGTTTGGTTTCCTCAACAGCTCATCTTTTCTTTGGGCCCACCATAAATCAGCTTCCTCCCTCAAGTAGTAAACCCCATTGTTCACCCTCATCTCACTCCCTAATCCAATTTTCAAGGCTGGCTAGGTCCTCCTTTCCCAAGTAAATAGGTGGTTTAGCTGTAGCTACCCTCTTAAAGACTTCACTATAGTAATCAAGCTCGGGATTTCGGTGTTCCTTTTTCACCACTTTCGTGATGTTCTCAGTAATATGGGCTAACTGCTTAAGGACCTTCCCAACTTTGGAACCAGTGCGCTTACTTTTCACTTGGTCTCTCATTCTTGCAGACATACTTCCTGGGTTTAATTATCACACTTTGAAAATTAAAACAAGTTTTATCATATAAGCATTTAATTCACTTAACAACATAGAGAAATTTCAAATAATTCATTTTATTTCATTAATAATTAATGAAAATACAACTTTGTCATTTAGGACAATTATTGAGACACCAAACAAAACCATAGTTCAAAATCAATTAATCAAATAACACTATGAGCATAACCATCTTCACTAGGATCATAATCCGGATCCTCACTTCTATTACTTGGTTCGGCCATGAGAGTTGGGTTATAACCACTATAGCTTGGAATAAGGCCTGATGAGCTTGACCCAGATTTACTTATATTTCTGTCCGGGCCAGGAGTGTAACTTGGGCTTTTTGTTGGGTTTACATCCCCACGAGGTTGGCTTGAAGAAGCTTTGGGGTTTTGGGGCTCTTTCTTTTGCAGTTTGAGAACGAGTTCTAGGCCTTTTTGCAACACGGAAATGGACTTTTGGGCTAGGTTGTTCTGAAGATTCATAGCTTGGAGTTTGGCTAAGAGAACGGTAATGCTTGCTCCTACCAAGAGGTGGTATGGACTCATCACTAGATTCCACATACTCATGTCGCTTCTTTGGGTATGAAAAAGGTACTTGGGCATTTAAGAAGTACATTTGGTCATTAGGTCCAAAGGTTCGATCCTTTGGGATCGTGGGAATTTTCACAACTTTCCTCCTAGGTTCATACTTGCGCTCCACATAGTGCAAGTCCCTCTTAAGGCTAGACATGGTTGCTAACCATTTCCCTTCATGATGATGCTTCTCATTCCACATTGTTCCATCTTCCTTGATCACATCCCCATATTTGTCAAAGAGAGGTTGGTATTTCTTAATCCTAGGTAAATGGGCTAAAGCCAAAAGGACCATCCAAGGTTGTTGGGTCAAGGCTTCCTCACCATACTTCTCACAAAGGGTCAAGGCCAAAGTACAAATTCCAGTCATGAATTCACTAACTGAGACTCCACTATCTTTCAAATAATGAATGTCAAAATATTGATGTCTCATTTGATCAATCTTTTCCATCTGTTTCACACACACACATGCAAAACAATTAATTAAATGCCAAATCACACAAACAATCCAATTCAAAATCCATTTGCAATAAGCAATTCATAACTCAATAAACCAAGTATAACTCAAAATCACCCAACCATGGGTAATACTCCAAAATTTCGGACCCTTTATACACACTTTCAGGTGTTTTAACACCAACTTTAATGCACATATAATCACATACTCAAGTTTCAAATAATTTCAATTCTTTTTATTTTCAAAAATAATAAATATGTACTTGAATCATGATTATAGGACGGTCGATCCGAGCCCGCGTCTCCCAGGAAAGTTACCTACGACGTTGAGGAGAGCCTTTCCTAGACAGAGAGTCGTACCCATTATAGGCCTCCGTAGAGAACTCGAGCATCCTTTTCTCATTCATCTTTCCACAAATAGGAAAATAGTTTTTAAATAAAATAAGGCTTTTGACTCACACACAAATGCGAAACTCTATCTATCCTATATGCCCTCTTAAGTCTACCCGCAGTTTTAATTACTATTCCAATTTTAATCTTTTTAGGACCTTGAAAACTGATACCACTTTGTAACACCCCCAAATCTCCCTCTACGGAAATACTAGTATAATACGTATAATTATACCGTAGAGATAGACTTAGGCGTATTACCGCCGCGTAATTACGCAAGGCTACTCAACTTACTAACAAAACAATACTTTGCAGCGGAAACTTCAAAACTCTCCTTTATTAATAATAACTATGAATAGAAACCAATGTTATGAGTACTCAAAAATAGATACAAAGACCACGATTCCTAACTTAGTGAAACCAAATCCCGGGACTCCAATGCATCAATTTATTCACTCCACCTGAAATAACACTGCTTACCATTACGGTAAACAGGGCGAACCAAAACAAATAAGAAGTACGGGTTAACAAATATGCTAAGTACGGTAAGTGCAAGATAATTAAATTCAATTTATTTGCTAACATGCTTTTGAAATCAATTCCAATAATTATTCCAATAATTCCAAACTCATGATTCAAAACCAATTCTCAATATTCAAATCCCAATAATCAATAAAACCAATTCCAATTATTTTAAAACCAATTAAACCAATTTAACCAATTCCTCTCCCAAGTGTGCACACCCCCCAAGCTAGTCTCCTTATGTTACAAGGCTATTCTTGAGGAAAGACCCGGTCATACAAAGTCCAAGGCCTTATCAAAATACCAAATCCGCATAGTGGGATTACTAACATGCTTATAAAGCATAAATAATATAATAATTCAATGGTTCAATAAATCCTTTTAATATCCAATAAATTCCATTATAATTCAAACTCCTTTTAATAATTCCACATACTTTGAAAATCAAAACCTTTTAAATAGATACTTGAGAATAAAATCTCATATTAATAACTTTTCAAAATCAATAACTCTTCCTTGAAAAACCTTTTATTTAATTCAACAAACCTTTTAAACTCAATTCCTTTATTTAAACACGATAAGTAATCCAAACCATTCAAAACATGATTTAAAAATCAATCATTCAAAATACTTTTATTAAAACAAATATTAAAATCAATACCTCCAAAAATAATTTATTTTATAAATCATAATTAAAACAATTTAATTCAATCACCAATCAAATCATGTAAAACATGTTATTCAAATTAAACCAATCACTTTCAAAGGTATCTAGCCACCTAAACGTACCTTGATCCTTGCTTAGCCAAGAACACTTCAAAAGAACACTCAAGTAGCTTGATCAAAAACACCCTACAAATAAATATAACCTTAATTAATATAAGGTTAACAAATAATCACAACAATGAAATTAAAAACCCCCAACTATATGTACATGAACCTTTTAAATTAATTTTCATAAACATCATTAAAAATCTAATTTATATAATTAAAACTACTCATAATAATTTTTATAAATCCCCCATAATAATAATAATAATAATAATAATAATAATTTAATAAGAGAAGAGAAAGAGAAAAGATAAGAAACCAAGGAAAAGAGAAGAATTGGATTTTCGTTGGAAAGAATAGGCAGAATTGCAGAGGCTATAACTCCTTTGATATAACTCCGAATTTGGTGATTCTTGAGCCTAACCTCAAGGATTTTTCGAGAGAAACAATCTTCTGTGAAACAGCAATACCTCAAAAACTGACCAGAAGTGCCCGAAAATTGGCTTCAAAGATAAACGGGATGATTTGTGTAAAAAGAGGAGAAGAAAAGAAGAGAATTGGTGTGAAGAATGTGAGAGGTATGGAGGGGTATTTATAGGCTAGCTCATGCAAGAATTATGGTAAGAGAACTTGGGAAGAATTATGGTAAGTAGGGTTTAAGGGATTACTTGGAGAAGTGAGTAAAGATTTAAGGAAAGTTTTGATATTGAAGAGATTGTGTATAATTGAATATGGAAGGTATGTTTGTCATGAAAAGTATTAAGGAAATTGGAATTACTTGGGGAATAATTAAGAAAAATAGATGGCAAGAAAATAAAATGATTGGATACTAAAAAGATGGAGAATTAGATTTAAGGAAAATAGGAGATTTTAAGGAGATAATTAAAAATACAATTTACCAAAAATATTTTTCCCAAAATCTACATGGGATGGCCGAAATTTTTGAGCTTTCCTAAGCTCATATTTTCGGCCCTCCTATTTAGTACTTTAGGAAATTATTTTGCTAGTTTTAAGGAATTAAAATAATTGTGTAAATAATATTTATTGTAATATATAATTAAATAATAAAATACCAAATATTCACCAAATAATTTAACTAATAAAATCAGATTTTCTCTTAGGAAAATCCGAAATTTATTAGCCTAATAAATGGGATTTTCGGACTTATTAAAATAATAATAAAATATAGCTTTTGCCTTAATTAAAATACCAAAATATATAAATAATCCGGTTTTTTAAATAGGATAAATGGATAATAAATCTTATCCAAAATAATAATTTGTTTTTAAAATACTTTTGGCGCCAAAATTCAAATATCGTTTTGGCTCCAAGATTTAAATAGTAAGTTAAATTACTAAAATACCCTTTTTAAAAAATAATAATTAATTAATTATTTAGGAAAATACGTATAAAAATACGGGGTATTACAAATACTCTAGGGCTTAATTCGGTCCTCTTCATGGCTATTTTAAATCATATTCAATCAATTTCAAATTTTAATCACATTAAAATAATAATTGAACCATAATTAAATTAATTTCTCCCTCTTAATTGATTATAAAATTAACATGGACTTCAAATTAACGTATTATTATAATCTAGCGCGTTCATGCAAGAGGCTAACTAATACCATTGTAGGAGTTTATAGGTACTATAAAGCGGAAAATCATGAATCATATTCAATCAAGCACCTAATCCCAAGATCGCATGCATAACACACAAGACACATAATCATACCTTTGAAGCATGAATTCCACGAAGCTATTTGACAGGCAAATCAGGGAGAGAATAGAGCCCCAAGCGTTGCTCCTCTACGCAGTCCACGAGCTTCAAACGAGCCATCCACCAATACTAGATTGGTCAAGTGAAAGGGAAAACCCGCGATCACCACCTTTAATGGACTAACCGACCACCACGAACCACATTGAGAGGCGCCGGGAAGGAAAGAGTGCTGTGAGAAAGAGAGATTTGAGGGGCTTGGTCTCGTTTTTGCTAACTCAGGTTTTGATCTTACTGATCAATTGAATTCTATCTTGCAAACCCTAGGCACCTAGTCTATTTATAATCATATTATAATTAAACTAGGTTAGGAAGCCCAAAACCCTCCAACCTTCTCTATATGACCGGCCATACTAGGGGATGAGGCCCATCATGGGCCTCGTCCTCTCTTGCTCGATCTAGGCCCTTTGTGTGACCTTATAGGATCCGTCTAATTGGGCTTTGGCTTATTTTACTAGCCCAAAGATCGTTAGTACCTCTAGCTATGATATAATGACGACCCAAATGTACGAACATAATTATCTCCATAATTTGATCCATTTATATATCTAGTAATTGCACATGACGAAGACATAATTCCTTCAAAAACTACTATGCAATCTAGGTTGAAAATCAAGGTTAGCTACTCCTCTTCAAATGAACACATGCACAAATTTCATCAACCAATTTGATCACATAATCAAATAAATCAAAAACCCCAAATTAGCTATAGCTTATCATTCATACATGCTTCACCACTTCCCTAACAAAGAAACTACTCACTACACATTGTAAAATTGAAAAGCATAACAAAACTTATCATCAATTTCATCATCAACATTGCAATTCAAATATCAACAATCAAATCAAATAAACTATAGAAATTCAACAATATATCAAGAATCAAACATAAAATTGCATTGAAAAGGAAATAATTCTTACAAAACTTTGATCAATATCAAAGAGGAATGAAGATCAAAATGTAGCAATCATCAAATACCAAGTTTCTCTCTCTAAAATCTAAGAACAAAGTCTCCAAAATCTTGAGCTTCTCTCTCTAAAATTCTAATCAAAAACTAACTCTCATTATTCTCTGTAGAAAATGAAGAAATTCTATATATAATAAAACTAACAATGGAGAAGTTAGTTAGACGTACCCCAAATGGCGCGGCCTCTCCTCTCAATGCGTGGCCGCAACAAAATGGGTACGGAACAGGGGGGAAGCAGGCTATGCGGCCGCTCCTCCCTCATGCGCGCCCGCGCTTGGGAGCAGGGGAGTTTTCCTCGTGTGCTTGTTGATGCTCCCATGCGCTCCACTTGATACATGCTGGGGGAGGCAGTCAATAGAGGCCTTCACGGTGGGTTCAACATCGACTTTGATGTCCACGCAGCATGAGAGAGCGACCTTGAAGACTTTGCTTTTGCACTCCTTCACTTTTGAGCTTCAAGAGGAGGAATCGGGTTGTGTCTTAAGCTTTGAATACCCCGAGTGAACGCCAATGAGCTTCTCGAACATCACCAATCTTCTAAAATCAAAGAAAAGCAAACAAGTAAAGGAGAAAAGGCAAAATAAACTAATAAATGCAAGAAAATGAGAAAACAACTAAGGAGACACAAACTAGAGAAATTACAAGTAAAACTAAAGAAAAAGAGATAAAAGAGATGTAAAAGAAATCAAAATTCGTCCTAAAAGAGGCTAAATGAGTGCCGTAAATGACACTCATCACCATCTCATATACTTTTATATTTAATCCATAAATATACATATACTTTTGTGTATGAATCGTATAGAATTTAACTAATAGCTACTATAAACATATATATATATATATATACTTTTATCTTATTCAATTTATTTATAAATGTAAAAGTGATGTGGATAGTAACTACCATAATGATTAATGAATATTACCAAAATGCAATGCATGTAACATGGCCATATCTAATTTTTCCTAGTGAAATCCGACGGCGGCTTGTAGGCGGATGACCCAATTGATGAAATTATCGGAGAATTCCGAAAGAGCAAGTGACGACGGCGGTCGATTTCTGAACTGGATGCTTCTGAATCGGACCATGTGCTTCTCTTCCGTTTTTTGTCCTTTGCCTTGTCCTTGCCCTTCCCCTTTCCTTTCCTCTTGGACTTTTTTGCCTCGTTCTTCATCAACTCTTCTTCTTTCCTCCTTAGCGCCATCGCATCTTGTAACATATTCCTGTCCCGCTGAATTTCATCCTGATACATCTTCAAAGTACAGATGCTATCCTTCATAAACTTCTCTAGTATTTCACATTTGCGTTGGTAATTCTTGAGCTCTACTTCTATAAGGAAAGCGTTGTAAAAGGATGGGTTAGAAGAACCCGCCATATCTCATTTACAGGAAAGGGAGAGAAGAATTTATATAGGCCTTATAGTGATGGTAAATAAAGGAGAGTTAAACTTCATCACCAAAAACTTTGTTGGGCAACACTATTGAGGTATGACTCTGTAAAATGAGAGTGGTCATGAACTTTAATCATTGGTTTGGTGGCCTTTTGCACAACTGACTATTTTTAACTTGGTCCCGACAATAAAATTTTGTATTTTTTATTAATATTTTTTTGTCATATTTAGTCTATAATGTTGAATTGATTCATAGAACTGTATTATAACAATGTTATTATAATTGTGATTCGGATCGTTGAATCATATGATTCTACTATCCTAATTCTACCAAACGATGTAAATTAAATCGTCGGTAGAACAGCTATGCTTTAGAATCGCTCATAGAATCGGTGGAATCGGTACTGATTCTACGTACAATTCTATACCGATTCTAACGATTCCAATAGTCCGATTTTAAAGGATTCATTTATTGGTCTACAAGGGTTAACTGATTAGTCTATAAGGATTCATTGATTGATTGTTTTAAAGGATGTATGTGATAAGTAATTGATTCATTTTTTAGCCCAAATACATCATTACATTTTTCATGCATAGATTGAAAGAACAAAGATAAAATAATTACAAAGATAAAATAAATACAAATTACAACAAGATATATACTTGGACACGTATCTAATATCCTGGGTCATCCTGAAGAATCGCCACCCTATGATGTAGGTCAGGATCATCAAGATAATTTTTGCAATCATCATTTATAGGAGGCAATGCAAGGAGCAAGTTAATCATATGATGTTCCTAAATCTCTTCATACCATAATTGGCAAGCGCATTTGTACTTTAGGGTATGCATTTCCCCTTCTGTGCCCTAGGTTACCTCAACTTCATAGTAGGTTTCGGGGTAAAGGACAATCCTTACCTCCAATTTTCTATTGAACTTGGGAGGAAAGATCCTTCTGATCTCCCTGGCGCATCCTTTGCAAACTAAGGCAGCATTCCCCCTGTCCTCTTTCCCTTCTAAGTGTGGAAGTATGAAATTCTTCAAAATATCACCGTTTCCACCTAATTGCAAAACAGTAGGCCCAGTAGGTCCGTCTTCGTCTTCAAGGATGGCAGGTATATCCCCCCATCGCTTCCTGATTCTCTTGATGAGGCGATTTCTCTTCCGATTCCTGTAGTTCCTTCTCCATTTATCGCGTCTATCCATGGCTAAATTGTGATTTGGGCACTCGATTAGATATTCTCCATTAGGACCAATATATATCTGAATATAATTTACAAGACCCTCCTCCATTATAATCTCAAGATTCAATTTTAAAAAGTGGTTGGAGAACTATGATAAGTTTAAGCGAAGAAGTTTGATCGAAGTTACTATTGATATATATAATCAGTCTTGGGTCTCCGTCCCCTTGATTGTTAAAATTCTTCGTAACTTCAATATTATGTGGTAAAACCACGTAACTCTTAGTATTATAGGAACCCCCGGCCCTTAACCAAAAATCAAATTAAGGGGAATAAATTTAAAATATACCATCTCGGATTCAAAAAAATTGCTTGAGTCTTGTTCAATTCCGTGAAGGTTTATTAAAATACATCCCCTTAAGTTAGAATTTGGGAATTTTTAATGAAATGACGTCGAGAATGCGGAAGGACACGTAATTTTACCACCATGTATTGAAGTTACAGATCGGAGTATCTCAACCGTCAACAGTGTCGCAAAAGTGACTATAAATACTTGTAGTCACTTCCCTCAATTTCCTTCTTCATTAAGCCAAGTTTAGCATTTCATCCTTAAAAGGGAAAGAGAAAAAAAACTTCCTCTTTAAAGCTATTGCTGTAAAATAGGGAATTTTAATGAAAACATGGACAGTTGCACTGTGAAATTGAGAAAGTCTTATAAGACTTCTTTGGTAATATTATTTTGCTATCTAATATAATAATAACAGTTTTTATATTTACAAGTAATTGACTTTGTGTAAATAAAGTGTGTTTTTGTATTTTTAGCCTCTTCCTGGAAAATGGAAATTATTGCTGCTTTCATTTAGAGATACAGCAAGAGCGTATTAAGGGAACGATGGACAACATGTTTGGAACGTCAAGGTGCTGGGTGTGGAAGAAGAGACATGCAAGTCCGGAGGATTTTACATTGATGAAGAGTGGAAGGACTTTGTGGAAAGAAACAATTTAGCAGTTGGAGAAACTCTGCATGTGTATTATAAGAATAGAGGTTTTTATATAAGAGTTTTAGATAATGATGGCAATGAAAGGCTTCCTACTAAAGCCGAAAATGGCATTTAAGATATTCATTCTCTTGTCTTTTATATAAGAGTTTTTATACTTTTAAGTTTCCTGTTGTTGTATATGTAGATCATAAATTTCTTGTTCTAATTATAGAATTTGTGAATTATAAATTTTGAAGCAGTTTAGCTGTTTAGAAACTCAATGCAACATTTCTAATTATTTGGGTACATCTATTGAGTATGGTTTAGTTAAGGCTTAGTAAAATTAACAGATTAATGGAGTATTCAACTTATATTACCAGCTTATGTAAATTTCCTCCACAATGTGATACTAGCTCATGGTTTAGGTTTTTTACTTTACATGGTGGTGTACAACAGGAGTAGTTTACATTACCAACTATTATGGGTATCAAATAGTTTTATTCCTTAAGTTAAGGGAAATTACCAGATCAAAAATCGGTAGTATCCATAGTTTATATATTAAATACAAATCTTACATTATTTACCTTAAATTACGGATACATTATACATGACCCCTTTCTTAAATAATTGGATTCATCCAATTATAATGATATTTGTTAAGTACCATGTAAATTTCCGGACAGAGCCAACATTAGGATGACTCAGATAAACATCATACATTAGATTCTGGCAATATCATATAATGAATATAAATATTACATACTACTACAAATATGTCTCAAAACATTGGTTATGTAAGAATGACAATAGGGTTACTCGATCGGTGTTATAAGGTTACTCAGTTAGTGTTATAGGGGTTACTACTACAAATATGTCTCAATTTTATAATGTTACTCTCTGTCAGTAGACATACTTGTAGTAGTATGTAATGTTATCATTATATGACATTACCGGAATCTAAAGTATGATGTTTATCTAAGTCATCCAAATGTTGGCTCTGATCGGAAATTTAGATGGTACTTACCAAATATTGTTATTATTGGATGAATCCAATTAATTAAGTCATCCTAATGTTGGCTCTGTCCGGAAATTTAGATTATACATACCAAATATTGTTATTATTGGATAAAATAGGCTCTTCTGTTTTTTAGAATTTCACAAAGTGGAGACTCATATCTCTGCCTCGTTAGTCTTCGAATTATGACATCCTTAAACATATTAAAGCAATATAAAGTTAGGATCATCATAGTATAAATGAGATCACATAACTTATTTGAATCATTCGTGAAAAGGAGACTATAAGCAATGTTATTTTTTTTTACCAATTACAGTTCGTTAACATTGACTTGAGACACTCCAAATGAAATCAATTCTGAAAATGTGAACACTATTAGCAATATTGTCCTAACATAAAGAAGTTATCCTACAATGCTACAACCTAAAAAAGATGGATTGAGTAAATCATCAATCTTTTAACAGAGATTAATAAACATACCTTCATTATCTATAGAATTTTCAACATTATGCACATTCAGTTAAGAGAATATGAATGTTTAGTACATAAGATTTGCACATTTCTGTTAGTAAATGTGCACATATTGTTTTGGAAATTTTCACATTTTTGTTCAAATAATGCACATTTTGGTTAACCCAGTCAACAATGATATATGTAACTAAAGTATTTACAACTTTACTAATTTAAGGTTTTATGTATTTTGCTATTCAGTCAAACAATTCTTATATAACCATTATTTGATTAAGAAAGACAACTTTAATTTTGCATGAGGATCGTGGAAGATTTAATAGCCCTTGAAAAATAGCTCTCTCTTGTATAATTGAACAATTCAAATTGATAGTCATCTACTTCAAAGTAGTTGCAGCTTTCAAAATATATGCGATCAAATAGATGTGACATACATTGTCCAAGGAGACTGTAACACGTTCAAGGCTCGACATACAATCACTTTCGGCTTTGGAAATAAAACAATCATCAACCCATTTAATCTGTTAAACAAATTAAACATAAATAATTTGACACAGTTAGATTAATATTTAAATATATTAAAACGGGGTTTTAACAAAATAAAAAATATAATAAAACGGGAAAAGAACCAAATAAATAGTTATGGGGTATGTACTTACCTGCCAATCATCAAAGATTTTAACTTGGGAGCTAGTTTCATTAGCTTGTAAGTATAAGCATCCCCCTCAACCTCCAAATGAGTCAAGTTCTTAAAGGTTGGTAGCTCTTTCTGATCATTAAGAGACTGCATCGTGATACATATTTTGTTGTCAAAATCAACAAAAATGAAGACAACATATATGGAAATTTGTTATAAGAAGTACGGAGTATATAACTTACCTCTGTTATAAGCCGCAAAGTACGTACCCCGAAAACCTTGCTTACAAGATAACAGAATCATCAACTTTATTAGAAACATTAAGATTTGCCTCGGTAAGAAAATTTAGATTATCAACTACATAATGTGTACTGCATCTTCTATACAAAGTTACTGAAGATTTGGTCCTTTGATGCTAATGCATGAAGGTGCACGTTTATCTTGATTTGCGGTATCACGTATTTCTAATGTCGTTAACGTCAAAGATGCCACAGAGAGTGTTTCATCCGAACCATTACATTCGATAATAAAGAGCTCTTTCAGAGTTGGACAACCTGTTATCAGCCTCTTCATATATTCATCACCATTAAACTCTACTCGAGTAAGGTGGATGAACTCAAGGCTTGGTAATTGAAAAGTATTTGGCGTATCATCTATTTTTACACCTATTAATTTCAAAATTACTAGCCTCTTACAACAAATCAGCTTCAAAAACTTGTAACTTTTTAAACACAAATTAAAATTCAAGTTGAGCTCAAAATATTCACGTTTCTTTGCAGCCTTTAACCATGACTCGAAATTATTTGGATCATCATCACAAGAGAACTCATATTGAAAATATCGTAAATAGGATGCATCGTTATTAACAAGAACCTTGCTCACAAAATTGTTGTAACAAATTTTCATCTTGTTGCTCAGTGGTGGTAATAGTCCCGTCTGAGGATCAAGCTCTGACTTGTAATAATATTCTGGCATCTCTGTAAAGTCAAGTACAGAGACTTGAGCCCAGACATTCTTCCATCTTTTTAACCAAAATGCTGGTCTTAACAGCTGACTTTGTGGGTAAGAAAGAAAGTATATGACACAAGATTGAGTCGTGTAGATTACTAATGTAATCTATGTTTTCTAAGGGGATACTAATGCGATTCATGTTTCCTATTTTAAATTACAATAGTTGAAGGCTTGGCAGAGGTGAAGGGATGGCAATGTAATGAATACAAATGGTTGAAGCCTAACGAGAAATATTAGAGTACTTATCAAATGAACACTCGTCAAGAAAACCCACGAACTAGATCCTCTAATATGTGTGGATAAAGCTTTCATCCCATTTTCTTCTTGATAACAACACCATCTGCAAGCTGTCCACATAGCAGAAGCATAAAAAAGTCAAGAACAAACGATATTGTAAAATCTTGATTGACAATAATTTAAGAGCATATAAGGTATTTGCCAAGGATAGCGTAGAATTTTCATAATTGCTATCTAGGCCAAGGTCACTATAACAAACTATCTTTTGTCAATTTAATTCAAATACAAGGACAAATCCATTTACATAAGAGAGAGTGGCCCATAAGAAATCATGTGTAATTTACTTAACAACAACACCATCTACAAGCTGTCCACATAGCAGAAGCATAAAAAAGTCAAGAACCAACGATAGCGTAAAATCTTGATTGACAATAATTTAAGAACATATAAGGTATCTGCCAAGGATAGCATAGAATTTTCATAAAATTGCTAGGCCAAGGTCACTATAACAAACTATCTTTTGTCAATTTAATTCAAATACAAGGACAAATCCATTTATATAAGAGAGAGTGGCCCATAAGAAATCATGTGTTCCTAATTTACTTAAGACCTCTGATTACACAAAATAGTCAAGTTTAATCACTCAAAATTTCCCCAGAAAATCCACTGTCTACAGCTATTAAAACAAAATTTTAAATTTTGTATGAAGAATTCATTTGATAAGTATACCCCGAATCAGTTAAGACCTCGAATTACACAAAATAATCAAGTTTAATTACTCAAAGAATCCCCAGCAAATCCACCGTCTATAGCTATGATGACAAATTTTCAATACTCTACAACAAACTAAACCCTAATTATTATAACCAGATTTCACATTAAAAACGTAATCGGTTACATCTTACCAACTAGAATTCATGTATCTTACAAAGCAAACTACGCTATAACAGTTTACAAGTTACCTTGCACCGAGGGGGGGGGGGAGAGGTCAGAGGAAGAACGGTCTGGTAGAACAGAGAGAACTGAACGAACGAAGAATTTAGAGAGAGAAAACGAAAAGGGATTTCTGAGGAGAGATAAAATTTAGGGGTTAGATCACTTTAAAAAATTATGACAAATAGCTTAAGAGAGAGAGAGGATAAACCAATTGAGAAAATCATGTCAATTGGCTTTAGAGATAAAGCACTTAATAAATATTACTTAGAAAATTTGGGCTATTAGCTTAGAAGAAAGCGAGAGAGATTACTTAATTAAAAATGTTAGGAAAATTAATTTAAGATAACAAAACAAGTTTACAAAAAAAAAAAGGAAAAAAAAACCCTAATAAATTGCGTGAGAAAAAGACAGGCCACAAAAGAAGCAGAAGACAACCCCAAAACAAGTTGAAATTTTGAATTTTGGGAAACCGCCCACCTTTGGCTTCAAATTTTTTTTAAGGAAATTGGACTTCGTATTCCATGGATATTACCAGGAATATTTATGGACGGTTCCAAATAAATTTGTTAGCCATCATAATGTTTATTTAGAAAATCCCTTGTATGGTGTTACATTTTCCAAGTAATCTTCTACAAGAAAAAAGTGATGGGCGGCCAATAATGCTACTAACTAGCTAAGATTCTAAAATGACAATGACAAATAGTATCAAGGAGCTTCACACTAATGTTTCTAAAAAAAAGGAGCTTCACACTAATAAAACAAAAGAGAAGATCTTAGTTTTTGGTTGTGTAACCAACAAGTGACTACTACTACAAAAATATAAAAAATAAATGATTTAAATGGATTATGAGTACACTAAAGTTAAAAGTTCCGCAATTGTAGTTTCTGAGAGACAACATGACAAGAAGAATATGCTAGATTTATACATAGCTAAATAAATATTTCGGCTTTTCCCTCCTTTCCCTTCTTCCCTAAAAAAGGAGAGTTTAAGCTACTCTAGTGCAAACAACCATATCATACTATTTTTCTGACAGCAACAAAGAGTAGTCAGAGTGTGTGTCTATTGAAGTCTGTCTATAATCTGGGACAGTGTCGACCCCCATGCTAAACAATATAGAAGAAAAAAATATTACCTATCGTTTAAGTTGGCGAACATTGAACACATCTTTCATGGAATGCGAAACATATGACATCAAGTAGGCCCTACATGCATCTTTAGCTGATTTGTCCAAGCCATAATTACTTGTTACCAAATTATCCTGCATAATTACATTATGTAAGGTGGTACTTTCATAATTGAAAACAAAAAAAAGGAAATAGAAAGGCTCAGTACCAGATGAGACTGCACAATTGCCAGCTTCATTGTATCGAAAATATACTCTTTTACAGGTACCTCCTCACTCTACATCAAAAATTTCATATTGAGCTAAAACGAAGTTGCAGAGTACACATGAAGAAACAATTGGAAATACCTAGTAGGCTAGCATAACCAAGAACTTAACATAACTGAGGTTTTGGCCCATAGTTTGTAGTCAGTCTTTGGGGCTTATCTCCAAACTATTTCACAAGGATTCATGACTGTGTTCCTAAAGTTTAAGTCCAACCCACATCCATCTATCTGACTTTACCTTCATCATAGAAACATTAATTATTGCTTATAATAACTAAGATACTGCAACTCTTCTAGATCAGGAAAAGCAAAGCATTACCCTTTGCACCTTCCCCACGAGCCATTCATCCAGCCTTATATATATGTTCCTAAAAGAGCCAACGTATCAGCTAACCGAATCAAGCTAGCTATACAAGAAGTCAGTAAAGTCGCGTACCTTTGGGTCAGCTGGAGGATCATACTGTACAATCCAATCCTACAAGAAGTCAAGAAAACAGACTATTCAACTTTGTAAGAACTATTAACAAACCATAACATGTATTCTATTAAGATTACAATAATTAAGTCATGTACCGAGTGGGCCCCACTGACGGATTCCATCCAAAAATCCGTTAGATGGTGGTGAAATCCTATTTTTTTGGTTTTTTGTGGTGTGATAATAAAAATTTGAAAATTTATGATGTTATAATCTATTTTTTTAGAAATTTGTGGTGTTATTTTCTAATTTGCCAAGATACTAACCACAGCAGGAATTTCAAGTCCACAAACAGCAAGATCAGTGCACAAAAGTATGCCTTTATCTACTTTACAGAAGTTTTAAAATGTTATCACCCTCTTTGTCTGATTTCGCTTCGTGGGTGGAGATCAAAGAAGTCTATCTCATTATATTTGAAAAGTTCTAAATGAAATTTTACCAAGTCACAAGAAGAAAAGACAACCACAACTTTCTTAGTCAGACTCCTCTTCAGAAATAGGTAATGTTGATTGTAAATCAGATATTGATAGAACTAATAATCTCATTAAGAGAGCTATATTTTTCACAATTACTGATTGGTGACCTATTCCTATTCAGAAATTGATAGAACAAATCAGAGCAAAAAACCACACAAAGTATAGCAGTAGCAAGGATGCAATTTATATGAGTGAAACACTCTTAAAACACCCTAAACCACACTGGAATATCATAGCAAAAATCTCAACACAACTCTAAGAAAAACGAACTAAAACAGAAGCATATACCAAATTGAACCAAAGCTGACCAGTTTTATGAAAATAACCCAGATTAATAGCAAATAAACTAAAAAATTTATGAAATTTTACTGGAAAAGAGTAGACAAAAAATTACCCAAATTAAAAAAAAAATCACCTAAAAATCATATGTAATGAAGGAGAATGAGCCCAGAGAAGTTAGGCCTCTAAACTGTTCCAGTGAAATTCTACCGAATTTCACAATAAACTCAAATTTTGCTTAAAATTCTTCAAAAACTAAGGTTTCCAGTCACATGCACTAAAACCTTTGGATCAAATAAGAAAATTATAGCCAAAAATCATAACGAATAGAAAAATAATGTTCCATAAAGTTTAAAACATAAAAAGGAAAAACGAAAATAAAACTCAAACATATCAAAATCCACTTTGATATTACTGGATAATGAATTCTTACTAAAAAAAATTAACAAATTCAACTAGAATTTCATCCAACTCGCCTCTCTCATGGATAAATTAGATACAAATTCATACAAATTAGATAGTGTAAACGCTACTAAACAAACTAATTAAGAAAGTTCAAAACAAACCCTAGAATTCTTTTTAGTTCATATAATCAAATAATCACTTCTAATTAATCAAAAATACATAAATTTGGTAGAGATTAGGAGCATACCTTGATGATATTCTTGATGAACCATTTTTGGAGAAGCTTTAGACGAGCTTTAGAGCAGTTTCAGAGGAGAGGGGAGTTGCGAGTTTATGTGTGGGGAAAAAAAAGTGAAGGTGGGAGGAACAAAGAATGCGACTAATTTCTCAAAAAAAAGTGTGAAATGTAAATGGTGCGGCTAGTATTAGCAACTGACCTTAATAAAGCCCATTACAATTAATAATACGGTCAACAAAGTTTGACTTATTATTTATAACTGACCTTTTATATGTCCATTACTAATAGCTGGCCAGCCAATCACTGACCTACTATTTGTAACTGACTTTTGTTATGCTAGTTACTAATACTATTTTATTTGTAACTAGCACAATCTATGTCAGTTACTAATACTGTTGTTGTAACTAATATAATTTATGCCAGTTACAAATAAGGCGTTACAAATAGCATTTTTTCTACTAGTGTGTTGATCAAGTGTTAAAGAATAAAGAGCTTGAAGTTGGAAGATGTGGTATAGTTGTTCTTAACAACAATGTACCAATTGAATTAGAGCTATTGTTCTTACGTAGGTGATACATATAGTGCAAAGTCTTTTTATGTAGGACAAATGGTTATTTCCAGGGGTTTATGTATCTATCTTTTAATTATGTTTGATAAATTCATATTCATATTCTTTCCAATGCTCTACTATCCAACATTTAAAGTCTTTAGCTTAATGTTTACAAATTGTATTTATCCTGTAGTAGTTTGGTACATGGAAGTGTCTAAAAGAATTCCTGAATATTACAAACTATTAAGGTTATCCAATACTAAATACCAAGTATTTTATTTAGATAAAGGCAATGACCGTATGCAAAGTTGGTTGTATCCATATTTAATTAGTCTTGACTACCTCCTATGCCCATGCATTGTCTGTATCGTACACTGTAATAAGTCATTAGTTCCTCCCAAGTTAGTCTCTCATTTTTCCACACTGTTAAGAGCCTACTATAAAAAAAATTTAGATTAGTTCCCCAATTCGGAAAATATTGAAATTTTCATACCCTTATACATACAGAAAATATGAAAATTTCCGTACTTCAATTATCTCCGTTGCCATAATCAATTGAGTTTTAGTGACAATGTACAATGTTATATCTACAATAGCTATGAAAATTACATTAAATGAAGGTAAAATCAAATGGACATACAATCTTAATATACAACTACACCCTGACTATTCAGTTTAACTAGAATCAAACACTGAAGTCTTCTTAAGACTTTGTACTGAGTCTTTTGTATATTTTAGGATCAATGAACTGGCTTGAAACGAGTTGCGCCAAACATTTCAGTCGTTCCACCCGCATTTGGTCTGTTTGAGAATAAGTATAATTACCCATCAAGTTAGCTATGCGAACATATTTTTAATTATTGTTTTGTTGTTATTCGTATCATCTTAATTAGGAATCTTACCGTAAAAAATATAGTCGGGATGAGATCAACGCAACCATATTCAGCATACTTAATGATGTACATACCGCAGTCATGTCTGAAGAAAAGGAGTTGCAATTAGGCACATGTGTATCCAAAAGGAAGTGACGCACTAGCATAAAGCTAATAAATTTACCCATTTGGCTGACGAGGGCAATAAAGAATTACAGTTAAGTATTCCATTACATCTTTGAAAAGGATGTTCAAGGGGTGAAGCTGAAAGGTCATGGAAGCATTCATCATCTAAATAGGTAGGAACAAATTATGTTAACAGTTTTAGAAAGCACAATTGACCTACTGTAACGACTTTCTTGGTCCTGTCCATCAATTCCATATAAAATATGCTCCTACTTTCCTTATCCAAATAATTACATGCAAATAAACATACTCTAAAAAAGAAGAAATAGACACAAGTAGTATAATCTTAAAATACAAAAATAGAGATAAGTATATAATCAAGAGTTCTCTAACCATGTCCATTCTCAGACTATAGCGCTCTTTGGATACACCAAGGGATTCTATAATATACACCGTCTTCCGAAGAATATGGATGACCAACATAAAAAAATGGCCCCCTAGAGTATGGTTGTCATATACAGGTAGAAACATCTACAATCAACAAACAAGGCATACTATAAGTCTAACAAAACACAGTTCTTTACCAGATCAATAAATGAAATTAGCAAGTCTACAAACCTTCTAAATCTTACTCAAATCTTGTGGAATATATGTATTCTTCTGTGCAAAACATTGTTTTATTAATGCCGGGTTACCCACACACAGACTACGTAGATCCTCTCCGAGAACAAGAGAAATTTTGTATTTGTTGATCATATAAGGAGATTAATCAACAAATTTTATAAACTAGCGTATCCTCCTGTTAATAAATAGGTAGAATGATAGTTATTACTTGGAACACAGTTGACAACATCAAATTCTTATTTCCCTCTACAAATGCGTGATGTTGCAAATTATACATGAACATGTCAATAAACTAGCACGGAGAAAAAACAAGTTATCATGGAATCTAACTCAAAGAGTACTTCATAATACTAAATTCAGAAAAACCATTATTAGCACATACATGACCGCTTAATTTGTTATCTGGGTACACAACGTACGATTCTCCAATAGAAAGGAACGAACAATAGCCAAAAGGGTAATATGCATATAATTTATTGTCCTCTTCATCAGCTATATTCTGACATATATATCTATTCAACAGCGTTAGATGATGCAAGAGCTCTTTGAAAATTGGTGGAGGGAACTTCATCGCTGCTATAAAAACCTCGATGTTGCTGCTTAATCCTGGCATTATTTTATTAATAGTTGATGTTTCCTGCATTTAATTATTGTTATCCACCAAAAGGTGCAAAATCAGTAATTGGTATATCAATAAAATTGATGCGATGAAACCATGGCATAGGCATGCTCTCCAGGCTACTGAATACATATATAAACTAGTTTAGCTTAATTAAGCTGTTCTATAGGAGTCGTATAACTCTGCCTTAGAGTTATAGCATCCTCTGCAGCGGATGAAAAATCTTCACACAGGCCGTGCAGATGGAAGTTGTTGTTCCATCGCAACCTGCAAAGCACATTTAAACAAATACAACATCATAATTATTGAATTAACGACTTCTTATAGGACCAAAATGGCTGGACATTGTTTACAAAGTTCACTCACTTGACTTTCCCCTAGTTGTTCAAAAGCAATATCCGCATGCTTTTCGGCCTATTCAAATATTACCAATTATATGTCAATCAAAATGAGTATAAATTATACTATAATCAATATATTGTAATGTCCAACATAGTTAATGGTAATATCCACGTAGACACAGATTATTAGTATGGAAGGATACCAAACAACTTTGGTAGTTAGTACATACAATGATACAATAAGGTGATTTTCAAGTATAATATCTGGTCATATCCATATACACCACATATTATAGTTAGTGACTCACCGCTTGTTTTTCTTTAGTTTTACGACCTCTACCCCTCCTTGTATTAGTTCTTTTCTCGGGATGGGTTTCATTCAGCATTGCACCATGGGATTTGCCATGGCTATCATGAGGCAGAATCTTTTCAGTTATAGTCTTGGGCGCTTTTCTGTTTTGAATTTTTTTTTTTTCATCGGGTGTTTTCTTTGTTCCTCCAGTATTTTTCTTCTTTTCTGATGGACTGATTGTTCCTCTAGTATTTTTATTCTTTTCTTCTTGACTCTTAGTTCCACTAGTATTTTTCTTGTTTTCTGGTGGACTCTTTGTTCCTCCATTATCTTTCTTCTTCTTTCTAATGGAATTAAGCATCAAAAAATCCATCAAAGTGTCTAACCCTATTGGAAATTGAGAGTGATTGAATCGAACATGCCTAATGCTAAATGATGGTCCACCATTCAGATCATCATCAGTAGCAGTTTCGTGTTGGTCCATATTTAACTTTCGTTTGGCACCTACACGATTTGAGTCACTCAGCTTCGAATACCCCAAAGGTGTTAAAAATGGGGACCACCCCCGATCAACCTTGTTATTCTGAATGCAAGTTGGGGCCTTCGGATCATAGCCCTTGTCATCCAAGTTCAGAAAATTTTCAGTATCCCTAGCAAGGCATTTACTTCCATCTGGAAACACCTTAGGCAACACTTCACAAATGATACTCTTGATTTATTTAAGTGTATCATCAATGTCGGAGAGCTTCCCATATATATTTTTCACATGTTGCTCTACAACACATATCCGCTGCTCATTAAGTGTATCATCGATGTTGGAGATCTTCCCGCATAGATTTTTCACATGTTGCTCTACAACATGTATCCGCTGCTCATTAAACAATGAAATAATATTAGCTTAACAACTAAATAACAGTTCGATAACCCAAAATCGGGATACATTAAACATTTCACCCAGATGATCAAAGTGTGGACACAAACGATCTAATAATGTAATTACCTACTAACTTTCATAGTATAATCACTGAGTTAAACATTACACACAAAGGATCTAAAATGCGGAAAACAAGGAATAAATTATCATGGATTCATATAAACTAGTTTAATACATTTTAAAAGCAACATTCTTATGCTGGCTGCTATTGCAATTTGCATCCTCCATATCTTTAGACATGTTTATCTTAATAAATGGATAATACTAACAAAAAGCAGGTTTATTAGTGTTTGCAAATACATTACTTCGGTGAGTCCAACCCACCGCGGAAGGAAACCCGAGCCAAGATTACACTCACAATAATTATAACCATAAAGCATAATTAACTTAAACAACAAGATTAAGAAAGAGATTAATACCTTTGTCGCGTGCTTCGCTCACTTAATTGAGCTCTTACTTCGAAAGCTCTTAGCCCCGCTCATAAGAGGACCTCCAACGAAGTCCACCCGCAACACAAGCACCGAAATTGGTCTATTGCCTTGGAGTTAGCAAGGCCCGACCTAAACCCGAGTAATTAATTGTGTTCAAAGGTTTTCACACTGTGATGCCTTTTTCAACACTTACTCAAGTGCTTTTCCCAATACCCCAAGTTGGGTATTTTATAGGGAAATGCAAGAGTGAGAAACTCTCACCCATCAATGTGGGAGATTTGATTTTCAATTTTATTTTAAATCTAAAATAAAATAAATAATCAAGCTACTAATAAATCAACAAGTGTCAAGCTCACATGCGAGGTTAGGTGAGGACCATTTGGAGGAGGAGGGGACCAAACTTGCTCCCCACTCCCTCTCTAAAAATCGACCAACTCACCTCCTCACTCCCCTCTTGGCTTACGCCACATGGCAGCCCAAGCCATGGCACCCAAGCAGCCTTGCTAGCACTTGGTGCTTGTGGCTGGGCACTGCTGCATTAGCCTAGCAGCATCATCGCACACGTGCCAGCCCAGCAACCTTGCTTGCTACTTGCTGCTGGGCGTGGCGCGCCATGCCCATGCATCGCAGACCCTGCGCGCCAGCACACACGCAGTGCTAGCACGCAAGAGCGCTGCTAGCTAGCTAGCATTGCTGGCTTGATGCTGCTGCTGCTAGCGATGCTTGCTAGCCATCTACCAGCAGCACTGCCAGTGTTGGTGCGCTAGCACGCACCAGCCAGCCTAGGCTCGGCTTGGTGCGCTAACTAGCCACCTAGCTAGGCCTTATGCCCCTAGCACTCGGTTTTCTCGGGGCATTCCGATGATAGGGGTATTTTGGTCATTATGTTGATTTATTAGTTATTTTCTCGTCTCGTCTTCTTATCATTTTTTACTTGACTTCTAACGCTCGGTTTCGACGCTCCAAGCTCGAATTTCCGACGTCTAAATATTAATTACTCGGGCGACTCATTAATTCCTTCCGAATTAATTCGTCGCTTCGGTTCGTTAGTTGCTTGGGTGTGACCCGAAGGTTTCAGTCAAGATTAAGCTGTAATATTAATTATACATTAATATTACTGATCGGAAGCGGCCTCCACCCAGGCATACCGATCACTTGACCTCACTGAATAATTAGCTTTCTAATAATTCTGAACCCTCTATCAGAATAATACACTTGTTTGAAGGACACCATTCCTTTCAATCTCCCACTTGTCCTTCCGGACAAGTGCGCATTTAGTGTATAGCCGTTTCCCTATGTCACTTAATGTCACTTCATGAACTATAAGGTATGATTTATTCATCATCCTTATTATCTCCAGAAGTGTTTCTCGATCCCGAGTCCGACTGTCAATAAAGAGATGATTTCTAAAATCCATCCGAGCACAGCCATGCATTTTACAGTCTCGCTCTTCGAGAGGCCTTGTAAACAACAAAGACATTTTCCCTATTTTTAGTAGGGGGACATTCCCAGTCTTGTAATGTAGCTTCTCTTACTGAGAGGACCTAGCCGCCCGAGTGTTGCCGTTATAATCCCCTATTACGGCAGACGTTTGACAACATCAAAGTGGACTAGTACTCAAACAAGAGAACTCACAATACTCATGGTTGAGGAAATAGGTTCCGATAGCCATAATGAGAAGTATACTTATGACGATTTTTAATCTCTTAAAGTATTCTCATAGGTCGATCCAGTATGGTTCCAAACCAATACCTGTGCAAATGATTTATGACGATCATGTCCTTGTAGCACAAGAAACGGTGCTGTAAATCAAACTACACACTAATCTCAAATGGTCATTAATCGTCCATCGTTTAAATGACCTTGATTAGGGATAATTCTCGATTATGATATTCAATGTTCACTTAATAGGTGTTTCCTTACGAAGACTGGTCTTGATACCCTATTTTGAATATTCTTAAAATCGAATGGACTCATTATTTAATCCTAAACCACAATTAAATAGCAAACGGAGTGACAAAATATTGCATGAAATTTACATTACTCCAAAACTTGAATTGTTTTTCTTAGTGTCTTACATTAAAATGTTCAAATTTAACTAAAACACTAAACAGGGAAATCAAAGCCAGTGTCCAACATGCCTGATTCCCATTACCTCAACGTGCTTGTTGTGCTTCACTTGAGGCAAAGGTTTATTAAGTGGATCGGCTACATTGTCATCCGTTCCAACTTTGCAAATTCTGATTTCACCTTCTGATGTTCCCTTGGCTCTCTGGCCTGAGCAATATCTCCATTGTTGTCACAATAGAGGGCTATTGGACCCTTGATTGAGGGTACAACATCAAGTTCACCAACGAACTTACGAATCCAAACAGCCTCCTTAGTCGCTTCAGCAGCTGCCAAGTATTCGGCTTTAGTTGTAGAATCTGCAGTTGTGCTCTGCTTGGCACTCTTCCAACTAAACGCTCCTTCATTTAGACAGAACACGTATCCAGATTGCGATTTGAAATCATCACTGTTTGTTTGGAAGCTCGCGTCAGTATAACCTTCAACAACTAATTCCTATGAACCACCATACACCAAGAATTTATCCTTGTTCCTTTTCAAGTATTTTAGGATATTCTTGGCCGCAGTCCAATGGGCCTCTCCTGGGTCTGATTGGTAACGACTCGTAACACTCAAGGCATACGATACATCTGGCCTAGTACATATCATGGCATACATGATCGATCCAATAAGCGAAGCATATGGAATCTGAGTCATCTTTGCCCGCTCATCAGGTGTATGTGGACACTGCTTCTTGCTTAGGGTTATGCCATGTGACATAGGCAAGTGACCTCTCTTGGCCTCCTCTATGCGAAATCGAGCCAGTACCTTATCAATATAAGTACTTTGGCTCAATCCAATTATCCTTTTCGATCTATCCCTATAGATCTTGATGCCTAGTATGTACTGAGCCTCTCCCAAGTCTTTCATTGAGAAACACTTTCCAAGCTAGGCCTTTACAGACTCTAACAACAGAATGCTGTTTCCAAAGAGCAATATATCATCGACATATAAGACTAGGAAAGCGATGTCACTCCCACTAACCTTCTTGTAAACACAAGATTCATCTAGATTCTTGATAAAACCAAATTTACTGATGGCTTCATCGAATCGCAGCTTACAAACCTTCCCAGCATTGTTTTGGTCGACAAAACCTTCAGGTTGTGTCAAATACACAGTTTCGTCCAAAATACCATTTAGGAAGGCGATTTTGACGTCCATCTGCCATATTTCATAGTTGTAATATGCAGCAATTGCTAGGAGGATCCGAACGGATTTAAGCATTGCGACTGGAGAAAAGGTTTCATCGTAATCAATACCATGAACTTGTCTGTAACCTTTTGCTACCCATCTAGATTTGTAAATGAATACATTCCCATCTTTGTCGATTTCAACTTGAAAATCTACTTACATCCGATAGGTGTGTAACCTTCGGGTAAGTCATCCAAGTCCCAGACTTGATTTTCAAACATGGAATCCATTTCAGATCTCATGGCCTCTTGCCATTTAGCAGAGTCGGTGCTTGCCATCGCTTGCTTGTAGGTTGCCGGTTCATCTCCATCCATAATTAGGATGTCCTGATTCTCAGTTAATACTAAACCAAGATATCTATCAGGTTGAGATCTCGGTCTTTGAGACCTATGTAGGGTAATAGATTGAGCATTTGCATTGTCGGTTTGACTTTGCACATTTTGATCATTTTGACCTGCGTCAACAGATGCTGTTTGAGCACTTTGACTGTCATTCTGATTTAGTTTCTCACCTCACGAACTTCGTCGAGTTTGATTTTCTTTCCACTTGTCATTTTGGAAGGGTGCTCTTTATCCAAAAAGACACCATCGCGAGCAATAAACACTTTGTTCTCCGATTTTTTGTAGAAGTAATACCCTTTGGTTTCTTTCGGGTATCCCACAAAGTAAACCTTGTCAGATTTTGGGATGAAGTTTGTCAGAAATCAATTTCTTGACATATGCTTCGCATCCCCATATCTTTAGAAAAGACAACCTAGGAGGTTTCTTCGTCCATAACTCGTATGGAGTCTTTTCTATAGCTTTTGATGGAGCACAGTTCAGTGTTAGTGCCGCAGTTAGAAGTGCGTGTCCCTAGAAAGAGATAGGAAGATCACCAAGACCCATTATTGATCGTACCATGTCTAACAAGGTTTGATTTCTCCTTTCGGATACTCCGTTCCATTGAGGAGTTCCTAGAGGTGTCAATTCTAAAAGTATACCCTTTTCTTTCAGATGGTCATCGAATTCTTGGCTTAAGTATTCACCACCTCGATCCGATCGAAGGGGTTTGATTTTCTTGCCAAGCTGATTTTCAACTTCACTCTGAAATTCTTGAACTATTCAAACGATTCAGATTTATGCGACATGAGTTAGACATAGCCATATCTACTATAGTCGTCTATGAAGGTGATAAAATATCGATGTCTGTTTCTTGTGGCGGAGCTCATTGGTCCACACACATCGGTGTGTATTAGACCTAATAAGTCTCCTGCCCTTTCTCCCAGCTTGGAGAATGGCTGCTTAATCATCTTGTCTAATAAACATCATTCCCAATTCTCAAACAATTCTAAATCGAAATAGTCAAGAACACCTTCCTGTAGAAGTTTCTTGATGCGTTTGATGTTAATGTGGCTAACTCGACAATGCCACAAGTAAGTCTGATTTGACTCCATGGTCTTAGCTCTTTTAGTAGTATTATTCACATTATAAACTTGTTTGTCTAAAGAAATCACATAAAGACCATTTTCAGAATGTGCAATACCATATAAAACATTATTGAGGTAAAACGAACATTCATTGTCCTTTACTCGAAATTCAAAACCTTTGGCGTCCAACGCCGAAATTGAAATGATGTTTTTAGTAATGTTGGGAACATAAAAACAGTTTTCAAGTTCCAAAACAAGCCCATAGGGAAAAGACAAACTGAGAGTTCCTACGGATACGGCTGCAATTTTGGCTCCATTGCCGACCCAGAGTTCAACCTCTCCTTTCGCTAGCTTCCTAATGTTCCTTAGACCCTGAGAATTGGAATAAAGGTGTGAGCCACATCCGATATCTAATACACATGATGTTGAGCTAGTGAAGTTTAAGTCTATAACGAATATACCTGATTCAGAAGCAATGGTTCCGTTCTGCTTATCTTCCTTGAACTTGAGGCAAGCTCTCTTCCAATGTCCCTTCTTCTTACAGTAGAAGCATTCGGAATCAGATTTAGAAGACGCTACCATTTTCTCCTTGTTATCCTTGGTAGCTTTAGACTCAGGCGGAAAGGTTTTCTTCTTACCCTTCCCCTTAAAGCCTTTCTTCTTCTTACTTGAGAATTTGAACGGCTTGCCCTTTTTAACCATGAGCATATCATGCTTCCCCTCATCCTTGAGCGTTTGCTCAGCTTGCTTCAACATACCATGAAGCTCGATGAGGGTTTTCTCCATGCTGTGCATGTTATAGTTCATCTTGAACTGATCATAACCTTTGTGCAGCGACTGGAGAATGATGTCAATTGCCATCTCGGTTGAATACCCCGCATCAAGCCTTTCCATGTTCTCAAACAATCCTATCATTTTGAGTACATGTGGGCTGACTGGTTGTCCTTTCTTGAGGTTTCTCTCAAGGATCTGCCTGTGGGTTTCAAACCTCTCAGTTCGGGCCTGCTCTTGGAACATGTTCTACAGCTCAGAAATGATCTCACCTTTTCAAAGAAAATCTTTTGAAGCTCGAGAGACATTGTTGCCAACATGATGCATTTTAACATCCCGATTGGCACTTTGCCATCGGTTTAGGGCAGCCTGAGTCACCTCCTCATTGGGAGTCTCAGGCATTTCCTCATCAAGGACATATTCCTTTTGTTCTTGCATGAGAACTATACGCAAGTTCCTTTGCCAATCAAGAAAATTTGGCCCACTCAACTTCTCCTTGTCGAGAATTGAGCGCAACGAGAATTGGTTGTTTGAGTTATTTGAAGACATGATTCTATAATTGAAAGAATTTGAAATGAAAAACCATTCACAATACTTAAATAAGATTGAAATCATGCATTTTAATCAAACTTATTTAAACGTCTTATTCACACATTAAAATTGTCCCTATTTTGGTGAGAATAAGTCGATTCCAAGATCCAAAGAAACAAAGAGTAGTGAAGCATGCTTTGGGTTGTCTTAACACTTAATCTCCTAAGGTAAGCAACGCTTTGCTAATAGCTCCAAGCCACTCTTGGTTGGATAAATTGTCGAATCTAATGCTCTCTCAACAACTTATCCACTTTGACATGACATGTTAGGACTCCATCACTCATATCGTTGAGTACAACCAAAACCAACTTGCATCGGTATGCCTTATGAATCCTAGGGAGTAATAGTGATGCCTTACTTTGGTGTAGCCCATCACTACTCTTAATAGGTCGATAAGTGTTGTTTTGGAATGGCAATTTCACTCAATATTTTAGGGACCTAGGGTTTCTATGTTGGTTGATTTAAGTGAACTTAATTAATCATCACAACATTCAAAATCCTAAACATGCATCTAACACATAATTCACATATAAATACTCATATATATCGAAAACATTAATAAAGATGCATTTGGCAACTAGCATGACCCCTTAAATCTTCAAGTATTCAAGGGACGGCTTTTGCAACTTCTTGGCTTCGTCTTCCAAGAACCTCCGTCTTCAAGACATGACCATAATTACGCAAATACTAGTATCTACGATTAGGACTAATCTAAATATTAAGGTACAAAAATACTCAACAGTTCGCAGACCGTATTTAGATTTACAAAAATACATTACGGATCGCAGTGCATATTTTCTATCCTAATCGGGCCCCACTAGTTGCCATTTTATAAAACCATTGAGAGAATATACCATTCCATTCATCCATTCACTATTTGTGAATGGCCCATGCATTTTACAACGATAAATAAGTAACAATGCATAAAACGCGCATAAACTAGTAACTAATTTAGGTCGTTAATCCAATTAACATGCCTAATTAAAACTAGTAAAAGTTGTTTAATTGATTATGTAATTTAACGCAATTAATTATTGAAGCTCCCACTAAATTCTGCATCCATCTTAATTAATCCAATTAATTAAGTCGGTAAACCTAAATATTTTCCAAAATTAAATTTTACAAATGCCGCTCAAAAAACCGAGGCTTAGCCTCTAACATTTATTAAAATAATTAAGGAAAAATTTCTCCCATTAATCTGAACTTTGCCTCGTCCGCCCAAATTAATCCCTACTTTGGATTATTCCCCATCACTCCCAACTTTAGGGGGTATTAATTTTTATTGCACCCAAATGACTTGCAACCGGTCAATCAGGTAAACATTTGTGAATTAGTTGTTTTTGCACACGTGTCAATATGTAATTGGTTGAAAAAAAAATAGAGAAAATAAAAAAAAACAAAATTAAAAAAAAAACCCCAATAGCCCTCCCCTTCCACCACCGCCACCTCCCCTTAGCTTCTCTCAGCCCCAACCTCGACGCTGGAAGCCCTGGCCACCTCGACGCTGGAACCCCTGGCCACCTCGATGCCGGAAGCACCCCCAGAAACGCCCGAAAACGACCACCAGAAACGCACCCCCATTTCTTCCTGAAAACGGCCACTGAAATGGACGAAATCCGCCAAATTTCGGGCTGAATGGTTGGTTTTAACCCTAAATCAGCCGATTTCGGCCGTTTATGGCTAATTTCGTGGCGTCCTTGCTCAAGATTTGGGGAACTATGGCTGGGTAGGGGGAGGGGTTTTCGGGGGTGGGGGAAGGGAAGGGGTGGAGGAGGGGTTTTCGGGGTTGGGGGAGGGGTTTTCGAGGGTGGGGGAGAGGAAGGGGTGGCTGGGCGATGGTTTTCGGCAGTAGGGGAGGGGTTTTCGGGGATGGGGCCGATTTTCCGGCGGGGTGGGGGTGGGGGTGGGGGTGTGGTGTTTTCCGGGCTGGGCATGGGTGGTTTGTGGGTTTTTTTTTGTTTTTTTTTCTTTTTTAGCCAATTATAGGCTGACACGTGTCTTGTAACCTGTAATATTAGGTTGGATGACCGGTTGGGTGCAATAGAAATTAATACTCCCTAAATTTGGGCGGACGAGGCAAAGTTCAGATTAATGGGAGCAATTTTTCCAACAATTAAAACAAAATTAAATTAATAAAATAATTAAAACGGCAAAATAAGAAAACACGAAGCCAACCGCAGTCAAGTGGCTCACGCACTACTTGCGTGCCATATGCAAGCCAAGGTCGTCTAGTAGCCCCGAACTATGCGGCTTGGTGCATGTGCCTCCACCACCCACGTAGCACTAGTTAGGCCGAGCCTAGTAGCGTTTGCTACGGGTTCCCTGGTGCTAGGCACACGCCCCATGGCTTCTTGCCCCTTTACACCAAGCATCAAGCTCGCGCACGGCTGCCCTCGAACCCCCGCAGCACAACACCACGCACTAGCTGCTCTATGGCAGCAGCACGCATGCACACAGCACAGCCGTAGCGCGTTGCTGCCTGGCTGGTGCTGCTTTGGTTAGACGCTAGCCACGCTACCCTTGCGTGGCGCGCACCAGGTATCACCCACCTTGGCAGCTACATACGAGCTGCACAGCAGCCCGGCTAGCCGAAGGGGTGTTTCCTTGGTTTGCGTGCCACACTCTCGGGATTTAAAATCTGAGTTTTTGCGTGACTAAGTAATTAATTCTAAATTAATTTTAGAACTAATTTAATGAGCAAAATGAAAAATTAAACAAGTCCAACTTTAAAGGAAAATTTGTCAAAAATAAGCCAACCTTTGCGTGGTTAGCTCAAAATAAGCCAAGTTTTTAATTAACTCAAAATAAGTCAATTTTTAAAAGTATTTTCTTTTAGTAAGTCAAATGACCTGCAACCTACGAAACAAGTCATTTTTATAATTAATTTTTTTTTTAATTTAATTAATTATTTAATGATAATATACATGTAAACAAAATTTTAAATTTAAAAAAAAAAGTCCACTAGCCCAGCCATCCCCTCCCCCACCCACTGCCAGTTGCCCCCCTGCCGGCAGCCGGTTACCACCACCCTCCCCGACGCCGGCGACCCACCCCTCACCTTCTCGCACTAGCTCACGCGCAACAAATCACCAAATCTCACAAACTCACCAACACGGCAACACCCACACGCATCACCAATTGAACCGCCTCGCGCACAAAATCACACACCGCTGCCAGCCTATTGATACCCCAAATGAACAGTCGCGCGCCCCGCCTCTCCACCACAACAACCGCACTTAGAAACAACCGCCACAAACTCTATAGCAGCCCCAAAGTAGAACAATATAGAGAATTGGTGAACCGAAATCGTGTTCGGGCAAACCAAGCAAATCCAAATTCACCCAAAGCGTTTTCAAAAATTTCAATAAGAAAACTCACCATGTCGCTGTTAAGCTTTGCGTAGTTGAATGAAGCTTAACAGTCACGAACTCACGATTGAGGGAAAAGGAGGCAGGGGAAGGGGCAATTTCCAATACAAGGAAAGGGGGGAGGGGGTGGTGGTGGGAGAAGCAGAAATGGGAAAGGGAGGGGGGTGGGCGCTGTCATTGGGAGACAAATGTGATCGTCGGCCGCCGACCGCTGACAGTGGATGGGAGGAAGAGGTGGCTGAGCTTTTTTTTTTTTAATTAGTTTTTAAGTTAATTTGATAGAATTAATTAATTGTTAATTTTTAAAAAAAAGTTTAACAATTAATCAAAAAAGAAATTTTAATTTTTTAAAAAAGGACCAACCACATAACGACACGTGTTATACTTTACCTCTTCAACCGGTGACTTTGTAATCTAACAGGTTTTGACTTATTTTGAGAATATATCTTATAAAAGTCGACTTATTTTTAGTTAATCGAAAAATTGGCTTATTTTGAGCGAACTACGTAAAGGTTGACTTATTTTTGACAAATTTTCCAACTTTAAATAAAAATTCATAAAAGTGCACACAACCAAAATTATTTCCAAGAACCATTCTCTAATAAAATTGGTTTAACTTGGTGCAATAAAATATAACTCACTATTAATTTAATTAATTTAAATTAATCATGAGATTTTGACAAATTAAAAGGGGGTTGGAAATATGAACACAAGTTCAATAAAAATTCCAACTTTAACACTTGTGAATCCTTGAAAAATTATATCTTCCAATATGAAGATAAAAGAAATTTCTATCACAAAATTCAAGCTTTATGATTCCAATCAACTTAATACATGATTAAATCGAAAGTTCAACCAAAAAATTCATGGAATTTAGTAACTCAAAGTTTCAATCACCTAAAACATTTAAAGATTGAATCTTTAGTACTTTGAAGCAACAAAGAACAAACTTTTCACACTTAATGCAATTAATTTGCAATTATGTGAAAATTAAAACCAAACTTTCAAGCACCAATTACTACCAAGTAACCATGCTTAAAGAGGTTAAAAATTGCATATAAATTAAGGAATGAACCAAATACATAACCACCATAAATATGCAATGAATTTTCAAGGTTAGAATGACTTAAAATTTTTCGTCAAAATGAAAAATCCCTCGAAAAGTGCATTTCTGGTCGTTTTTTGGCTAAAAACACAGCCCCTAAGAGGTTAAAACCATTTCAAAAACGCCTTTCCCACCAAAAATTCACTATTTTTGGGCGAAATCTGGGTTTATGGATGAAATCAGCTCTAATACGGGTTTAAAATTAATAAAATCGAGCTACTAATCTAATTAGCAACTTAAAACCAGAAAAATTAAGCCATAAAAACACCTTGAAAAATATGATTATAAAAATAAATGAGCAAGGCTCTGATACCACTGTTGGGTTTCAGTGAGTCCGATCCACCACGGAAGGAAACCCGAGCCAAGATCACCCTCACAATACCTTTGTCACGGCTTCGCTCACTTAATTGACCTCTTACTTCGAAAGCTATTAGCCCCGCTCACACGAGGACCTCCAACGAAGTCCACCCGCAACACGAGCACCGAAATTGGTCTATTTCCTTGGAGTTAGCAAGGCCCGACCTAAACCCGAGTAATTAATTGTGCTTAAAGGTTTTCACACTCTGATGCCTTTTTCAACACTTACTCAAGTGCTTTTCCCAATACCCCAAGTTGGGTATTTATAGGGAAATGCAAGAGTGAGAAATGCTCACCCATTAATGTGGGAGATTTGATTTTTCCATTTTATTTTAAATCTAAAATAAAATAAATAATCAAGCTACTAATAAATCAACAAGTGCCAAGCTCACATGAGAGGTTAGGTGAGGACCATTTGGAGGACGGGGGGACCAAACTTGCTCCCCACTCCCTCTCTAAAAACCGGCCAACTCACCTCCTCACTCCCCTCTTGGCTTGCGCCACATAGCAGCCCCAGCCATGGCACCGAAGCAGAATTGCTGGCGTTTGGTGCTTGCGGCTAGGCACTGCTACCTTAGCCTAGCAGCATCATCGCACACGTGCCAGCCCAAGCTTGTAGCCCCTGCGCGCCAGCACGCACGCAGTGCTAGCACGCCAGTGCGCTGCTAGCTAGCTAGCATTGCTGGCTTGATGCTACTACTGCTAGCGCATGCTAGCGATGCTTGCTAGCCATGCACCAGCAGCACTGCCAGCACCAGCAGCACTGCCAGCGTTGGTGCGCTAGCACGCACCAACCAGCCTAACCTCGGCTTGGTACGCTTACTAGCCACCTAGATAGGCCTTATGCCCCTAGCAGTCGGTTTGCTCGGGGCATTCCGATACTAGGGATATTTAGGTCATTATGTTGATTTATTAGTTATTTTCTCGTCTCGTCTTTTTATCATTTTTTACTCGACTTTCGACGCTCCAAGCTCGAATTTTCGACGTCTAAATATTAATTACTCGGGTGACTCATTAATTTCTTCCGAATTAATTCGTCGCTTCGGTTCGTTAGTTGCTTGGGTGTGACCCGAAGGGTTCAGTCAAGATTAAGTTGTAATATTATTTATACATTAATATTACTGATCGGAAGCATCCTCCACCCAGGAATTCCGATCACTTGACCTCACTGAATAATTAGCTTTCTAATAATTCCGAACCCTCTATCAGAATAATACACTTAATCAAAGGACACCATTCCTTTCAATTATATTGGTTCTCCTAACTCAATTGCCAGTTGCCACTACATAAAATTTCACAATCACCTCACATACTGCTGAAAAGCATTAACGACTGCCCAGCGTAATAATTTATTAAACATAAAGATGAATATAAATGTGATCCAATGAGAAGGATGAAATGTGCATATTGTTTTCACTAAATGTGCAAGTTGATTTAAACTAGTAAAAATTATGAATTGTCTAGAAAATCAGTGCACATTATGTTCAAAATTTGTGCACATTCAGTTAAAAAAAATGCATACAGTATAAAATTATGCACTTACAATCCTTCTCATTTTAAGGAAGTTTTCATTTGAGTTATATATAGTGAATAATTTGGCAATCACGCATAAAATAGATTAACACTACAAAATTTCATACCAAGCAACTACAAAATATCATAATATATTAATAAATCTACAAAAGTTCAAAACACAAAATACTTAACATTGTCAAAATTTAAAAGCAAGCAACCGCAAACTTACTTGTAGAAAGAAGACAGTTAGGATTTCGAATATGTAAGAAATTATGATACGGAGTAGTTAGGGTTTCGTTAAATTATAGAAATACAAAGGAAAACTGGTATAATATAGGAAAGAAAATTGGTATAATTGAGGGAAGCTGGTGAAATGTGAAAATGATGAAAATTTCGAAAGTTTTACCGATGAGATTTGTCTAGAATGGTATAAATTTCCTCAAAATTGGCCAAAAGGTGAGCTACATGGCAGGATTAGAGATAGCAATGGGTCCAAACCCTAGTCCAGATCTCTTAGATTGAAATTTTTTTTTTAAGAATGAACAAAAGGCTTATGTTAATTAAACATCCTTTATTATAAAAACAAACATTTTATACAACTGAACATACATAAAAATTAGTATTAATTTAAAAATAAAATTAACATTTATTTTTATAAGAACGAACATCATACGGTATGAAAATGAACATTTATTTTATAAAAATGAACATCATACTGCATGAAAGACAAATACAAAATTATTGTATAGTATGTTAAATTAGAAAATGTTCATTTTTACTATAGTAAAAGTTCATTTTGACAGCAACCTCAGTGCTGGCTGAGGTCGACCTCAGCCATTAAAGCATATGACTAAGCCTTTAAAGCATATGACTCTATGTTTTGTTCCTAGACTCCTAGGACGCAGCTATGCTTTTCAACCCACCATCGAATTTTATCGATGGTGAGTCCCAAATTCTTCTTTTTAGCAAATAAAGATCACTAGCATTATGGTGATTATAGTCAGTCCCTCCATGTGGGGTTTAGTAAGTCCCTCCATGCAAGGTTTAGTATTGTTTTTTTGTTTTTTTTTTTTAATGTGTCCAGGGTTACAAATTTGAAGATTCGTCTTGCAAATTTGTGGAAATGCAAGTCTGTTGGTATAGGAGTGCAAATTTAGAAGATTTATCTTGCAAATTTGCAGATCTTGATGATCACCAATCAAGTTTTATCACTTTTGCGACTATACATGAATGGAGCTCTGTCAAGAACGATGCAAAGACATCTATAATTTTCTAAGAGCAATTCAGAAAGCAATGTCATTAGTTTAGGGGTATTTAATTCTTATATAGAGAATTTATATCTTTTAAGGGATGATTGTAAGTGCCGAATGACTTATTAGTTAATGAAATCACCCTCCCGATTCAATTAAAAAAAATTGAGCCCGTCAACTAAATAGAAATGGAGGATAAACAACTTCTCCCTACAATGACTATAATACCCTGTTCGCATATACTAAGAAGTTGTTAAAAATAATTCTATATTTTTTATTGTTTCAATTTTCCATAAAAAAAACCATTTGTTCATTTATCATCAATAGTTATGTCCTAATTATTGATTAGATTTATCTCATAATTATGCCATGATTTACTTCATTATCTACTCTTACACATTAAACTTGCAAAATCAATGAATTTAACAATTCAATCAACCTAGAAAATTTAACAATTCATAATTTTTATAAACACTAATAAATCTATTTATTATTTATTTATTATTTAAGGAATATGAGCCTTTTATTTTTCTCTCCACAATAATCTCTTGTTTGTCCAAAAAAAACAAAAATGTGATTTTCATGACATGGGTAAAATCTTCATCAATACTTTAGTTTCTCTCTCCTCCCAAAAAAATGGTGTTTTTGACTCAACTTCACTCTCTCTCTACCCTCCACTTTCCTTCCCAAACCTCATTCTTTCAGTTACACATTTTCTCTCTCCTTGAAGATGAAAACCAAGCCATAATTTACAGCTCAAACCAATAACAATGGCGGCGCTGTTGTTGTCTGATTCAAGCATGACCTTCGAATCGATGAGACAACGATCATCCCGACATTGTTTCCGCCGCTTCCAACTACTCCAATGTTGTCCCTATCTACGTCTTCGATCCTCGTATTTTATCCCGTTAAGTCTATTTCATTCTCTCTCTTTTTCTACTTGATTTTTGATTTCTTTGATTAAATTTTTTTGATAAAATGAACATTTACTATAACAATTGAAATGTTCAATTAATATTAAATGTACAATTTTCTTTTCAGTTTTGTAGTCTCTTTATTTTGCTCTTATATTATAAATGTTCATTTTTATATAATGCAATGTTCAGAAATAAATGTTCATTTTTTTCTAGTAAACGTTCATATATTTACTAATAGATGTTCATTTTCTAGGAGCAACCTCAGCCAGCGTTGGTTGAGCGTGACCTCAGCCAAAAATTTGCTCTCAACATAACCTAGTTTTGGCTTTAAAGTCGATAAGGCCTTTCTGATGGATGCCCTCATGGATGAAAATCAGATTTGGGCTATAATTTAGATATGGGCCGATATTTCAATTTGGGTTTTAGTTGTTTGGTTTTGCCGAAACCAAATCACAATTTTTAATTTGTCAAACCGCACTAAACTATATTTTTAAAAAACCGAACCACATTACTAATTCGCTTTGGTTTTAAATCGTATTATTTGATATATGTGATATCTAATCATTGTTTTCCACTAACTTATTTTTTTTAATAATCGTGTAAAACCACCAAATGTAACCTTCTTTCAGGAACAGTAGGAATAATAAGTAATGACCTCAGACATTGCCCAAATTGATAATTAATTTTTGGGAAATTCTACACGGGAACCCTCAGGATTTCACTTTTCCACGTTGTGACCTCCCCTTTTAAAAATTCCACGTTATAACCTCAAGGTCCATTTGTAACCTTGTCGTTAACCCTCCATTACATGTTGCCGTTAGTGGAGCCCACTTTACACCCATTTACTTTTTTTTCTCGATTTTCGTGCTAAAAAATATTCCTTTAGAGGTTTTAGGGGTCATATTAATTCTTGAGGATCCAAATTGAGCTTGGATTTTGCAGGGAATAACGTAGAAATCCCTTTTGTGAATTCCGCTTTCCATAGTTAAATTTAGAACTCACAAAATAAGGTATTTACCCTTTTTTTGGTCAAATTCAAGGTCAATTTGGATCTTAAAGGAGAAAATGACCCATGAACCTTAATGGGATATTTTCAGCACATAAATCGAGAAAGAAAATATTAAAAAGTGCAAAGTGGGTCCCACTAACGGTGTCCGTTACGATAGGATAACGGTGATACGAAGAATGATGTTAGGTCGTTGGTATTCTTCCTATCAAATTAACCTACTCGCCAAGATACAAGTATAGTGATAAATACGGTCGAGATCCACAAGGAAATGACGATTAACACAATTAAACAAGATTAAAGAGTGATAAGTGTCATTTATGACACATTTTAGGGAGTTTTTCTCCCTTTGTTTTAGGTTTATTTTGTCCTTCTCGTTTATTTCTTGTCCTTTTAGTCTTGTTTTAGTTAATAATGCTTTAGTTTATGTTTTTAGGCCTTAGTTTGCAATAATATGCATTTTCCTCGTTTTCTAGCTTGTCTTGCGTGCTTTTGTATGTGATCTTTCACTCTTTCTCTCTTGGTCTATTTGTATAGGTACTTGGCATGTTCCTCATTGTTTATGACCCGAGATTTTATGAGAGAAAGCCTTGAAGCAAAGAGCTGAGAAGCAAGCAACGAGCATCACCGTAGCAGCGCAGCCAGCAGCCCAGGCCGCCGCGGGCGCGGCTGTTGCTGCCGCGGGTGCGGGGTTCTATCTCCCGGCATCAGCCATCAAACAGGAGATGGCTAAGAGATGCCTCTCCCGCGAGCACGAATCTTGACCCCGCGGGCGCGGCAAAGTCGACGGGGGCGCGGGTTTCTGGGTTTTACTCGCGTATTGACTTCGATTTCTTCCGTTTTCTTCTTGTATATGTATAGGTCGACTTCCTAAGGATCCAGATATTCAAGTTTTTACACTTTCTCTCTCCTCTAATTAGGATTAGGGTTAGATTAGGATTTTCTCTCTCTAGTCTAGGAGTAGTTTTAGAGAGAGAAAGCTTGGATTTCAATGGAGATTTGAGATTTTGAAGAAGCAATTTGTGGATTCTTTTCTCAATTATTCAATGAGCTTTTCTAACTTTCTCTCATCTTTATTGCTTTGTTTAATTCTTGTTTTTGCTTAATTTTTTTGTTAATTTGAGTAGTTAATTAGTTTACTAGTTTGATTCTTGCTTTAATTCTTGTTTAGCTTGTTTTACATGTTTTTGTTTATTATGTTTGCTTAGATTTTGTTCTAGAGAAATGGATGAAGGCTATGTTGATGAATTGAATGATTGATTGTGGTTTGTATGCAATTGATTCTTGATCATTGTGTATGGATGATGCTTATATGGATTAGAATCTTTCTAGCTAATTGATTCTACGTTTATAATTGTGTTTTCAATTAATTATGTGAAAGTGAGTTGGTTGAGAGTCTAGATTCTTCCATACCTTTGCTAGGTTAGTTGCACGGGAGGGAATTAACTTAATAGGATAATTAGCATGCTTAATTGCGCGGGAGTGAGTTAAGTGTGTTGATCTCCTAATTGAAATTATTTTCGTCTAATTGCAATTTTGTTGTTGAATGCATTGATGTAATTGGATTCCACTTTCCCTAGTTTTCGTTGTTTTCTCTAAGTAGTGTTTTAGTTGTACCTCTCTCTAAATCACAACCATCCTACTAGTTTAATTAGAATAAATTGATTCACATAGTCTTCGTGGTTCGACCCTATTCTTGCCACTAACTAGCTTGGTGTAAGTTTAGGTTTATAAATACCTAATTTCCCGCGATCAAAAAGACCTAAGGGTTGTGTATAAAATTGTGGTGAGAGAGGTTGAAACTATCAAACATAAAAACACAAACAAATGACACAAATAAACAAAACAAACAAAAGGAAGGTTGTAAACAAGGAGAGACAAATGATATGGGAAGTGGGGGATAGCCAAACATGAACAACCATGATAGATGATAATGAAATTCATGAATAACATGTCAAGGGGTAAGAAATCCTACTCAAACAACTTATTTCCATACAATCATCCAAGCATATCGACGAACGAGATCTAACCCTAACTAATATCACTTTCGTGCATCTAATCAAGGCAATCAAATCATGGAATCAATGGTGCACAACATTGATTCCACACAATCAAATGGAAAACATTCATCAATACAAGGCATAATCCAATCTATCATCATCATCTAATTAAAACAAGGCATGTTCTTATCCCCCTCCCTTCCCCTAGCTAGAAATCTAGCCTACGATTCTAGGAAGGAGAGAGAAATCATTGAAACACAACAAGATGAAACAATCATCAACACAAAACTACACATGATTCACAAACAAAGAAGAACAAATCAAAAACAACAAACTAATCACAAACAAAGAAAATAAAACAAAAGGAAAGCAATAAAGAAAATAAAGAGAAAAGGGGAAAGAAATTTCTCAACAAAAGGCTTGTATTGAGATAAACTTTAAAAAAATCAAGTGGTACAATGGAGAATTGAAGATTACACAACTTTCTCTCTCTAGAAAACTAGGTTTAACGCTCAAGAATTAGGGCTAAAATCATATTAGAATAGCCAATTACATCCAAAAGGGTATTTATACCCCCTCCTTAAAACCCCTAAAAATATAGATTAAGGGTTAAAAGCGGCGCAAAACAAAGCTATCAGAGCGGGTGCTCCAAATGAATAGAGCAGTTTCTCTTAAATGAGGAGGGGTTGCTCCATACAAACTACTCGAATTTAACATCTGAAGTGGAGCGGCCGCTCCTATAGGGTAAAGAGATCGCTTCAAACTGCCTTGGAGCTCAAATGCTCTAGATGTCCTCTTCAAAAAGCTCCAAATTAGCTCCTCAAGTCTTGGTCTTCAAGTGGCTTAAGTTAGCTTGCAAATCATCATTCTAGAGCAACCTAAAACACGCACTCAAGCACACTTGAAAGAAAATAGGGGGGGATCTTGTTCGTGAAATTAGAACACTCATGAAAACAAGTAAAAATGGCCAAAAACATTCATAAAGAGCTAACCAACAAGAGAGAAGGAACAACTAGATAAAAAGGGATAAAATAAGGATAAAAAGGGGTCAGAGGCCGAGAAAGAGACTAAATATAGGACTATAAGAAGAATATAAGTGTTCTTTTAGACCACTTATCAAACGGCAAGGTCACTATTGAGACATAATTGTAAGTTGAAGGTTAATTATAGTTAGTGTGTAATTTTCAAAAGGAGGGGGCACGGCTTGGAAAAGTCAATACTTGAGGGTTATGGTGTAGAATTTCCCTAATTTTTTTAACAAAAATTATATATGATTTTGTAGTACCTAAGCCCTATTCTCTTCACCGTACAAAGATAATATTTAATAAATATAATTTTAGTTCGGTAAAGAAAATGTAATACACCCAAATTCTTCTCAACAAGAATAGTAGAATAATACATATAAAATATTGTAAAGAAAAGTTTGGACGTATTACTGACACGTGATTACGTAAGGCTACTTTAAATACTACTAACTTACAAAAATTAGAATCAAAAATAAATTAACTTTATTATTAATTAAAAACTAACCATTGTTATTAAGAACTCACATAAATACTGCAGATACTTTAAAAGACTTAAGCTATGTGAATCAACCTGTAATCCCAATGCACATATATATTCCACTCTTGAAATCACAACTGCTTACCAAATATGGTAGGGTGAACCAAAACAAAATAGAAAGTACGAGTAAGCAAAATAAGCTAAGTACATCCAAGTGCAAGGTAAGAAAACTCATTTAATTTACTTCTTAAACATGCTTTAAAATATTCAATATAGAATCCATGATTTAAGTAAACTTTTGAAAAATAATCTGTTAAAGAAACTTCCTAAATTATAAAACTTTCCATAATATAATTATTTCCAAACATAATTACTTCCAATAATCAATAACTCCAAAAATATAAGATTGCAATATACTCTCTCCGTTACATATTACTCGCAATAACTACTAAAAATGGCCGATACATATTACTCGCAACAAACCATTTTTTTTCCTTTTATAGTAAGTTTTTTTGTGTGATTTTACAAAATCACCCTTACTTTTTTTTAAACACCCTAATTAAACTACTGATTTTATCTTATTAACTTAAACCTAACATTGATTAACTTAATCATTTCCACTAAAATCATCACCTTCCATCTAAATCCATCATCACCTTCATTGGCAACCACCACCATCATTACCACCGATCTCCACTTTATCTTTATTAGCGATTCCTTAGTTCGACCGCAACCTTCTATGGCGACCGCTACCATCGCCGGAAGTCACCTCCGTGTCTTCTTCCTTGTCGCCGCCTTCGTTTTCTCTCTTCCTTTTCTTGTTGTTTTCTTATTTTGTCATTCCAAATCTGACTTTTTCTGGGTTTGTTGGGTGCTTGGTGGTTCGATTGTGGTGCTTGTGGTTCGAATATGGTGATCGGTTCGTTGGTGGTTTGATTGTGGTGCCAGTTTTTTCGACTTTGATGCCGGGTTCATTGGTTGTTCGACATCGAGGATGCGGATTCGTGGGTTCGTGGGTTTGAATTTCTGGGTTTGAGTTCCTGGGTTCAAATTTCTGGGTTTGAATTCGTGGATTTGAATTTCTGGGTTTGAATTTCGTGGGTTTGAATTCGTGGCTTTGAATTCGTGGCTTTGAATTTCTAGGTTTGAATTTATGTGTTAGAATTTCTAAGTTTGAATTCATGGGTTTGTTTGTGGCACTGCTAGGTGGTGGTGGTTCGGTGCTGGGTGGTTTCATGGTGCTAGGTGGTGGTGGTGCTAGGTGGTGTTAGTTTCGTGGTGCTGGGTGGTTGTGTTTGATTTTGTTTCTATTTTTTTTGGGTTGGATTAATATTAAACATATGCCCTTATTTTTCATTAATTACACTTAACATCTTTTTCCTAGGAGTCCGCAATCCCCATATTTTTTGCGAGTAATGCGTAACGAAGGGAGTAGGTTTCAATGTATTGAAAATCAATTTTCTCTATTCCAATATTCTTGCTAAGTGTGCAAGCCCCCCACCCTAGAATTTGTTATATACACCAGGGTGTACCGTACACCCAACTAACTAAAGGTTAATTTTTGTTCTTCATTTGATGATAAAATGAAAAACAATCATCAAAATGAGGACAAATACTCATGGGTAGTATACCTGGGTGTATATAACAACCTCCCCCCCCCCCCCCCCCTAAAAAAAAAGTATCTTATAGGAAAAATGGAAATTAAAAATCCAACTTTGCTAGGTTTTCTCTTAAAAATCTAACCTTCCATTAATCTCATAAAAATCCAACCTATGTACCCCACCTTCACCAACAGATTCATTTGACCTTTAACCTGTTAAACAGGTTAAAAAGTTTTTTTTGTTTTAATTCTCTCAATTTCCTTTTTCACTCCTCCTCTTTCTCTCTCCTCTCTCCTCAAAAATGGAAACAACCCAACAATCCACCAATGACACCGTCAGCACACCACTAACACCAGTCAACCACCCCAAACAACTCGCACCAACACGTACCACCACCCGTAACCCAATCACCACCACCAAAAACCGAAATCCGAAACCCGAAACCCGACTTGATTGAACCTGCTATCTGCTCTAATTTTAGGAATGCAATGGTTGATCGAATGGGAATTGTTGTGTAAGGTTGGGGCTTGTCAAGGTTCGAATGGTGGCAGCGCTTGGTGGGCTTCGATTGCGGTGGTGGAAATGATACGACGGCAGCCAAATTGGTGGTCGATTTGGGGTAGGTGCATCTATTTGGGGAATTGTTATGAGTGATAAGGGCTTTGATTGGTGGCGATTGGTGGTCGTAGTTTGGGGCAGCAGGTTGGTGGTCGATTGTTGGCTAATATCAGGCTGAAATTGGTGGTTAGCTGTTGCAATTGCGCCAATTGTTGTTGTTGTTGGCAAGTTGATGTTGTTGGTGAAGGTGGGGAGCTATACGTTGTTGGTGAAGACTGTGGTTGTGCGGTTGTGTTGCTGGTTCGTGTGGTAGCGAGCAAGATGGATGTGGATTGGTGATTGGTGGGAACGCTGCAACGTGAGGTTGGAGTTGGAGGGTGGTGTGATTGTGATTGTGGTTGTTGTGAGGCTGATGAAACGGAGATTGGAAATGGAGTGTAGGGGCGGCTGGCTGGCGGGAGGAGTGGTAAGGGAAAGAGGGTGCTTGCTGGGTTCGGGTGGTCGGTGGGGATGGGGTGGTCAGGGAAAGAGGGTAGGGCTAGGTTTTCTGATTTTTTTTTTCTTTTAATTATTTTTGTTTTTTAATAATTAAAAAATTAATTGACCTATTAATAGCTAACACGTGGCATATAACCTAAAAAGATCGGTCATCAACAAGTAATGGATCTTTAGATGAAGGTGGGGTATAAAGGTTGGATTTTAGTGAAGATTAACTGAAGGTTGGATTTTTAAGAGAAGACCGAGCAAAGGTTGGATTTTTAATTTCCATTTTTCCTATCTTATATACATAGGCTATGTTTAAGGAAAGACTAGATCATACAAAGTTCATTGTCTTATCAACCAATTTCAGATAGTGGGATTAAAATTCAATAATAATTAACGTGCTTTGTAAAGTTTTCAAGAATAATATCCATGATCAAACCTTTTCATTAAAATAATCTTTTTAAATAGGAGAATTAAAAACCAACTAATCTTATAAACAATCTTTTTAAATCATTAATAATCTTTAAAAGATCAAACTTTATTTTATTAAATATGATAGAGTTATTAAAATTTTTTATTCAAAACATTTAAAAACACATTCAAATATACTCTAACATATTTTCACATAAACAAATTTATTTATCAAAGCACTTAATAAAGTATATCTAGCCATCTAAACGAATGTATCTTGATCATGCTGTCTCAAAACAACACTCTCAACTTAAATTAGAATCACGAAGAACACCTTACAATTAATTACAACTTTGATTAATATAAAGATATCAAATAATCACAACAATACTAACAAAAACACCAAAATGTATGTACATGAATAATTATTTAAAATCTCCTTTAATTATTTTCAAAATCACATTTATAATTTTCTGTTTTTATATATAATTAAAACATTAGAAGAATAATTATTTAAAAAAATAAAATAAAAGTAGTAGTAATAATAATAATAATAATAATAATAATAATAATAATTAGAAGTAGAATAAGATAAAGAAAGAAGAAGAAACCAAACAAGGAGGAGGAAGGGTGGACGACTTATTAGTGGCAATGGCTCCATATGGTAGCCATGAGTGGCTATTGGCGGTAGCTATTGTCGGTGGTGGTGGCTCGCTGGAAAAGAAAAAGGCCGAGAGAGAGTGAGAGAGAGAAAAATTAAAATTCGAGAGAAATAAATATTAAAAATGTTTTGTGTGTGTGAATTTTTGGGGTTTTTAGAAGAGGGTTATTTATAGTTGTAGAAGTGTAAGAATTATGGTGATCTAGTATAACAATTTTCATGAAAATTATAGGTTTAAAGAATTACTTGGATGACAAAAACAATAATTAGGCAAGAGTTTACTTGGTTTCCTAGTATGTACGATAGGTCATATGCTCAAATTTTCTCGATCTTTTGTACATGTTTCCTAGGCTTTGAAGTGATGACAAACAGCTTAGTTCGTTGCTGTCTGTTTTGGCATTATCAACTGTTTCCCCATGTTTAGTAACGTACTTGAAGATTGATAACCTTCTTGAATAATGTTCAAGGAAAAGAAGAAATCCAATGTGTTGATTAAAGGAAGTTTCAAGACTTGAAAAATATGCATGAAGATCTCTAGAATAAAACTTTTATTTTAGTTTATCTTTTTGTTGTAAGTGTGTATGAATTGATGAATGAATTAGCGAAAGGTTTTTTTTTATTAAGAAGTTAAGTGTTGTAAGGATCAGAAACAATTGACTTGGTAATTAGGACACTACCAGTTTAGGAAATGGGACTGAAAATATGGTTTATTGAACTTGGACATTTAGTTACGTTGGTGAATGTTCAATATTTCCAAAAGTTGAGGATTCTACCCTTAAACATATTTTATCAAAATGAATATTTACCACCTAAGAGAAATTGTGTTTATATAAGTTAGGAGATAGATTGTTTCGCATGTATCTTAAAATATTATTGTTCTATTTTAGGAAACATAATAATAGAAAAGATGTTTTTCTTTACGTGAGTTCTGTATTGAGGAAAAGATCTTTGTTTTGGGTATGTTTACCCTATCACGTGGACCTCTCAGGGTGTAACACGTGTCAACCTAGGAAGGCTCCAAATGGACCGACCAGGATACGACACGTGGCAGGCAGATACCCTTTTAGGAATTGGCGGCCTTCAAGGCCCAATTCTCGAGGCCGCCGTAAAACGGAGCAGCCCATGATTCTAGGTCATCAAACCCTAGGACGAGGGCACAAACTTCTAGGACCCTATAAATAGGGAGATTCCCCCAATTATTAGGACACCTTACAATCATTACATCATTTATTACTCTAAAAAACAGATAAACACCTGATCTCATAATCTGAGAAGATATTTACTTTCCGCACCTTTTTACCCCGAACGTATACTAACTTGAGCGTCGGAGGCAAACTCCAACCAACCGGAGCTTTCGTGGTTTTGCAGGTACAAGCGGTCCCGGACCAATCTTGGTGTTGTAACTCTCTCAAAGGACACAAAAAACCCTGAAACATTTGGCGCTGTCTGTGGGGAGAGTACCTCTAAGATTGTTCAAGAGTCTGTATCGAATCCTGATCCCAACCGGCCTCCAGTCGATGGGGAAGTCCATTCGGACCATGATACTGATAACGACTTTGATGTCGAAACTCATGTGGCCCCTGATGGGTCACTCATCTCTAAACGCATCCGTTCCAAGGATAGATTGGAACAGAGCAAAAACCAAGCGGGTCTTAGTTTAATCCTCTAGGCAACCAGTTGGGGAAACCCAGGCGGCAAGAGGGGTAGCTCCCGTCACTACAGACAAACGCATGAAATTCATGACTAGTTTCAAGGGGGAGATCAAAGACCTCATCAACATGAAGACGACTGACTCTAGTAAGGGTCAGTAGGCTAAGAGATCTCCTCATGCTGAGAGGAGAAAGCCCGTCAGAGACAGGTAGCCTACTCCACACCCAAAGGTGAAGGCCGGGACCTTGATTGACTGGTCCAAGGTTCTTCTGCCCCAAACGGGCACGAGGAAGGTCATCCAGCACGTCTAGCCGGATGGCAGTAAAAAATCTTTTTCTGATGCTCGACATATTATCGAGCAAAAGAAAAATTAGACGCTGTCAGACTCGGTTTCCACATCGAGCTTCCCAGACAGCTTCAGGCAGACAGCTTCAGGAACACCTCGGCGAGGTGTTCCCAGTCATTGCATGAGAGCCATACAGGTGGCAAGTCCGTCCATACAGGCCCTCAGATGATTGGATTTGTCCCGTATGTGCCTTAGAAGCCATACGGGCAATATGCCTAACCTTTCATGCAGCCGGCCCCCTTCGGAGGTCAGGCGGCATACAACATCTAACCTTTGGAATCGCAGCTTCGTCTGCTGAAACTTGGTGAACAACCTTCTACATTCACCAAGGAGATAACCGAGGCGGCACAACCAGCCAAGGTTAAGAATGTCTTGGTTGGTACCTATGATGGTACCACAAATCCTGAAGATCACCTCATGGCTTACACCAACCTCATGTACTTATAGGGGTTGGATGATGCCAGCTAGTGCAGGTGTTTCCCGGCTACATTGAAGGGCATCGCCTAGCAAAGGTTTGGCAACTTGCTAGCCGGATGTATTGATAGCTTAAAGAGGCTTGCCTTCTTGTTAGCTTCCAACTTCTCAATGAACATCCCTGCCAAGAAAACAAGACTCGACTTAAGCACCATCCGGCAAGGTGAGAGAGAAGGACTTCGCTCCTATGTCACGCGATTCAATCTAGTGAGAATCTAGATTCAAGGATTGTCTGACGATGTTGCATACACATACTTCTTTAAGGGTCTGAAGGACGGGTCAACTTTTAAGTTCGACCTCGTCAGAACGAGAGTCTTCACTCTCCAAGAGGCGCTGATGGAGGCGGATTCCTATATATTGGAGACCGACCTCTGTTCTCCTAGCAATCAGTTATAATCCAAGAAACTTGATAAACAAAAGGAGAGTCGTCCTGCTGAGCCAGCTCCCAAGCTTGAAAGGAGCAAGAACATAAAAGAAATCTGGGCGGTTGACGAGAGCAGCCATCCCAGAAGAAAAAGAAAGAGTTCAAACCGTACGTCCCCAAGTACGAGTTTAATAAAGACTACTACACCATCCTCATTGAGATCAAAGACCGGGTGATCTTAAAGAAGCCCGCTGCTATGAAAGGTTCCGCTAAAAATCGGAACAAAAACAAGTACTGCCATTTCCATGAGGACATTGGCCATGACACCAACGACTGCTATAGCCTCAAGCGACTGTTAGATCGTCTGGCTATTCAAGGGTGTTAAAGTCTTATATCCTCAAGTCCAAGTTTACCCTGAAGACAAACCAGGGGCAGTCGTCCAAAAAGACTGCCTAGCCTACTAGTAGTTCAGACGCTAACAAAGAGCCGATCTACACAATATTAGGTGGCTTTGTCGGAGGGGCCCCTACCATCCGAGGCACCAAGGACCATATGAAGAAGATGGACGTCAACTATGTTGAAGAAGGTCAGGCGTCTAGCTACAAGCACCTTCCCTGAGGTCATCATCACTAAGAAGGACCGAGGCAAAGTCCGCTGGCTGCATGATGACCTCGTTGTTATTGAATGCAAGGTGGCCAACTAACTGGTTGGTCGGATCCTTATAGACATTGGTAGCTCGTCTAATATAATTAGCTATAAGTGCTTTTCCAGGCTAAAGTACAAGCCTGACAACATGTGTAACGTCTCTCACCCCCTGGTTGGCATTGGGGGAGGAGTCGTGCACCCATTCGGACGGATTGATCTACACATCCGGTTGGGAAAGATGGGAAAGGGATGCTACATGGTCATCTGGTTCTTGGTTGTGGAGGAGCTGACTGCCCACAACCTCATCTTAGGTCGTACAACTCTGAACAAGTCCAAGGCTGTCATAATCTCTTTCCTTATGCTGATGAAGTTTGAACGGGATGATGGTTTTGGTTGCTCCCTAAATGAGGATCAAAAGAAGGCTAGAGAGTGCTATCTCTCAAACGTCAAGCCCGCAGCAGCAGCTGGATAGGGAGAGGAGCCAATAGACCTTGATGATGTCAAGGATCCCGACCCAGCCTTACCAGCCACCACAAAGAAAAGAAAAGTTGATCAGCTAGTTGCAGTGAAAAAGGAAAAGCAATAGCAATCACTGAACGGGGAACGGTCAGACGAATTCCGTCCCTAGTCGGCTAGTGAGCACATTGATATTGCTCTGGACGACACCCGTCCAAAGCGAACTGTTAAGGTGGGGATGGTTGCTTTTGCAAAGTTGGGTGCAGACTTGCACCACCTGCTGAATGAATTCAACGACATCTTTGCTTTTGAAGTGGAAGAGATGCTAGGCATTATCCCGGACCTTGCTATCCACAAACTCGTCGTGGATCCAAAAAAGAAGCCTATAAGGCAGAAGAAAAGAAATCCCGGGGAGGAGAGAAGTCAAGCGGCAGCTGCCGAGGTCAAAAAGCTGTTAGACGTTGGGTTCATTCGGTCATGTAACTTCCCTAATTGGGTTGCGAGTGTGGTGCCTGTAAAGAAGCCGAATGGTACCTGGCGCATGTGTGTTGATTACACTGACTTGGAGAAGGCATGTCCAAAGGACATTTACCCGCTTCCAATGATCGATAGTCTGGTCGACTCTACATTCGGGCATACCTTGATGAGTTTCATGAATTCCTACTCAGGTTTTCATTAGATTCCTCTGTGGAAAAATGATCAAGAGAAGACGGCATTTGTCATTGATCAGGGGTTATTTTGTTATATTGTGATGCCGTTTGGCTTAAAGAATGCACCTGCTACTTTCCAACGAATGATTAACATAGTCTTCATTAATCATATTAGAAGGAATGTATAGGCATACATTAATGACATGATAGTTAAATCCAAGCTACATGCGGATCACCTTGCTGACCTCCAAGAAACATTCACCACTCTCAGGCGGCACAAGGTCATGCTCAATCCCAAGAAGTGTGTCTTTGGTGTTGAGTCCGGGAAGTTTCTCAAATTCCTGATTGATCAAAGGGGGATAGAGTCCAACCTCGAGAAGATATAGGCGGTCATTGACATAAAGTCACCCCGCACTATCAAAGAGGTTTAGAAGCTAACCGTTTGTCTGGCAGCATTGGGGAGATTCCTCAGCCAGTCAAATGACAAGTGCCTTTATTTTTTCCAAGCAATCAGGAAGAAGACTAGGTTTGAATGGGGGGATGATGCTGAGGCGGCCTTTCAAAAATTGAAAGAACATCTACACTCTTTGCCAAGGCTTGTTAGCCCTCTACCCAAAGAGACGCTTTACATGTACTTAGTCATTTCAGATCATGCCCTTAGTGTTGTTCTCCTTGCTAAGAGAGACGGCAGTCAACTCCCAGTCTATTTCATTAGCCACGTTCTTAAAAATGCTGAACTACGGTACCCTATAGTTGAAAATTTTGGCCTTGCTCTTTTCATGGCTGTCAAGAAGTTGAAACCGTACTTCCTGGCATATCCGGTTGTGGTCTACAAAGACCAACCCCTCAAGCAGCCAATGACAACCTTGAAATCATCCGGTAGGATGCTCAAGTGGACTATTAAAATTCAAAGTCTTGAAATCACTTTCGAACCAAGGAAGGTAGTGAAGGGCCAAGAGTTTGCCGACTTCATTGTCGAAATGACAAGGCCGAATGCGCTAGAAAATTTTGACCAAGTTTGGAAAGTGTATGTAGACGGGAGCTCTACCATGAACGCCTGTGGTGCAAGGGTTATATGTCAGTCTTCTAAGGAGACAAGTATAAGTATGCACTACGGTTCAAGTTCCAGTGCTCAAATAATGAGGCAGAGTACGAAGCCCTGCTAGCCGACATCCGTATGTGTAAGACGGAAGGGGCAAGAAAAATTAACGCCTGCTCTGATTCACAATTGGTCGTTAGCCAGTACCATGGTGACTACGAGGCCACTCATCTGGCTATGATCAAATATTTGCAGGCGGTCATAGCTGAAGCTGGGACACTTGAAGAATTTCATCTAAGTCAAGTGCCCAAGTCTGAGAACAATCATGCGGATGCTCTATCAAAACTAGCATCATCCGCTTCTTGTGATACGCCTCGGTCAGTCTTCTGGGAAGTGATGGAAAAACGAAGTATTGTTGAGAAAGATCCCATTGGAGTACTTGACCCAAGCTCAACCTGGATGGACGGCATCCGGGCCTATCTATTAGACGACACCTGGCCAGATACATATCCAGAAATGGTCGCTATGAAAAAACGTGCGGCTAACTTTGAAATCAAACATGGAGAACTCTTAAAAAAGGGTTTCTGAAGCCTATATTATTGAAGTGCATCACCCCTGAGAAGGGGCATGAGGTTTTGGAAGAACTACACTTGGGCTACTATGTCTCCCATATAGGCGGCAAGGCTCTAGCAGTTAGGGCCAGGCAACAAGGCTACTTTTGGCCCACGCTCAAGGCAGACGCCATGATAATGGTGAAGAAGTATGATAAGTGTCAACGGTTTGGCAAGCTAATCCACCGTCTGCCCACTAATCTAACGACCATGCAAAGCCCGGTTCTGTTCGCCAAATGGGGCATGGATATCCTGAGCCCATATACTCCTGCGCTAGGCAGATGGCGGTATATCTTAGTTTTTCTTTTTTTTTTTGGTAAATATGGAATGTTATTACCAAAGATAAAGGAAACAACTTACAAAAAGCTAAGTTGAGACCAACACAAAACCCCATAAGACCAAAAGAGGCCACATAAACACCCTACAAATACCATAAGCCCCTACAAAGGGACACACAACCTAAGGAGCAAAAGAACAGTCAAGCCACCTTCTAGGAAGGATTCAAAACTGCCAAAAGCCCCAGCTCTCCTTAACTTTTAACACCTACAAATAATACCTTCTAGGAACGTCCCACAAACAGAGCAAAAAGAAAAGGAGAGGAAAACAAAAAGAGACCCAAAGAAACAGCAAAAATGGACTCAAAGTTGGCAAACACAAACTGCCAAACTAAGGACCAGAACATCACAAATATAACAGTTTTCTATTAGAATCATTACATCTAACAGCAACCTTATACACAATATCTCTAAAAACTAAATCTGCAGGTTGATAGTTGCTAGTAAACATCAATCTGTTCCTCTGAAGCTAAATACTGTGAATAGCCTCAACAAAACACATCATATACACTCTATCCTTGCTGCTGGATCTCCTAGAATTCCTGAGAATCCATTGCTGCTCAATTTGGAAATCTTGAGCTGTCCTCTAAATCTTTAGTAAAGCAAGAACCTGCTGCCAGATATCTCTAGAGTAAGGACACGGAAAAAACAAATGAGAGACACACTCATTGTTGTTCTGACAGAAGAAATAAGCAGGACCACAGTTCAAATTCCAATTAATCAACCTATCTTTAGTAACCAGCCTGTTCATCAAAGTCAACCAGGTGACAAAAATGCTCTTAGGGGAAGCAGAATTGCTACAGACAATCCTTTTCCAACTCACCTTTGCAGCCTGAGGTCTGACCTGAGCATAAACTTTAGCAATGCTCACCTTGCCAAAATGCATAACAGAAGACCAACCTCCAATATTATCAATAGTATCCCTACAACTTAAAATTTTCTTTAGAACCCATGTGCACTTGTTAGGAATAGGGGCAGACCAAAAGTCCTTGTTGTTGTAGGCGTCGTTCGAAGTGCGCCTACGTTAAGCATGTGTGAATATGCTTGGCACTCATAGGAAGTGGGAATTAACGTATACGATTAGGGACAAATAAAGTAGGGAGCCGCCAACAAGTTTTTAAGGAACTTGTAAACCGTTCACGGATCATAAAAGGCAACCACGATTAAGGGACAACCAAAGGCAACAACGATTGACCCGTGAAGGTTACACCCCATTCATAATCCATGAGATTACTACTTCATATGGTTCGGAACCACGAAAGGAGAATCGAGGATGATGGTACGAAGTGAGTCATGGAGTCACATTCACCCGTATTGACCTCTACTCGATTCTTATAGCAAAAAAAGTGATTCCTGCGATCTCAAAGGCATGCAAACAAAGATTCAATTTGCTCCAAACTATTATTAGGCTAAATTGGTTGAATATTAATGCAACACATAATTCTAAAATATTATGATCACTTGATATAATAATAAGATTAAAAAGGAACCTAAACCGGTCGTCCAAATTATCTTATTAGGCGTGATTTTCAATTACATATTCCCTTTAAGCATGCAATATGGTGATCAATAAATAATAATAGAATAAACATTAATATTGAAAGCAATTTAACAAATCCAACAATATAAAATCATTAGAAAAATAATAGAAATAAAAGGAACATGATTCCTTACTTTGATTTTGCTTGCTTGCAACTATAAAACAATAAACGAGTTAGTAACTTCAAGGAAATAATAAAACAGTAATTAAAATTAAATTAAATAGAGTTGATTTGGGACCAAACCCTCAAACAGTTCTACCTTTCACTCCTTGGTTTAAGGACAGAACCTCGGGTAAAGTACGGACTCCTTGGAGTGCTTAAGGAATGTATTTTGGAAGAATAAGGTAAACTAGTGTTTAGGCTAGAGCATAGAAGAGAGAAGAGAATGTTAATTCCTGCCCCGAACAACAGAAATGAGGGGGTATTTATAGAGAAAATGAGCTGAGGGAACACACGGAACCCTAAAAAGATAAAAACCCTAAAAAATAATGCCGCGACACGGCAAAATATTCCGTGACACGGTAGAATTTAGTGTGACGCGGGGTACTTTGGTGTGACGCGGGACAAAAACAGACCTACATAGTTTAAAACGCATTTAGGTTTTATGCGGAGAAAACACGGAACAATCCTGTGTCACGGCATGTGCACCATGGCATGGGAAATTATGTCGTGGCACGGCAACAGTTCCCGTGGCGCGGCATAAGTTGCCGTGACGCGGCGGACTCTGCTTCCGTTTTTACGTCCAAATTCATTTTAACCCTAATTACCCTCAGCATTTTTAAGTGTCGTTTCATAATTTCGGGCTATTTAGGTTTATTATTTATTAATTGGGCTAAAATAATAAATAATATGAAATGAATAAAAAAATGTTTGGGCCAAAATAAAAATTGGATTATGATTTGACTAAACATTAGGACTGATTTTATGAACTGAGTTTGATTGAATATTGTTGTTTCAATGAATACTACAAGCAGGGGGGTTGAATTGTAGTATGAGAGTTTAGCCAAACTTTTTGCGGAATTAAAATTAAGTTAGCTAAAGGAACTGAGATATTAACTAAAGGAACTAAAGAATGCAAGAGAGATTTTACGTGGAAAACTCCTTGGCCCTAACAAGGAGAAAAACCACGACCACTTGGGATTTTGGGAAAAGAATCTTCACTATAATAGGGCAAATGATCCTATTACAAGCTAAAGACTCAAACTCAAGTTCCTCTACGAACTTGAGACCCTGAGGAACAAGTCACACAACTTGTTACTCTTCTCTTCTCTTTCTCTCTTCTCACTTCTCTGTTCTCTCTTCTCTTTCTCTTCTCTTTCTCTTCTCTCTCTCTCTTCTCTTTCTCATACACAAATGTTCACTCGAACTTCCCCATTCCCCAATTACAACTCAAAAGATAAACAAACTCTAGTATAAGAACATTAAGAACACTCTAATCAACTTATGTGGAATTGGACGCTTGACTCAATTAAAAGCTTGAAAACTTATGTGAGCAAGGACGAGTTTTTTCCAACAGAAATTATGAACTATTTATAGAGCAATAAACGCTTTGGAAAACTTCATTGTGCAGCAAACCCATTACGCCACTACTCATGCCCACTAAGAAGATCATGTCCTTAATTTAAGGAACCATGAACTCCTCAATTTTGCAGAACCACGACTTGAAGAAGAACGTGGGAGAGTAAGCCGCAAGTTTTGGAAAACATGGAAGATTTTATTTTGTTAAAAATATTTTCCGAAAATCAGAAAAAGAAAATAAAATCATATTTTCCGAAAATTAGAAAAGGATAAAATAAAATCTTTTTGTTTGAAAAGATAATCGTTAGAGAATAACAACTTTCCTAAAAATTAGCTAGCACAATATTATCTTTTTAGACCAATTCCACACAGTAAATTTGAATGTAACTAACTTTCTTATACTTACATAAATCCTAAAATATATAAAATATTTAGTCTTCATGTTTCTCTGATGAAGCTTCTACTCCGAGGCTTCTGTTCCTTGGAGGGAACTTCTCTTCTCTGGTGATGCTTCTTCTCTGAAGCTTCTGTTCCCTGAGGGAACCTTCTCTTCTCAAGTCTTCATTTCTGAAGCGCCAGTTCCTATGAGGGAACTCTTCTTTTTGGATAGCTTTGTTTCTGGCCTTCCTGTTCCTCATGGTATCTTTGCTCGACACTTAATTCTCCTAGTCTTTGCACTGATCACACACTCAAACAATCAAGCCTTTATTAGTATGTAAGTAAGCAAGGTTGTGTCATCATCAAAATCATTAAGTCCAACAATATTCCCCCTTTTTGATGATGACAAACAATCCAAACTTACTTACAAGGAAACAAAGATAATCCATCCTAAACTAAAGAAGGAAAATGCAAAAATATAATGCAATGCAAAAAGGGAACTACTTAGTAAAAATAAAGACAGAAAGCAAAAAGAAAAAAATTGCAAAAATGGAAAAACTTGTATTTACATATACCTGCCTGTAGAGATGTAGGCTTGCTGAGAAGACTTCGAACAGAGACCATAGAATGATTAAGTTTCCTTGGATAGTTTGCATCTTTTACCCATTTTGGCATTATCAAAAACCAACACACAAGCAATGGTATACCATAACACAGCACCATCAAGTGGTCTAGTGTTAATACAAGAAGCATGCATATATATAGAGAAAACATTCACAAAGCATATAGGCAAAAGCATTATAGACATTCATCATCCAAAACCGATTTTAAAACATCGGCCAAATGTACCAAATTTGCAAGTTCACAATAAAAAACAGAGTGCCCAAAATATTACAAACCAAGATTAAAAATTGTTTCCCAAAAACAAATAAAAACAGAGTTTAATCAACATAAATAGGCTGCAGGAAAGAGAGATTAGGAAGCAGTGCTCTGGTCATCATCAACAGCAAGATCCTCAAGCTTCTTGCTGATTTGAGACACAATGTCCTTCACTATGGACTGTCTCCCCTGTTCTGAGCTCTTGACCAGTTTCTTCAGATCAGCATCAAGAGTGAGCACACTCTTCTTCAGTTCCTCCATCTTCACCGTTGACTGCTCTTGTTCCTTCTGCACCCTCTGAAGCATCTCCTTCAACTCCTTCACATCCTCGCTGGGAACCTTAGGTGGGGAACTAAATGCTGCAAAACCTGAAGTAGATGCATACTTGCCCGAAGTAGGAGAGGTGGTAACTTTCTGCAATTCCTCCTGTACCCCAGTTATATCTATGCAGATAGGTGCTGGGGCCTCCTTTTTCTTCATCAACCTCAAACTCTTCCTCTTCTTCTTTCCCCTTGTCGCAATAACCTCTTCCACCTGCCTTTCCTCTTCCTCCTCTTGTTCCTGCAACTCCTGAACAACATTCCCTATGGCCTCTCCTGCCTGATCTTCTCCTACTTCCCCCTCAACTAAACCACCTACTTCTTTTGGCCTCCTTTCTTCCTGCACAACTTCAAAACACCCATCTACAACTTTCATCTTATGGTTTTCAAGGAAAATGGGTTGTATGTATTCAGTGTTTTTGAGGGGCAGGGGTTCTTTGTCAGCAAAGGAAATGCCAAAGCTTTCGAACACATAAGTGAGTAGGTTACCATATCCAACCTTCCAGCCTTTAGGAACACAATGAGATAGGTGTTGGATCATGATAGAGGGAAAGTTAATTTGGATTTTTTTGGCTAGGCAGTAGATTAGGACAGAATCAAGCTTGTTGGCACTGTCTCTCTTGTGAGAGCGAGGGATTATGTCATTGAACACAAATTTTAGCAGGATTTTGTTAAGAGGGGTTAGGACATAGTGGTTTATGTAGGTTTCCTCCGGGTCACCTCCTAAATACTCCACTATTTCATCAATATTAGCATCAGGAATCGGGGTCCTTATTACATTATTTTTGAAATAAATATCATACCCAGTATTAGGCACATCAAACAATTCAGCCAGATACATAGCATCAAACTCAATAGCCTTCCCATACACACAGCAGTGAATAGTACCCTTAGAGTACTTAAAGCTTTTGCAAAAATCTTTCATAGCATCAACATACAAACTTCGATTAAAACACTCACCCAACAGATTCACCCAATTTTGAGCTTCAAGCAAATCCAACAATTCGTAAAGCTTAACAGATTTACACCAAGGTAAATTAAGTGCCAAACCTGTCACAAAGTGATCGCTGATTTTCTCCTGTTTCTTCATAGAAGCAGGCTTGTCTCGATAGTTGACACCCATCTCCGAAACGCTTTCTTCCTCTTCTTGCATGTCCTCGATTTTCCTTTTCCGGGAAGAATTGGACTCAGTAGGAGATTCCTTCTTTTGAGGCTCAGGATTTCGAGTTTCGGGGATGATTTCCATGGTGATTTCTGGAATAGGGTTTGTGATTTCTTCGGCTTCAGTTTGGGTTTTTGGTGAGACAGACATTGGTGAGAAATTTTGATCGGAGTGATGAGAGAGAAGGTAATTTTCGAGTGGTGTAAATTTTGGTGAGGCTGACATATTTTTATGGTGGAGGTAACTTGAGGGAGTGAATAAGTGAGGTGTCGTTTGGGAGGTGAGGTGAATTTAGTTGATTTGACACTCCTATTTAATGCTTAGGGAAACGTAAACCGTGTTTCAAGAGAGTAATGGATGTGGGCAACTTTTGAACAAAAGATGATGATGAATTTTGATATATTCATCCGAATTTAGTGTTTAGATAAAAAAATTGGAATTTTGAAGATCAGATAAACACAACAATTTTATCTTTTGAATTCAAATAATGAAATCACTTGCAAATGCAACTTGATACACGGAACAATTCAACAAGGCTCATGCAATCAATTTTGGACTTCTAATATCTATGGCTTTCAAATTTACATGCCCATTAATAAATGTTACTCCTGCTCACAACTTGCCTTAACTATGTAATTAAACATATAACACTTGTGCACAGTATACAATAGTTTAAGCACGTCAGTTTGAGTTTCATACCTGAGGGAACTTGATGCATTTCTCTTAGTATAACTTAATCATCCCAAGTTCCATTCTCATCTTCTCATGCCTTTCTCTATTCAAGAGCTTAGTTAATATATCTGCAATTTGATTGTCAGTTTGGCAGAAATCTAACTTAATTAAACCCTTTTCAACATTATCCTTAAGGAAATGATGCCTTATATGAATATGCTTGACTCTTGAATGATGGACTGGATCTTTAGATATGCAAATTGCACTAGTGTTATCACAATAGATAGTAATGCAATTAAATTTAATACCAAAGTCACGCAACTGTTATTTGATCCAAAGGACTTGAGAGCAACAAGCAGCTGCTGCTACATACTCAGCCTCTGCAGTAGACAATGCAACAGTATTTTGTTTCTTGGAACCCCAAGAAACTAGACAAGAGCCAAGGAACTGAACCATACCTGAGGTGCTTTTCCTGTTGACTAAGTCACCTGCATAGTCAGCATCAGTAAATCCTCTAAGCATAAAGTCATCACTTCTAGGATAGGACAGACACAGGTTATCTGTTCCTTTGAGGTATCTCAAAATTCTCTTAACAGCCGTTAGATGAGATTCCTTAGGGTTAGACTGAAATCTAGCACACAATCCAACACTAAAAGAGATGTCAGGCCTACTGGCTGTTAGATATAGCAATGAACCAATCATACCTCTATAAGTTGTTTGATCCACACTTGTTCCTTGTGGATCATCATCAAGTCTCGTTGCTGTTCCCATAAGTGTGTGATTTGTCTTGGCATTCTCCATGTTGTACTTCTTCAGAAGTTCCTTGATGTACTTCTGCTGGTGAATCATTATTCCTTCTGCTGTTTGCTTTATTTGGAGTCCAAGGAAGAAATTTAATTCACCCATCATGCTCATCTCAAATTCACCACCCATTAGCTCAGCAAAGTACTTGCACAAACCATTGTTAGTAGCACCAAATATAATATCATCAACATAAATCTGTACTACCAACAAATCAGTTCCTCTAGATTTAAGAAAAAGAGTTTTATCAACCTTTCCCCTTTTAAAATCATTTTTCAGGAGGAACTTTGAGAGCCTTTCATACCAGGCTCTTGGTGCTTGCTTAAGCCCATAAAGAGCTTTATCAAGCTTGAAGACATGATTTGGAAATTTAGGATTTTCGAAACCTGGAGGTTGTTCTACAAACACCTCCTCATTTAAGAAACCATTTAGAAAAGCACATTTCACATCCATTTGATAGAGTTTGAAACCCATAAAAGAAGCAAAAGCTACTATAATTCTAATAGCTTCTAATCTAGCTACTGGAGCAAAGGTTTCATCGAAATCAATACCTTCATGTTGGTTATAGCCTTTCACAACCAACCTTGCCTTGTTTCTTACAATAGTACCATGCTCATCCAGCTTGTCCTGAACACCCACTTGAGCCCAATGATCTTCTTTTCCTTAGGCTTTGGCTCAAGGTGCCAGACTTTGTTCCTTTCGAACTCATTTAGTTCCTCTTGCATGGCTACTATCCAGTCAGCATCTCCCAAGGCTTCTTAATGATTTCGAGGCTCTAGGATGGACAGAAATGCTTGGAACGCACAGAAGTTCCTCATTTGTGATCTGGTTTGAGTTCCTTTCCCAATGTCACTGATTATGAGATCAGTAGGATGGGAACCTTGATACCTGAATGACTTGGGATGAAATTCCCTTGCTGGAACTCCAATTTGAGGAGCTTCTTTTTCTGTTCCCTCTGCTTGTTCCTCTTCAGCTTGTTCCTCATTCACCTGTTCATCTTGGTGAGGAACATCTTCATTCTCTTGAGGTTCTTCTTCTGCTGCAGGATGCTTTTCTTTGGCTTGCTTTTGATCTTCTTCTTCATCTTTGTCTCTGATCAATCCTATTTCAAAATCATTATCTTCTTCCTGTTCCTGTACACTCACAAACTGGTTAACTTCATCAAATATTATGTGAATGCTTTCCTCAACACACATTGAGTTCTTATTGTAAACTCTATAAGCTTTGCTATCAGAGGCATATCCAAGAAATATAGCCTCTTCACTTCTTTCATCAAATTTGCCTAGATTTTTCTTACCATTATTATGTACAAAGCACTTACAACCAAAGGCCCTAAGATGAGATATGTTTGGTTTCCTTCCCCTGAAAAGTTCATAGGGAGTCTTGTTGATGATGCTTCTGATTGTTACTCTGTTAAGAATGTAACATGCTATATTCACGGCTTCAGCCCAGAAGTTCCTTGGTAATCCACTTGCAATCAGCATGGTTCTAGCCATTTCCTCAAGGGTTCAATTCTTCCTTTCCACAACCCCATTCTATTGGGGAGTTCTTGGAGCTGAGAAGTTATGGTTCATGCCATTTTCCCTGCAAAACTCATCGAATCTTGAGTTCTCAAATTCAGTTCCGTGATCTGATCTGAGATGGACTAGTGAGTGACCACTGATTTTCTGTATTTTCTTAGCAAAAGCAACAAACTCGTCAAAAGTTTCATCTTTACTTGCAAGAAAAATAACCCAAGTGAATCTGGAATAATCATCAACAATAACCAAAACATATTTCTTGCCACTCCTGCTTTGAATTCTCATGGGACCACACAAGTCCATATGGATTAGTTCCAAAGGCTTCGTAGTGCTCACCATTTTCTTCAATTTAAAAGATGAACGAACATGCTTGCCTTTCACACATGCATCACAAACTTTATTCTGTAGGAACTTGATAATAGGAAGTCCCACAACCAAGTTCCTTGACCTTAGTTTGTCCAGTAATGAAAAGCTAGCATGTCCAAAACGTTTATGCCATAGCAGGGGATCATCTTCAACAAAACTCAGACATGTAAGGTTGTTCCTTGGGATTAAGTTGAGGTCTACAGTATATGTATTCCCTCTTCTTGTTCCTTCTAGAACAACCTTTCCTGATTTGTTGTTGATGATGTTGCATATGTATTCCCTCTTCTTGTTCCTTCTAGAACAACCTTTCCTGATTTGTTGTTGATGATGTTGCAAGAATCAGAAGTAAAACTTACAGAGTTTCCCTTATCACAAAATTGTGATATACTGAGCAGATTGTGCATTAAGCCCTCGACCAGGAACACATTATCAATGGAATGAGATTTTGATCTTCCAATTTTTCCTTTTCCAATAATCTCGCCCTTCCTTTTATCCCCAAAGGTTACTGTTCCTCCAGGGTAGTCTTCTAGTGAGAGGAATTTTGATTTATCACCTATCATATGCTTTGAACACCCGCTGTCGAGATACCACGAGTTGTTCCCCCTCACTAGAACCTGCAAGAAAACTAAGCATTAGAATCAGGAACCCAGGTTTCCTTGGGTTCCTTTGACGTGGATGTAATATCAGTTTTCTTGACCCACACTTGTTTTACATTCTTTTTATTAGCTTCTTCTCTATTCCAACATTGACCATAGAGATGTCCAGTCTTACCACAAAAGGTACACATCTTCATGCTAGGAAGCTCAACATATTTCTTTTGTTTACCTTTTCTCTTGGTCATATAACCAAGTCCTTCTGTTCTTTTTCCTTGAGCTTCAGCAATCCATTTGGGTATAACTTTTGGGTCAATACTCCTATCCTTTCTAGAATTCAGTTCATTTTCAAGTTGATCCTTTTGACTTCTTAAAGTCAAAAGTTCATTTTTCAGATTTTCAAAATCAACATTGAATTTAAGCAACTGATCACTCGAGGAACTGCTACAACTGATATCAGAATTCATGAGCTTATACTGATTTAATTCAACATTCAGAAGAATACTTTCATTCTTGATTCTATCAGCTATCTCTTTTATGTGTTTATACTTAATGTTCAGCTCTTGCAATTTGCTTTGGGACTTGGCATAAGCTGTTTCCAACCAAGTGCCATGTTCCTTGCAAACCTTAAGAGCCTTCTCACACTTATTCAGTTTCACACAAGTTTCTCTAAAGAATTCTTCTTCTTCTAGACACAAATCTATTAAGACATCTTTAGAGAGAGTTTTAAGCTGTTTAGGATCAAGAAATACCTCTTTGTGGAGTTCCTCAAGGTAGGCCTTTTCATCATCTGATTTGGCCATCAGACACAAATTGGCTGTCTCCTCTTCTGGTTGGTCATCCTCATCTTCTTCACTGTCAGAATCACCCCAAGCTGCTATCATGGCTTTTCTCATGTCCGACTTTTGAAAGTTTGCTTTGCTGAATTTTTCTTTTCCTTGCTCCTTGCCCTTTCCTTTTCCTTTATCATTTTCCCAGAGGGGACAATCCCTGATAAAGTGATCTGGGGATCCACACTTGTGGCAGCTGTAGTCAGGTTTGGCATTGGAGTTCTTTTTCCCGAAGTTCCTTGAGGTGCGGCCTTTCTTGAATATCCTTTTGAACCTTCGAACGATCATGGCAGCTTCATCCTCATCCATTTCTGAGTCTTCCTCCTCCTCTGCTTTCAGAGCCAACCCCTTGTTCCTCATGGTTTCAGTGTTGACTCCAAGGTGTAGCTCATGAGTCATGAGAGAACCAGCAAGTTGTTCGATGTTGAACTTGGTGAAGTCCTTAGTTTCCTGTAGGGCTGTCACCTTAGCTCTCCATCTCTCGTCCTGTGGAAGACTTCTGAGAACCTTCCTAACCTGCTCATCTGTAGGAATCTGTCTACCAAGGGAAACCAGCTCATTTATGATGTTAGTAAAACGAGTTAGCATCTCCTGGATGGTTTCCTTAGGTTGCATCTCAAATCTTTCTTACTTAGCATAAGTAGATCGATTTTTGAGCGTTTAACCTCATTAGTTCCTTCATGAGTAATCTGCAGCAAATCCCAGATTTCCTTAGCGTTCTTGCACCCCTTAACACGATTGTGTTCATGAGGTCCAAGCCCGCAATGGAGCAATTTCACAGCCATAGCATTGATTTCCATCTTGTCAAAATCCTCTTTCTCATATTCAGACATGGGCTTAGGGATTACCTCATTATGAGCGTTTGTCTTGGTGACTTCGAAATCACCAACTTCAATGACCCTCCATACTTGGTAGTTCTTCGCCTTGATAAAGATCTCCATACGGTTCTTCCAGTAGGTATAGAACTTCCCGTTGAACATAGGAGGTCTCTGAGTTGAGTATCCTTCCTCGAGCTTTTCGTGAGTATTCATTTTCTCCAAGACCTTTCTTCTTCAGGGTTTCCTGATTCTCTCAGAAGTTAGGCTCTGATACCAATTGTTGTTTCAATGAATACTACAAGAAGGGGGGGTTGAATTGTAGTATGAGAGTTTAGCCAAACTTTTTGCGGAATTAAAATTAAGTTAGCTAAAGGAACTGAGATATTAACTAAAGGAACTAAAGAATGCAAGAGAGATTTTACGTGGAAAACTCCTTGGCCCTAACAAGGAGAAAAACCACGACCACTTGGGATTTTGGGAAAAGAATCTTCACTATAATAGGGCAAATGATCCTATTACAAGCTAAAGACTCAAACTCAAGTTCCTCTACGAACTTGAGACCCTGAGGAACAAGTCACCCAACTTGTTACTCTTCTCTTCTCTTTCTCTCTTCTCACTTCTCTGTTCTCTCTTCTCTTTCTCTTCTCTTTCTCTTCTCTCTCTCTCTTCTCTTTCTCATACACAAATGTTCACTCGAACTTCCCCATTCCCCAATTACAACTCAAAAGATAAACAAACTCTAGTATAAGAACATTAAGAACACTCTAATCAACTTATGTGGAATTGGACGCTTGACTCAATTAAAAGCTTGAAAACTTATGTGAGCAAGGACGAGTTTTTTCCAACAGAAATTATGAACTATTTATAGAGCAATAAACGCTTTGGAAAACTTCATTGTGCAGCAAACCCATTACGCCACTACTCATGCCCACTAAGAAGATCATGTCCTTAATTTAAGGAACCATGAACTCCTCAATTTTGCAGAATCACGACTTGAAGAAGAACGTGGGAGAGTAGGCCGCAAGTTTTGGAAAACATGGAAGATTTTATTTTGTTAAAAATATTTTCCGAAAATCAGAAGAAGAAAATAAAATCATATTTTCCGAAAATCAGAAAAGGATAAAATAAAATCTTTTTGTTTGAAAAGATAATCGTTAGAGAATAACAACTTTCCTAAAAATTAGCTAGCACAATATTATCTTTTTAGACCAATTCCACACAGTAAATTTGAATGTAACTAACTTTCTTATACTTACATAAATCCTAAAATATATAAAATATTTAGTCTTCATGTTTCTCTGATGAAGCTTCTACTCCGAGGCTTCTGTTCCTTGGAAGGAACTTCTCTTCTCTGGTGATGCTTCTTCTCTGAAGCTTCTGTTCCCTGAGGGAACCTTCTCTTCTCAAGTCTTCATTTCTGAAGCGCCAGTTCCTATGAGGGAACTCTTCTTTTTGGATAGCTTTGTTTCTGGCCTTCCTGTTCCTCATGGTATCTTTGCTCGACACTTAATTCTCCTAGTCTTTGCACTGATCACACACTCAAACAATCAAGCCTTTATTAGTATGTAAGTAAGCAAGGTTGTGTCATCATCAAAATCATTAAGTCCAACAAATATGAATTTTAAGCACTCCCAGGATTAAATACTCAACCCAACCAATAATGGCGGTGAAAAGTTGTTCATCATCGGGTTTGGTTTTGGGGAGACATTTTTAGGTGTCTACAGTTATGAAAATAGTAAGTATGGACGGTATATCTTAGTTGCTGTCAACTACTTCACTAAATGGGTAGAGGCGGAGGTAGTCAAGAACATTAAGATACAGGATGTCATCTCTTTCATCTGGAAGAACATCATCACCTAGTTTAGGGTACCTATGTCTATGGTCTTTGACAATGGACCTCAGCTTGAGACGCCTACCCTAAAAAATTGGTTGGGAGATCAATGGATCTCACATTGTTTTGCATCAGACGGTTGGCCCCAAGTAAACAGCCAAGTTGAAGCCTTCAACAAGCTAATCTCAAACGGCATTAAGAAGAAAATTGAAAGAGCTGGCGGCTTATGGGAAGAGGAGTTAACTCATGTCCTATGGGCCATCATAATTGAAAAAGGGGAAACCGGTGAAACCCAATTTCTCATAGTGTATGGTGCGGAGGCCGTCTTGCCTATTGAGCACTATGAACCAACCCTCTGAGTCATGCTATATGACGAGGAGGAGAACTAGGAGGCCATGCGGCTAGCACTGGACTCACTGCCAGAGCGCAGGGGCAATGCCGTCTTGCTTCATGAGATCTATCGGGAATGATTAGAGCCTACAATAGAATAGTACACAAACAGCCCTTAAAAGTAGGGGACTTTGTGTTATGAAAAATGGAGGCAACTGGTAGGGCCAATGAGCAAGGCAAGCTAATCGCCAATTGGGAAGGTCCCTACCAAAATCGTGAGGAGGTAAGAGGAGGTACTTACCTGCTGGAAACACCAAAAGGCAGGCACCTAGCCAGAACTTGGAATGTAGATAACTTAAAAAAAGTACTACTTGTAAGACTTGTGAATTTTTGTAAATGAAGAGCCTATCAATGAAAAAGTTTCTTTTTGTTTCTATTTTGTTTCCCATTTTATTTATTGCAAACATCTCCCATTGGGAACACCGCCTGTGTAATGTATAGGCAGATTCATTGCATTAGTTTTTACCCGTCTGATCGATGGTCAATTGTCCACTTGGTTTGGGGCAATCACTATAGTGATTGATTGACTTAAAAAATAATCATACTCTCTTTAAGTATCAATAATTCCTAAGTCAATCAATTCACCCTTGAAACCAAGCACACATCTGGCCAGGGGCAAAGACATCCGGTATAGTAACAATCGCATAATACACAGGTAAGTTAAATACTTAGCTTAAATTTATGCATACCAGATAAATTCAAAGGCTTTAAAAATTTCAAAGAAACTCAATATGATAAAAATCGGTCTCATAGTCGGATGATTCATTAATAAAAGAGCCGACCCCATGGTCTACTGCAAAAGGTTAACCGGTACAACCGGCGATAAATGTTGAAATACCCGACCCCCTGGTCGCTAAAGAAACATAATTACTCGGCACGCAGGCCAGAAAAGCATGATAAATGGCCATTCGGCCGTAGAGAATAACAGAAAAGCTTAAGTATCAGGGGAGAGGTTTTTAGTGTTGGCAGCCGCATCATCCTTATTGCCCTTGGGCGGCTGCTCATCAGTTTCCTTTTCCTCCTCCTCCTCGTGATCGGACCCCCTAGACGACGACTCCATAGTGGAATCGATCAATTTGACCTCAGCATCTGCCTCTACTTGGGCTTGTTGCAAAAGTTATCATTGGCCACCTTGAATTTGTACTTCCAACTTTTGTACTCGGTACCCGGATAAAGTGACTCCCAAACCATTCGTATGATGGTGTCATAGGTCTCCATCATCTGTTGCTTAACCAAGGCCTTCTTCTCTTCCTCGGCTTTCGAGTTAAACTTTTTGCTGAGTTGGGCCTCTTGGTTCAGCAGCCGCTGAAGGAGGGTATTCACCCGAGTGCGAAGGCCGTCTTCTTCCTTTTCTGCCTCCTTGAGGGGCTTGAGCTTAGCCTTGAGGTCCTTGTTCTCTTTCTCTATCTCGAGGATCCGCCTCTTTGCTACATCCAGGTCCTTCTTGACCTGCAGGTTGGCCGTTGCTTGAGAACACAGTATATCAGTTGCCAGTACTTCATTTTGAGAAACTTCAAACGTGGCTGTATCTAAGGCAAAGGCGGCCCGAGCGTTTGCAGCTTTTACCTCTTTAGTTTTCTCATTAAACGGCTTCTTGAGGCCGTTCACCCGCAACGTAGCCTGCATCCGGCAAGAGAGAGTTATTAAAATCAAGCGGCCTATGAAGTTGCAGAGTAAAAATTATAAGTTCTTGTACCTCAGCAAGGAGGGCAAGGATGGCATCAAAGTTGAGGGTGCCGACTCCTCTAACGGACTCCTTGTCTTCTAGGGAGAGAGCCCTCAGCATGGTCTTCGCCATTTGTTGGATATCCGGTGTAGGAGAGGCATTTGCACATTCGACACTCTGTAAGTAGTTGATGTAAATCTGGCCGAAGGACCGGGTGTCTCTAGAGGTACTGGACCACTGCTGATTGAACTTAACCCTACATGGATAGGGTAAGGGATCAAAGGTTGTAATACCTCGGGCCTTCGTCTCTTCCCTGTCCTTCCGGAGTTTGCTCCCGCCTAGAGACCGACGTCCCTTGGAGGACTCGTGCTCCCCTGCTGCTCAGCCGGAGGCAGCGGTGAGTGGATTTCGACCACTCTTCGACGCCCTTTGGGCGTTTGACTTTTTCAGGGCCTCATGGAATACTGGAGATTTCCCTCCAGTAAGAGGGTGGGAGCCGTCTCCCGTCTTCTTCCCTGGCTTATGTGCCACATGCTTCCTTGCTTTTTAAGACTTGGTAGGGGAAGGCTTGTTAGAATCTCCCTGCATAACCATCATAAAAAGAAAGTAACAGATGGGACGGATGTTTCTTACAATTTAAGCCAAGTATAAGTGGCTCACCTTAATTGGCTTGACCACCTTGGCCTCTTCGTTTTTCCGCTTGCCTAGAATGGACGAGCGGTAGTAGGCGGCTGAGTGAGCAGCCGGTTTCTTAAAGGTCAAAGTTTTTCCATTGCTCAATCTGCACAGTACAACAAATGGTTAGCAAGATAAAAATATTTCCAAGTTTTGCAAATTATATAAAACATTCGGTCGACTACCTCTCGGGCTCTCAATACTAAGACCACAAGCAGCCAAATAATTCCCATTAGAAAGCCACTCGTGGCGAGGAATGTAACTTTGGGGGACCGCCTCCTTCTCCCCAGTCTCGGTTGTATCTCTTATTCCTCATCTGGTTTGGGAAAGAGACAATGTAGAACTCCCTCCTCTAGTCCTTACACTTGGACTCCTTCCCAACAGCCATCATGTAACCCTTGTGGCTAGCCAGGGTGAACCATCCGCTTCCTCTTGATTTTGGGGTTCAGCTGAGGTAGTGCATTTGGGGAAAGGCCTCAAAGTTCGACTCTACCTTGAGCATTTCACAGGCGGTAACAAAGCCTAGGATGTTGACCTAAGAGTTTGGGGCAAGTTTCCAAATACCCAGTTGGTATCCATCCAAAATCCTCTCCACAGCCGGGTGAAGAGGGAAACAAAGACCAACTTGAATGGCCGCCTTATAGCAGCCAAAGCATTCGTCTCGGTAGCTGGACCCTTGTGGCCATACTATCGTGTCTTCAGCATCCGGGACGCTAAGAAGGAAGCCATGACCCATGGCATGTTTAGAGAGGAACTCCCCCATTTTATCTTTCATGGAGTTCCGTCAACCTTCGAGAACATGCTGCTAGTGGTAGGCTGCATATTCCATTAGGCGAGCGGCCGAGGGGCTCGGCCCAACCCTCACCCCTGTTAACTGACAGGGACTCCCTCGCTGTTTCCAGTCGAGAGCGCGATTCCTCAGAATCCATGGAAGCTCTGTCAAAGGTAGACAGCTCAGACTAGCCGTCAAAACTGTCAGACTTTGAGTCCGAATACTAGCCTCGATGGCTAGGGCAAGAAGCATCCTCCCTCAATTCCTCATTCTCCGGAGCCTGATCAACTGGCCCCGAAACATTTTCTTCCAACTACTCCCCAGACTCACCCAAAATTGACGAGCAGGGGGTTCTTGGGGTACCAGGCAGATAGTCAGAGATGTCACTGACAAGCGCCCTAAAGGAGCCGTCTGGGTTCCGCCATCTTGTTGTTTGTTTTGTTCTGGCCATAGTGTCCTGCATAGACATAGAGACGGTCTGATTTGGGGAAGTTCGCAAGGGGGAGTCCAAGAAAGAGCATTCGACACTCCTAGTTCTAGATTCAGCTATCCCTGGTGATCGGCTGATCGCTAACCTAGGCCGTGTTGTGCGCGTTTGGGAAACCATTTTTCAAAAAAGAAAAAATAAAAAGAAAAGAAAAAGAGAGAAGAAAACAGGCGGTTACCTTATAGCCAGTTGTGTCAAAGACGCTTAAAAGGGCTTGGACGTCTGTAGAAACAGGCGGACAGGGTACAGGCGGTCAAATAGATTCTTCTCAGAAAATGACAAATTCTCTCAAAGTTAAAGATTCTTTCTCAAAGTCTTTCGCAAACGTGTGAAAACAAGAGGGGGTTAAAGGTTATTTATAGAAGGGTGAAAATCCTAGGGTAGAACCCTAATTTTTACTCCAGATAAATGGTAAAATTACGCACCAATGCCTGCTTGACACTTGTCACATGCGCCACGTGGCATGCCACGTCACCCCTGTGAGGGGCAAATGTTTTGGGTATTTTTACCTTGCCACGTAGACCTCTCAGAGCGTGACACGTGTCACCCTAGGAAGGTCTCCAAATGAACAGACCAGGATACGACACGTGGTAGGCAGATACCCTTCAAGAATTAGCGACCTTCAAGGCCCAATTCCCGAGGCCGCCGTAAAACGGCGCAACCCATGATTCTAGGTCATCAAACCCTAGGACGAGGGCACAAACTTTTAAGACCCTATAAATAGAGAGATTCCCACCATTATTGGGACACCTTACAATCATTACATCATGTATTACTCTCGAAAACAGAGAAACACCTAATCTCGGAATCCGAGAAGATATTTACTTTTCGCACCTTTTTACTCCGAACGTATACTAACTTGACCGTCGGCGGCGGAACTTCGACCAACCGGAGATTTCGTGGTTTTGCAGGTACAGGCGGCCCTGGACCAGTCTTGGTGTTATAACTCTCCCGAAGGACACAAAAAACCCCAAAACAATCTTCACCTAATATATGACCTTCTAGGTCATGAAATGGTTTATTCCCCAAGCAGTATAAAAGATAAACACAATTCTAAGTTTCGGGCTGACGCTTTGCACGCATTATTTCGAAAGATAATTTGAAAAGCTCAAAACACTCTTGAGAAATAGTTTGTCAGTTTAACAACAATTTATGCACACTTAATTACAATTTGTATTTTCTCTTATTTTGCTTTGTGAGAAAGCTTGTCAAGAGATTATGTGTGTTGTAATTGAAATAGTAAGGGGTTAGTGATTGAGTAGCATTTGTGAGTTCAAGTGTGATTGTTTGTGAGTTCGAGTGACACCTTGAGTTAGGTATTGAGATTGTTAGCTAAAGTTAGGTGAATAATCATTGTAATTGCTTTAGTTTTTCTGAGTTTATTAATAAGAGTAATTAGGATAGGGAAGGTGTAGGCTCTAGGTTGAGTTCAACCTCGGTAAATCTGTATGTTCTTATTGTTCCTCGCATTGTTTCCATTTCCTCTGTGTAGGAACCAACTTCTACTGATTCCCCACTATTTTGAGAAAATTTTTATAAGTTCATGATCTTTACCTGTACTCAATCCAATCCCTTTTTTTGAGTACCAGTTGCACTTTCTACTTGTAATTCGTAATGTCCTTGTGTTTCATCTGCCATTTCAAAATAAATATCCCATTTTGATTTTTTACGCTATTCACATAATCCTTTGACCATGAATTCAAATAATCCTTTGACTATGGTACATATATGAAGTGATATAGTCATGTACTCTGTAATTACTTCTTGAAATCATCTCTATTTATAAATCCATAATTATTAATTTCTACCTTGATTGTAAAAAAAAAAAAAAAAAAAAAAAAAAAAAAAAAAAAAAAAAAAAAAAAAAAAAAAACTACCTTGACATACGTGCCAAAAAATCTATAACTATAACTAAAATAGAAATCGCTGATGTCATTTTCCCCCAAACCTGGACACGTGTCAACTTATTATAAAAATTTTTCCCGCCCAAAACTGTCTTGCATGTTTGTAGGGAATTAATTTAAGCATACCACACTTGAGCCCCACTGTGATCATACACTTAAGCATGGTGGCTTCCAAAGGGAAGGAAGCTAGAGTAAAAGAGTCGCAAACAAGTTTTAGGAATTTGTAAACTGTTCACAGAGTGAAGGTTACACCCCTTCACGATCCATGAGATCGTTAACTCCATAGTGGTCTGGAACCATGACTAGATATTCGGGGATGAAGTTACAAATCCAACCTAAAAGAGATTGAACCTGCCCTAAAAAGGCCTCTACTTTAATCCTAAACCTGTTTAATCTATGTTGGTTGAATATTAATGCACAAACAAATCCATTATTGGCGATCACTTGAATTATAATCATATTAGCCTAAATAAAATTATTAATTATCTTATTAAGCGTGATTACAAGTACAAATTCCCTTTAATCCTGCAAGAGAGGGCGTGATCAAGCAATAACAATAATAATAAGCAACATAATAATATAACAACAAACCATCATCATCATAATATTCTCAATCTCAAAGCATAATAATATTAGCAAGATCCTAGGCATGATACTAACAAGATTAACAACAAACTTAGCTTGTCACTAAACAATAAAGACCAAAGCTTTATCCCTAACATGATACTAACATGATAGAAGAAATAGGAAGTAACCTAAGCAAGATACTAGAAACATACATGATATTAAAAATATTAGGTAATACCCTAAACATGATACTGGGAATCATAAAGACATCCTAACATGATTCTAGGAATTAAAATAATCTAAGCATGATTCCTGTTTTGGGTGTTTTAGTCCCTCGGGAGAGTTACAGCTCGAGGACTGATCCGACTGCGCCTGTACCTGCAAACAACGGAGACTCCGGTGTTTGGAGCTCCGCCTCCAATGATCAAGTTAGTACTTGAATGTGAGTAGGAGAAGGTGCGGAAAATAAAATGAGATCTTCTCGGATTCCGATATCAGGTGTTTTTCAGATGTGAGAGAATGTAGGGTTGGTGTCATAAATGATTGAATTGTCCCAAAATTTGAGGAATATCTCCCTATTTATAGGGTCATTGGTGAACGTGCCCCTTCTAGGTCATTTGACCTAGATTTGGTGGGCTGCACAGTTTTGCCGCGCTTTTGGGAATTGGGCCTTGAAGGCCGCAATTCAGGATGCATCTGAGGTTGACACGTGTCAGCTGGCAATTAGCCCAAATGGACCTGCCTAGGCTTGACACGTGATCCTCTCTAATTGGTCCACGTGGACAGGGTAATTTTACCCAAAACAATTCCTAAAGAAATAGAGCAATTGAATAACTTACTTTGTTGCCTAGTATCTGAAAAACACACGTTAGTAACTTCAAGGAAAATATTAAATCAAACAATGAATTTAAATAATTGAAACAGGGATTTGGGACCAAACCCTCAGAAATTATCAACCTTTCACGTCTAGGAAGAAGGCAACTTCGAGCGTGGCTAGGTGTGTCTAGAACTCGTGAATGCGGAATTGTGTTTGTAAAAAGGCTAGGCTGGAAAGAGGGAGAAAGAACAAGCTATTGCTTAAGAGAGAAGAGAAGAATAGAAAGATAATTGTTGATGATTGAAAATGGAAAAATACGACCCTAATTATAGAGAAAATAGTCAAAAAAGATAGAAAAGAGTCAGAATTCAAATCGGAATAAAATTGGTTCCGTCGCAGAGCGACAGAGTCCATCGCGGCGCGACGAGACAGTTTTTTGCGGATTTTGTTTTTATTATATCTTTTGATCTAAAAGTCTAAATAAGTCATATAATATGTCGTTGGAAATCTCTCAAAGTCTACTTTCCAACCCAATTAGAATCAGATTAAAATCTTTTGTAGATAAAAAGATATGGCGGAAATAGTGGAAGGTGTAGTTTTGGATAGAGTTTCGTATTTCTTTCATATCTTTTCCGTTATAGCTCGGAATTAATATTATAATATATCATTGGAAAGATAATTTCTAGATCTATCCAACCATATAAGATTTGGATAAAAATTATGAGGCACAAAAATAATATCTGATCATCTTTGAACGTCTTTCATTTTGAATAGTATTAGGACTTAAAAAAAGGAAAGTTTTATCCAATTTCAAACTCTTTTATCTTATCTTTTCAAAAAGGATAATTAAGATCTTTTAGAAACTTATAGAAGCTTCTAATAAATCCTAGCTGTCTTAGGAATATAATTAAGATTAGTGGACCCTCCACATGATCATTGGGTCGCACATAAAACTCGTTTAGACCCATTTTAGTATTTTGACCATAACTTACTCGTTATAACTCGGAATTGGGCTTATAATATATCGTTGAAAAGATCTTTTCAAACCCCATCCAACTACACAATTATTGGACCCTGATTATGGACTAAACTAAACTGAATTGGACGTTTTTCATAAATAAGATACGAAAAAGAAGTATTTTCGAAAACAAAAAGGAAGTATTTTATTAAAAACAACCGCATCACAAGACTTTCACATTTTTGCTTTGTTCGATAATCAATGACGTGAAAGATATTCATCACTGGGTTTGGTTTTTGGGGAGACACAATCGGATGTCTACAATGTTATACAAATATTATATATAAAAAAAATTATTATCACTTAAGATTGAGTATAGTTATTTTGTTCTTATCCCAAAACACATCTACTTATTGTTTGTTAAAGAATTGATAAAATATTAAAAATATCAACATCATAATTTAAAATTTAAATCAATTAATTTTTACTATAAATAGATGGGCATCTTACGAAATCATAACTTATCCATTTTATAAAAATAAGTATGCATCACTTCTAGTCTTTATTTTCTTAAATATTTATTTTGTTCTTATCCCAAACCATATTTACTTATTGTTTGTTAAAGAATTGATAAAATATTAAAAATATCAACATCATAATTTAAAATTTAAATCAATTAATTTTTACTATAAATAGATGGGCATCTTACGAAATCATAACTTATCTATTTTATAAAAATACGTAGTACCTTTGTTTCGCAAACATAAGTATGCATCTCTTCTATTCTTTATTTTCTTAAATGAAAATAAATTCCTTTTATCATACACTAGATTTAAAAAAAAAAACTTTTATCTACCATTACTTACATTTTTTTTTTTGAGGAAAATCTACCATTACTTACATTGTTTACATTTGATTTTGCAGGGTTGACAATCAAGTATTAAAATGGAGAAGTATCCAATGTCGTGGAAGAAATTACACCAATGATGGGGATCATGACTATTAAGATAAGAATTGTACGGTTGTGGAAACCTCCAAGTTTTGAAAATCCAAATAAAGACGGCAATATTGAAAAGGTGTTTTTATTAGATGAAAAGGTAACCAAATATCTAATACTAAATAACTCATATATCATGTTTTTAATATACTCTAATCATCTTATCCGATTTTTTTGTTTGCATGTATAGGGTGATAAAATTCAAGTTACAGTTAAGAAGTCTTTGATTAGAAAATTTTCTGATATGCTTGCGGAAGACCAGTTACGTATCATTAGTAATTTTGGTGTTGGGGAAAATACCGGAAATTTTAGGGCAACACACCATCTCTACAAGATTAATTTTTTCTACTCAACAACTGTTAATGTTTTGTGAAGAAAGCTTACCCATCCCTCTACATGGGTTTAACTTAGTATCATTTGATGATATATTATCAAAAAAAATTGGATGATAAGTTCCTGATAGGTAAGCTATATAACTCAATCTATTTACTAATATTTAAAATATTCTATATAATATGAATATATTATAAAATCAATTTTATAATCATAGGATTTTTTTATAGACATTATTGCTCAAGTTGTGATAGTTGGTTGCATTGAAACTTTTGAACGAAATGAAAAGGAAATTAAGAGCCTTACTATAGAATTGAATGATATTAGATATATTTTCTTAAAGAGATATAAAAACGAGTGATAAAAAAAAAATATTATGATCCCTTAAATCGAAAAGAAAGTTTTAATCACGCCTCACTCTCACAAATTAATTTAATTATATGTTAGATTATAAAATGTTTAAACGTACGTTGCCCGGTACTAATCCAGTGAGACATTTATAGTCGACACTCACACTTCCACAGCAAGTTTTTCCTGCAAAATTTTGAATTTGAAAAGACCCTTCTATGATCCCTGCGATTTGCTTCCTCCCCATTTTCCTGCTTCATCACTTGAAAGGTTACTGCTTTACTGTTGTTGCATGAGAGTATAATTGTTCCTTACAATTTGTTCATAATCTTAATTTTTGTTGGTGGGTGCAGTTTGATACAAGTATAATCAATGGGGGACGAAAAAGATGCATTCTATGTTGTAAGGAAAGGCGACATCGTCGGGATTTACAAAAGCTTCTCCGATTGTCAAGCTCAAGCCGGTTTTTCTGTAATTTACTCTTTTTTTTCAATAACCCTTTTCAATTTCTTGACAATTTCTCATTATTAATCTGCCATTTGTATTTTATTTGATTGTTTTTGAAACTGTGCTTGGATAGTTTGTTGTAATTCGAAAGAATCATGAAAAATATTCAATTTTAATAAAGGATACATATACTATTATTTGTTTTTATGCTATATATTGTGGCCTAACTGTTTATAGTATTACTGATAAGTAACTGTCTGCTTTGTTGCTTAGTCAGACTAACTGATTATTGTTTTCCTGCTGAAGATGATTTAGAAACCAATTTTTCTGAAAGACGTGAGAAAAATGCATATGCAATGCTTTGTTAGAGTTATAACAGCCTTGAGAGTTTGGATGGAGCAAGTTATTTGTGTTTCCTTCGCAAAATCTATTTTAAGAAGTGAACTTCCGACGGTATTTGGAGATTTTGTGTTCTAGCTTCCAAGTGTTGTTGGCTAGAACCTTTTAAGGGGTTTCATAAAAATATTGATATAACTTTAGCTTTTTACTTCAGTATTGTGATGACTGATGAAGTGACTAACTATCGGAGTCTACCCATACCATCTGATATATTTTACAAAAGTGGAATGTAAAAAAATCGATGCTGCTTCAATAGCTTCACTGTTCTATGGCCTTACCCTTTTGCGTTTATTTTAAACTCTATAGGATTTGCCTGAAAAAGTCTGATATGCCTCAAATGCCTATCCAGACTTGTCCTTTCATGAGAATTCAACCATGTTCAGTTGAGCAATTCATCAATCAACCTCAATTTACACTTTTTTTTCTTTGGTCTTTGGTCTAACCATGGTTGTTGTTATCCTCCCCTTCAAATGCATTTGCATCCTAATTTGTTTTGTGAAATAGTGAGAGACTTGACACTTGGTTGAAATTTGTGGGTATTGATGGCTTCTTTGAAACTTGAGACTTGAATTACTAGCATGGTGATCAAATTAATTCTCCCATCTAAGAGAGGAATTTTGATTTTGGGTGTTTGGAAATTTGGAATTAAAAGCTAAAAAACTTGTATTTAGGAACTGGATGGGTTTTTAGTTAACATGAGCCTTTGAGGTGACTAAGGTGAATTTGTAAAAGAAATGCCCTTCTCTCATTTTCTTTAACAAGAGAGATTAAAGGACCTCAATTTTCAATGGTTTCTAAAGAGAAATGATATGTATGTAGAACAACTGATAATTTCAATTATTAGGAACAAGTCAGAAAAGTTAGTAGCGGAAATAACCAATATGTACTTATGCCATTGTTATGTTCTTCAGGCTATATTTGTTGGGTCCTTGATTTTTAAAGTGAAGGTATGTGAGCTCGTGTCACAAGTCACTACAAGAGCTGCCTTTGCTAGGGCCATCTAGGGGGTATTGTTCTGAAGATTTACTTTGAAGTTCTATCCTGCAAGGCCTCTATGCTACATCAAATTTTTCAATATTAGTTTGGTTTGGGTGCTTGTCTGCCAAGTAGAATTTAATTATTATTTATTATTATTTTTTTACAATTTGTATCTTTTGTGCTATTCAATATTAGTTTGGTTTGGGTGCTAGTTTGGGTTTCGATGAATTGTTTAACGGAAGTAATCCGTGAGTGATGAAGAAATCAACATGGAGTATGTGCGGAGGATTGGGAGAGTAGAGGTGGCGATTGCACCGAAAAAGATGAAGCTTAAGCAGGCGGTTGGCCCTGATGGTGTATCGATAGAGGCGTGGAGGTGTTTGAGTAAGATTGGTATTGATTGGTTAACAAATCTTTTCAACAAGATATGGAGGGCTACAAGGATCCCCCAGGATTGGAGGAAGAGCACCTTGGTCCCAGTCTATAAAAACAAAGGAGATGCTCAAGATTGTTCTAACTATCGTGGGATCAAGCTTATGAGCCACACTATGAAATTGTGGGAAAGAGTGATTGAACATAGGTTAAGGGCATGCACAAGCATTTCGGATAACCAATTTGGTTTTATGCCTGGGAGATCTACTATGGAAGCAATCCATTTGATAAGACTAATGATGGAGTTTTATAGGGTATAGAAGAAGGATCTTCATATGGTCTTTATTGATTTAGAGAAGGCATATGACAAGGTGCCAAGAGAGGTTCTTTGGTGGGCAATGTTGAAGAAAGGTATCCCACGAAGATATGTGGACCTGGTGAAGGATATGTATCGGGATGTGTCAACAAATGTAAGGACATGTGGAGGGTTGACTAAAGATTTCCCTATTACAATCGGATTGCATAAGGGTCTACATTAAGCTCTTTTCTTTTTGCAACGGTTCTAGATGAAGTAATTAGACCAATTCAAGATGAGGCTCCATGGTGTATGTTGTTTACGGATGATATTGTGTTGGTGGATGAAACTAAGGATGGGGTTAGTGCCAAGTTGGAGCAATGGAGGCAAAGGTTGGAATCTAGAGGGTTTAAGCTAAGTTAGAGTAAGATTGAATATTTAGTATGTCGATTTGGTACTCAGAGGGGGACAAGCAATGAAGTGGTGAGTTTGGATGGTAAGGATTTGACCATGAGTGAATATTTTAAGTATCTTGGGTCGATCATCCAGAAGAATGGTGACATTGATCAAGACGTGGCCCACAAGATTAAGTCGGGGTGGCTTAAATGGAGAGCGGCCACAAGAGTGTTATGTGACTGAAGCATTCCCATACAGTTGACGGGAAAATTCTATAGGAGTGCCATAAGACCAGTGTTGCTCTATGGTACAGAATGTCGGGCTTCTAAGAAGGAGCACATTAAAACGATGGAGGTTACAGAAATACGCATGTAAAGGTGGATGCGTAGGAACACTCTAAGAGATAGAATCAGAAATGAGGTTATTCGCAAGAAAGTAGTGTGGTAGGCATTGCAGATAAACTGAGAGAAAATCGTCTGCGTTGGTTTGGGCATGTAAGACGGAGACCCGAGGGTGCACCGGTTCGAAGAGTGGAAGATTGGGACCATGGAGGGCTTAAACAAGGTAGAGGGAGACCGAAAATGACTTGGTTGGAAGGAGTTAGGAAGGATATGAGGTATATGGATTTGCATGAGGATGAAGCATTGGACCGTAAGAGATGGAGGAAGAAAATTTATGTTGATGACTACACGTAATAATCAAATTTGGTTCATGTTTGCCGACCCCACTTATGGGATTAAGGCTTTGATTGATTGATTGTATCTTTTGTGCTATTGATGTTATATTGTATCAATATCCCATAAAAAGCCTCTTGTTGTGTAACTTATTGTAGCTTTCATAGAATGTTTCTTAGCTATAGTGTTAATAAATTTAACTATTGTCTGATTCTCAAACATGTTTCTATTCTGACATGTTAACAATATTGTACCATCTCATTTTATACTGATGAGTAAAACATTCATTTTCCTTTCAAATTCATCTCTTCCTTGATTTTTATGTTATTATTGTGGTCTTGTATTGAATGGTTGGATATTATGGAAAAACATTACGAGAAAACATGGAAAAAATTTCTTATCTCTCTCCTCATTGTAGCCACTGGACCCTTCTATCTCAGTATATAAAGGATATGGATTATCTAAGCAGACAGAAGCATATCTTGTTTCGCGTGGGCTTCAGCAAGCAGGTTTCTCAATCAGTGCATGTGATGTACAAGATGGACTTTTTGGGAACCTCTCTGTTTGTCCATTTCAAGTAAGAATTGAGAAATACTAACTGTTATTTAATTGAGAATGTTGTGTTATTTTTTGTAGGTAATTAACTTCTCTTTTCTATCAGATAACTTTTTCTGTTTCATGTTGTCAGTTGGCCCTCAGAACTAGATTAAGGATGGTATGATAAACTGTGTAGACATTATGCCTTTTTTTTTTTCCTTTCTTTGCCATAGTGGATCTTTAGAGGTATATAATTTTCTAGATCTTCAAGGGAGGCGTAATGTTGACTTGTAACTTAGTTTATAATAGCGGACAAATCTTCAAACATCTTAAGATATCTCTGTTGAAAGATCAATTTTTGTGCCAGCCCATTAAAAAATTCTAGTCTGTAAACAGTATATGTATTAAACATCTTGTTTCAGGTAGAGCTGGATTTTCTAAAGCTTTACTGGAAGCTTTTATTCTTGGCCCTTTTAGTTATCATCAAAGATGGTATAGAGTGTGGTGCTTTTCATGACCTAGGCTCCTTTTGTTCTAGGAACATCAATTCGAAATTAAGGGAGTAACTGTTGTTACTAACATTTTTATTTTAGTAATGATGGGCATTAATAGTAATAGTAGGAATCCCTTGTCTATCCTTTAGCTATTGAAACCTTGGGTAATAAGATTAATTTATGGCTTTTAGCTGATTCGGAAAACTGAAGAGGTTTTAGAGCTGTTGAAAATTTCAAAACTTAAAAGAATTTGATTCTCCTCTTATTGCTGTGACTGCCACTAGATCATTCAGTAGAAGTTTCTAACTGATAACTTAATATGTTTATCAGGATGCTGGTTGTTCAGGCAGCTCGACAAGAAATCCTCCAAACAAACCTGTCAAGTTGGAGCATTATGGTGAATTTCAAGCCTCTGTGAGTCCTGCCTGTGCTGCTATTCCAGGACTAAATGGAAGTGTTTGGAAAACTGTGTGGTTATAGAACTATTACAATCATTTAGTTATCAAGTGATCCATAGAGATATTTCAGTTTTAGAGCTGTTGAAAATTTCATAACTTGAAGAATTTGAATCTCCTCTGGTTGCTGTGACTGCCGCTAGATCATTCAGTAGAAGTTTGCTAACTGATTACTTCATTTGTTTATCAGGATGCTGGTTGTTCAGGAAGCTCGGCAAGAATTCCTCCCTACAAACCTGTCAAGTTGGAGCATTATGGTGAAGTTCAAGCCTCTGTCAGTCCTGCTTATGTTGCTATTCCAGGACTAAATGGAAGTGTTCGGAAAAATGTGTGGCTCTAGAACTATTAAAGTCATTTAATTATCGAGTGATCCGTAGGGATATTTCAATTTAAGCCTGAAAATATCATATTGTTGTTTCTCATTGAAGGTTGATTCAGGATTGAATATATCCTCAGCAAAGCAAAATTGTGATGAGTTGAAGAACTACACAGATTCTGCAGACTTGACTCGTTCTGCACGTGTAAGTTCCTTCAAGATAGATGCTTTATATATGTGAATTTGCTCTGGCTATCCCAACTTGTAGAAGTGATGTTTGGCTATTACTCCTTGCGCTCCACATTACTTGCACAATTTCCTTTTTGAGCCGTCCGTAATTATTCTGCACCCTCTAATTTTGGCACGTGACATGGTACCACAAACTTACTCTCACCTTAGTATACAACTACCATCTCCAATACATCTACTTTTTGTCCCTCAATATAAGAGTCCCTCATATCTCCGATTGAATTTACTTTTCTCTCTCCAAAATAAATTGTACCCACCATTCATTTTACTCTACTAATTAAAAATGGCCCACCCACAAACATCTCTTGAAATGGTGCCAATTCCCACTATCAATGCAATGTGGTATGCACTACGAAATATAAAAGTATTATGTCAAGTGTTGTGTGAGTAGTGGCAATGGGTTAGTGACTTAGTATGAACCGTTCTTATTCCATATTACATTGCATTTTTTACAATACCATTGTAATTTCTGTTGCAATGATTAACAAAGTAACAAGATTTTAACCTGTTTGTATGATGTTAGCAGTAAACTCATAAACAATGGAGTATAGTGTTAGTAATAAGCTCTTAAATAAACTACCTCTTGTGTCCAGGTTTCTGCTGAAACGAGTTCATTCTTAACCAATCCTCAGAAGAGAATTTGCGAGCTAAAAGATTACACCGAATCACAACAAGTGGTTAACCCAGCCAGTGTAAGTTTTTTAGCTACCAAATTTCTAAAATGCTCGACTTGCTAACTATTTGAATTTTGGTAAATTTCTAGTTGTATTTGGCAAGTCAACTACATTGTAGGTTTTTTAGCCAGTTTAACATCAGAGTTGCAATTCATTAATGCTTCACTTCTCTTGAGGTACTATCAGCAAGAGGATAATTTACTACACCATTTATTTCTAGACTTTTACCATATATAAAATGGAGCACTTAGGTTGTGATAAAGTAGATTTTCTTAAGAAATATTTATATGAAACATAATTAATACTACTATCATTGATTTTGTTTAGGGAAGTTTTGTTATTCTAAACTATGGGGACATCACAAACCTTCATACTATCCCAGTCTCTCCTGTAGAATTCTAATCAAATTCGAGCCATTGCTTAAGCAGTTAAGCTATGGTCCTATGGGAAAAGGGTAGTAAATGTTTTAAAATAAAATGTGACTAGCTATTGCAATTTATTTGGAAATACATGGTTATCATGCCTCCTTTGGGAGAAGGGTACTAAATGATTTCTCGTGAGGAGAGGGATGGTGATTATGTTTGCTGTGAGGGAAGGGTAGTAAATGATTCAGAATTTGACTAGCTATTTACATTTCATTTAGAAAAGGAATACTATATAAGCCTCCTTTGGGAAATGGCTGGAAGGGTATTTAATGATTCAAAATATGGCTAGCTATTACTACTCATTAGGGAAAGTCAAGGAATCGAAGGAAAAGGTCAGCTTCTAGGCTTTCTAGGAAGGGTCCCTGCTAGAGATTAGTAAGAGAATCAGTGAGATAACAAGCTAGAACAACAGAAACAATGACAGCCAAGGATGATAGAAATATTATTGAACAGAGTATTCAACAATACAACCTTCTTTCGAGAGGAAGGAGCTCTCCCAAACAACTTTCTTAATTAATTTCTTGATACATTCCCCTTTAACCAATCACCTATTAATACCCCAAAAATTAAGCCAAAAACAAACTTAATCACACCATAAGCAGGCCAGCCAAAAATCACAAACTCCTAACAAACTTTTCCTGAGATTACCAATCTACCCTTTTCCCCAAAACTGAATTTAACCACCTGACAACTCAGCAAGCTTCTAGCTATTTCTTGATCCTTCTAGCATAAGTAAAACGAATATCAGGCTTAGGATGAGTCCTTGCAATACCCCCCACCCAAAGTTTCACCTTGTCCTCGAGGTGGAAACTAGGGAACCTGAGACTAACTTCCTCAAAGTATTCCCAAGTTGCTTCAAATCCTGCAAGCCCTTCCAATGAATGAGAACTAATGAGAACTTCCATAGCAACCTGTGAATTCCTTACACCCAACACACCCCAAGGCTCAACTTCTAACACCAGCTAGCTAGCAGGGAGGTTGGTTGGCTTGTGCACTAATCCAATGGCCTTAAGCTGAGAGATGTGAAATACAGGGTGGATTTTAGATTCTGGGGGAAGCTGTAACTTATAGGAAACCTTGCCAATGCGTTGGATCACCTAGTAAGGACCATAGAATCGTGGAGATAGCTTGTCATTGGACCTTCTCACCAAAGACCTTTGCCTATAAGGCTGAAGTTTGAGATAAACCATGTCATCCAACTGAAATTCACCCTCTCTCCTACCCTTGTTTTCATATTGTGCATATACACCTAAGCTTGCACCAAGTGGAACTTCAAATCATCAAGAATGGCATCGCGCTCATGCAATTGTTCCTCCACAGATGACACAGCAATGCTGCCAGCGCAGAACCTAGATGAGGGGGGTCTTTGCCATAAAGGGCCTTAAATGGGGTATAGTTGGTGGCAGTGTGGAATGAGGTATTATACCAGTATTCTGCCCACGGTAACCAACGTGCCCAAGTATGAGGTTTGCCATTCACAAAGCACCTCAAATATGATTCCACTCCTTTGTTGACAACCTCAGTTTGGCCGTCTGTTTGAGGGTGATAAGCCGTACTGCGCATGAGCTGAGTACCTTGAGGCTTGAACAACTCAGTCCAGAAAATGCTAAGGAAAACCTTGTCCCAATCTGACACAATGGAGCTGGGAATTCCATGCAATCTCACCACCTCGGACATGAAACAATGCGCCACACTCTGAGTAGTAAAAGGATGTTTGAGTGGTATAAAATGCCCATACTTAGTCAGTCGATCCACGGCCACGAGTATGGTGTCCCATCCTAGAGACTTAGGCAAACCTTCGATAAAGTCCATAGAAATGTCCTCCCAAACCCTCTTCGGAATTGGTAAAGGTTGGAGCAATCCCAAAGGAGACAAGGTAGAGGTCTTGTTCTGCTGACAAACGTGACAGTGCTGGACATACTTCGTCACATCCTTCCGCTTCCTGAACCAAAACCATTCTCCTGCCAACCTTTGGTATGTCTTCAGGTCACCTGCGTGCCCACCCACCAAGAGTCATGATACTCTCTAAGTAGCCTGGTGGTCAGCTCACCGTGTTTAGGGATCACTACTCGGCCCTTGTATTTCAATATCCCATTCTCCAAGGTAAACCACTTAGGTGTCTGCACATATTCCCAATGAAGACCGCAAAATCAGGGAACCACACTCAATATCAGGGCTATGTTGCCTAGAAAATGCGTCTGTCACCTTATTGGTGGGACCAGGCTTATAATGGATATTGAAAGTGTAACCCAGCAGCTTGCTAATCCACTTTTGGTAGGCTTGCCCCACCTCTCGTTGCTCCATAAGATACTTTAGGCTTCTCTGATCAGTGCGAACAATGAAGTGCCGGCCTAATAAATAGTGTCTCCATTTTTCCACCGCAAAGACGATTGCCATCAACTCCTTCTCATAGATGGGTTTCCCACGATTTCGGATACCCAAGACTTTGCTGAAATACGCCACTGGGTGCCCTTCTTGCAACAGAGCTGCCCCAAGCCATGCCCTGAGGCATCCGATTCAACAATGAAAGACAACGAAAAATTGGGTGCTGCTAATATGGGAGCATTCACCATAGCAGCCTCGAGAGCTTGAAAAGCAGTAGTGGCAGCCTCGGTCCACCCAAAGTTCTCCTTCCGAAGTTCATCTGTCTAGGGAAGAGCCATCTGCGCATACCCCTTGATAAACTTGCGGTAATACCCTGTAAGACCAAGGAACCCCCTGAGTTGCTTCAGAGTCGTGGGAGGAGGCCAATCTAACATGGCTTGAACCTTAGAAGAATCCACTTCAACCCCAGCTGAGATAACGTGACCCAAGTAAGCCAGCCTTTCTTTCCCTACTTCGCACTTCTTAAAATTAGAAAAGAGCTGATGGTCAGCTAGAGTTTGCAACACTGTTTGTAAGTGTACTTTACACCAATATGTCGTCAAAAAAGACCAACACGAACTTACGCAAACAGGGCTTGAAGACTTCATTCATAAGCGACTGAAAGGTGGCCGGGGCATTGGTGAGCCCAAAAGGCATTACGAGGAATTCGTAATGTCCCTCATGGGTTCGAAACGTCGTCTTATGTATGTCCTCGGGTTTCACCCGAATCTGATGGTATCTCGATTTTAAGTCCAATTTGGTGAAAATCACTGAGCCCAATTCATCCAGTAACTCATCAATGACGGGTATGGGAAATTTATCAGGGACTGTTTCTTTGTTTAAGGCCCTATAATTGACACAGAAGCGCCACGAACCATCTTTCTTTTTAACCAACAAAACCGGGCTAGAGTAAGCACTTGTCGAAGACTGAATCCCTGCGTTGTGCATATCCGAGACTAACTTCTCAATTTCATCCTTTTGTGACTGACTGTGGGTACCTGTACGGACGGACACTAACCGGGTTAGCACCACTTCGCAATACTATGGCATGCTCAATCTGCCGGTGTGGGGGCAATCCCTCTGGCATGTGAAAAACCTCCTGGAATTGCTGTACCAGAGGTTGGAAGGCAAGAGGAATCACAGGTCCCTCCTCCTCTGCCTTCTCTAAAAGATTATTCGAGCAAGTACCCATGGCCTTCCTTCTGCAAGTTTTTGATCATTGCTTTCAAAGAAATTCCAGTACGCCCCAAGTGCGGATCACCTGTTAGAGTGATTGAATTACCATCCAATTGAAACTTTAGAGTCTGGGTCTTCCAATTAGTCGTGATGGTGCCAAGCTTCTCCAACCATTGGATACCTAAAATCATGTCCGAACTCCCTAACGGCAAAATGAGAAAGTCCTCAATTATCACAACCCCGTGAAGGTCCAACAAAACGCCCTTGCACACTCCTTCACCCTGCACCGCTTCACCAGTACCAAGTGTAAACTTCTAGATTCAGTCGGAGTAAGACCCAATTTCTAGGCAGCAACATTGGAGATGAAATTATGGGTTGCATCTGGATCAATCATCACCACCACCGAGCAACCATTCACAATTCCGGCCAAACGCATCGTCTTAGGACTAGTTAGGCCCATCACCGAGCATAAAGATACTCCAGGGGTCAGATTCAGGTCTGGTGGAGAAGTTAAGGGTTCAACGTCGATCGTTTCGGTCAAGGAGAAATCGCCAGCATCCACGTCGTCCTCATCCTCCACCGTGAGTAAGACGCTCATCCCGCGGCGCTGACAATAATGATTCATAGTCCATTTTTCATCACAGCGGAAGCATAAACCCTGCTCCCACTTCTGCTGAAGTTCTTTCTCAGAGAGCCGCCGTAATTTGTCGGGTTTTTTGTGGGTATTGAAGTTATTTTGGTTCGGAAAAGGCTGAGAGGTGGTGGAGTGGTGGTTCGGGTTTATGTATTGGGTTGATGGGGATCTGGGTAAGGTGTTTAGGTTGGGTCGTGGGTTTGGAACGGGGGTACGCCAACTGGCAGCCCACTAGCTGACTTGGGCCGAGGGCTGAGTTTTAATTTATCTTCGACCCGCATCGCCAACTCCATGGCCCCGATCCAGAGTAATCGGATCCAAGAGACGGACCTCGACCCGGATGTCTTCACTCAACCCTTTTATAAACTGACCCTTAGCAATCTCCTCAGGCACTCCCTCAATCGGAGCTAACAGCTCAATAAAACGACGCTGGTAATCAGCCACCGTACCCGTTTGTTGGTGAGCAAGCCACTGCTCATGGAGGGTTCCGGTTGCGGTGGATCTAAAACGGCGTAGAAGCAGCTGCTTCAACGCGTCCCACGTCAGCAGAGGGTGGCGTCGATGCTCCCACTGGTACCAAAGCAACGCGTCACCTTCGAGCGCCACCACAGCAGCCTCCAAGCGATTTTCCTCCGACAACCGGTTGTCGGTAAAAATGGAAGAACCTCTCAGCACGGAGGATCCAACCATCCGGATTAGTACCATCAAAAGGGGGCAGATCGAGTTTGCGCAACTTCCAATTCGATTGGCCACCGTGAAAACCACCGTCACCGTAATCCAATTGAGGCTGCAAGGAAAACGGATTATCCCATTGATTCTGGGGTCCAGATTGCAGAGAGGAACGAAACTCAGCACGGAGTCGCTCCTGTCCAGTGGGAAGCAATGTCGGTTTTGAATGCTGCCATGGCAGTAGTGATCTCCTGAGCAACGCGCGACGGCAGCCCAGAGATTTCCTGTTCCAGCAGATCCAAACGTTGGCCATGATCCAGGTGAGCCATCTTCCTTCCTGGCTTGGAATGTCACTGCTCTGATACCAATTTGCTAGAGATTAGTAAGAGAATCAGTGAGATAACAAGCTAGAATAACAGAAACAATGGCAGCCAAGGATGATAGAAATATTATTGAACAGAGTATTCAACAATACAACCTTCTTTCGAGAGGAAGGAGCTCTCCCAAACAACTTTCTTAATTAATTTCTTGATACATTCCCCTTTAACCAATCACCTATTAATACCCCAAAAATTAAGCCAAAAACAAACTTAATCACACCATAAGCATGCCAGCCAAAAATCACAAACTCCTAACAAACTTTTCCTGAGATTACCAATCTACCCTTTTCCCCAAAACTGAATTTAACCACCTGACAACTCAGCAAGCTTCTGGCTATTTCTTGATCCTTCTAGCATAAGTAAAACGAATATCAGGCTTAGGATGAGTCCTTGCTGTTCCTTCATCTAGACCTCCAAACCTAACAAAACAACACTTCAATACTAAGAACAGATCATGCTCTATCAATCCTCAAAGTCTTTTGAGGCATTACACAATAAAATATAATCATGAGTTAAGCACTGATCCTTCTAAAAGTTACGCCAGGACAAGTATCATTCTACTCTCAAAGCACCTCATTTCTCGAATCTCGATTGCATAAGCTAAAGCAGACAAGCAGTCAGCATGGTTAGCACCCATATCTTCTAGAATTTCTCATCCTTTGTATCCTGTAGATTCTTTTTTTAAGCTCCTGAATATTTTTGTCTGTTTGTCACTCAACCACCTCAACACTTGCTCAAGACTAGATGAATCTTAAAATTTTAGTTTAAAGCTATTCGGAGAGAGTATTGACTAAGGAAATGTATTCTATGTTATCAAAAAGGTGATGTCTCTCCAATAGCCTCTTCGTGTCCTTTAATTTGTTAAGAAATTGGGGAACATTACCCTCCCTTGAAAAACCTCTTTTGAATAATCTTTCAAAACACCCTCCCTTTTTCCCATTTGAATTCATAGGAGATAGGCAAGGGCCAGTTAACCCTTTCTGGTCTCTGGCAACTCACTATTTCTACTGTAGACCAGTATTTTAACATTATCATCTCTTTTCCTTCTTTCTTTCTGATACTGTTGCTCTGCTATATTTAACTTCCAGTTTTGGATGTCAGGTTCAGAAACTGATTAATGCTTCTACTACTTTCCATAATAACCTGAATAGGGTATGCTTATTGGTTGAGGTACACTGAATTTACTGTTAATTTCGTGAATCTGTGAGGCGTCTTTGTGGTTGTGTGTCTTTTCCTTAGAACTCTTGCATTGTGTAGAGTGGGCTTTATTTATTGGGAAACTAGTCATGGGTTTCGTAGATGCATGTGAATCAACTAAGGGGAATCTCAGTTTCCTACTCTCGTATGAGGGTACCTGGATGATAACTTAGTGAAACAAATCTCAAACTTGGGAAGTCCTAGAGGTTTCTTAGATCATATTACATCTTTCAAGAAGGATGGAATTTTTTAATTTCAAGAACGGGAAGTTTGAGTAAGCTATGGTCTATGGAAATTATGGAGTGGCATCCAAGTTTTTTACTTTCCTCACAATCAGGAGGAAGATCTGAAATTTTAGCCCATGATTTAGCGTATAGCATCAATTTGAAACCAGATGCGTGTTTTCTGAAGAAATTTAGTACGTTCAAGTAGGTCAGCTTCTCATAACATTTTCAAAGCACTTGTTAGGAGAGCTTCTGATGCTTTGAAAATTGCGGACACTATAGAGACTGAACTAGTTTATTGGGAACTGTCATTGACTTCAGTGATTGATCCCTCAAATGAAAAGGTGGCTGATAGTCTTAAATGGTTAGGACTTAGGAGCCAACTATTTAGTAGCTAATTAAAGGAGCACGATTGAAAAAAAAAAAGTTCCTATTAGTCCAAGGGTTGTTTTTGTCCAAAATTCACTGAAGAGTAGTCAAGTAAAGAAGATTAGATAAGAAAAGGTAAAAGAAATTAGGAAAGTGATACATGGGCTAAAAGCCTAAAAGTCCTAGTTTTGGCGAGAGTAAGGAGATGAGAATACTCTCCTGAACTAATATGAAAACATGATGAATATCTACATATGCAGAGTGATGCAAGCAAAAATACTGTTAGGAAAATTTTGCCAAGTATTGTCAAGTAATGGCTACTATTGGATGTGCTATTAAAATAATGCAAATAGTTAGTATAAACTCTGTTGCATTTGCAATAAAACTAGTACATTGTGAACATTTTACATAAACTAGAGATGATATCTGGCTGTTAATAGATTACTCTGCTTATTGGGCTTGAAATAGAGGCCCCTTGTATTGTAAAGGCCCTTACAAAATAATTGTCCTTCTCTTTGGCCTCTTGGTGATTTATGTTATCTCAAGTAAAATTTGCCACATAGAATGGATGCTTTATGACCAAATGAGGGTGTCTTCATTTATGCTGTAACCAGAGATAGTTTTTGTTATATATGTGCAGCAATCTTGTACAATTGAATTTGATGGAGCTTCAAAAGGAAATCCTGGACTTTCTGGTGCCGGAGCTATTTTGCGTGCTAACAGTGGAACTCAGGTATGGTGTATGGAGCATCTCATGTATTTTATGATTTCCATCCTTAGATTTTTCTTATTTCAAAACCATGTTTTGGCAGGTTTGGCTTTTGCGTGAAGGTGTTGGAATTGCTACTAACAATGTTGCTGAGTATCGATCAGTGATTTTAGGTTTGAGAATAGCTCTCGAGAAAGGATTTAAACATGTTAATGTTCGAGGGGACTCTCTGCTGGTTTGCAATCAGGTATTAAATTGCATTTGTACTAATGTTATCTTCCTTTCCAATTTGAAGCACCAAATTATGCAGTTGTATATCAACGTGAAATGCTGTGGTCATACGCTTTTTTTATTTTTTTATTTTTTTTAAGGTGATTAAGGTACTCGAATTAAATAAAGCATAGTGTTGGCAGGGTTCATATCAGTGATATAGTACACCTTTTATTCATAAAATGTGCCTCTCTCTCACTCTCTAATGACAACCATATTGAATTGAACAGATTCAGGGTAAATGGAAAGCCAAAAATGAAAACATGGCCAACCTGTGCAAGGAAGCATTACAACTTAAGAAACAGTTTCAGTCATTTACTATTGAACAAGTTCCTAGGGTGAGTGCTTGATCCCTGGGATATTTTGATTGCTTTCAGATTTCGTGCAATCCATATTTTGTGTTTAAAGTGACTATAATGTTATAAAAGTTGTTTACGTTGTGTGCACTTTCTGATTGAACGATAGAACCATTTACTATGGTGATTTTTTTTTTTGTTAGAGTTAAAATTGTGCCAAATTGTGCATTACTTGGGTTCAGAGAGCTGTTCATGTTTGATAGCCTTTCCTTTTTTTAGATAAGTGTTGCAAAGCAAGGGATATTGCCCCCTATTTATATCTTTTCTACTCCTCCCCACCCCCTCCCTTTCAAATGTGCCTAATCACTATAGACTTCTTTATTAAAAAAGTGAGTGGGTGAAAGAAGAATAAAAGATTAAGAAAAAAAAGAGAGGAAGTTGTAGAAATAAACTTGCAATGTCATGATCTTAGTTGTCAAATCATGTTTGGATCGAAAGGTTGTAGGATCTCACAATCCAAAAATGTCAAAAACGATCTTGATCACTTGTAGAATCATTAAGTAGTTAAAATCATAATAGACCACATATGATTGTACAAAATCACATAGGATCGATATAGGATTGTACAAAATCACACAAAATTTGTGTAAACAAAATTAGGATGTACATCTCGTGGATGTTTATATTCATCAAAAAAACAAAACAAAAATTTTATGCTTCCTCCGTTCCCTACATATTGCAATTGCAACATTTGCATTTTTGACACTATTCACACTTCCTTCAACCATATATCTTTATTTACACGTAAAGCTAGTAATATGATGTTTTGTTAAATTCTTCTTGATATATAATTTCATAATATGAAGATTTTATAATTTTAATTGCTATATTCAGTATATTTAACGTTATTTAAGGTTAAATATGTTCATTAGGATGCATAAATCCTCCATTGTGCAATATATGAAAAAATTGTAAGGATAATACCACGTTAGGCCGGTCTTTCAAAAATAAAAAAAAGTTTTGATTATCCTAAAATAATCACCGGTTTGGCTAGTTATATTACATGTGTCCCTATTTAATTTGTTTGGATTTTTAAAATTTAATATTAATTTTATAAAAAATAATTTTATTGTTTTTGGAAACAAACCCCTCTCTCTCTCCCCTCCCTCTTCCATTACCCTTCACTCTATCCTTCTTCCCTAGTACCTAACCTCGTAACAGGTTTGTGGGATGGGCTATGGCAGGGAGGAAAGGACGGGATGGTTGGGTTCATGGGCTAGGTTTGCAATTCATTGTGGGAATGACTAGAGGTCGATGATGAGACATTGGTTGTTTGCGGCGGTGTTGGTGGAGAGTGTGGTTGATCCAGTCGCGTACGGGGTGGGAAGTGGCGATGGTGGAGATGGTGGGTAGGATAAGGGAGGTGGGGTTAACGGTGCTGGTTTGGTTTGTATGTGGGTGACCGGATTGGGAGTTAGGGCTGATGTAAAGATTAGGTTCATGGGTGTGATTGTCAAAAAGGGATTAATGGTGACGGTGAATGGGGAGGAATAAAAAAAATGGTTAACATATATATATTTTTAATCTATTTAAAGCGAACACCTTGGAGGTGGTATTATTTGAGGATAATTTAAAAGTCATCTTATTTTTGAAAGATCGGCCAGAAGTTGTATTATTATTGAGATGTATATCAATTACAAGTATTGATGATTGTTATAAATAATACTTATTATGTCAGAGTGTTTGTATCATATTTTAGCTAACTTGTAGGATTGTATGATTCTACAATGATCCCCGAATTTGATCCTGTGAGTCCTTTGTCCAACGCAAAATCTTGATCTTGATATCGTTGGTCATGGTAACTAGCCCCATCTACAATATGCCAAATTAGGGGAAGTAAAAACAGACAAGAAGAAAAGTAAAGAGGCTTGATATTATGATTACTTTTAACAAAAACTATTGACTGAAGTTCCTAGTCGAGGGAAGGTGATAAAATCTGTACACAACATTAGGGCCAGTGGAATGGATACATTCCCAAACCTAGGTGATGCTATTTGATTGACATTATGTCGTCTGCAGGAGTTCAATTCTGCTGCTGATGCTCAAGCAAATCGAGCCATTAATCTGAGAGGTGAGTACCTTTGCTGCATGATTGTTTTTGAGTGCGTTGTTATGTACATTTCTCATACTAGTATGTACTATGTTGTGCAGATGGACAATTTGAAATTGAGATGACATCTTGAGCATAATTATGTGAATGCTTTAATGGGGTAGCTGCTCAATTCTTGTTCCTTAAGCTGTAAAGTATAATGGTTCTTGATTGAACTTGGTTTAGGGCCTTAGGTGGAGATGCTTAATTTTAGGTTGAAAGGTTGTTGAAACTAGAATATGTGTTTGTGTAAATGCTAGAAAACTACTATTATACGTAGTAAAACTTTTACTACTAGACATAGCTAACTCTTGAAGTTGTGTACTGGTAAACATATGTTGCTAGTTTATAGTAAATTCACTAAGACAAGTGACCAACTAAGCATATACAAGTTAGTTCCATCCACTGTCCTCTACTCCTTTTTTGCCGTGCATAAAACTGCCAATAATATTATCGATTTTTTCTCAGTGACAACTTTTAGATTAACAGTCTATGCTTTTTTACAAAAACTAAACTCAAAGTAAAGCTGCAGCGGAGTGAGTTCACACAGTCATAGATAAATTTTCGGTAGCGTACCGGTGTCTTTTCTTTCTTAGTAAACTCAAAGCAAAGCTTAAGCAATAGGACTTTCGAATTGATCAATCTTTGATTGTACACTGATTAGTGGACAATATGTAAGCATTTCTTCATAATTTCGGAAACAAATAAATGAGAAGACGAATGGGACGGTCATAAAGCAGTAGAGACGAGGGATGAGAGGGTGGAAGCTAAGAGAGGAAACAATTAAAAGGTGAAGGCTAGCGTCAAAATGAAGAAGTGAAGATTGACTTTTTTTTTTTTTTCTTTTTTTTTTTTTAAAACATTTATTTGTAATGGTCAAAATATAGGTTACGAATAGAAACTTTATATTTTTCTTGACCGAGCAATTTGTATTGGGCAAAAGGTGCCAGTTACAAAAACTACAATATTTGTAGAGTAGCATAGTATTTGTAACTGACAGTTTCTTGCTCGTTTCAAAAACCATCTATATTCTACTAATTACGCTGTTTTTGTTACTGAATCTTGTAATGCCTGTTACAAATTGGTTTATTGTAACCAACATAGATAGTTTGCAAATTACAAATACTTTTTTTTTTCCACTAATGTACATTGCCAAATTACAGTAGGCAATTTTCTCTCATCTTTTATCCAATGGTAGTAATCCTTACAGTCTTCTTATTTATCTCATTCCTCAATTGATCATTTTCTTGTATGGCAACACACCTACCGTGATTTACGCATCTCTATCACATTTTATCTTATGCACGTGATAATTCTTCACAGCCCAACATTCGGTACCATATAACGATACATACCTAATTATCCTTCAGTAGAATATACCCTTCAATCTATAAGGCATAGCAGGATCACATAAAACTTCCTTAGAACTCTTCCACTTAAACTAACTTGCTTTGATCCTGTGAGCTACTATATCTTTATTCAATATTCCATCCTTTTTAACTATATAAATCCTATATACTGGATGACCTTACAACCTTGGACAATCTTATCATTAAGGTGATCATCTTTGTTGTCTTTCTCATGTGCTATAAAGCGAATCCAGGACGTAGATCGCATGATGTTTAACTTCAACATGAATTGAAAAGAAGTGATGATCGTCATGGACTCCTATGTTAATCTGGATTAACAAAAACCTACACCACTAAGATGGCCCAGATTTTAAAATAGGTGCTTGAACTTGTCAACTTTTGTGGTTCGATACATAGCAATCCAACATGTAATAAGACTTACTTGTGTTGTGTTATTTTAACAAATGGAGCACAACTTAGAAATATCAAGTTTAAAGTCCCAGACAAGGACATTCCAGTTCTGTAAGAATTCCAATCGAAACCAAACAAAGATATGGGTTGTGCGTAATTGTAGGCGTCGTTCGAAGCGTGCCTATGTTAAGCATGTGTGAATATGCTTGGTACTCATAGGAAGTGGGAATTGACATATACGATTCGGGATAAGGAAAGTAGGGAGCCGCCAACAAGTTTTTAAGGAACTTGTAAACTGTTCACGGATCATAAAAGGCAATTACAATAAAGGGACAACGAAAGGCAACAACGATTGACCCGTGAAGGTTACACCCCATTCATAATCCATGAGATTACTAACTCCAATGGTTCGGAACCATGAAAGGAGGATCGGGAATGATGGTACGAAGTGAGTCATGGAGTCACATTCGCCCGTATTGGCTTCTACTCGATTCTTATAGTGAAAAATGATTCCCGTGATCTCAAAGGCATGCAAACAAAATATTCAATTCGCTCCAAACTATTATTAGGCTAAATTGGTTGAATATTAATGCAACACCTAATTCTAAAATATTAGTGATCACTTGATTAAACAACAAGATTAAAAAGGAACCTAAACCGGTTGTCCAAATTATCTTATTAGGCGTGATTTTCGATTACATATTCCCTTGAAACATGCAATATAGTGATCAACAAATATAATAAAATCAACATTAATATTGGAAGCAATTCAACAATAAATTGTTAGTCAAATCAAATCATAATAAACCTAATCATGATACTAGCAACAAGAATAAAAATAAGAGTAATTAAGTGATTAATTACTCACTTTCCACGTTTCCTTGAATTGCTACATCATGAATAAACTGTTAGTAACTTCAATGAAAATATAAATCAAATTGAAACAATTAAATTAAAAAGTAGAGTTGATTTGGTCCAAACCCTCAGTTAATTATACCTTCCATGCCTTGGTTTAAGGACGGAACCTCGGGAGTTGTATGGACTCCTTAGAGTGCTTAAGGAAGTATTATGGAAGGATAGGGTGGCTAGGGTTTAGGCTAAAGCAAGAGAGAAAGAGAGAAGAGAATGATTGTTGTTTAGAGGGAGAGAGAATGATTTTTGGTGATCAAGCTTATTGATGGTTGAAAAGGGAAGATATGACTCCTATTTATAAAGAAAAAAGAAGGGTTGAAGAATCAAGAAAAGATCCGAATTCGAATAGGAATAAAACTCTTGCGATAGGCAATAGTTTTTGCGGTTTTTGTTTTTATCATATCTTTTGATTCAGATATCAGAATAAGATAAATAATATGTCGTTGGAAAGCTCTTGAAGTCTACTTTCTAAAAATAGGAATCAGATTAAAATAGTTTGTAGAATAAAAGATATGGCCGAAATAGTGGGACGGTGTCAGTTTTGGATAGAGTTTCGTATTTCTTTTATATCTTTTTCATTATAAATCGGAATTGGGCTTATGATATATCGTTGGAAAGATTTTTGAAAGGCCTATCCAACCTAATAATGATTGGATCAAAATTATTTAGCCACGAAATCAGATTATCTTGATTTTGTGATGTGGACACGAAAAGAGGAAAACAAGTTATGGTGTGGGGAAATAGGCTAAGAATTAGGTTGGTTTATGAAATATGTTGAATACAAATATGGATTAAGCACTCCAAAGATTAGATACTCAACCCGACCAATAATGGAGGTACTCAACCCGACCAATAATGGAGGTAGGTTGTTCATCATCGGGTTTGATTTCGGGGAGACATTTTTAGGTATCTACAGTAATAAAGCGAGAATCAAAATAAAAAAAGCGAAAAAGACACATGGGATGTCTAACTTACCAATGGATCAATAAATTTAATATTCATAAAAATTTACGTATGAGGTATCACAGAAGTCGCCCCATTGTTCTGTTTCCAATTCATTAGCATCAAGATATTGTTGAAGCGTATATGGTGTAACCCTTGATGTAGATACATGCTAAAAAAATTTGGCTAAAAAAATTATAAGAACTACAAAGGGTGTTTTATGTATATACAAAGATTCTGGTCAATAGGAGTTATATATTGAAACCTTTTCAGGGTCTCTGAAGTCGGGTATTCAATTGTAATCTATAACCTCAACAATTAACAATCGAGTAAATTTGTATTCTTGAATACTTCGAACTTCTCTTCCTGCGATGATAATTTAACACGACATCTTCAAACAGAATCAGATACTTTCTAAGATAAATAAAGCTTTCTTCAACATAAAGCATACCATAAAAAGTTTGTCAAAGTGCTTCTCAAGGTGAGGTAAAATAGTTGATGTAATTATGGGTAGAGCAGCATTAAATTCTTTGTCATTCAAAGATGAAAACATAAACTTCTAAGCAACTTTTTCGGTGAACTTTTTCCCATTTGATATTCCTTTACTGCTCCTTCTGCAAAACCAACTCATCAAAAACATTTAAAATAAAAATAAAATCCAAACTGTATGAAAACATCATAACTAAATTAAAAGAATCTTAATTGTACAATATCATCGTAAATCATCAAAAACATTTGAACTCAAGAAAAACATCCAAACTACTTGCTCCATTTTTTAAATATTGCACCACTTTCCTTTTAAGGAAGTTTCACAAATATTGCAGCATAACCATTTTAGGAAAATAAATGCTTGTGTTCACACTACAAATACTCTATATACCCTTACCTTTAACACTTTATTCTTTAGAATATGTCAAGAATCACATGGACAATTTTGTACTTTTACCTTTCTCTCTCTCTTCCTTTTTCCCACTACCAAAATTTTTTTGCCCAACACTTATGATGCAATATTAAAAGAACGGAGGAAGTATATAAAAATATCCACACTGTTTGAAAACATCATAATTAAATCAAAAACATCATAACTATGCAATATCAACGTAAATCATCCAACACATCCGAACTCAAGAAAAACATCCAAACTATATAAAAACACCCACATTATTTGAAAACATCATAATTAAATTAAAACATCATAACTGTGCAAGCTCAAGAAAATAGCCAAACTATATAAAATCATCCACGCTGTTTGAAACATCATAACTAAATAAAGGCATCCTAACTGTGCAATGTCATCATAAATCATCCAAAACATTTGAACTCAAGAAAAACATCCAAACTATATAAATAACATCCTCACTGTTTGAAAACATCATAACTAAACAAAAAACATCCTTATTTCTTGGATTTTTTTTTCCTAGATCATCCTAATTAGAAGAACTATCCTAGGTTAGATGAACCATTATAAAAAGAGGAAGGATTTCAAAATGAACATTAGCATTAAATAGAAAATTAAGTAAATAGTATTCCAAATTACATATGATTTTGAATGCAAAATTAGTGTACAAATGCAAACCTACTGTAGACACCTAAAAATGTCTCCCCAAAACCAAATCCGATGATGAATAACCTTTCACCGCCATTATTGGTCGGGTTAAGTATTTAATCCTGGGAGTGCTTAAAGTCCATGTTCAATCAAAATCAGCTCACAAAATAATGAACGGGTCAGTCCTAATGTTTAGTCAAAGCATAGTCCAATTTGTATTTTGGCTCGAACCCTTTTTAATTCATTTCGTATTATTTATTAATTGAGCCCGGTTAATGAATAATAAACCTAAATAGCCCGAAATTATGAAACAACACTTAAAAATACCGAGCTTAATTAGGTTAAAAGTGAATTTGGACGCATTTATGGAAAAACTGTACACCGCGACACGGTAGAATATGCCGCGCCACGGTGGACAATGCCGCGTCGCGGTGTCCAGTGCCGTGTCATGGTACACATATCGCGACACGGGATTTTTCTGTGTTTTCTCCGCGTACACAACTGCACGCGCTTTATCATTTTAGGGTAAATTCTGTATCGCGCCACGGTGTAACATACCGTGTCATGGAACCCATTGCCGTGTCACGGTGCCCAAAATTAGGGTCTAGGGTTTCGCGTGATTCCCTACTCATTTCCTCTATAAATACGAGCCTCAAATCTGTAGTTCGGGGCATGGAATAATTCTCTATTCTCTCTTCTATGCTCTAGCCTAAACACTAGCCTATCCTATTCTCTAACAATACTTCCTCCAAGCACTCCAAGGAATCCATACTTTACCCGAGGTTCCATCCTTAAACCAAGGCGTGAAAGGTAGAACTGTTTGAGGGTTTGACCCCAATTCAACTTTATTTAATTAATTTTAATTATTTTTCAATTAATTTCTTTGAAGTTACTAACACGTTTATTATTTTGTAGTTGCAAGCAAACAAAATCAAAGTAAGGAATCATGTTCCTTTTATTTCTATTATTTTTCTAACAATTTTTATTATGTTTGTCATATATTAATTGTTGGATTATTGTTGAATTGCTTCCAATATTAATGTTAATTTTATTATATTTATTGATCACCATGTTACATATTTAAAGGGAATATGTAATTGAAATTCGCGCCTAATAAGATAATTTGGACAACCGGTTTAGGTTCCTTTTTAATCTTGTTGTTTAATCGAAGTGATCACTAATATTTTAGAATTATATGTTGCATTAATATTCAACCAATTTAGCATAATAATAGTTCGGATCGAATTGAATATTTTGTTTGTATGCCTTTGAGATCACAAGAATGCTTTTCACAATAAGAATCAAGTAGAGGCCAATACGGGCAAATGTGACTCCATGACTCACTTCGTACCATCATCCCCGATCCTCCTTTCGTGGTTCCGAATCATATGGAGTTAGTAATCTCATGGATTATGAATGGGGTGTAACCTTCATGGATCAATCGCTGTTGCCTTTCGTTGTCCCTTTATTCTTGGTTGCCTTTTATGACCCGTGAACGGTTTACAAGTTCCTTAAAAACTTGTTGGCGGCTCCTTACTTTCCTTGTCCTTAATCGTTGTCCCTAATCGTACATGTCAATTCCCACTTCCTAAGAGTGCCAAGCATATTCACAACATGCTTACGTAGGCGCACTTCGAACGGCACCTACAATTTGGCGACTCCACTGGGGAGGATTCTTGGTTACTTATCGATTCGAGTGATCGATATTTAATTAAGATGAGTGGATGAGACTTGAAAGATTCTTGAATCGCATTCTTTTGATTAATTTGGCATTTTTTCATAAAAATAGACGTTTTAACGTCGTATTCAGATCTGTCCCGTAGGAAAAATTGGATAACCTGGTCGTGAACGAAGAAAATAGAGGCACCAATAAGATTTCCTGAATGCCGCGCCACGGCAGACCATGGGGTGTCACAACGCAGGGCACCGTCATGCAGTGTTCAGCACCGTGACATGGTATATTCTGCCGTTTCGCGGCAATCTTGAAATCTTTCGAGTGGCTTTATTTATCTTCTCACAGTCAGCTTCCTCCGAATTTTCTGAAAAAACGTGTGTGTTCTACATACGTCTTAGCCCCGGGAGATTTAAGCTCTATCGATCCAAAAACGCTCATGGCAGTAAGGGTTCATCCGAGTTATTAAATCCACCCAAACCATGGAGTCGAGTTCGATTTCATCACGAACTCGCGAAGTTGCCTGTTGGCATACACCCTCAAGGGAGGCTGCCTTGCCAAGGCGTCCAAACTCTTAACCATGGTACCCTTTGACACCAAAAGCTTGACCATAGTTGAACATAGATCTTAACCTTAGGTTGCGAACTTTTTCTTTGCATCATCGTGACTAAGTTCTACATGGTTTATTTGGTGCTAACCCCACATGTGTTTGTTCATTGTGTTTTTGGATTAACCTATGACCGATGGTTTTTATTCCACATAGAATTTAGTACAGACTTAAATCGAATAAAATCTGGAAAAATCACAAAACTGGACTTGGAACTGTGCACCATGTCACATCAGATATGCCGTGCCACGGTGTGCAGCGCCGTGACACGGCGCTTTTTACCGTTTGACGGTATGCAACACTGTGTCACGACAGATAGCACCGTGACACGGTGCCCAGGAAAAGTGCCCTGTCAGTCTTTTTTTTTTTGGATTTTGTGCGTACTTATGTGGTTCGTATGTCCGGTTTAGTGCCATGTCTAGCTGTACGGTTATAACACGCTTCCATAACCTCACTTAATCACTCACGTCATGTCGAATTCACACACTTTTCTAGTCATGCATCATGTAATTTATAACCGTACTTTAGAAGGTCTTATGTCGTTTTTTTTTTCATTTTTTTAGGGAGTAAGTCGGACGGTATCCTCCCACACATACTTTTATTTTCTATAAAAAAAAAATTTCGAAAACTTTCTTGCCTTTTTCTTTTCCGGATGGGTCAAGGTTGAGTCTAGTCATTAAAGGTGCCTTTGTTTTTAATATCGCAACGCTTGGTCGAGAAGCAGAGGTAGATTGTTACGGTTCGAATCATTACCTCAACAACCTCTTAAACCTAAGAGGCATACAAGGAAACCTCCACAATCATCTCTAATAATCCACCTTCGTCTCCAGTCCATTTTGAGTTCATTCCAATGGGTACTAGGGAAGACGTCGAGAACATCAACAAGTCCATTGAGGCTCTCACTGTCATGGTGCAAACGCTCACTACTAAGGTCATCACCATGGAATAGACTAATGTCACTGTCGCTGCAATGGACAAGATCAAAGAACAAGTGAGTAAGATTTCTGAGGACTTCACCTATGTGGAGCAATCTGCCACTTCTCTGACCGTCAAGAACAAGCTTCTTGAGAAGTTTTCTACTGCTGACATCCCAAAGTTCAAGCCTACTAATAACACTATGTTTCACTTGATGGCCTTTTCTTCAACCATGGCTATCAAAGGATTAGATGTGGCACTCTTCCCTACTGTGTTTCCTCTTTCCTTAGAGCACGCATGTCAACAGTGGTTTTATTCTTTAGATTCCAAGCATACTGCGACTTGGGACGAAGTTACTAAAAGCTTCATGAGTCGCTACAAGTCTAACATTCAGGCTAAGACTTCTGAACGTGAACTCTCCATTCTCAAATAAAAAGAGAATGAAGGCTTCACTGCCTATCTAAGTAGGTGGAGAGAAACAGTTGCACTCTTGGTGGATCCTCCCAAGGAGAAGGAGATGGTTTGCCTCTTTATCCAAAATCTAACTCATAAGTACAAGTAGCATTTGAAGTTTCTTCCTTTGAACACTTTCGAAGCCGTGTAAAATATTGGGATCAACATTGAGGACGAGTTGATAAAGACTGCAAGTAGCAATAATAACAATAACACTTGGAAAAACAAGAAGAACGACAGTCCTTCTTCTTCGTCTTCCAAGCCCAACAATGCTAATAATAACATTAACCTCAATGATGTGTTGGCTCTCAATGCTACTACTTAGAAATTACAAAAGAAAAGGAGGGTTTATACACCTTTAGGAATGAGCTATGACACTACTTTTGATCGCCTGCATAGTCAAGGATTAATCATGCCTATTGGGCCATTTCCGAAGCCCAGACCTGAGAACAGAATTGCTAGCTATAACCCCAATGCTCATTGCAAGTTTCACCAAGGCAAGGGTCATACTACTGAGTAATGCTGTAAGTTAAAAGATGCAATTCAAGACTTGATTGATGCTAATTAGCTTCCTGTCCCTCCAGGGGCCAAGAAGCCTAATATTCAAACAGGTCCTCTTTCTGATGCTTTGGCTATCACAGGAGATGAAGTCTCCTTTGATCCATCACTATTCATCTAATCTGTGGATGAGCCTCAGCCAGAAATTGTTTTCGTGTCAAGTTATGAAGAAGTGAATCGAATTTGGTATAGTGACGATGAAGACGTCTATCTCAAAGACATAGCCTGTCCACCTCTTAGCGCTGTCGACTATGAAGACAGTGAGGATGTTTGGGGGGACCTTGAGGTAAAGGTTCTCACCAGGAATGGAAGGTTACAGCAACCTAATCCACCTCCACCTCCACCGCAAGCACAACCAATAGTTGATCCCATTGATCTTGTAAGCAATGTGATCAAGTAACTGCAAAAGACTAAGGTGGAAATGAATGTATAGAAGCTTCTGGCTACCTCCCACGAGCATCGAAAAGCTGTGATGAATGCTCTGGTGAAGTTAGGAGTTGATAGTGATATGACTCAAGGGCTAGTTAGTTTTCTTATTATCGAATTACCAAGTACCAATAATTTGATTTCCTTTTCTGATAAAGATCTGCCCCCGGAAGGGGATCAACATAACAAGGCTTTACATCTTACTGTGGTGTGTAGGCAAATGAATGATCCTATGAGCCTAGTTGATAATGGCTAAGTAATTAACGTATGCCCGCTGCGCACTACAAAGAAGTTGGGCATAAAAGATGAAGAATTGATTCCCTCTACTCAAGGGATTCGTTCTTATGATAATACTCGCCGTCAAGTTGTGGGTACTATCACATTGAATATCACTACTCGAGCCATGGAACGTTGCAACAAGTTTCAAGTGGTGGACATTAAGGCTTCTTTCAATCTGTTGTTAGGGCGCCTTTGGCTTCATGAGCTAAAGGCGATCCCATCATCGCTGCACCAGAAGGTCAAAGCTATAGTTGGAGGGGTTTCAATCACCAGTGATGCCTCTCCTATGCGTATCCAAGTTATTGACACTCCCATTGTTCATGTCGAGCATGATGAGGAAGACGAGGATCTCTGGGGTTTCTCTTTAGAAGACGTTCTCATGATCGAAGAAGAGGAGAAGTGTCATCTCGACTTCGATCCCTATTCAAATATCAATGTCAATGCAATTATGAAGAAGCAAGGGAATTTCCCTGGAATGACCCTTGGACTTAAAAAGAAAATGGCTGAACTTTGGGGCTATCCTGATGCACGTAAAAAGGACACATTTGGCTTGGGATTTAAGCCAACAAAAGAAGACATGAAGCAAGCTGTGATCAAGATGGTTGCTCGCAACACAGCTCGTAATACAAACAAAGAGAGGCCTATGAATCGTTATCCCCTCACTCTCAATGGCCAATACAGCAAAAAAGGGGAGGACTTCCCGTGCTATGAATTTCCCGAAACTTTCATCTACAATGGGAAACGTGAGCCAGGGTTCGAGGTGTTTATGGATTTTGATTTTATCGATGAAGGTGATATGTTTTCAAAATCTCGGGAACCAACTAGTCCAGACGACGATGATATGAATATTAATCTTCTTTTCGGGCTAGAAAAGAATGAACCTAGGCGCATCGACAATGATAACTCTGCGCTCATTTAAGCTGTCATGCCAAGCAAAGACTTCGACCCCTCTGAGTTGATTTTCCCAGCTGATGGTGTCCTGAAGGGTTGGAGAAAAACGGTGAAGATAACTACGCCAAGTGGAGAAAAGCTGGAAGTGACCACTGGAAAAGCCCCATGTTTGATGAATCTGAATCGTCTGAGTCCGAGTCTGAGTTTGAGTCTATTGATGAGCCTGTAGGATCTAAGGCTGGCCCTCTTTCTGCTATTGAGTCTATTTCTGTAGTTCCTCCTAGTGTCGAGTCTCCCCCATCTATCCCTAATAATTCCGGTGAGGTCGCAGCTGACCTCGCCCTCTTTGATGTAATGTATGAAGAATTCAATAAGATGAACACCTTTGCTTACGATGCGAGTCATTCCCCTAGCCCTGATCAATATTGCTTTGCTAATGATAAAAATGACAAAGAAATAATAAAAGCAATGGAAGAACATGAAAATAAAACGACAATTATTGAAGATACAGAAACAATTAATATTTCCAATGATATGACTATCAAAGAAGTTAAAATTTGATTAACACTAAGTCAAGACGAACGCAAAGAGCTAATTAACTTCCTTTGTGAATTTGTTGATGTATTCTCTTGGTCCTACCAAGATATGCCAGGTATTGGCAGGGAGATAGCTCAACACACGATACCACTCATTTTAGGTATGAAGCCTATCAAGCAAAAGCTACGGCGCATGAAACCGGATGTGGCTCTCAAAATCAAGGAAGAAATAAAAAAACAACTGGCTGCAGGTTTCATCAAAGTGTCTAAGTATCCAGAATGGATAGCTAATGTGGTTCCAATTCCAAAGAAAGATGGGAGGTTCAAAATGTGTGTTGATTACAGGGATCTCAACAAGTCAAGCCCAAAGGATGGGTTCCCTCTACCTCACATCGACATTCTAGTTGACAACATAGCAAACCATGCACTCCTTTCCTTCATGGACGGCTATGTTGGATATAATCAAGTACTGATGGCCAAGGAAGACATGGAGAAAACCACATTCATCACACAATGGGGAACATATTGCTATGTGGTAATCCCATTCGGGTTGAAAAACACGGGTGCCACCAACCAAAGAGCAGCAACAACATTGTGACACGACATGATGCACAAAGAGGTGGAGGTCTATGTTGATGATATGATCGTCAAGTCAAAAGATAGACCAGGCCACATCATTACACTTCGTAAGTTCTTTGAACGACTCTTCAAATACAATATGAGATTGAATCCAGCAAACTGTGCATTCGGAGTTACATCAGGCAAACTTCTTGGCTATGTGATCAGTTCTCGAGGGATTGAAATAGATCCCACAAAAGTCAAAGCAATCATGGCCATGCCACCACCCAAGACTGAGAAGGAAATTCGAGGCTTTATCGGAAGGTTGCAATATATAAGTAGGTTCATATCCAAACTCACTGCGATATGTGAACCTATATTCAAGAAACTTAAGAAGAATGTTCCAATCACATGGGATGACGATTGCCAAAAAGCTTTTGACAAGATCAAAGAGTGCCTGGAAAATCCACCCATGCTAGCGCTAACAATACCTGACTTTCCTCTTCGACTCTACCTTACGGTCAGAAGAGAAACAATGGGAGCAATGCTAGCACAAGAGATCGAAAGCAAAGAGAATGCAATCTACTATTTGAGTAAGAAGCTTCAAGGTTATGAAACTCAGTACACGTCACTTGAAAAGTTGTGTCTCGCACTCGTGTAGGCCGCCCAGAAATTAAGACATTACATGCTCACTCATATAGTGCATGTCATATCAAAAACGGATCTTCTCAAGTACTTGTTCGAGAAGGCAACACTCAATGGCAAATTATCAAGGTGGATAGTCAACCTTGCTCAGTTTGATTTGAAATTCGTACCACAAGAGGCCATAAAAGGTTCTGCAGTTTCTGACTTCTTAGCAGATTTCCCACTGGAAGAAGTTAAGAAAGAAGAAGAAGAGTATGATTTCCCTGACGAAGATCTACTCATGACCGAAGATGATAGTTGGACACTCTATTTCGATGGAGCTTCAAACCAAAAGGTTGGTGGTGTAGGAGTCTTGCTCGTATCACCCAACGAAGAGCACATTCCAATTTCCATGAAGCTCGATTTTGATATTACCAACAACGCTGCAAAATATGAAGCGTGCATCTTAGGATTAGAAACAACTGTGGCCTTGGGAATTAAGAAGTTTAGAATCTATGGCGACTCGTCACTAATAATCAACCAGATCTCTAAGAGATGGAAAGTGAGAAGTGAAAGTCCGCTACGTATCAAGCTCATCTGGAAACTCTCATGGAGATACTAGATGAAGTGGAATACACATACTTACCTAAAGAAGAGAATCAGTTTGCCGAAGCACTAGCTAAGTTGGCATCAATGGTGCGAATTCCAAGAGACACAGTCAGAATGCCATTGACTATAGAAAGAAGATATGAGCCGGCTTATGTTCACGCACTTGATGATGAACAAGAAACACAAGAAGAAGATGAAGAGCCATGGTATACAGACATCCTTGACTATGTGACGAAGGGAGAATACCCTCCTAACATTGATAAAAGGGCACGCTGTGCTTTGAGGCTCCTGGCCTCATAGTATGTGCTCATCAGGGGAGAACATCCACAAAAGGACCGCACAAGGGAGAAACCTCTTATGCATAGCTAAGAAAGAAGCACATAGAACCACGAAAAATCTTCATGCTAGAATATGTGGAACGCATATGAATGCTAAGATGTTAGTCCAAAATATTCAATGACAAGGTTATTATTAGACTACCATGGAGAGAGATTGCCACGAATATGTCAAGAAACGCATGAAGTGTCAGGTCTACGCAAATTTACAGCACGTTCCACCTTCGCTTCTCTACACATACACTTCTCCATGGCCTTTCTCTACTTGGGGAATCGACATCATTGGGAAGATAACGCGACTAGGACAAGGGGGACATGAGTTAATCCTTGTAGCAATTGACTACTTCACTAAGTGGGTCGAAGTTTCTTTCTATGCTAAGCTCACGGCAAACACATGTAGCTCAATTCATCAAGAAAAACATCATATGCCGCTATCGTGTAACGCAAGAAATGATTAGTGATAATGGGACGCATTTCTAAGCCGAGTGCGCCGAACTATTACAGAAATATTACATCAAACATCATAGATCATCACCTTACAGGCCACAAACCAATGGCACGGTGGAATTGGCCAACAAGAATGTAAAGACCATCATTTAAAAAATGACGAAAAACTATAAAGATTGGCCAAGCAAGCTACACTTCGCTCTTTGGGGTTATCGAACTTCTGTTCATATATCAACCGGGGCCACCCCCTTCTCTTTAGTTTATGGATTTGAAGCCGTAGAACCAATCGAGTTAGAGATCCCTTCTCTACGGATTGCGTTAGAAAGACAACTAGATGAAGTCGACTTGATTAAAGAGAGATATGATGAACTAGTTTTACTTGACGAAAAACGCTTAGCAGCTTTGCATCATGTCCAAACCTACCAACAGCGTATGGCATGACATTTCAATAGAAAAGTCAAGACTAGGAATATAAAAGAAGGTGATTTAGTGCTTAAGGCACTTCGCAAAAATGTGTTAGATCTAAGAGGAAATTTAAGACCAAATTGGTCAGGTCCATACATTGTGAAGTCTATTTTTTCGGGCCGAGCGACACAATTAGTAGACATGGATGGCAATGGCTTCCATAATTTAACCAACTTGGATCAACTCAAGAAATTTTATGCTTAGTTGCATGGGTTCAAGACCCGATAGAGCTACGTTTTCCCTGATTCCTTTTAAGGATACGTTAGCAACCCCTCAAGGGGGCCCAACCACTTTAAAAATAAAAATCCCTTCTTCGTCAACAAAAATGCAGCATACAACAAAGAAAATCACACAATCACAGGCACCGCGTCACGGCAAAAAACACCGCGTCGCGGCAATGTCCACCGCACCATGGCAGGATACACCGCGACACGGTGGAATTTTGGCAGAGGAATGCAGCAGAAAAGTGACGTGCCACGTCATTGGCTACCGTGACGAGGCAAAAACAGCCGTGTCATGACACAAAACACCGAGGTGCGACAAACAGCTTTTCCGGGATTTTGTAGTTTTGTTAATTGTTATTTCGTTCGACGATTTTTATTCTTCCATTGCATCCGACTTCTTTACTCGGATAAATAAATATGAAAAAGGAAAAAAATAAAAAGTCATTCTAAGTTTTAATTAAGGCAAAAATAAATATGCTATTATTAATAAATAAATATCGCTACAATTATTAGCATCATACCCCTTATTTAAAATTAAAACTTAAATCATAAAAGCAAAGCAATATTGGTCTAATCCTTCTTAGCCTTAGGAATTTCTTTCTTCTTTTCAACTAGGTCGCCCTTCACCATTAGTGTGTCCTTCGTAGCTCGAACCGTCACACCCCTAGTAGAGCTTTCACCCCTTTCACCTCTCTTAGGTTTCTTCGTTTGTTTCTCTCTATACGCCATCTTGTCCTTACCCTTTCCTTTTACCCAACTCTACTTTTTAAGCATGATAGGAGTCTTAAACTCAATTCCTTGTGTTCTCGGACTAAAACGATTTTTAGGAGGTGCCTTCTTACTTCTAAGTCGTTCCTTCACATAACCATCAAACTTACGCGATCCAACTCGTTCTCTCCTACTTCGAGGATTTAACCATGATTTTGTATGCACTAGACAAGGGTGGAGGAGGTTGATTACTTGTACAAACGATCCACAAAGGCCTTCCAATCCAATACGTCTCATACTTATGCACATTACTTTCATGCAATGATACTTCACGAGGACTATCACTATAGCGTGGAACTACTTGTTCAAGACCATATTGTCGCATCAATCAGAAAGGGAAATAAAAAGTCAATTTTGAGAGGCTAGAAACACGACAATACGGAGTATCATTTATCCCGACCATCCTAGTAAGGCTCCACCACGGCACCACCCATAGAATAGAAAATTCTCTCTTCGCAAAGAACAACTTTCAATCATCATAAGACATGTTTGCAGAGTAGTTTTTCTTCCTACGAACTAGATCATTGGGGCCATATTTTTCAATATTGTCGGGGGCTTCAAAGAGTTCCAAAAGCTCCATCAACCAAATATGAAAAAAAAATGCAGAAGGTTAGTAATTTTAAAAAAAAAGCGCAGATCGTTAGTAATTTAAAAAAAAAGTGATGGGGCACCGTGACACGGCATACAGCACCGTGTCGCAGTAAATGACACTGTGGCACGATGCCAGCCGCGTGTCACGGTTATTAAACAGAAGCCGTTTTTACCTGCAACAGCACGAGAGAGCCCTTCCTGACGGCTTTCCGGTCAGATTTTGCTTCATTTAGACCACACAGAGTTTCTCCAAGGCAAGTAGGCATAGGGGATCTTCCAGATTCAACATGTTCAAGCACATATGCTAAACTAGCAACCAATTGAATGTTGGTGTAGTGGTGATTGGGATTACACTTGGTAGGGATAACCCATGTTCGATCCCCCACAACAACAATCGGGAGGGGACTGGAACCTAACCACCCAGAACTGATTCCTGAATCCGGATTAGCCCAAAGGGTGAATCGGGTGGAACACCAAAAAAAAAAAACAGATGCTAAACTAGCATGTCCTATTATACCGTTTGCAAATAAAAGCTTGCTAAACATGCAAAAAATATAAGCTCTCCTACGATATACATGGTCTGACTCAGACATGACGATTTAAATATAAATTTGCAAGCTTTTCTAGATTTACTTCGTTACCACATACAATCCTATTTAAATTTGGATCTGTTAGATTCAGATGAATTTCGAAATCCCGGTAATAATATTCACGGAAAGTAGGCATTGCAACGAGAACTCTAGCAGGGAAGCCAAAGATAGCACCAAATTCCTCCGCCAGAGGACAGATTTCATCATAATCGAACTTGAAACAATAGGTTTCCGGACTCCAATAATCTAAAGATGCTCTTAGGAAATCATGTTCAATTGCTACATGCCTCAACGCTAGTAAACCCCTGACATGGAATAATTCTAGCTCTCTTTTCTCTATATTGGTCAAGGAATACGACCAAGCACGCAATGTATTATCAAAATTCCGAGACATTATTATTGAAATATGAAATTCTAGTTATTTTATGTTTCGTAATTATGCATATCACGAATTAGCTGGTCGTAATTTATAGCCAAAAGAGTCCAGAAACGCAAAAAATTTATCTTGTTGCACGCGCGAACGCACCGCTGAATTATTTGCGCACCGCGACACGGAAGAAGATACCGTGTAACGGGACAAAGCGCCGTAACGCGGCAATGTCTACCGTGACAAGGTACAAACCCACGTGTCACTGTGGTTACACGACATTTTTTTTTCCTTTTTTTTTTATCCTTGACCTATTTTTTCCGGATTTTTCTTTTGTTTTCCTTAATCGTTTATCCTTCAAACTCTCTTTTCGAGAGTTTTATTCCTAATAAATTCTCCATTTATTTTATTTTTACTTTTATTTTTATTTTTATTATTTTCTTTTTATTTTTTGGGGAAGTTGTAAAACTTGTCCCATTTTTTATTTTATTTTATTTTTATTTTTGGGGAAGTTGTAAAACTTGTCCCATTTTTTATTTTAGGGAAGTTGTAAAAATTGTCCCATTTTCTTATTTTATTTTTAATTTTGGGGAAATTGTAAAATTTGTCCCATTTTTTTTTATTGTATTTTTATTTTTGGGGAAGTTGTAAAACTTGTCCCATTTCTTTTATTTCCTTTTATTTTTGGGGAAGTTGTAAAAATTTTTTAATCCCTTTTTTTCGTCTTTTTTCTTTTGGGAGAAGGTCGGTACCCTCCACTTACGAAAAAATAACGGTATATTTTTCGCTTCATTAATAAATACACAATCACACACAAACAGTCACAAGCACACACTAACATACACACTAATCAAATAAATAAAGTGTCAAATACAAAAAGTGTGAATATAATGTACAAGAATGAGTCATGGTACATAAGTAGTGTCAAAGTACATAATAAAACCCTCGGTAAAAAAACTCCAGATCTAGAAGAACTAGGATCAGTGTCATCACGAGATTGCGAGTAAGGGAATGGCAGACCAAAAAGGCCCTCCATCATCCGAGTACGAGGAGTAGTGTCCCTACTAGTCCCCACGACTCTTGTAGAAGACAAAGTCAAGGCAGGTCCTGTCAAGCTGGTAAATTGCGTAGGCTGACTCCAAGATGTAGGCATCGTCGGTGAAGGCATCGTCCCAGACATTGGAACTTAAAATAAGCCCTGATCCACAGGAGTAATGATAGGCCTACACTAAGGCTGTAAAGGCTTAAATGGCTGGGAAGACGGAGGACGCTGCCACTGGGTCTGAAAGTGCTAGAACGGCTGAGAGGACTGAGGCTGCTGGAACTGAGTTTGGAACTCCTTAAATGGCTGAGAAGACTGAGGATGCTGCCACTGGGTCTGAGAATGCAGACGAATCTCAGGTGTTCGTCTGCGGCGACTAGGCTCCCCCTCGTCCGAGCCTCTATGCCTCGAGTGCGAGTGAGACCTCCGTCGCCTCCATCACTCTAGAAAGACACAAAATGAGAAGATATTAGTGGTGTAAGGTAAAACAAAAGGTAAACATGGGAAAACAGGCAAATATACCTCGTGAACATTGTCTGAACCACTCCGACAACTCACACCGCGTCATAGCTTGATGACTCAATATTTTAGAGCATCGACCAGCTTCATCATGCTCATCATATCCGAGTGCGTGACCTGAAGGAAAAAAAATCAGTAACAAGCAATATTAAGAAGAATGAAAACTGTGTCAAAAAGCTTACCGGCTCAAACTCCTCAGGCAGAGACTCCTACGCCTGCCTAAAACCCTCTAGTGCATCAGCAATATGGTCCTCGACCATACCAATCGACCTAGGGTAACGGACGAACTGAGATGGGATCTCAACCTTCCCCTTACGACGAGCAGTCGCCTAAAATATGATCAAATAATCAGGTTATTCGACGGTTTAAACAAGGACTACCATAAAAAATTCTCAAAAAATCAAACCTCAGGAAGCAAGTCCTGAGAATAATTGCCGTCCAAGCGCACAAGCTCTCGCCAAGAAAACTGATAGCGCTATTCTCTGCTCACCAGCGCCTCCAATGAGCGTGAGTGGAACATCGACGCAGGCGGAGGCAATGACACTACAAAGCGGTCAACGTTGTGCTGGCGGACTACGCGCTCTCCAAGGTACCAGACAAGACGTGATGTACCAAAGAAGACGGTACTCCACGTTGAGCGCTCCAAAGCCTCGGGAAGGTAAGTTAAGCCAGCCCAAGGACGATACTGGATCTCGACCGAAACTTGAAAGCCATAAAAGAATGTAGTAAATGCCGAGAAATAATATCAAAATAAAAGAAATATGCTGTAAAGTCGATCCTTACGCCAACAGTGGTGGAGCCCCGATGCAATTACCCTCGCAGACTCGTTACTGACTCCACTCGAGACTCGCCCCGGTCACGCCAGCTGGCACCGATAGGAAAGTCGTGGACCGCTCCACGACGCCGTTGAGGGGCTAAACCTGGAAAGTACTCGTAGAACCATAGCTGCAATAAGAATAATCTCTAAGTACATGAGCCAAACTGGTAAAACCAAAACATGAAGAAAAAGGATCGTCACCTCTACAACTCTCCAAAGACCATAGACGGCAACAGGGGACTGATCGTTCAGCTGCCTACAGCCATGACGCAGCGACGAGAGAAGATCAGCATATCCTAGACTAGCCCAACTAAAGGATCCTATCTCAGCGATCCTAGTCAGAAACGGAAGGTAAAAAAGGAGTGCGCGAGAACTCCTATCATGAGAAAGAGTCTTGGAAATAAGGATAAAGATGAAGATCTGTACTCGCTGCTCAGGTGTCGTCTCAGCAATAACAAAACCATGGGAAAGAATAGAAGCCAACTCTGACCGCCCACTCCGAGGACCACCTCGAGGCACCGGCCTAGTCCTGATATGGTGAACGACAGGACCTAACAAGTCCACTACCTCACTCGCCCCCCAAGTGAGGTCAGGAATCATCTGATTAGGCCGATCAGTGAAACGCAAGCCGTTGATCATGCTGAAATCGAGAGGAGTCACCATCATCTCCCCCCAAGCGAAGTGGAAAGTGTTGGTAGTATCCTAAAAATACTCAAACAACTCTCGGAAGACTATCGAACCACAGCCTCGGGGGCTGCAAAATCCCACAACCGCTGAGTAAAAATCGCCTAAACCAGAAGACTCCCACAATGCGTTGGTAACGGGATCCCTTGTGATGACCCTGTATAGCCGGGGAATCAAGTCTCCAGCTCCTGAACCATGATGGCGAAATACACCATCGACTAATCCGGCAAGCGGACGGTGAGAAATATGGTTCTCACGACAGAAAACTAACTCGTCTGGTGTCAATGAGGGTGGGGGTTCACCTACCCCTGCTTGTAGAGGGGCGAGGCTTGGGCTCCAAGGCATCATCTATATCCTTAGGAACCGAGGGAGTGTCCTTTCTCAAAGCCTGACGCCGGCCACGAGTAGAAATATCTCGGTCTTGTTGTCTAGGCATGCTATTATGTTAAACAAAAAAAAGATAAAAATCTAAATAATTAGCATCATTTCCTAAGTTATTTAGTTATTTATTCTAAACAGCATGATAACTACCTAAATTCGCATTTCCCATTATACGCTAAATTTTTACCTCAAGGTTAAGAAATTAGCAAAATAATAATGGGATCATTTCTAGTATTTAGTTTCTCTATGAAAAACTAATACTACAGTCTCCTAGTTGCTGTAAGGAGGGTATGCCAATCGTATGGGATCCTTCTCCTTAAATGCCCACGGCTCTTTAAAAGCCTAGGACTTTACACTTGTTAGGGTGTATTATGATTTGAATTCCTGACTATTTGGGGGACCTTGAATTAGAATTTGAGTCGCCAATGAGTTTTTAGGAAAACTCATAAACCTCGTTCATGCCTTTCTCCCAAGTAGAGTTTAAGGGATATTTAGCACAAATCGTAAGTTTACCCATGCCCAAATTGGTCTACGTGTACCAAAAATGAGTTCGGGAGCGAGGGTACTAAAATAACGTTTCCTTTAGGGGGGAATCACTATCCTAGCTTTAGTACGACCTCTACTAGCTCTTCCCTTTTCACAATTTCATCACCAAACAATATATGCAACGTGATACCTAAAACTAAGTTAGTTGATTTTATTTACAAGCATCAATCATGTAGGAATTACATTGCAAAGGTCGTTATCCTTATTCAATCAATTCTATTCTTTATTTAACAAAGATACTATGTGGATTTAATTAATTAAAAGTTCGTTTAAAGTGATCAAGAAACACTAATTAATTAATTAAAGGTTATTTAAACAAGAAACAAAGGTGATTGATCTAATTGCTCGGGAATTTACCACTTCTCCTTGCTAGATCTTCGTTTAGAACACTTATGGACTCCTTCTTGTTCGGGAACCTCCACCGTAGTAACAAGTATTGAGGGGGGGTGAGTGTTTAGGACAAGAGAGTTAAGAGTACACAAGTTCACAAAGTTTATGCCAGAGTTTTAGGTTACTTTCCTCTCCGTTTCAGCCTCGTATTAAGCCTCTATTTATAGGGAATGGATGCATTTAGGGTTTTGCGTATTCTGCCGCAGCAGGTGTTGCGCACATCTGAATGGGTTAGATGCGCTGCTTTGAGCAGCGCAACAGTATGTCTTGCTCGCGGTATTATGGTAAGATTTGATTTTATATTTTTATGAAATTCTGAATCTTCCGTAATCACATCACTAGAGGTTGTGCTGCGTGTCAAGCGCAACCTTGTGAGTTGCGTGCGCCAGACCAGCGCGACTCATTGAGATGCGCGCGGATTTATTTGCAGCTGCATTGATTTTTAACCTAGGCGCCTCTAAATCCGTCATAATTAGGTTTTAACCTCGGGCTTAAGGCTAATTATTATCGGGCTTAGTTGATTTGGACCTTAATTCATTTTGTTTTTGGTTTTGCTAGTTATTTTGCATTCTTGTGACCTAATTAGTTGTCCATAAGCATTCCTCATGTTGATCCAACAGAAAGATGGCTTTATTTATCGTCATACCACTTCCTGTCGGGACAAGAGGCCAAAAGTAGATGTCTACAATTAGCCCCTATTTTGATCGAGTGTAGAATAGGCGAGGACTCAAAGTAGCCAAGGAAATAAATCCGAGACTCATTCTGCGAAGATCCCTAAGAACAAAGAATATTTCAATAGTGTTAAGTATGTCAAAACAATCTTTGATTCGCTAAGTGTTTAAGACAAGTAGCTATTAAGGCTAGAAAAAAATATTTTCTAGTCTTAACGCGCTAAAGAATCTAGATTGATTCTTTGCAAATGTAGACCACTTTTACAAGTAAAGGCTATCCTGGGTGATGTCATGTCATGAGAAGATATCGGTTTAAAAAGAGTAAAGAGGATGATATCCTCTCAATTATGGCATCGTTGATCTAAAGTCCCTCGATATGTCATTGAAACTATAGTCTGATTTTAGCAAGTTAAAAAGATGATAAAAGGAGAGGTGTTTCGGCATTCGTAGCCTAACACGTGAATAAAGTTCTTGACACTTGCTTGTCAAAACGCAGTATTCGGTGTCCACAAGATAGAAATACATGTCTTAGGACTGGAGGCACATATCCAAATCCAGTGAGAGAGAAGAAAATCGGCAACTCTCTCAGCAGTTTTGTCCACAAGAAGAAAACACGTGTCTCGGGACTGGGGGCACGTGCCTAAATAGATGCGACATCGCACTTCGCTAAAGGTGGGCACGGGTCGTGCCGGCACGCGGGCGGCACGGGCCCGGCACGACGCCGGCATGGCGGCCCACCAGTGGGCTGGGGCCGTGCCGTGAACACAAATTTCAGAAAATGGCACGGGCACGGCACGGGCACGGTGGGCGGCACGATACCCGGCACGCCGGCACGGCACGACACGGCCCGTGCCTAGCTGTTGGAAGTAGCCGTTTTCCAACAGCTCTAAAACGGCTATAAGACGGCCATTTTTCCCACCCAAAATCCCTATAAATACCTCATTTCTTCCTCCAAAATTTTCACAATTCATCAACTCATCTCTTCTCTCTTATTCTCTAATTTTCTTATTCTCTAATTCCTACAATCTTACTCTCTTTCTCTTTTGTGCAAAGAAAAAAAAATTCCTACTCTCTTATAAATTTTACATTTTTACTTTTATTAGTCTACTACCAAAATTATTAATAAAAAAAAAATTCTTATATTTACACTCGGGAAATTATAAATTCGGGATCGGGAAATTATAAATTTGGGAAAGCAATTGAAGCGTCATTGTAAGATCTAACTCAACTTTATTTTAATTTGTTATTGTTATTATTATTGTTATTATTATTATTATTATTGTTATTATTATTATTATTGTTATTATTATTATTATTGTTGTTGTTGTTGTTGTTGTTGTTGTTGTTGTTGTTGTTGTTGTTGTTGTTATTGTTGTTATTGTTTTCTTGGAAGTTGGAACAACTTAATTATATAAAAACTACTTTCTATTTTTATTGTGGATAATTTAAATTGTTAGTGAAATCTGTCTAAGGCAGGACTTGGGCTATGGACAACGTCGTTCCTAACCTCTCCTACCTGGGATCTCATTGACCTAAGTAATCTACTATTATTATAATTATTTTTGAAAACTTAATTTATATAAAAACTACTTACTAATTCTTATTGCTATCGTTATTATTATTATTGTCAATTGTTATTATTAATTTGTTATTTGTATTATTATTGTTGTTGTTATTATTATTAAATATCATGGCATCAAACCCGAACACTTCCTCCTCCTCTAGAAAAGCCAAGTCAAAACGTAGGGAATCACCAAACCCAAACACTTCAATGCCCCCCCTAACACCTTTCCCTCCCCTAACATGCCCTTTCACTCCCCTAACATGCCCTTTCAAACACTTCCACCCCTTTATTTCATCTCCAAACCACGGGAGGGCACGAACAAATGGATGATATGGCTCCTTGGACTATGCCTAGTTCGGGATTTCAACAAACCCATTTCTCACCTCATTTATACGGATCACAACATGAATTTTCTATTCTTAGTAACCAAGGTAGCCAAACACAAGCCTCCGGGTCGAGTGAACAATCCACCCAAATGCCTAACACCCAAAATCCTAACATATTAGAGTGGTGTACCGAAGAGGAATTTGCTCAAACCAACAGAAAGAGTGAAGTTTGGGCACATTATCAATTGAGTAAAAATGGAACCAAAGCCCGGTGTCGGACTTTTAGTAAAATTTTCTCGGCCGATACCAAGGGAGGGACGGGACACTTTAGTAGACATTCAAAAAGATGTGGTGGACCATCTAATGATCCAACCCAACCCAAAATTTCTCATTTCCATCCACAAGGCTTCATTTATAGTTATGAGAAAGATAGGGATGAACTTGGGAGAATGATTGTACCTGCCGAACAACCTTTTCTTTTCGCCGAAAATTATGCCTTTAACAACTACATTAACCGAGCACTACAACCCAAACACAAAAAAATCTCCCGAAAAATCGTTCGATCTGCTGCCATGAAGAATTATCAAGAGTATAAATTGAAATTAGTAAATGAATTGGCTAATCTTCCTAGTAGAGTTTCTTTAACTGCCGATGCATGGGATAGTGGATACAGACTTCACTATTTATGTGTTTTACTTGTCATTGGTTGGATAATGATTGGTTGTTACAAAAACGCATCATTCATTTTAAAATGCTTGAATACCCTCATACCGGTCTTAACATTTCTCATCATTTAATGGAAGCCATTGATGCATATAGTCTTAGGGATAAAATCATGTATATGACTTTCGATAACGTAACTTCTATGACATATATTGCGAATTTGGTTAAACCCAAATCGACCGATTTAGTATTATATGGAGAAGCACTTCATATTAGATGCATTTGTCATGTTCTTAACTTGTGTGTGAAGGATGGAACACAAGTAATTGGTTCATTTTATCACAAAATAAGGAATGCTATTATGTCTATTAATAGCTCTAACTTGAGATATCAAGAATGGAAAGGTTTTTGCAGGCAACAAAGGAGAAAGATTATAAAAATAGCACCGGATTGTCCAACTAGGTGGAACTCCACCTATGAAATGTTGAGTCGAGCAATCGAGTACAAGGTTGATTTAACACTTTTTTATAATATGAAAATTCCACAATGTGCTTTACTAGAAGATGATTGGGCTAATTGTGAAAAATATATGCAGTTTTTACAATTACTATATAGTATGACACATTGTTTTTCTTCTGTATATAATCCTTGTTCCCATTCTTTTCTTAGCAATGCATGTTTACTTGCACAACTTTTTGCCGAACATCGATCACAATATGAATATCATGGATATTTTCCATCTATGGAAGAAAAATGGCGTAAATATTACACTGATATTCCTATGATTTATATTTTTTCTTCTATTTTAGATCCCAGGTATAAATATGATGGCACTTTTTTATTAATTATTATAGTAACATGAATTTGGAAGATGATGTTGAAACTTTTAAAAATAAGGTGACTAATGAGTTTTTCTCTTTATATAGAGTTTATGAAACTAAATATGGAACCGTGTCTCGATTTGCCCCTTCTCAAACATCCAAAAACGTAAGTAAACGGGCCAAAGGTTTATTTGCACAAGCTGCTAACATGATGTCCAAGTTTTCAGGTACGGAATCATCATTAACTAGGAGAACACAAAGCGATGTTTCGGAGTTGCAAATGTACCTAAGTTACGACTTCATGAAAGGCATGGACGATGAAGAGAAGTTTGGCCTCGACATCCTTGATTGGTGGAAATCACAAACCATGAAACATCCAATTTTGTCCGCAATGGCTCGTGATATTTTTGCTATCCAAGGCTCCTCCGTTGCCTCCAAAAGAGCTTTTAGTGCGTCGGGACGGGTTTTAGACGATAGAAGAACAAGACTAAAACTCGAAACACTTGAAATGTGTGTTTGCTTCAAGGATTGGTTGGATGCCGAAACTCGTTCTCAAGATCGTACTTATGCACAAAACGACGATGATGAAGGAACGTCGACTTCTTTTAGTTCTCATACTTCTCAATCAACTCAATTGGACGATGACCTTGAACCACAAGAAGACGAAGACAAAGACGAACAATTATAATTACATATTTACATTATACAATATTGTACAATTTTTGTATTATCGAACTTTGTATTCCATATAATAAATGAAGTTATTCACCAAATATTGTATGATTTTTAATTATCATTAATTATTTGTATTATCGATTTATCGTACCGGCTACCGGCATATAATAAACTAACTTATTCTTCAATTTTTTGTGTTTTCGAATTATCGCACTCGTAATTTTTTTTTATTATATGCATTGTTGTTTTTTGCTAAATTAATAAAATTGTTTTTATTTGTTTATATAACTTAAACATAATTAGATAAATAATTTATATAACCTTAATTAAAATAAAGTTGTTCAAAACAAAATATATTAACATTAACATAAACATAAATTAATCACATTATTTATATAAAATTAAGTTTTACTAGAGAATATATATATATATATATATATATATATATATCGTTTTTTATTTATATTTATTATTAAAAAAAAAAAGTGGCACGGTTTGGCCCGCGGCCCGGCACGGCACGCCCCGCCAGGCACGTGGGCCGTGCCGTGGGCTGGGGTGTGCCAAAATTAGGCACGGCCCGCCGCTGAGCCGGCATGGCACGCCCCCCACCGCGGCACGGCCAGGCACGGCCCGCGGCGGCACGGCACGGCCCGTTGCCTATGTTTACACTTCGCTCTATACAAGGGGTGGACAGAAACCCTAACTGTCCAATAAGCCAATAAGCTCACTAACTACCGTATTTGCTTCTAATCGAGAAGTGTCTGTTCTCGATTGGTTCGGCGCGCCAGCCGACTCATTTTAGCTAACACCTACAGAAAGACAGAAATTCTACCATTTTAGTTACGAGAGGTAGATCACGTTGCTGGGAAGAGGTGAAATTTTACGCAACACCTACACCATACAATTTTACACTGTATGATAACGCCATCCTTTTTGCTGTGGACGCCAAAAAGAAAGAAAAAAATGTAACATTTCTAAAGTCAGTACAATAACCTGTCTATGTGATCTTTTACGTAAAGCACCACTACGGAACGTTTTAAGACACGCTCACGAAAAACGTCCAAAACGTATGCTTAGGGCAGACACAAAGCACGGTGTGCATGCAGGATGATGTAAAAAACTATCAAAGAAGAAAAGAAACTACTGGATGCAAAGCAGTTTTAAATGATTTCAATAATTCGCGCGTTATTACATCTAACAACGTACAAAATCGCAGGAAAAAAATTTAAAACGGATCGAAATCTGAGTATCGATCTTTTAGGTGACCAGTGTCCGCGCACAACTCAGTGGGTCGCGCTGCCAGGCGCGCGCAAGAAACTTGGTTGCGCTGGGATGTCACACGCAACTTGATTAGTTGCGCACAACATTTTGAATTAGTAAAAAGAGTTGGAGAAGTGAGATCTGCAGCTCACTCTCTTCTTCTTTTCTTTCTCCATTTTTAATCTCTTTCCGTTTTTTTTTGTCGTTTGAAGCTAAGGAAAGTAAATCTTGCTCTTTTTATTGTACCAGAATTTGAACTTGGTCAGTAAAATGGAGAAAGCCAAATGAAGAACACTAAATTTTAGAAGTTGGGGGCTTTCAATTCAGCTTGTTTTCATGAATTTGTTTGTTCTATGTTGTTGTGATATGTTTAAGCAATATATTGCAACAAGTTTCATGTGAAGTGGTAAAGTATTAATCCTATATGAGCATATACAAGCATATATGTGTTTTTTTTGTTCATTTAATTTTGAATTTAAGCTTGAACTTTATTTCTCTTTTTTTTTTCTCACATAAATTATACTCGTTAATTTTAATGTAAATTGAAGTGTTTAGAACAACAATTATTCATTAAAATTATAAATAAGATTTTAAACTTTGATAATGGCCTGAAATTGTTCTTGCGACTTATGTTCATGCTTAAGTTGCAAAATTGGTTTTATCAATGATAAAAATAACCGATGGTTATTATTATTCACTTATAAAACCATGACTTCAAGGTTTGCACAAAACTAGTTAGTTTCGGGGATTCTTGAAGATATCATTGAACTAGTGTAGTTTGGCTATGCTTCGGGCTTTTGAGCCCCCATTTTATGTTTTCGAATATTATAGCCCCTAATATTGGGTGACTTTGATGACTTGTTTGTATTTAATAATTAGACCCTTTCATTTTGCTTGAAATGGGTCTAGAAATCTTGTGTTTCGTCTTATTAAGATAACAACTAGGATCTTGGAAATGATTAAACTAGTGTGTTTAAATCGTTTTTGACCATTCATAGTTTTAACAAAGGAAATTTGCTAAGTCTAGTAATATTGGTCATTCGTTAGAACAAGTAAGAGGAAAAATGAAATGTTGTTCAATTTTTTTTCTCTATTCTCGTTACTTTCGAATTCTTTCTTTTGAGTTCAAATTTTGTTACTAATTTGAAGCTCGAGAAAGTAGATGTTATCCTCCTTGTGTGAAACAATGGAGAAAAATGAAGGCCTCTTAATTTAGAATTTAGGAGTCTCTTATTCTAACTCATGAAATTTATGTTAATGAAGTGTTTTAATACAAATTTAATGATGAATGAGTGAGTACTAAACTTTCGTATGAGAAAGTATATGTATGCATTTGAATTCTCATGATTTTGTTTCTTTTGCTCTATACTAGTTATACTCTATAATCTTTAGAGTAAATTGAAGTATTGAAACAGCAATTATACAGTAAGATTAGTTTTTTAAGTTGAACTTGAAAATGGCTCGAATATGTTATATGTTTGTAGTTTGTTTCTATGGCCAAGTTTAGTTGCGAACTTAGTTTTCAAAGGAACAAATGACTATTAAATCATTATGACGCGTTTGAAAATTGTAAGGCTCGAGATCTACGTAAACCATTTGTAGTTTAGGTGATTCTCGAAAGTAACCCGAATGGCATGAATATCTCATTTTTATATTGGAGCCCCCATGTTTTGAGTTATGCGTATTCTTGCAACTTCTCAAGTCTTGGAGCCCCTAATTTGGGGTAGTTCTTATGACTTTCTATTGTTTAGGCCATTCATATAATCATGATATTGAGATGGACCTATGTATACATTTCATTTTTTTTGTTTTGAGATTTTTTAGACAATGACATGGCTTTCGCATTTTAGTTAAAGTCATGTTCAAGAAAGAAAGTTAGTTCTTTGCTTGTTTACAAACCAAAAACAATTGTGTTTAACGTTTAGTAATCTTTACCTAATGTCAAAACGTTCGTAGTAATCATTGCGATAATATTATTTTTCAAAGTTGATTTAAAACATTAAATGATTTCATTGTTCTTATCAATCTTTGATTTTGGTCTGTAGGTGGTTCGTTTACCATCCTTAAGCCATATTCACACGATAACTAGGCGAGAACAAGTTCGAGTCAAGAAGAAGTCGAATCTTAGTTTATTCCTTTTTGAAATATTTATGTATATACATGTATTATCCAAACGGTTTTTGAGAATCTGAAAATTTTATTTATTTGAGAAAATGAAACAAAAATTCCGAAAGGAAATTTTGAAGACTATTTTTTTTAGAGAGTTATTTTGAACTAGAATTCAAAATTTGGAGAGGTTCCAATCAATTTAATAAAAGTTTGTTTTGAAAATAAAATGAAGCAACTTTTTCTAGTATGCAAAATACATAATCATGTTATTTTCGAAACTGGACCCAAAATGGAAAGAAAAGTTAAGCTCGTAATTAAGTGTGACTTTTCCGTCCATGATTGATGAAGGTAAGTTGTAATTTGAAACTTATTCCAACAAAGCTATGAAAATGTAAGCAAAATTTTGTATATCTAATTTTGCTTATGTTTTTCTTTTTAGTGTTTGTCATCACTGTCATATTTTGCTAATTGAAAGTGAAGTTCTTCCAATTTAATAAGCACCGTAGTTTGAAAATGAATATTATCAAACTTAGGTTTGATGGAGTGTAAGAATAGTTTATAAAATCATTCGAATCACTCTCCAAAATATGGTCTCATTGAAAGTTAAGGTGAGACCTATAGTTTCGTAGCCCCAAAGTGTAGACTTAGGTGGCTTTCGGAATTCATGTATACATATGCTAGGGGATGTTTCTCATGTTTTTTTTAGAGTTCCAAGATTTGTATTTCCAATTTTTGAGATTTTGCAAATGTTTATCATGAATTGTTTGATCAAGTAGGAAATAATGTTCTTCCATTTGTCATTTAAAGTTATTATGGCAATTTGTAATAATCTTTGCAGGACATTGATTTTGAAACATAATTAGCATGTTCAAATATGTAAATAGAGGGAAGTAGGGATGTCCTGGATTTTTTGAGCCTCCATGAAGCAAAAATTTGTTACCATTTTTGAAATTTTAGTTTGCCAATGGGAGGGATCATCCCGACTTACCCCCTAAAAAAGAAATGAACAAAAAAGATGGATTTGCATAAAAAAAAGGAAGGGGAATCCAACTTTCCCATAGAAGAATAAAGAAATGGTTTAGACATGTTTTCGAAAAGCAAGGATTATCGACTTAATAGTTGAATCATCGTGATGACTTGGCAGTGAGGTATACGTGTAATAGCGATAACGATCATTTTTTCATGTAGCGATCATGTTCAATCAATGTTCCTCGCTTAGAGAGGATGAAGATATCCTACGCATGCAAACATATTAGTTGCTCATGATAAGTGAGAAAACCAATGCTCAGGAGTTGTAAAATACATCTAAAGTTAACGTTGAGGTTGTCGATATATCAAATCAATTTACTGTATTAACTCTTTTTCTTTCTAGGCAATGTATATAGAACTTGAATCACCTTGGTATTAAATAGCCCTATTATTAAAAGAAAATAAGATGACTGTTTTTTTAAAGTGATAGTCATCTCATTTTTCTCGGCAAAGGATATGGATAACATCGAATTTAGTTTGATTCGATTGCTTTACTAACCTGATGTAATCAAGCCGATGGCTGTCAAATCATCAAAATTATTTGATTCTTTTTATATGATTCTGTAATCATTACTCAACACTTTATGCATGGGCATAACTACTCAATAGTAGGTCCATATGTGCAAAGGCCTAAGGTGGGCCATATTTTCATAGAATGATGATTTTCGTGGTACATGGTTATGGTCTACGTCAAGGAGGGCCTTTCCAGGGTTGTAAGGTGGCTAGGCTCAAGGTTATGAAAAATGGACAGGCTCAAGTATACTCCCTTAATCCCTTACTTTTGGTGCTTCTCAAATTAAAACCTTTCTACTTTGTGTAGCAACTCCTACATTAGGTGCCTTTTCCTTGTCTTCCTTCACTTTCTCTCTCTTTTTTTTTTTTTTGACAAGCTTGGTTTTAGGTTTAGAACAATTTTGCATTCAATCTTTCCCTTTTTTGGGTTTAGACTAACTTTGTGTCCCCTTCTTATGTTTCGTTCCCCCAATTTTTTCATTTGTATCTCTTTGCACCATTCCCATCCCAAGGTTTGGAATAATGTAGGTTGAATAAGTAAGGCTCAATTGACGAAGCTGAAAAGGGCTAACAAAAGATGGATTGTTCTAAGGTTATTAACATGGGATTATCTACGTGGAGTTTCAAGTTGCCTCCTGTGTTGGTGTAGTCATCATATCTCTTTTTAGTGGGCCGACAGATGGTCCTCTTTTCATCCAATACATCTTGTAAGCCAAAGCTCATCAAGATTCTTAAAGTGTTGAGTATGTATGCCTTTTTTGATATTGCCTATTTTCATGTATGTGTTTTATTTAATTCGGGCTATCAACAACAAAGAGATTGAAAAGAGAACAAGATAGACGTGCTTGAAAATATAATTTTTATTCATTAATTAATGAGAGTACATAATAAGTAGATTCGACAGCATGAATCTCTTAGTCCATCATAAAGAAAACAAAAGAAAAAGAAACAAAACAAGACCTAGGGCGCTACATCTTGAATTGTTGACAACTTCTTGAGATTGCGTCTCGAGCTTTGTCCGTTTCCAACGTAGGTGAAATCCTCCCTAAAAATCTAGTCCATCTATATGATTCATGGTTTCATTTATCAAGTCCTTTTCAATTAATATTCCCATAGTATAGACTTTTTGAAATGTGTCTAAACCAAGGTATTGTAAATGACATTTGTGTGGTGGAGACGTATTGTCTATGAACTTTGGGACAAGTTCATGATCCGGAGGTCTTTGTGAAAGAAGAGCAACCTTTGATCACCACCTGGAAAAGAAGTCCATAAAGCCTTCTTCTTCCCCTTGCTTAAGCAATTCAAGATTGTGCAAGGTAGTTGTGAGCTCGATGTTTTCTCCATATTAGGCAAAAAACGCTTTTACAACGTCACTCCAAGTGGAAGTTTTTTTTGCATCGAGGTTATAAAACCATGATCTAGCAATTGGGTCTAATGAAAGAGGAAAAGTACATGCATATAAGCTATGCTCAACCCCTTTCAATGCCATAATTCCAATAAAGCTCATTAAGTAAGTCCTAGGATTGTTTGTAACCTTAAAGGTTGGTAAATCTGTAGTCAAGAACTTTTCTTGGAGAGTCTTGCCACTAGGTTGTGGTGCAAGCTCATAATTAAAGTACTTATTCCCTGAGGTAGCTCGAAGGACAAGTTTCTCCAAGGCCTCTACTCTTTCGGCTCTTGTAGTTTCTTGTAGAATGTTTTCTTTTTCTTTTTCTGCTTTTATTTTAGCCTTTTTTGCTTTTTTATGAGCCTTCATTTGGGCTTCTTGTAGAGAATATTTCAAGCATCCCACACTTGAGCCCCACTGTGATAATACACTTAAGTATGGTGGCGTCCAAAGGGAAGGAAGGTAGAGCAAAAGAGTCGCCAGCATGTTTTAGGAACTTGTAAACCGTTCACAGGGTGAAGGTTACACCCCTTTATGATCCACGAGATCGCTAACTCCATAGTGGTCTGGAACCATGACTGGATATTCGGGGATGAAGGTACAAATCCAACCTAAAAGAGATTGAACCTGCCCTAAAAATAGGCCTCTACTTTATTCTTCTCATATTCATGTGCGCTTTCTGACTAACATACAATCAATATATTAATCCTAAACCTGTTTAATCTTTGTTGGTTGAATATTAATGCACAAACAAACCTATTATTGGCGATCACTTGAATTAAAATCACATTAGCCTAAACAAGATTATTAATTATCTTTTTAAGCATGATTACAAGTACAAATTCCCTTTAACCTGCAAGAGAGGGCGTGATCAAGCAATAACAATAATAATATATCAAGCAACATAATAACAACAATCATCATTATCAAAATATTATTCAATCTCAATAAAGCATAATAATATTAGCAAGATCTTAGGCATGATACTAACATGATTAATAACAAATCCTAGCATGTCACTAAGCAATAAAGATCAAAGCTTTATCCCTAACTTGATACTAACATGATAGAAGAAATAGAAAGCAACCTAAACATGATACTAGAAAGCAATAAAAAACATCATAACATAATACTAGGAATTAAAATAATCTAAGCATGATTTCTATATCAAAAGAATAATTAAGCAATTAAATTACTTACTTCGATGCCTCGTATTTCTTTCTAATAACAAAATACACACGTTAGTAACTTCAATAAAAATATTAAATCAAACAATTAATTTAAATAATTGAAATAGGGATTTAGGACCAAACCCTCAGAAATTATCAACCTTTCACGTCTAGGGTGAAGGAAACTTTGAGCTTGGCTAGGTGTGTCTAGAACTCGTGAATGCGGTATTTTTATGAAAAGGGAAAGCTTAGAAAGAGAGAAAGAATAAGTTATTAGCTTGAAAGAGAAGAGAAAGAGAATTAGATGATTGTTAATGATTGTGAATGAATAAAAACGGGGAATACGACCCTATTTATGGAGAAAATAGACCGGAAACGATCAGAAAAAGACTGAATCCTATTAGGAGTAAAACTGTTACTGTCGCAGAACGACAGAGTCCAGCGCGATGCGATAGACCTGTCGATGTGCGACAGGCTTGTCGTTCAGTGCTAGTTTTGTCGTTCCGCGCTGATTCACTCGTTTTCTAAAAACTCGTACGAAATCCTTAATTTAATTAAATTTGATTAGCAACGTCCGTACTTATCTTCAAAAAATCAGATTTAATCTCTTTAAAACACTTGTTTTAATCCAAATAGAATTCTTATTTTCCTAAAAGATATAATTATTAATCCTAATCCTATTAGAACTCAAAACAACCTTCTAGATTATTCTAGAAGACTAAAATTAATCCTAATAATTTTAGAAATATTAATTAATGGACCCTCCACTAGATCATTGGGCCATAAAACCATTTCAGGCCCAATTTAGTAGTTTGGCCATAACTTCCTCATTATTCATCGGAATTGGGCTTATAATATATCGTTGGAAAGCTCTTTTTGAGCACAACCCAAATACACTATTATTCAACCTTTATCATGGACCAAACTAAATTAGTCTGGGCATTTTCAATAAATAAAGTTCATTTTCGAAAACAGAAAGAAGAGTTATTTTTATTAAAACAACCACATCACAAGACTTCTCACACTTTCACTTTGTTCGAATAATCAAATAACGTGAAAGGTACTCATCACTGGGTTTAGTTTTGGGGAGACACAATTAGGTGTCTATAGAAGCCCCACTTTGACTGAGTTTGGATAAACGCATGTTTCGAAAACGAAAGTCAAAGTAAAGATAGGGACGGAGAATGATTCAGAACGTTCTGTGATCCTAAATCATTCTTGTAACGCCGATACCTACAAACTAGCATTAGTTAAACAGATAAAAGAGTTAAGAAACGTGTATCTTGCACCGTCGAGCACACGTCTCTGGGGTAACCAACTTTGTTGCTGCATTTTTGTTGTGATGATCTTCCTCAAGCTAAGGGACATCGCCTGAAGACCGCTCTGCTTGTAGCTGCCTTCAATTCCCGCTGTGACAGTCTTCCACATCTTAGGGAACACCATCGAAGATTGCTCTTCTTGTAGCAGTCTTCTTCTGTTTTGTGACCATCTTCCGCAAGCTAGGGAACACGATCGAAGATAACTCTGCTTGTATTCATCCTCAGATTTTTGACGATTTCTCTCATCTTAGGAAAAACTGTTGAAGATAGCTCTGCTTGTAGCCATCCTTAGCCTTTATGACAATTTTCCGCATCCTAGGGACTATCGTCGAAGATTACTCTGCTTGTAGCAATCCCCTATTTGGCGTGATAACTTTCCTTGGAAAGCTATCGAAGATCACTACTTGTTTATCCTCAGTTTGCTGGTGCTTTGTTGGAATGCTTGCTGTGCCGTTGCTTGTATTTTGCTGTGCTTTGATGTTTGCATTTGCTATTTGCTTTTTCCATTTTCTTTATTAACCAATATCTGAGTGCTTGCGATGAGCCAATGCTTAGGCGCTTAAGCTAAGTGAGACGATCATCATTAGGTCGATCACTTACCGTGATTGTAATCGAGCTGACTACTAATCATGTCAATTCGCATATAGGGGCTAACTGGCGTACCAAGAAACCCACAATTACTGCATGAGGTCCGCATAAATCAATATGGGGGCCATAGACTATGTCGTTGAGGAAAGGAATCCAGCGTGAGCCTTACGCTCTGTCGCAGCGCGACAAACTTGTCGTTTTGCGCTGGAGTTGGGTTTTCCGGATTTAAACCCCTTCTTCCCCATTTCGCTGTTTGTGTTTCTTTTTCACTCGTTTTCGCTTGAAAATTCTCTTGACTCGTTCTCCTTTGTTTCTCAACGAAATTCGCTCAAGTTTTTTGCAAATCGAAGCTTGTGATCTCTAGTTTGCCGATCTATGTAAGTTTTGTTCAAACTCACTTTATTTCATGCGAATTTGGTGCATGTTTACTCGTTGTTTTCCGGAAAAACTGAGAATGTTCTTGCTCAATTTGCTTTGTTTGTCAAATTTTATGCTATGAATTTGCTTGTTTATGCTTGTATATCACCTTAGGAGTGTTTTGAGACTTGTTTGACTCAATTTGGTGAAGAAATGAGCGATTTTCCATTGTTCTTCATGTTTTTGCTAGCTATTCATGCTCAATTTGTCACAATATTTGTCTTAATATTGCAAGAAATTGTTTGATTGCTTGAAAACGCTATTTGTGCTTGAATTGAAATCATGCTCTGTTTTAGTACTACGTACTCTATTTTTTGACGAACATAGTATCATGCGGCTAGGAGAACTTTAGATACTATAGAATCTACCTTTGATTTACTTTTTGCTTGCATAATTAGCATGTCTCGACGACGCGGTTCTGGCTCAAGCTCTCATGGGGCTCACCGAGAGGACAAGCTCGTCGATGCCGACGAGGGTACTTCCACTAGTCTGGGGGAGTTCCCTGAGTGGGACGGGCGTACCTTATACTTTGTGCCTTTGTTTCACATCTCGAAATGAGTTCGCCGCGGGATGACTAACGAGCGAGTTCGTTGCCATGGCTCGGGCAATGTCACTATCGGACAGTTGTATGAGTCCTACTTCCTTAACAACGAGGAATCACGTGGGATTTGGGAGTCTTGTGGTCTAACTCCACTGTTGCAAGCCACTCAAGCGCTCCATTCTTCGTCCTCGAGTCGTTTTCTAATTCGAGCTTTGGTGGAGTTCTTCTGGGACACCACCAACACTTTCCATTTTCCATGGGGTGAGATGACTGTCACTCTTGTCGACTTCTCTCTGATCACCGATCTTGAGTTTCGGACTGCTGCGGTTCCTTTTGGCAGCGATATCACCGTTTTCTCTCCTGAGGTAGAGGAGTTACTAGGTCCTATCGCTATTCGAGCTCGTGGCGAGGCTCGGTTGATGAAGATTAGTAGCCGATGTATTTGGCGGTTTATGCTCGTGGAGGCCTTTCGAGATGGTACGGCCACCCTGCAGCAGCGGGTGCGCATCTTTGTTTTGATTCTTTTATCAGGGACTTTCTCTCCTGACAAAGGTAGCTGAGTGCTACTCTAGTATTTTCCTGCTCTTCGCGACCTTCTTATGGTCGAGACATATGATTGGGCCAGTTTGGCCTATGCTGATTTCCTGCTTGGATTGCGACTCGCTTGTCGCCATCGCAAGTTTGAGGAGGAGATCACTCTTTTTAGCTTCTGGAGGGTCGTAGAGGTATACTTTGTTTCTCTTTATCAAGGTTTACTTAGACATGTGTTAGCACTCTCTGATGCTTCTCTGTCTTTTATAGGTCTGGATCTACGAGTACTTCCCATCTTTTTTGCCAGCGAGGCCCTCGCCTCGTGGGCTCCCCGTTGCTTCTAGTTGGGGAGGCCGTTACAATGACAACACTGCTACTGCCCGCGTTCGAGAGTTGATCCTCTCAGTATGCCTAGCTTAACATTTTTACTTTTTGCTACTTAGTAGGAACCTATCTCATGGGTGTTCATTTTCTAGGGGCCTGAGGTGCAATTTCGGCCATGGGCTGATTTCAACCTTCCTGGACGGGCTGTCTAGTATACAGCTCAGCGTCGCTATTTCCAGGGGACATATGACGTTGTGGTGTATCTGGGCGAGAGAGTTGCGATTCAGCACTCTACCGAATCTTTTGTGGTTCCTGCTCGTCCCCCACGGTATATGTTAAACCAGACGGACATGAAAGTCCATTTCGGTGGGTCGCCAGCTGGTGCGGATTGGCAGCATCATATCCTTTCGAGCCGGAGTTACGGTGAGAGTCACATGCTGCGTTAGGCTCCACCTCCTTGTATATCGAAGGAAGCACATGTATATTTTGTGACTTTGATTTGTTCTCTTGATAGCCCCCTAGCAGATTTTAATTGCCCGGGTTTTGTTTCAGGCTACAGCAGCGGCTAGGGATTTTGTGCCTCCACCGGTGTCTATCACCTATCAGGGGTCTTTTTGGCCCGGTCGAGGAGATGATTCCTCTGGCCCCTGAGCCCTGGCGATTGATAGAGGAGTCGATACCTCGCCACCAGACCTGGGTAAGTCTTTCATCATTATTTTGTTCACGTAGATGTTCTTTGATTATTTCTGACTTTATTGCTTGATAGTTCACTCGCGAGGTGATGACGAGGATGGCGAGAGGCATGGACGCTTTTCGGTACCAGCTTGTGAGGTTGAGTCACCGAGCTAGGTGTCATGGAGACGATGGCACGGAGGTATTTCTCTTGACCTTATTGCTTACTCTACTTATTTATTTTGCCATGCTTGACTTGATTTGTTCTTTCTATTTCAGCCTGCTCCTCTAACACGCACTCGTTCGAGACCTGAGACTCGGAGGAATACATCCGGATCTGGCTCAAGGCATCGCCGTACTTTGGCAGGGAGCCAGGGTGGTCGGGTGGAGCCGGACCACACTATAGAAGTAGAGGATTCTGGCTCTTCGTCTGAGGGTGCTTCAAAGAGAACGACTGGCCAAGGAGCCGCGACATCGACTCCTTCAGCGGTTAGTGAGACGTATGAGATCGGCTCATCGTCGCAGCAGCCGCAGCAGCCTCAACAGTTGGGAGTGCAGCCGCAGGGAGAGGCAGGATGGACTGGCCCTACCCTCTCGATCCCGACCACTAGTGATCAGACTGCTGGCGAGGGGTTGACTCCGAGGACTACATAGTTTTTTGATATGTTTGGGGTTTCTCCCCATTTGCGTCCTCCACCATCATAGTTGTACCTGTATATATTTTATTTTGACTTTGTAGGACTTTGCTTATTTTGACTTGACACTCGTGTTGGACACTTTGTATATATCCTATGATTACTATGTCTATTTTATCTTTGCATTTTATCTTTTTTATTTTTCATTTTGTGTGTGTATGAGTGTGTGAAAAGTGTAACTAATTTTGCTCAAAAATTACCATCATTTTTATTATTAATGGAGGGTATCTGACTTTCTCCCCCAAAAAGAAAAAATGAAAAATAAAATCAAATCTTATTAAAAATGAGCTTAAAGTTAATTAAACTTAAAATAATCAAATATGGGGTAAATGTTTGGATAAGATTTAAAAAAATAATGTTTGGATAAAGCTTTGTAAATAATCAGAACTGTACAGTCAAAGAACAGATCCGAGTCAAAGTCAGATAACATATGGTCATCAAAGCGCGTAATGCTGACGGGGAAAAAAATTTAATGTCGCGGCACAACAAGTTTGTTGCGGCGCGCTGGTTTTATTTTTCCGAATCCTTTCGGGATTCGGTTTGCATCAGCTCTGTTAATAAATAGCCCCCAAATCCGTCGATTTTTGTACAATTCGAAATGAAAAAATAATCTCTTCTTTAATTTTTCATCATGTCTAAGAGTTTTAGCGATTTTACTCGTAAGTGGTGCCGGTCTTTGACTGCTAAAGAGAGAAAAGAGCTTGGCTTTTTTCACTTGGGGGGATTGCTTGACACTAATGGGGTAGATCTTGACATAGACTTTATTCATACCGCCTTAGAGTATTGGGACTCGGACACCCATTGCTTTAGATTAGGTCATGATGAAATTTGCCCTTTACCGGAAGAATTTGGTGCCATCCTTGGCTTCCCGTCTTTAAATCTTACGGTAATTCCTAAAGTTAATGAATATTATTATAAAGATTTTGAGAGTTTTCTTAACCTTAGGGATAGGGACTTAAAAGATATAGAGCATGGGAATGTGGTTAATTTGAAAGAATTTGCACGCTTTTATTTTGATAGAGCACGCTCGGAGTCCTTTCATGTTTATAAGAGAAGAGCTTTTCTCTTTTGCATGGTTAGCCAATATCTCCTCACTAGTGGCAATATTCGTGAGGGTCAAGCAATATTAGTGTCTGTCATGGAGCAAATTCAATCAGGGAGAAATCCAATGCCATTAATTGTTGGAGAAACGATTCGTAGCTTGAATGAGCTAAAAAGAGATCCAAAAGCACCTCTTCGAGGTTCTCTAATTTTATTACAGGTAGAAAATTGATATTTTTAATTACAGAAATCAAAAACATAATTTTGTATAGTAATATTAAATATTTGCATTGAATTTTTGCAGGTATGGCTAATGGAGAGACTTGAATTAATCAGTCCTCCTAACAATATTGAAAAATGTACACCAAATTGCTTTATAAGAAGGAAGAAATGCTTCTCCATAAAGATGGGCCGTCGGGAGTGGAGTAGAATTTTTAAAACCTGCGACTTTGTTATCAAGTGGGTTGTTCCTTGGTGGAAGATTGAGAAGATAGTTGGTGCCAATAGCCAACCTTTTTGTCGTCTTCCTAGCTTGTCCAAGTTGACCTTTTATTACCCTTCTAGAGTGAAGAGACAATATGGACTTGCCCAAACCATTCCCTCCGGAGATCTCCGTCGGCCTTATGAATTTCCAGTATCACAAGACATAGAGAGGTTTGATGACTATTGGTGTGCTAGACCTTTGTGGGATGTTGTTACCAAAAAGGTACCTCCTTCTTTGTCTAGAGATGTGAAGCAATGGTTAATTGGTAGATCTAACAAGGACAAGAACAAAGCCCGATAGTTGAGTAAAACCAATGCGAAAGACCACCTAGGGGATAGGAAAATTACTTTTATGTCACTTTTAGGGTGTTTATTGAGTCGTTTTCCGGCTTATTTTCCAATAATTTACCCCTTTTTATCCTTTATTTCTATTATTTTATTATTCTCGTCTTTTATATTTATTTTTAGTATTTTTGCTTTTTTTTATTAGTTTTTAGTTTATTTTTGTAGTTTTAGTTAATAATTTCCGGCTTCTCTCGTTTTATTTATTTTCTTTTAGTTTCTAGTTTGTTTTTATTTTATTTTATTTTATTTAATTTTATTATTTCTTTAGTTTAAGAATTTTATTTTATTTTACTTTATTTATCTTATTTTATTTTACTTTATTTATCTTATTTTATTTTATTTTATTTTATTTTCCAATTCACCCTCGTGTTTTTAATTGTAGGTGTTTTCGGGTCCGTGGTCGATCGGGTTCAAGGTCCGAGGTCCAAGGTTCGAGGCACAAGCTCCCAAGCAAACTGCTGCCCTGTTGCTGCCTTGTTATCCTACACTACACCCATCTCTAATCCTGCACCACAACAACCACCAGCCCGCAGCACCTGACCATCAGCCACCCAAATCGAAACCAACAGCAGCTCCTCCCTTTACACCTCCAATCTCACCAATTAAACCCCGCAACTCACAACCACCACCTCTGCCACCATTTTCTCCCACACAAACCGACTCCAAACCGCAACAATTGCACCATCAAACCACCTGATCACCTCCCTACGACACCAACAGCAGCACCACTGCTCTCACCACCTCACACGACCACAACCAGCCTTCCTCACAACCACGCACATCCACGTAAACCATCAGCCCCGCAATTCCCCTGCTTCACACCGCAACACACTCTTCGCAACTCCCCTGCTCCAACCTCCACTCACCCACGCACTCTTCCACCCCATCCTCAAACCACTACAGCCACCACACCACCTCTGCGCGCAGCAGCCGCAAATCAGCAGCACCATCCACCGCGTCCTCACAGCACATCATTCACCACCAATCGCAGCCCCCAAATTTCCCCAAATCAGCCCAATTTAGCCCCAATTCTATTGGAGCTACTCACGGCCGCGCAGCCCTGTCAGAAGGCGCACACATCGGAGTCCAAAACAGATTGTAGGCAGTAGCTTTGCGCGACCTATGCGCGATGTCTTCGCGGCCGCGCATATCTGGGTTCAATTTGAACCACTTCACGAGCTTCGCACGTGACAATTAATGATGATTTAACAGTGAAGCTTGGTGATTACCGTTGATCTTCAACTTGGGATAATGATGGCCGTTGGTGATGGAGTATAAACGGTGGTGATAAGCGTGATGTTGGATGAAAAAATCAGAGCAACCAAAATCGAGCAGGAAGAAGTCTGATGTGTTGAAGGAATTGAGTATATTTATGGGTTTTAATTTCTTTTAATTTTAATTTTATTTTCCTTTTCTATTTCCTTTTTCTTTTGTTTGTTTTATTTTATTTTCTATTTTATTTTCTCTTTTCTTTTAATTTTCATGGCCTTGTATTATAAATACCCCTTTGGGGTTATTTTCTCATAACTTTCACTTAACATTTTTAATTCCACCCTAAATTAGATTAGATTAGTTTAGCTCTTTTATTTTCTCTCTCTTAGGGTTAGATTAGTTTAGAGAGAGAAAGCTTGGATTTTTCATGGAGTTTTTGGGATTTTGAAGAAGCAAATTTGTGGATTTTTCCTCTCATAAATTCAATGAGTCTTCCTAACTTTCTCTCACCTTTATTGCTTTCATTTATTATTGTTTTTGCTTATTTATTTGTTGTTTTGAGTAGATTAATTAGTTTAGTTATTTGATTCTTGCTTTTATTATTATTTTACCTTGTTTTCCTTGTTTTTGTTCATCATGTTAGTTTAGGTTTTGTTCTAGGGAAATGGATGAAGGTTATGTTAATTAATTTAATGATTGATTGTGATTAGTATGAAATTGTTTCTTGATTATTGTGTATGGATGATGCTTAAATGGATTAGAATCTTTCTAGCTAATTGATTCTATGTTTTTAATTGTGTTTTCAATCAATTGTGCGAAAGTGAGTTGTTTGAGAGCCCTAAATTCCTCCATACCTTTGCTAGGCTAGTTGCACGAGTGTGAATTAGTTTAGTAGGATAATTAACATGCTTAATTGCGCGAGAGTGAGTTAAATGTGTTGATTGTTCCTAATCAAGGTAATTTTCATCTAATTGTTTGATATTGTTGAATACATTGATGTAATTGGATTCCACTTTCCCTAGTTTTAGTTATTCTCTCTTTGTTGTGTTTAGTTTAACCTCTTTCTATCTCACAAGCTTTCCTAGTAGTCTAATTAGCATAGATTGATACACTTAGTCCTTTTGGGTTCGACCCTTTACTTACCCCTATACTCGTATTAGGGTAGTTTAGGATTATAAATTTCTAATTTGATTAAGGTTAGTAGACCTAACGACACTACTTAATCCCGCGATCAGTGAAGCAATGGTTAATTGGTAGATCTAACAAGGACAAGAACAAAGCCCGAAAGTTGAGTAAAACCAATGCGAAAGACCACCTAGGGGATAGGAAAATTCCTCCTAAGGAGCGCTTAGGTGAGAAAGTTGAATTCAAGACTCCTGTCATGCCTAAGAAGAAAAGTACTACAAAGGATAAGGAGAAAAGAAAAACTGATTCTGCAGAAAAGAAAATATGGGTTGAAAAGAAGCACGGCGTGATAGCTATTTGAGAAACTATCAACTCCAAGATTGTGTGTAGGTCTTCTAAGGGATCCCTATTGGTAAAAGAGATGGATGATGAAGAAGAAGCAGAGAAGAATTGAAAAAGGGCCAGAAAAGAGAAGGCAGATTAGAGCATTGCCTTTACTATCAATTTATTAGCCAATTTTATTATTATTTTATAAGTCAATTTAAGCTTTTTTTTTAATTCCATTAATAATGTAATTTTATTTTTATTAATGCAATTTTCAGCTTTTAATTTAGATTGACTCTCTGTTTTTTTTTTGAATTAATTATTAAAGTAATGAAAACGACTTGATTAAATTTCGAAAATTATTCAAGTACGAAAGTCAAAAATTCTCGAAATACACCGAAATTCGCCCAGATCGACAAAAAAATAATAGCGCTGGACTTTTGAATTTGTCGCAACGCGACGATCCTGTTGCGGTGCGCCGGATATGTCGTTGTGCGATAGATGTTGTCTGCAGCGCTGGACTTGAATTCTGTGCGCCACTTGCTTGACGCATTGATGCGAGGATGCAAGATTTGTAAAAATAAAGTGGCCGCACCTGGTAAAGTGTTGCCTACGTATCCTTTCCTAAGGAATCAGGCCAAACTTAGCTCTCTTGAGTATGTTACTTAAGTTATCATGGGTAGAACTTCTTTAGTTGGTCAAGGTTTGTCATATTTGAGAATTCATTACCATCTATATCGGTTAGTTTTGCGGCACCTCCTGATAGGATAGTTTTGACAATGTATGGTACGGACCAATTAGGCCTAAATTTGCCTCTTGGGTCTAGAACATTTTTCCTTAATGCTTTCAACACCAAGACTCCCACTTTAATGTCTCTTGTCTTGACCTTTTTGTTAAAGTGTCTAGCCATGCGAGTATGATAACATTGAGTATGATGTAGAGCTTCTAGTCGTTTCTCATCAAGTAGAATTAGCTCCTCATACCTTGCTCTAGTCCATTCGACTTCGTCAAGTTTACTTTCCAACACGACGCGTACAGAAGGTATTTCTAGCTGTACAGGTTGTACGACATCCATTCCATAGACTAGGGAGAATGTCGTATTTCCTGTGGATGAGCAAATTAACGTGCGGTAACCCCAAAGGGAAAAATGGAGTTTGTCAGGCCAATCCTTGAAATTTTCTGTCATTTTCTCGATGATAGTCTTTAAGTTCTTATTAGCTTCTTCTACTGCACCATTTTCTTGAGGCCTATATGGGGAAGAATGGTGGTATTGAATACCTTACTTTTGAAGCAATTCTTCACATTCTGCTTGAAAGTGAGTTCCATTGTCACTTATCATTTCATGTGGGACTCCATAGCGACATATTATGTTTCTTTCAATAAAGAGTGCTACATGTTTTGCAGTGAGTTTTGCATATGATGCTACTTCGACCCATTTTGTGAAGTAATCAATTTCCACTAAGATGTATTGAAGACCTCCTATCCCAGGTGGGGTGATTTTTCCAATACTATCTATACCCCATGTTGAGAATAGCCATGGTGATGTATAGGTGTAAAGGAGTGATGGAGGAACATGTTGCAAGTTAGCATATATTAGGCATTTAGGGCATCTCTTTACATACTGATGGAAATCCCTATTCATTGTTGTAATACCCCGTATTTTTATGTATTTTTATAAAGTATTTAAGTATTAATAAAATGTATTGTTATGGGCTCAAGTATTTTAATTAAATATTTTAAAGGGTTAAAGTATTTTAAATATAAGGTTTATAAAAGTAAAATATATTTTAGGCCAAACGTTTATTAATTATTGGGCAATGTAAATTATTCCTGCATACTCTTATTGGAATAACCCATTCCAAAACCCATAACTTAAGCCCACATCTTTATAAGCCAAAATTTAACCCTACACTCTGTACTCTATAAATACACCATGAATCCCCAAAAATTTCCCACACAAAAAGGTTAGTCTTATTTTCTTTCTCCTTTGTTTTATTAATTTATGTAATTATAATTATTGATTTATGGGTTTTTATTTTATTGTTTGAAATTAATTTAATTAGTATCAAATTGTATTTTGATGATTAAACTTTATAATTTCAGATTTTATAAATGTCATAATTTTTAAATTTTGTAAATTTTATAACCTAGGGTTTTTAATTATTGAAAATCACGATTTTAGGGTTTTCACGAACAATTGATTTAGGGCTTTATAGTAATGATGTTTGAAATTTTGGTGATTATAACTACTGATTAGTTTAACTTAATTCCAAAATATTTTGAACACGTAAATTCGTGTTTTAATTTTTAGATTTCCATTCATTAATATTAATCCCGTTTTAATTCCGATCAAGTTCTGAACTCACCCGATTGTGATAAAAAAAAAGTAGTGTTTTCCATGTGGAAACAATGTTTTAAGAAAGACTCACTACCTTTAGTAGTGAACACCACCCTCTCGTGGCCAAATTCAGCTTCTATATATGATTTTCGGGCAGTTTTTGATTTTTAACAAAGTTTTTTTTATGCTTTAAATTTTATCCTTGAGTTTTAAAGGGATTTTGATTAGTTTAAAATGTTGGAATTTTATTTAAAATAGTATAATTGTGATTTTAATGAAAGGGTGTGATTACCCATTAAAAAGGAGTTTAATTAGGGGTTTTAAAATAATTTTCAGATTTTTTTTAAGTAGTCTAAAGTAAATTTAAGTTGCTGGAAATTGTGTATACAAGGAGAATTAATATAGTATTATTGTCCCTTTATGTAGGAGATTTGATTCGGGAATTGTTGTAGTGTAATCGGCTACTTTAAGGGCTTATTTGAGGTACGTTCGCGTAACTTAGAATAATTATGTTGATGTAGTAGTATGCTAAATGTGTTTGATTGATTACAAGTAATATCATGCTAGGTTTGGAATGGAAATTATGATTTGGATGTTATTGGTGATTGGATTATGAAGCATGATTTATTTGTGATGGGTTATTGGATGGAAAATAATAGCTTGGAATATTATTTATGAACCACATATTTATTTATGGCATGATAAAGAGCATGTTTAATTAAACTAAATGTTTAATTTGGTTTGGAATATTGAAAAGGAATTTTATTATGGTTTACATAATTTTTATTAATGCTATAAGCATGAGGAAAGGAGCTATATAAGTGTCTATGTACACGAGGAATAAATTGTATGTTGGTGCCTTAGTGCATTTAAGGTGTTTTTAACACCGAGAGATAGGAATTGTGGCGCTTTATGCGTTTAAGGTGTCTTTGACACTGAGGTAGAATTAAAAAGGGTTCAACATTAAATATTATGTGGTCACTAATTATTCAAGAATTAAATTGGTGTATTTGATTGATTGAATAATTATTGTTGATTGAATGATTATGGTTTTCAGAGTCATCACCACGTTTAATAATCTGTAAATAACGTAAAGTGAAAGAGATTACGCACCAAAACTCTTGGAACGTATATACCTTGAGTATGAACATATGGGGGGAGTTATGTGACTTTATATTTGATCATAACTTCTACTGGAGTATAGGACGCTGTACATTCCTTTTATTATTATTATGCGCAGGAATTCCACCACCTATGTGTGGTTTTTGATGCTGGCACGGTTAGCTCCCGTGTCAATAACCTCAATTTATTGGGGGAGGTTAGTGGGAAACCTGTTCGATGCGTAATCAACGCTAAATAAATTATTTAGTGTCTAGTGAGAACTTTTATTGAATGTGGTATGCTTGAAAAACAGGTGCAACAAGGTAAGTCGTGTGTTGATAGGGAATTGTGTGCTAGTGTGTTAATTACGCTTATGTACTCAGCTTTGCTGATTGTGTGTTTTGTGTGTTATTGGCCTTGTCTTTATCATGGGCCTATGATGACCCATTTTTAATGGAGAGTAGTGGAAATAGGTAGACATAAGCTTTTCAGGTGATGAAGCATTTTCATGAATGGGCATGAGTGAATAACGAATCATGCTAGCTTTTATAAGTATATGATGTGTTTATTGCTTTACTTAATTGTGATATTATTACTATGCATGACTAACGCAAAGGTTTTGAGTTCGGGTTGGTTTAAATAAGGGCCTATAACGGTTCCAAGTTGTAGGTTGATTTTATTTTACTTCGTTTGACTTTGGTTTGACTTTACTTTCGTTGCTTGACTTTTTCAAGTTGACTTGTTTTGGAAGGTTTTGAAATTAGTCTTCCGCCGTGTGTCTTTGATAGTCGCCTTAGCCGTATTCACGGTGGTGGTAATGTCTTAGATATTCCTATCTAAAGTTTTAAACTGGGCAAAATAGGTATTTTAAAAGAAAGGAGTTTCTAGGGTGTTACAAAGTGGTATCTGGGAGCTTTGGTTGAGATTTTTATTACCACTAAAGGGAAAAATGTGTTTTAAAGTGTTTTGTTTTAAAACTTGGCCAAGTGCTTATTTAATTAAGCGGTGTTAAAGTAAGTTCATTTAAATTTTATTTTTGTTTTTATTTTAGGAATGACCAATTTTTTTTATGAGAAAAAAGGGTGCAAAATATATTTTTTATGAAGAACATCCGAAATTTTTTTTATTTATTAAGGATGTCCAAATATTTTTTTTAAGAAAGTCGAAAATTTATTTTCAATCTTTTTTGAAGCTTATTTTCAAATCTTATTTTAAAAAGAGGAGTCAAAAATATTTTTAGTTTGTTCATGTTGTAGGAAATCAAGGATTGAGGTAAGAAATATGTGTTAAAAGCTTTTATAAGCATGTTGGTGAGCTTGGGTAGGAGAAGAAAGGGCATATAGGCTAGAATTTAATTTCTTTCCTATGTGCATATTTTTTTAAGAGGTGTTCAAGCATGTTGTATGACTAAATGTTTATTGATGACAACATGTAATATGTGAATCATTATATGTGAGCTATCAAGATTGTTTGACTGAACACCGAACTTAATTTTCTGCAAGAACTGTACTATATGGTTATGGAAAGGGTTTACTATTGGTAGTTAATTCCGTTTTCTTGTAGGATCCCTAAACCTATACCCTGTGAGTTTCTATGATCACAATCTTGAGGAATGTTAAGGATTTTGAGAGTTCAATTGCTTATGTTAGGATGGTTCGCTTCAATGGTCTTATTTAAGATTTTTTTTCAAAGAAATCTTGGATGCACGTCATCACATGAGTGTGAGTATTGTTTTTTTGGGATATTGTGTTGTTGAGATACCTTGTCTAGTTATTAAGAATGAGTTTTTGAGTTTTGTTCACTTGTGCATGAAGACACCAAGTTATAAAGATAAGGAAATTGATTTTAATGCACATGGTTAAAGAGCTTAAAAATGAAGTCATTTGGGATATTATCTATTTTGAGGAATATGTTTTGTCTTTGAGCACGAGTTTGAATTGGAATCGAAATTGAACAAGAGCCCAAGAGAGGTGAGCATAGGAATTGATTAGAGATGAGTAATGATGAAAGTTAATATATGAGCTGAGGGATACTCAATGCAGATCAATTGAAGTTTGACATTTTAAGCTTTGTGACTTATCATTTCTTATGATTAAAGTTATTTAATTTGGGATGGAAAATTGAGCATATATATTTTAATATATGATTGGAGTTTTGAGAAGTCATGATCTTGTTGGAATATTGAGGACTCTTGTTATGTTGGACCTTAAATACATTGTCACATGTTCAACCTTGAGAATATTGACAAATGTTATTTAGGAGTTATGAGTATTTATTCTTTCACTTGGGATATGAGGATAATTATTTTACTTCAAGGAGTCATTATGTGTAGCAATGCTATCATTTTGGAGAAATTTCTTGAAATTATTCACCTAATCTTTTAGAGTTGTTCAACAATCTTATGATTTCTATTGTTTTCCAAGTGCTACTCACTCCTTCCCTTTGTGAGTAGCAGTTAATGGGGATATTTTTTATTTTTGATTGTTTGCTTAACTATATGAACTTTGGTTGTTTATCAATCAAGATTTTATGTATTCCAATTTTGGGAATGAGGACATAAATTTTTTTACCTCAAACCTTAATTCGAATTAAATGATAATTGTTTTTTTGGTTGAGTTTAGTGGTTGGTGTTAGTTGATTAGAATAAGAGGAAGCTAAGTGTTTTAACCCAACCTATATAGCAACCAGTTTTATCATCAAGAAAGTATGGTGACAAGAAACAATTCCAATAACGGAATTATTTGAAGATGGTAGTAGGGCAAGCTTGACAGATTGCCAAGGATGATATAACCACCAACAATCCCATAGTGGGAAAAAGGTGTAACAAGATGGTGTTAAGAGGTGAAAACTATATATATACCAAAAGGAGATCAATTCCCGAAGTTTTGACAGTTGAGTTAAAGAGTTATACAAGTTGTTTAAAAACAATTTGTGTCTTGAGAATTTGATGAGAGTGAATAAAAGTTTGTATAGTAAGTACTAGAAAGATTTGATTTTTACCATGTCAGTGGGAACGAACAAGTTGTGAATACATCCGATCTTATTTGGAGACGTTTGAGATAACAAACCCGAAATAAGTTTTACCAGTTTTTCATGCAGATAGAAAGAAAAGATAGTGAGGTTTAATTAAGTGGAAATGAAAAGATTGCTTGCTTTCGAGAAGTACTCCAAATCGTTAAGATCTTGAAGTTTTCAAGGAAGTGGTGTTGTTGAACGAGATGAAGGATGGTGAATGATGAGTTCCAATGGTAATTGTCAAGACATAAAGTTTTTGGGAATTGGATTGATTTGTATAAAGAGTGATTAGTTCATGTATTCGCTAAAAGAAAGGAGAGACCAACGATGAAGAAAAGGGATCAAAGCAAGACAGAAGGTAGGAAAAAGGTCAACAATATGACTAAAGAAGCTTTAAAGGAATATTTTGGAAATAAGAAGAAACAGGAGGGTGGCTTAAGTAACTCTTGAAAGTTAAGGAAGTTTAAACCATGAAGAAATAATATACTTAAAGGTATTGAGATTATTGAACTATGAATATGAAAATGCCATAAAGGAGAATAATTTATGACAAGATTTACGAATTTGATTGGGATATGTTGATATGATTTAAGTAAAGATTGGTCATGAAGTGATTGGATTTGAGATTATTTAGGGGTCACGAGATTTATTCAAGGGATGCGAGAAGAAAAAATATGGATTAATTGAAAAAAAAAATGTAAGCAAGGGAAATATAAGCAAAGGATATACAGGTTAAGTGAAGTTGGAGGTATAATATGGACATATTTACGTGTGGATAAAGGATTAACGTTGCATTGTTTAAAAAGGAGTTAAAGGATATTATTGTAAGTCAGTAAGGAAAGGGTTACATTGCCTTGGGGAGCGCAAGTAATTGTTAAAGAGGAAGGATGAAAGTGTTTGTATAGTGTCTATTGGGGATTGATCAAAGTGACAATGAAGAGTAATTATCTGTTGATTCTAAGCGACAATTTGTTTGATCAAATGAAATGAGCAAATATAATATCGAGATTAGACTTGGGGATAGAACTATTAAGTAAAAATATTCGAAAGAGGATATTTCGAATTTGGCGCTTTTAACAAGGTTTGGACTATTCGAGTTTTTATTTTTGCCTTTTGGGATAATGAATCACCTATAATTTCCACAGATTTATGGAATCCAGTGTTTTCATTGAAGGTATTATGGTGAATTCTAAGAATGGGAAGAAAAGGACGATGTGAACATCTGTAATAAAACGTGTTGATGCTTAGAGAGAAGCGAATGCACGCAAGTTTTTCCCGAGTGTGAGTTGTGATTGAGAAAGGACCATTTTGGGAAACCTTGTGATAAGAGGAAATGTTGATGTAAAAGGGATAGAAGCGGTGAATTATGGACTCCTTGATAAAACAATTGTTGTTGAGGTTTAAGTTGGACAACGGTGTGGATGATTTTGATAGATTCGAAAGGATTATTGACAAGTGAATGCCCTGGCGAAGAATAATTGGAAGTTCATGAGAAGTAATAAGTGTGAAATAATTTTGTATGAATTAATGATTATTTGTGAATGAAGTTTAAAGTTTAAAGTTTGAGATAGACTCTCACATATAAGGATCTAAATATGTAACAAGAAATGATTGGAATTGATAAAAGACCATGGAAGATACATTCAATGTCATTGAAAGGGAAGCAATGTATTGGGAAAATACATTGCTAATAATGTTAAAGTTAAGGGGGAATAAGGAAATTAATCTCCTCGAAAGTGTTGGAAAAGAAAAGTTAAGAAAATGTTGGGGTAACTACAGCATGAGACCAACAATATTCGAGGAAATGAAGAAAAAATCAAGTAGAGAGTGTGAATTTGATCGAATATGTACGAGGATATGTCATTTTAATATTCATGGAGATAAAAGCTTGAGTATACTTTGTAACAGTAAGAAGTTTAAAGGAAATATAACGGAAGAAAAGTGAAATACAACCAGGAAAGGACAAGCTGCAAAAATGATTTGATAAAGGTGTATTGAGGGTTTAGAGTGATTGATTTATTCAGATTGTGGTGGATAGATTGTCTAAGTCCGCGATGTTAAAAAACCGATGAAGGAGACTTGGAAGATGGAGCAACTTGCGAAGGCTTACATCAAATTCGTTGTGAGATTACATGGAGTTCCTAAGAATATCATGTCGGATATACATTCCTAGTTTCTTTCAAGAAATGGAAGGTATACAGGAGAACTTTGGTGATACATTGAGGACGACTACAACATCAACCTAATGGTATAATGACGAAATAATATTTGACAGGGGAATTTATGCAGAAAACATGTGTATTCAATTTCAGAAAGGATGTAACAAAGTCACCATACAAGCTAGCATTGGTATGGCAACATTTTGAGGTTGGAATAAAAGAACCATGAAAGTTCGCTATGTCGGGAAACATTAGTGACTGAAGCAAGAAAAGTATACATGAATGGATTTGATCTGAGTAGTGCAAGTTAAACAATGGACAAGGCACAAGTGTTATTGAAAGTGTAACCCAAAAGACAAAAGATGAACTTTGGTAAGAAAGAAAATTTGAGCCAAAGTATATAGAAATATATATGAATTTGCATAGAATTGGTAAAGTGGCGAATAACTTGGCATATTATCGGACCTTGGTAATGTATAAGACAATTTTCATAAGTCATTGTGAAAGAACATTAACTAAAGGTATGAGTTGCAAAAGGATCTATTGAGTTCAGCCAATTTGATCATGAAAAAGCTAGACAAAATCAAAGTTTCGAATATCAAAGTCCTTCATATTTTTACTAGAGGATTGGTAAAAGATAGTATAGATGGAAATTGATTATTTTTGGTATAATGAGTAAGGAATTATTAAGAATTTTGGTTCGCAACAAGGAATGCATACAGAGAAGTATTATGACCTTACCAAGGATGGAATGATAAAAGATCAACATAATTCTAAAGTTGAGTTAAGTGGAGTTACGGGGGCGTAACTCGTTTTCTTTAAGGGGGGTAGAGTGCGATAGAATTACGCCTTTTTTCTTAATTTTGGCATTTTAAAGTGCTTTTTCGTCAGTTTTACACTGATTTAGTTGATAAGTTTGATTATTTTACACACTAAGATGTGTAAGTTTATTACCAAAGTTGATTCTTACACTAATGCTAGTATAAGTTTGTTAGATAGTCTAATAGTTTACACATTATTTTGTGTAAGTTTGTTAGTAAAGTTATTATCTTACACATTATTTTGTGTAAGTTGGTCAATAAGTTGGTTACTTTACACACTAGTTTGTGTGTGAATGAATAGATGAGGTAGAAAGGAAGTATCACAAAAGTACAACAACTAAAAGTATTAAGAAAAGTTTTTGAGATTTTAAGTATTTATTTGCCTTTAAACGAGTTTTTAAAGTTTTCGTATCTACGTTTTGAGGACGAAACTTCTTTTAAGCGGGGTAGACTGTAATACCCCGTATTTTTATTTATTTTTATAAAGTATTTAAGTATTAATAAAATGTATGTTATGGGCTCAAGTATTTTAATTAACATTTTAAAGGGTTAAAGTATTTTAAGTATAAGGTTTTATAAAAGTAAAATATATTTTGGGCCAAACGTTTATTAATTATTGGGTAATGTAAATTATTCCTACATACTCTTATTGGAATAACCCATTCCAAAACCCATAACTTAAGCCCACATCTTTATAAGCCCAAATTTAACCCTACACTCTCTACTCTATAAATACACCATGAATCCCCAAAAATTTCCCACACAAAAAGGTTAGTCTTATTTTCTTTCTCCTTTGTTTTATTAATTTGTGTAATTATAATTATTGATTTATAGGTTTTGATTTTATTGTTTGAAATTAATTTAATTAGTATCAAATTGTATTATTATGATTAAAATTTATAATTTCAGATTTTATAAATGTCATAATTTTCAGATTTTGTAAATTTTATAACCTAGGTTTTTAATTATTGAAAATCACGATTTTAGCGTTTTTACGGACAATTGATTTAGGGCTTTTATAGTAATGATGTTTGAAATTTTGGTGATTATAACTACTGATTAGTTTAACTTAATTCCAGAATATTTTGAACACGTAAATTCGTGTTTTATTTTTAGATTTCCATTCGTTAATATTAATCCCGTTTTAATCCCGATCAAGTTCTAAACTCATCCGATTTTGATAAAAAAAAGTAGTGTTTTCCATGTGGAAACAATGTTTTAAGAAAGACTCACTACCCTTGGTAGTGAACACCACCCTCTCTTGGCCAAATTCAGCCTCTAAATATGATTTTCGGGCAGTTTTTGATTTTTAACGAAGTTTTTTTTATATTTTATCCTTGAGTTTTAAAGGGTTTTTGATTAGTTTAAAATGCTGGAATTTTATTAAAAGTAGTATAATTGTGATTTTTATGAAAGGGTGTGATTACCCATTAAAAAGGAGTTTAATTAGGGGTTTTTAAATAATTTTCAAATTTTTTTTAAGTAGTCTAAAGTAAATTTAAGTTGCTGGAAATTGTGTATACAAGGAGAATTAATATAGTATTATTGTCCCTTTATGTAGGAGACTTGATTCGGGAATTGTTGCAGTGTAATCGGCTACTTTAAGGGCTTATTTGAGGTACGTTCGCGTATTTAGCATAATTATGTTGATGTAGTAGCATGCTAAATGTGTTTGATTGATTACAAGTAATATCATGCTAGGTTTGGAATGGAAATTATGATTTGGATGTTATTGGTGATTGGATTATAAATCATGATTTATTTGTGATGGATTATTGAATGGAAAATAATAGTTTGGAATATTATTTATGAACCACATATTTATTTATGGTATGATAGAGAGCATGTTTAATTAAACTAAATGTTTAATTTGGTTTGGAATATTGAAAAGGAATTTTATTATGGTTTACATAATTTTTATTGATGCTATAAGCATGAGGAAAGGAGCTATATAAGTGTCTATGTACACGAGGAATAAATTGTATGTTGGTGCCTTAGTGCATTTAAGGTGTTGTTAACACCGAGGGATAGGAATTGTGGCACTTTATGCGTTTAAGGTGTCTTTGACACTGAGGTAGAATTAAAAATGGTTCAACATTAAATATTATGTGGTCACTAATTATTCAAGAATTAAATTGGTGTATTTGATTGATTGAATAATTATTGTTGATTGAATGATTATGGTTTTCAGAGTCATCACCAAGTTTAATAATCTGTAAATAATGAAAGTGAAAGAGATTACGCACCAAAACTCTTGGAACGTATATACCTTGAGTATGAACATATGGGGGGAGTTATGTGACTTTATATTTGATCATAACTTCTACTGGAGTACAGGACGCTGTACATTCCTTTTATTATTATTATACGCAGGAATTCCACCACCTATGTGTGATTTTTGATGCTGGCACGGTTAGCTCCCGTGTCAGTAACCTCAATTTATTGGGGGAGGTTAGTGGGAAACCCGTTCGATGCGTAATCAACGCTAAATAAATTATTTAGTGTCTAGTGAGAACTTTTATTGAATGTTTTATGCTTGAAAAACAGGTGCAACAAGGTAAGTCGTGTGTTGATAGGGAATTGTGTGCTAGTGTGTTAATTACGCTTATGTACTCAGCTTTGCTGATTGTGTGTTTTGTGTGTTATTGGCCTTGTCTTTATCATGGGCCTATGATGACCCATTTTTAATGGAGAGTAGTGGAAATAGGTAGACATAAGCTTTTCAGGTGATGAAGCATTTTCATGAATGGGCATGAGTGAATAACGAATCATGCTAGTTTTTATAAGTATATGATGTGTTTATTGCTTTACTTAATTGTGATATTATTACTATGCATGACTAACGCAAAGGTTTTGAGTTCGGGTTAGTTTAAATAAGGGCCTATAACGGTTCCAAGTTTTAGGTTGATTTTATTTTACTTCGTGTGACTTTGGTTTGACTTTACTTTTGTTGCTTGACTTTTTCAAGTTGACTTGTTTTGGAAGGTTTTGAAATTAGTCTTCCGCTGTGTGTCTTTGATAGTTGCCTTAGCCGTTTTCACGGTGGCGGTAATGTCTTAGATATTCCTATCTAAAGTTTTAAACTGGGCAAAACAAGTATTTTAAAAGAAAGGAATTTCTAGGGTGTTACAGTAGTAGTCCAATAGTATCCTTGGCGCATTACTTTTTAGGCTAGCATTTTGCCATTCATATGAGTTCCACATGCTCCTTCGTGGATTATTCTCATTGCTCTTTTAGCTTACTTTTTACCTACACATAGGAGAGCTCTACCTTTAGGTACCCTTTTATGAAGCTCATCATTTATGAGTGCATATTGGGAAGCCAAAAGTCTTAGAGCTCGCTTTGCTCTCTCGTCAGCATGAGGTGGATATTCACCCTTGGTGATATAATTGAGGATGTCAGTATACCAAGGTTCTTCCTCTTCTTCTTGTCCCTGAGCTATCTCATTATCTTCTATAGTTTGGATGTAAGCTGGCTTATGCCTTTTCTCTATTGTTAGAGGTATTTGTTCGATTTCCTTCAGAATTCTAACCATTAAGGCTAGTCTTGCCAAGGCATCAACAAATTGATTTTCCTCTCTTGGTAGATATGTGTATTCTACCTTTTTGAGTTGATCAATAAGAGTTTCCAAATATGTTTGATAAGGAGCTAAGCTTTCACTCCTTACTTTCCATCTTTTGGAAATCTGATTGATGATTAAAGAGGAGTCTCCGAATATCCGAAGTTTCTTTACTCCTAATTCCAAAGCAGTTTCGAGGCCTACCATACATGCTTTATATTCCGCAGCATTGTTGGTAACGTCGAAATCTAGCTTTATAGAGATTGGAACGTGTTCTTCCTTAGGTGATTACTAGTAATACTCCAACGCCACAACCTTTTTGGTTTGAAGCTCCATCGAAGTATAATGTCCAAGTATCATTTTCTGTAAGCATTAAGTCTTCGTCTGGAAATTCATTTTCATGCATTGGCGTCGAATCTTCTATTGGGAAATCTGCTAAGAAGTCCAAGACTATTGATTCTTTGATAGCCTTTTGAGGTATAAACCTTACATCGAATTGGGCTAAGTTGACTATCCATCTTGATACTCACTCGTTAAGTGTAGATTTCTCGAAGAGATACTTTAGTGGATCCATTCGAGATACTACATAGATTGTATGAACGAGCATGTAGTGTTTAACTTGGTTGTGGCCCACTAGTGCGAGGCACAATTTCTCAAGTGGTGTGTAGCGCACTTCATACTCGAGCATCGTTTTACTTAAGTAGTAGATGGCATTCTCTTTCCTTCTACTTCATACGCAAGCATAGCTCCCATGGTCTCTTTAGTAACTGTTAGGTATAATCGAAGAGGAATTCCCGGAAGTGCTGACGCCAATACGAGAGTATTAGCGAGATAGGCTTTGATTTTTTCAAAGGCTTTTTGGCACTCATCGTCCCATATTACTGGTACATTCTTTTTTAGCTTCTTGAATATTGGTTCACATATCGTGGTTAGCTTGGATATGAACCTACTTATATATTGCAACCGACCAATGAATCCTCGAATTTGCTTCTTGGTCTTGAGCGGTGGCATTAACATGATTTCCTTAATATTAGTTGGGTCTATCTATATTCCTCTAGAGCTAATGACATAGCCCAAGAGTTTTCCTAAGGTGACTCCAAAAGCGCACTTAGATGGGTTTAGCCTCATATTGTATTTCCTTAACCTTTCGAAGAATTTCCTTAAGGCTACTGGATGTCCTGGACGATCTTTTGATTTTACAATCATATCATCCACATAGACTTCTACCGCTTTGTGCATAATGTCATGGAGTAAGGCAGTCGCTGCTCTTTGGTAAGTGGCACCCTCGTTTTTCAACCTGAATGACATTACCGTGTAACAGTAAGTGCCCCATGGTGTTATAAATGTAGTTTTCTCCATGTCTTCTTCTTCCATGAGAATTTGGTTGTACTCTGCGTATCCATCCGTTAATGAGAGATACGCGTGATTCGCTGTATTATCTACCAAAATATCAATGTGTGGTAAAGGGAAGTCATCCTTTGGACTTGCCTTATTTAGATCTCTGTATTCGACACACATTCTTACCCTTCCATCTTTCTTGGGGATTGGTACCACATTTGCGACCCATTCGGGGTATTTGGATACCCTTATAAAACATGCTGTTATTTGTTTTTGAACTTCTTCTTTTATTTTTAGAGCTATGTCGTGTTTCATTCGACGTAACTTTTGTTTTACAAGTTTCATTCCTGGGATTAGCGGTATTGTGTGTTGAGCTATTTCTATATTTATGCCTGGAATATCTTCGTATGACCAAGAAAACACATCTATAAATTGTTTTAATAGATTTATTAAATCGGTTCTTTCTTCTTTATTAAGAGTTAAACCAATTTTAACTTCTCTTTTAATGGTTGGATCTTTTGAGATATCAACCGTTTGAGTCTCTTCAACTACCGGTGTTCTATTTTCAAGTGTTTCCATTGCATTAATTATTTCTTTGCCATTTCATTGTTAGCTAAGCAATGCTCATCATCTTGAATAAGGGAATGACCCCCGAGGAGTAAGCGGAAGAAGACATATTATTAAATTCGGAAATTATTACATCAAATAAGGATATGTCCGTTAGGACTTGACTACTAATTATCCTAGGGGTGGATTTTGAAATAGAAGGGAAAGAAGGAGATACTATTACAGAAGGTTTAGAAGACTCGACTAAGGAAGACTTGAACTCAGACTTAGACTCTAACTCAGACTCAGATGACTCAGACTCATCGAACATTGGTCCTTGTCCTGTCGTTATGGAGATCCTTCTTCCACTTGGCGTAGTCACCTTTACGGTCTTTCTCCATCCTTGAACTAATCCCTTTGCCGGAGTAATGAGTTTTATGGGATCAAAGTCTTCGCTTTGCAAGACTATTTGAATAAGCGCTGAATTGTCATCGATGCGCTTAGGCTCGTTTTTCTCGTAGCCAAAGAGTAATCCCATGACATTTTAGTCGAAGCATGGAGGTGCTTTCTCCTTATGGGTAGGAGTTGGGATATCATCCAAGAATTTGCAATTCAAGAAGATTTCGAACCCCGGTTGTCTTATCCCGTTTTTGACAAAGAGTTCAGGAAATTCGTAACAAGGGTAGTCCTCACCCTCTCTTAGGAGTTGACCATTTAGAGTGAGAGGATATTGGTCCATTAGGATTGCTTTCTTTTGAGTACGAGCATTCCTCTGCGCATTAATCTTTTCCCGGGCTTGCTTATAGTCTTTCAGAGTCGGTTCAAAACCAAGTCCAAAAGTATCTAATTTAGGAAGGCCAGGCAATCCCATTTGTGTTGCTACTCCTTTCTTCTTTCCTAGAGTCATTCTAGGAAAGTGTCCTTGCTTTCGGAGTATGCAATTAACTATCATGTTCGAATGGGGGTCGTAGTTAAGAGGGGTCTTTTCATCTTCATCGATAAAAGAGACCTCTTCTGCATTAAAGCCCCATAGGTTTTTATCATTTTCATCGTTCTCCACATTTATAATTGGCTTATCAATTGCCTTAATTCTTATCGTAGAAGCATCGATAGTGACAGGAATTCCTCCAACTATGGCCTTCACTTGTTGATGAAGGGATGAAAGGACGGCCTTAAGGTCATGAAGCCAAGGGAGCCCTAACAATAAGTTAAAAGAAGCTTTGATATTTACCACTTGGAAAATAGTAGCATGTTCAATGACACCTGCCGTGACATTCATAATGATAGTCCCAAGAGCTTGGCGACGAGTGTTGTCACAAGCCCTTATTCCTTTGTAGATGGAGACAAATCTTCATCTTTTATCCTTAGCATCCTCGCAGTTCGAAGTGGGAAAACATTAATTGCTGACCCATTGTCTACGAGAGTCATTGGGACATTCATTCTCTTGCAGATCACTGTGAGGTTTCAGGCCTTATTATGCTTATCACCCACTGGAGGTAAATCTTTGTTAGAAAAGGTGATTAGATTGATGGGACTTGGAAGATCACTCGTGAGAAAATTAGCTAACCCCTCAGGAGTGGTTTCAAAATCTATCCCTACTTTAGCCAAAGCATCCATTACTGCCATTCTATGCTCACGGGATGTGGCTAATAATTTCCATACATTCATCTCAACCTTAGTCTTCTTGAGTTGTTTCACAACATCATTGTCTTCAAAGATGGGTATGGGAATTTATTGAGCAATAGGAATAGGTTGTGTTGTACTGGGAGGTTGTATTCGCCCTGATCTTGTGAGGACATCTATGGGTGAGTCTTCTTCATACCAAATATCGTCTATCGGATAGATTGTGGAAAGTGAAGTTTCTTCCAAATCTTTGAGTTAGACATCCTCATTATTGCTTTCCCAGATTCCATTGATGCCAGCATCTTTTTCTGGAGTTATTTGGACTATCTTCTTGCTATAAATTAGTCCTTAAACTAGATCTTTGAACTTAAAATAATGTTCAATGGTACGTCCCCCATATTGATGATATATGGACAATAGAATCTGTCAGTCCTTTACAATGATTCAAAAGGCCTTGGCTCGAGAGGTTTAATCTTCCCATTCTCGAAAAGCTTTTGAAACATGTTTGCATAAGAGGTCCCAATTGGAGTATAAGATTTATTGCTCCTTTTGGGTTTTTCGACCACTTGGAGAGAAAATGGTTTTCTCTCATTAGTCTTAGCAATTGTTGCCTTTTCCACATCACTCTCACTTTGAACTCTTTTTGGACGGTCGAGGAGTTCACGACATGTATCACTTGCTTCTTTTATCGTGTTTATGAGGTGCCATATCTCCTCTTTACTAGCCGGTGATTCACCTATAGTGTGTTTCTTGGCATCGAAAAAGATTTCCTCTTCTTCTTCAATGGAAAGAGTCTCTTCAATTGGTTTAATGAGGGTTGTTGGATCAACATGATCTTCCTCATTAGAATAACCAAGGAGTCCGAAAGTGGAGCATTATTGATACTTGGCTTCTTGCTTGCAGGAGGTAATGGAAGCTTGTTGTTATCAATGAGGTCTTGAATAGCTTCCTTTAACTTCTAACAATTCTCAGTAGGATGACCCCTGCCTTGATGGTATTTGCAGTGTGCATTGGGGTTCCAACTAGCCGTCCTTTTTTCAACCGGTGGATCCCCAAATGGTCCAATGGGAGTTATAAGACCTTTTGCATGTAAGCGATTAAATGCGGCGTCATAACTCATGCCAATAGGTGTGAAGTTTCTCCTAAATGGCTTCTTTTGTCCTTGGTTGTTCAATACAAGGACCTCATTTAGATTAAAGGTGCTAACATTATTCGAGGGGGTAGTTTTGGAAGAAGAAGGATTGTCGCTCTTCTTTCCTTTCCAGCCACTGTTGGAGTTGTTAGCAGCTTTTTGCTTTGCAAGGTCATCCTCAATATTGATTCCTACGTCATAAACGGCCTTGAAAGTATTCAAGTTGCTTTGATATTTGAGATGCTTAGAGTACTTTTCTTGGAGATTTTTAATGAAAATCCTTATAGATTCTTTCTCAGTGGGCACCTCAACCATTTTAGCGGAAGTTTCCTTCCACTTGTTACAGAAAGAAGTAAAGCATTCATTCTCCTTTTGTTTCAACATCTCAAGCTCTCTGTGGTCAGTTTCGACTTGGACGTTACATTTGTACCTATCTATGAAAGCGTTTACTATGCCATCCCAAGAAGAGGTTTTCTCCTTTCCAAGGGAGAAGAACCATTGTTGGCAAAGGGTTTTGAAAGATAGTGAGAATAGAGTGTGGAAAACTTTCCTGTCAATCCCCTTAATGTTAATTATGGTTTCAAAAGCCCTTACATGAAAGTAGGGGTTGTTAGTTGGTTTAAACTTAGGGATGTCATTGGCATTGAACTTCTGCGGAAGAAGTTCCTTGTCCACTAAAACCCCTTGTGAGCTAATCCCTTGGAACTTATAGTCATTAAAAAGCTTAGCTTGCTCAAGCTTTCCTCCATTCGTTCCATTTATTGTTGTCTCCCAGGGTCATTGACTTGAAGAGCTAAGGTCTTCATCATCTCGGTCAAGTTAATGAGGTTTTGCTTAAGCTCATCGACTTCTTGTTGGGTTGCCATTAGTATGAACTTTTTTCTGTGTCTGATGGGCTTATCGAAAAGTAGAACTTGAACGAAGGTGTTGTCCTTAATTAATTGTCCCTCTCTTCTTGACCAAGTACTATAAATTTAAACCATATTCATTTTAATGACTTGACTCAAATTGACTTTGACTTTATTGGTTTTAAAGGCAAAAGGCAAAGAATTGTTGGGTTTCGGTGAGTCCGATCCACCGCGGAAAGAAACCCGACCCCAAAACCAAACTCACAATAATTATAACCAAAATGCATAATTAAAATAAACAACAAGATTAAGAAAGAGATTAATACCTTTGTCGTGTGCTTCGCTCACTTAATTGAGCTCCTACTTCGAAAGCCCTTTAGCTCCGCTCACACAGAGACCTCCTTCGAAGTCCACCCGCAACGCGAGCACTGAACACGGTTTATTGCCTTGGAGTTAGCAAGGCCCAACCTCAAAACCCGAGTAATTAGTGTTCAAAGGTTTTCACACTGTGATGCCTTTTTCAACACTTACTCAAGTGAAGAATCCCAACACCCAAGGTTGGTATTTATAGGCAAAAGCTCTCAAAATTCCCATCATCTTTCAATGTGGGAGATTTTGATTTTATTCATTTTATTTTAAATCTAAAATAAAATAAGTAAGGAAGCTACTAATAAATCAACAAGTGTCAAGCTCATATGAGGGGTTAGGTGAGGACCATTTGGAGGTGGGGGGGGACCAAACTTGCTCCCCACTCCTCTCCTAAAATCCGCCTCCTCACACCACTCACTCTCTCTTGCTAGCTGCCACATGGCAGCCCCACATGGGCTCCAAGGCACCCAAGTGGGCTGCCATGCTTGCCCCTATGCATGCGGCCACCCACGGCCAGCAGGCCCAGCACGCTCGTGCGGGCTGCTGCTAGCTCCCTCGGCCAGCAGGCCCTTGCAGCATGTGTGCAGGCTGCTGCTGGCCCTAAAAGCACATGGCCGCGGCAGCCATGCTAGCTCAGGTGTGGTAGCACGCACCAGCCAGCCATAGGCTCGGCTTGGTGCGCATGCTAGCCACCATGCTAAACTATATTCCCCTAGCACTCAGTTTGCTCGAGGCATTCCGATGCTAGGTGTATTTTGGGAATTTTTTCATTTATTAGTTTTTCTCGTCTCGTCTTCTTATTATTATCGACTCGACTTTCGAATCTCCAAGCTGGAATTTCCGACGTCTAAATATTAATTACTCGGGCAACTCATGAATTCCTTCCGAATTAATTCGTCTCTTCGGTTCGCTAGTTGCTTGGGTGTGACCCGTAGGGTTCAGTCAAGATTAAGCTGTAATAAAAATATTTAATCAAACAAAATGCACACGTTAGTAACTTCAATAAAAATATTAAATCAAACAATTAATTTAAATAATTGAAATAGGGATTTGGGACCAAACCCTCAGAAATTATCAACCTTTCACGTCTAGGGCGAAGGCAACTTCGAGCTTGGCTAGGTGTGTCTAGAACTCGTGAATGCGGTATTTTTATGAAAAGGTAAAGCTTAGAAAGAGAGAAAGAATAAGCTATTAGCTTGAGAGAGAAGAGAAAGAGAATTAGATGATTTTTGATGATTGTGAATGAATAAAAACGGGGAAATACGACCCTATTTATAGAGAAAATAGCTTGAAACGATAAGAAAAAGGCCGATTCCTATTAGGAGTAAAACTGCCTCTGTCGCAGAACGACAGAGTCCAGTGCGATGCGATAGACCTGTCGCTGTGAGACAGGCTTGTCGTTCAGCGCCAGTTTTGTTGTTCCGCGCTGATTCACGCATTTTCTAAAAACTCGTACGGAATCCTTAATCTAATTAAATTCGATTAACAACGTCCGTACTTATTTTAAAAAATTCAGATTTAATCTCTTTAAAACACTTGTTTTAATCCAAATAGAATTCTTATTTTCATAAAAGATATAATTAGTAATCCTAATCCTATTAAAACTCAAAACAACCTTCTAGATTATTCTAGAAGACTAAAATTAATCCTAATAATTTTAGGAATATTAATTAATGGACCCTGCACTAGATCATTTGGCCATAAAACCATTTCAGGCCTAATTTAGTACTTTGGCCATAACTTCCTCATTATTTATCGGAATTGGGCTTATAATATATCGTTGGAAAGCTCTTTTCGAGCCCAACCCAACTACACTATTATTGAACCTTTATCATGGACCAAACTAAATTGGAATGGGCATTTTCAATAAATAAAGTACATTTTCGAAAACAGAAAGAAGAGTTATTTTTATTAAAACAACCGCATCACAAGACTTTTCACACTATCACTTCGTTCAAATAATCAAATGATGTGAAAGGTACTCATAACTGGGTTTGGTTTTAGGGAGACACAATTAGGTGTCTACATTTTTTCTTCTCGTAGGGCCTTTAGGTTTTGGAGTTCCTCTCTAAGTTTCTCCAATGCTGCTTTGTCACCAATGATTGGACTAGTATGCGAATGTGGAAGATGATCTAGTAATGTACATCACGAGAAATTGAGCGCGTTCACTTAAACCTTTTCTGCCAAGCATTCAAACAACGATCAAAAGTCAAAATGATTGTTGGTTTTTTTTTTTTTTTTTTTTTTTTAATGCCTGTAATACGAATTCACTTTAAGCAAGTTTTTTGATAAAAAAAATGTCAAAAATTAACGAACAATGGAATGTCATGATGTGTGTTAATTTCAACAAGGTAATCATCTAAGGATTTTACTTTAAATGAATTGTTTTCGAAAAAAGGTAGAAGAGAAAAAAAGGAAAAGTTGGTTTGACATGCTCATCAAATTTTTAGAAATATTAGTCAACCTTAGTACACTCCTTAAAATGATCAATATACTAGAAATATGGTATTTGTTGATCATTTATATTACAATAGAGATCTTTTTTTTTTTTGGTTTTTTTGATGATTCTCATATTGCTCACCTTTAAAGGATAATTACTATTTTTTAAAAAAGAATGATTGCCTCCAAACGTAAAATCCAAGAAATGAGTAAATCATTTTCTCGGTTTTATCATTCATTATTCTCTCTTTTTTTTTGTTGAGAATAAATTTTTGTATAATACTTTTTTTTTAGAATGGTTTCTTGATTTTTTTTTTTTTTTGCTCTATTCTCCTTTTTTTGTTGTGAGGCAATCATCCCAAGTAAGGTTCTCGGGGTTCTCTTTTTAAACCATAGAAGAGGTAAATAAATTATTCTCTATCAAGAGATGCGAACTTCTAATGACGAACTTTATGAGAAGTAATGTCATTAGTTCGATTATAAAGTACGTAATGAATCATCATAATCGAAAACATTATCGCGCGCAATTTTCCATCTTACGCTAAGTTGGAAAGTGTAACTTCGAGAGTAACACCAGCCACACGCGTTTTTTTTTCTTTTTTTTGCTTCTTTGCGAAAAAACGCATAAAGAACGACAAATGACTTTTTTTTTTTTTTTTTTTGGGAAATGAAAAGGACAATTAAAAGACTTTTTTTTTAATTAATTTTTTTTAACAAAGAATAATCAAAGTAAAAAAAAAAAAAAAACAACTAAGTTAGACAACATTGTTAGCCAAAAAGATATTATTAGCACCTACTTAACAATTAACCTTGAAACGATAATGTCATTTTCTTCGTACAACATCGCTCGTAATGAGTCAAAGTCAACGTTGAACAATGGGCGCACACAAGACACAGAGTTGTGCGAAAGAGTCGCGCGTAACTTCTGGGCTTGCGCTTGTAGGGTGCGCGCAACTTGGATAGTTGCGCGCGCCACCTGGTAGGTTCGACAATTTTTTTTTTCTTTAATTTATTGAATTACAATGTTTTTACAGATTTTTTTTTTTTTAAAATATCTCTAGGTAACAAGTTGGAATTAATTAGATTAGACACGAAGCATATAATTAAACACATTCATATAGTCACATAAGCACATATAAGGAACCGTCGAAGCATACAATGTCATTTTATGGTCAAGGCTTGGGTGTCCAAAGGTGCCATATCTTAAGAAATGATGCACAAATCAATCACTTAACGTGTTGACCCATGACATAGTCCTTCCAACATTTTGTTTGCGATATGGGTGGGATGATTGTTATTGATTTCGGGATAGAATCCTAGTGGGCAACCCCTAGTCAATGAGCCAATCCCCAAGGGTTATAGTGTGCTATGATTATGCATGATGCGATGTTGCTTGTTTGGTTTTTACTTTTGTGAAAAAAGGAAGATATTATGTGTTCAAGTCTCGCTCTCTAACTAGAGATTATCAAAGTTAGCCATCGTTACAATCCATAGGTAACCTAGTGTTGGAAACCTTGGACCATAACAATGAACTAATCTTGTAACCTCTAAGTCCCAAGTGGAGTCGCCACTGTAAGGAGGGTGTGCCCATCGTAGGGGATCCTTCTCCTTAAATGCCCATGGCCCTTTAAAGCCTAGGACTTTACACTTAAAAGGGTGTATTAGGATTTGAATTCCTGACTGTTTGGGGGACCTTGAATTAGAATTGATTCTATTAATACGCTTTTTTGTAAGAAACAAGTAGGAGTCCCCAATGAGTTTTTAGGAAAACTCATAAACCTCGTTCATGCCTTTCTCCCAAGTAGAGTTCAAGGGATATTTAGCACAAATCGTAAGTTTACCCATGCCTAAATTGGTCTACGTGTACCAGAAATGAGTTCGGGTGCGAGGGTAATAAAATGACGTTCCCTTTAGGGGGGAATCGCTATCTTAGCCCTAGTACTGCCTCTAGTAGCTCTTCCTTTTTCACAATTTCATCACCAAACGTGATACCTAAAACTAAGTTAGTTGATTTTATTTACAAGCATCAATCATGTAGGAATTACATTGCGAAGGTCGTTATCCTTATTTAATCAATATTCGTGAAAAGAACGATAAATAAATAAGATTCGCCTTGACATAGGTGATCAATCAACAATTAATTATTCAATTCTATTCTTTATTTAACACAAGATACATGTGGATTTAATTAATTAAAAGTTTGTTTAAAGTGATCAAGCAACACTAATTAATTAATTAAAGGTTATTTAAACAAGAAACAAAGGTGATTGATCTAAGAACTCGGGAATTTACCACTTCTCCTTGCTAGATATTCGTTTAGAACACTTATGGAATCCTTCTTGTTCGGGAACCTCCACCATAGTAACAAGTATTGAGGGGGGTGAGCGTTTAGGACAAGAGGGTTAAGAGTACACAAGTTCATAAAGTTTTTGCCACAGTTTTAGGTTAATTTCCTCTGTGTTTCATCCTCGTATTAATCCTCTATTTATAGGGAATGGATGCATTTTGGGTTTTGCGTATTCTGCCGCAGCAGGTGTTGCGCGCATCTGAATGGGTTGCGAGCGACAGTCCAGCGCAAGTGATTTTGATGCGCTGCTATGAGCAGCGCAACTTAATGTCTTGCGCGTGGTATTATGGTAAGATTCGATTTTATATTTTTATGAAATTCTGAATCTTTCGCAAGAGCATCACTAGAGGTTGCGTTGGGTGTCACGCGCAACCTTGTGAGTTGCGCGCGCCAGACAAGCGAGACTCATTGAGATACGCATGGATTTCTCTACGGTAGCATTGATTTTTAACCTAGGCGTCTCTAAATCCGTCATAATTAGGTTTTAACCTCGGGCTTAAGCCTAATTATGATCGGGCTTAGTTAACTTGGACCTTAATTCATTTTGTTTTGGGTTAGGCTAGTTATTTTGCATTCGTGTGACTTAATTAGTTGTTCATAAGCATTCCTCACGTTGATCCAACACAAAGTTGGCTTTATTTATCGTCATAGAACTTTTTGTCGGGACTGGAGACCAAAAGTAGATGTCTAAAGTCGCATGATACTATGTTCTCCATGACAATGTAGTGTATGCACAAAACAGAGTAATGTAGGGAATATTTCAAGCATCCCACACTTGAGCCCCACTGTGATCATACACTCAAGCATGGTGGCGTCCAAAGGGAAGGAAGCTAGAGTAAAAGAGTCGCCAACAAGTTTTAGGAACTTGTAAACCGTTCACAGGGTGAAGGTTACACCCCTTAAGGATCCAGGAGATCGTTAACTCCAATAGGTTTGGAACCATGACTGGAAGTTTGTGGATGAAGGTACAAATCCAACCTAAAAGAGATTGAACCTGCCCTAAAAAGGCCTCTACTTTATTCTTCTCGTATTCATGTGCGCTTTCTGACTAACATACAAACGATAGGTTTACCCTAAACCTGTTTAATCTATGTTGGTTGAATATTAATGCACAAATAAAGCTATTATTGGCGATCACTTGAATTATAATCATATTAACCTAAATAAGATTATTAATAATCTTATTAAGCGTGATTACAAGTAAAAATTCCCTTTAAACCTGCAAGAGAGGGCGTGATCAAGAAATAACAATAATAATAAATATCAAGCAACAATAATAATCACGATCATCATAATAATCTCAATCTTAATAAAGCTTAATAATAATAGCAAGATCCTAGGCATGATACTAACAAGATTAATAACAAACCCTAGCATGTCACTAAACAATAAAGATCAAAGCTTTATCCCTAACATGATACTAACATGATATTAGGAAAGAAATAGGAAGCATCATAATAAAATATACATGATATTGGAAATTTTAATTAACCCTAAACATGATACTAGGAATTAACAAAATAATTTCAGCATGATTTCTATATCAAAAGATCGATAAAGCAATTAAAGTACTTACTTCGATGCCTCGTACCTCTTTCTAATAACAAAATACACACGCTAGTAACTTCAAGGAAAATAATAAATCAAACAAGTAAATTAAATAATAGAAATAGAGATTTGGGACCAAACCCTCAAAAATATTAAACCTTTCACGTCTAGGGCGAAGGCAACTTCGAACTTGGCTAGGTGTGTCTAGATCTAATGTATGAGGAATTTTGTGAGGAAAGGTTTAGAGAAAGAAGAGAGAGAGAAAGCTTCTAGCTTTTTAGAGAGAGAATAGAGAGAGATGATTGTTGTGAATAATGATGATTGTGGATGTTGAATGATTGTTGATTGTAGAAACAGTAAGATATGACCCTTATTTATAGAAAAAATAGCACGGGATCAAAGAAACTCATATTCCGAATAAAATACCTTCTGTCGCAAACGACAGGAATCAGCGCTAGAAGACAAGCTCGTCGCCAGGCGACGAAGGTTAGCGCCAGGCGACGAAAGTCAGCGCCTGGCGACGACACTGTCGTCTCGCGTTGGTTTAAAAGTCAACGTGCTTTTACACGCGTAATTACCTTTAAAACCGGTTACAAGTAATTATGCGTCCAAGGAGATTTAAAATCAGATTTAACATATTTTATTCGAAATAAAACATCTTTCAAAAATATAATTATCAATCCTAATCTTATTAGAATTAAAAAAAACCTTCTAGATATTCCAAAAGATCAAAATCAATCCTAATTACTTTAGGAATAATAATTAATAGGCCCTCCTCTAGATCATTGGGCCATATTTAAAATCATTAGGCCTAATTTAATTTAATCCATAACTTTCTAATAATTCATCGGAATCGTGCTTATAATATATCATTGGAAAGCTCTTTTCAAGCCCAATCCAACTACACTATTATTGGACCCTTATCATGGACCAAACCAAATTGGACTGGCTATTTTTATACAAAAAGAGTAAGAAAAGAAATATTCTTGAAAACAGAAAGAGAAATATTTTAATAAAAACATCCTCATCACTAGACTTTCCACACTTTCACCTCGTTTGATAATCAAATGACGTGAAAGGTATTCATCACTGGGTTTAGTTTTGGGGAGACACATTTGGGTGTTTACAGAAGCCCCCTCTTTGACTGAGTTTGGAGAAACGCAAGTTTCAAAAATGAAAAGTCAAAGTAGTGATAGGGACGGAGAATGATTCAGAATGTTCTGCGATCCTAAATAACTCTTGTAACTCCAATACCTGCAAACTAGCGTTAGTTAAAACAGATAAAAGAGTTAAGAAATGTGTATCTTGCACCGTCGAGCACACGTCTCTGGAGTAACCAATTTTGTTTGACGATCTCCCTCAAGCTAGGGGCTATCATCTGAAGACTGCTACGCTTGCAACTTCCTTCAATTTCTGCTGTGATAATCTTCCGCAAGCTAGGGAACACTATCGAAGATTGCTCCGCTTGAAATGATCTTATGCCGCTTTGTGACCATCTTTCGCAAGCTAGGGAACACGATCGAAGATAACTCCGCTTGAAGCCACCTCCTGCTTTCTGACAACCTTCCTCATCCTAGGGAATGCCGTCGAAGATAACTTCGCTTAAAGCCATCCTCAGTTTTCTGACAACTTTCCACATCATAGGGAACGTCGTCGAAGATAACTTCGCTTGAAGTCATCCTCAGTTTTGCGATGATATTCCGAAGAAAATTACGAAAGACCAACGCTAGTCGATCCTTAAAGCTCGCTTGAACTTTGCTGCTGTGATATTTCCGCGGTGCCAGTACGTCGGCGCATTTTTCTGCTTGTGAACCATTACGTCGGTGCCTTTTGCTGCTTATGAACCATTACGTCGGTGCTTTTTGATGAGCCAATGTTTAGGCGCTTCAACCTAAGTGAGACGATCTTTCATCAGGTCAATCACTTACTGTGATTGTAATCGAGCCGATTACTTAATCATGTCAAATTGCATATAGAGACTAACTGGCGTACCAAGGAGCCCGAAATTGCTGCATAAGGTCCGCATAGTCATTTATGAGGGCCATATATCCTGTCGCCGCACCAGTGCACGCCGGAACGCACTGTTGCCAGGATTTAGCTCTAGCGCACGCCGGAACGCACTCGTCGTTTGGCGTTGGAGTCGGGTTTTCATTTGCCGAGACTGCTGTTGCTGCTATTCGTTTTCGCTCAAAGCTTCAATTTGGTTGTTGTTGCTCGTTTGTCCACCAAATTCATTCAAATTTGTTGCAAATCAAAGCTTATCTCATCTATTTTTTCGGATCCATGTAAGTTTTTCTCAAACTTATCTCGTTTTTTTGCTGAATTCGGAGATGCTTATGCGCGATTATTCGAAACAATCGAACCCAATTATGCTTAATTCGCTTTATTTGTCGAATTTCATGCCTTGAAATTGCTTGATTATGTTTATATATCATGTTTAGAGCATTTTGAGACTTATTTTACTCAATTTGGTGAAGAGATGAGCAAATTGCCGTTGTTGAACCCTTTGAGTTCGTGAGAATAATGTAATTTATTTTTTCGTGTTTTTGCTAGCCATTCTTGTCAAAATTTTTCACAATACTTGCCATAGTATTGTATGAAATTGTTTGACTGCTGAAGCTTACCATTTATGCTCGGATTGAAATCATGCTCTGTTTTAGTACTACGTACTCTGTTTTTGCGAACAAAGTATCATGTGGCAAGGCGAACCTTATATACTGTAGAACCTTAATTTTCTGTTATTTTACATAACATAGCATTACTAGACGATGAGGTTCGAGTTCTCATCTAGGGAGGCTCATCGGGAAAATGATCCCATTGACGCCAGCGTAGGGACCTCTTCTACTCTAGGGAGGTTTCTAGAGTAGGACGAGCACACTCTGTACTTTGCGCCTGAGTTCCACATTTTAAAGCTCGTCCTACGAGGGATTCTCAGCGGGAGGGTCGGTAGCCATGGTTTTGGCAACACGACCATCGGGTCTTTTGTATGATACATACTTCTGCGACAACGTCGATCTGCACCTTCTGTGGGAGTCATGTGGCTTGACACCTCTGTTGCGAGCCACTCAGGCTATGTACTCTTTCGGACAGAGTCACTACGTAGTCCGAGCTTTGGTGGAGTTTTTTTGGGACACCACCAACATCTTTCATTTTCCTTGGGGTGAGATGACTATTACCCCTACTGACTTTAGTCTTATCACGGGATTGGAGTTCACTTCGGTCCCGCTTCCTTTCGATAGCGAGATCTCTGTCTTTTCTCATGAGGTACTAGAGCTGTTGGGCCCTATCACCATTCGGGTTTGTGCTGAGACTGATTCGACGCAGCTTAGCAGTAGATGCATTCGCCGGACCACGCTTGCGACGGCATTTCAGGACCATGTGACCACCCCAGAGCAACGGGTGCGCATTTTTGCTCTTATCCTATTTGTCAGGGACATTTTCTCCTGACAAAGGTAGTCGAGTGCTACTCTACTACCTGCCTGTTGTTCGTGACCTTACTTCAGTCAGGTCATATGATTGGGCCAGCTTGGCCTATGCGGACTTCCTAGTCGGACTGCGACTTTCTAGTCGTCATAGCTCCTTCGAGGGAGACATCGCACTTTCCAGCTTTTGGAGAGTCATAGAGGTACACTTTATTTCTTTTAAAGTTAGCTCTAGATCTATTTTGGCACTCATTGACACTTCTTTATCCCCGTAGATCTGGTTCTACGAGTACTTTCCGTCTCTTGCACCGGCGAGACCTTCACCTCGTGAGCTTCCCATTGCTGCCTGTTGGGGAAGCCGTCTCAATGACCAGGCTACTATTAGGCGCGTTTGAGATTTGATCCTCTCGGTATGTTCCTTAAATAATTGCCTTCTTATACCTTTAGTAGGATTTCATCTTATGAGCATGCACTTTGTAAGAGCCGGCCGTAGTGTTTCGGCCGTGGGCCGATTTTGACATTCCTGTGCTTGTTGCGTAATACACCGCTCAGCGTCGGTACTTCCAAGAGACGTATGATGCTGCGATCTATCTAGGCGAGAGAGTGGCCATTCAGCATTCCTCAAAGGCTTTTGTTGTCCCTGCTCGCCCTCCTCGGCATATATTCGATAAGACGAGGTTGAGGACTTTGGCGAGTAGGGCGCCAGAGGGCAAGCCTTGGCGGACGCACGCTCATCCGGACCTATGTTATTCGGAGTCACTGCTGCCGCTCTTGGCTCCACCACCTGTTTTTTGAGAGGGAGGAGAGGAGGTATTCTTTCTCTTGTGCATTCATCCCTTGTATAGCCCCCAAGTAGATACTAACAATTTGATGTTGTTTTTCCAGGACACTCGTGCAGAGTTCGTTCCTCCACCGGTATCCATTACCTATCAGGGGATGTATGGTTCGGTCAAGGAGATGATTCCACTGGCTCCTCCAGAACATCGTTTCATAGAGCAGTCTATTCCCCGGCATCAGATTTGGGTGAGTCATTTGTTCATTGTTTACTTATACATCTTTGACTGTTTCTGACTTTGTTCTCTTGATAGTTTACTCGCGAGGTGGTAATGAGGATGGCTAGGGGTTTGGACGCCTTTCGTTACCAACTGGTGAGATTGCAGGACCAAGCCTCATGTCGTCGTAACGACACTGCTACAGAGGTATTTCTCTTATCCTTTTCATATGTTTTTATTTGTTTATTTTTACATCAGACTTGATTTATCTTTGCAGGGGCAGCCTATTCCTCCGCCACATACTCGGACAAGACCCGAAGCTAGTAGAGAGAGATCCGAGTCTGGCTCGAGACGTCGTCGTACCTCTTCTGGTGGTCAGGGTGGGCTGTCGGAGACGGCTCCCACCGAGAGATCGAAGGGTTCAGGCTCTTCGTCTGAGGGTGCACTTGTTAGGCCGACAGGCCAAGGAGGCGTGACATCGGCTCCTATAGGGGGTGGTGGGATGTACGAGGTTGGCTCGTCGTCGTAGCAGCCTCAGGCGTTAGCGATTAAGCGTCAGGGTGAGCCTGGAGCTAGTGAGGAGCATACCCCACGATCTACATTATTTTTGTACGCTTTGGGAATTCCTCCCCATTTGCGTCCTCCAGCACCGTAACTGTACCTGTGTTTATTTTATTTGACTTGTAGGACTTTGCCAATTTGTATTATATGACTCAATGTTAGACGCGCTGTATATACGAACTTTATTATGTTTATTATATCTTTGCTTTTTTTTATGTGTATGTGAGTGTGTGAAAAAATGTTGACTAATTTTTGCGCAAAAAAATTTCCGTCATTTTTATTATTAATGGAGGGTATCCGACTTTCTCCCCAAAAAAGAAAAAATAAAAAATAAAATCTTGACTAATATAAGTCTAAAATTAATTAAGCTTAAATTAATCGAAAAAAAAAATGGTTGAAAGAAGTAAAAAAAAAATAAAGTCAATGTACAAAATCGAATCGTAATCGAAAAAATATGATTTACATAGCACGAAATAGCTGTCGTTGAAACGACTCTCTGTCGCTAAACGCTGACTTCGTCTCCAGACGCTGACCTCGTCGCCGGGCGACAGGCTTCGTCGCCAGACGCTGTCCTTGTCGTCTGGCGACACTCTTTTTTCTCTGAATCCTCTCGGAAAACAAACTGTACCAGTTTTGTCCATAAATAGCCCCCAAATTTGCCGAGTTTTGCATAATTCGAACAGATTAAAATAATAGTTATAGCTTTAATTCTCTTTAAGCAATCATGTCTAAAAGTTTTAGTGATTTTACTCGTGAGTGGTGCCGATCTTTGAGTGCTAAGGAGAGAAAAGAGCTTGATTTCTTTCATCTGGCAGATATTTATGGTATTAAGAGGGTAGACATGGATATAGATTTAATTCATATCGCCTTAGAATATTGGGATCCAAACACTCATTGCTTTATATTAGGCTATGATGAAATTAGTCCTTTACCAAAAGAATTTGGTGCCATTCTAGGCTTTCCTTCCATGGATCTTGCGGTAATTCCTAAAATGAGTGAATACTATTATAAAGATTTTGAGCGTTTCTATAATCTTAAAGACAGAGATCTAACAAATATTGTAGATGGTACTGTAGTAAATCTGAAAGAATTTGCACGCCATTACTTTGATAGACCATATTTTGAGTCTTTTCATGTTTATAGGAGGAGAGCTTTTCTCTTTTGCATGTTTAGCCAATATCTCCTCACTAGTGGAAATAATCGTGAGGGTCAAGCAATTTTAGTGTCTGTCATGGAACAAATTGAATTAGGGTGGAATCCAATGCCATTAATTGTTGGAGAGACTATGCTTAGTTTAGATGAATTAAAGAAAAATCCAAAAGCACCTTTTCGAGGCTCTCCAATTTTATTACAGATAGAAAAAAAATATTTTCAATTACATAAATAAAAAACATACATTTTTTTTATAGTAATACTAATTATTTGCATTGAATTTTTGCAGATGTGGCTAATGGAGAGGCTAGAATTAATTAGTCCTCCTGTCAATATTGAAAAGTATACACCAAACTGCTTTGTTAGGCGAAAGAAACGTTTTTCAATAAAGATAGGTCGCCGGGAGTGGAGCAAAATATTCGCCTCTTGTGATTTTGCTATCAAATGGATCATCCCTTGGTGGAAAATTGAGAAGATGGTTGGTGTCAACCAGCAACCCTTATGTCGTCTTCCAAGCTTATCCAAGTTGACTTTTTATTACCCTTGCAAAGTAAAAAGACAGTACGGCCTTGCTCAAACTATTCCTTCTAGAGATCTCCGTCGTCCTTATGAATTTCCTGTTTCACAAGAAGTAGGGAGATTTGATGCGTATTGGAGTGCTAGGCCATTATGGGAAGTTGTTACCCAAAAGGTTCCTCCTTTTTTATCTAAGGATGTGAAGCATTGGCTACTTGATAGGTCTAACAAGGACAAGAGGAAAGGTCAAAATAAAACCAATGTGAAGAATCGTCTGGGAGACAAGATAGCTCCTGTTAAGGAACGCTTAGGAGAAAAAGTTGAATTTAAAACTCCTATGATGCCTAGAAAGAAAGACACTACTAAAGGCAAAGAGAAAAGGAAAGCTGACTCTACAGAAAAGAAGATATGGGTAGAGAAGAAACATGGTGTAATGGCTAAGGGAGAAACTATTAACACCAAAATTGAATGCAGATCTTCTAAAGGATGCTTGCTAGCAAAAGTAATGGATGAGGAAGAAGAAGTTGACAAGAATTGGAAGAGAGCAAAGAAAGAGAAGAAAGATTAGAGCATTGCTTTACCTCCTACTTTTTAGAAAAATTTAATTTTTAAGTTGATTTATTTTTTAAGCTTTCATTTAAATTCCATCAATAATGGAATTTACTTTATTTTATTAATGCAATTTTCAGCTTTTTAAATTAAATCAACATTACATTATAATCTCCATTAATGCAATGAAAACACTTAATTATTTTTTTCTGAACATATTCGAGTGCGGAAGTCGAAAATTTCCGAAATACACCGAAATTCGCCCAGTTTAATGCGGAAAAATTTGAGTCTGTCGCCAGACGCTAGTCTTCGTCGCCTGGCGCTGTATTCGTCGCCAGACAATGCTGTTCGTCGCCCGGCGCCGTCTTCGTCGCCTGACACTGCTGCTGTCGGCCGACGCTGACATCTGTCGTCAGGGGACAACTTTTTTGGGATGCGTTTGCGGATTTTCGCGCTAATTACTCTGAGTTAATTTGTTGAAATGCGAGGTTCATAAAAATTAAAGTGGCCGCACCCTATAAGGGTTGCCTACGTATCCTTTCCTAAGGAATCAGGCCAAACGTAGCTCTCTTGAGTATCCTACTCAACTAATTATGGGTAATACTTCTTAAGTTGGTCAAGATTTGTCATGTTTGAGAACTCATTGCCATCCATATCAGTCAGTTTTGCAGCCCCTCCTGATAGGATAGTTTTGACAATATATGGCCTAGACTAAGTGGGTCTAAACTTGCCTCTTGGGTCTAAAACATTTTTCCTTAATGCTTTTAGCATCAAGTCCCCTACTTTAAAATATCTTGTCTTAACTTTCTTGTTGAAGTGTCTAGCCATACGAGTTTGATAACATTGAGTATGATGTAGAGCCTCTAGTCGCTTTTCATCAAGTAGAATTAGCTCTTCATACCTTGCTCTAGTCCATTCTACTTCATCGAGTTTACTTTCTCACACGATGTGTAAAGAAGGTATTTCTAGCTCTACAGGTTGTACGACATCCATTCCATAGACTAAGGAAAATGGCGTATTTCCTGTTGATGAGCGAATTAATGTGCGATAACCCCACAGAGCAAAGTGAAGTTTGTCAGGCCAATCTTTGTAATTTACTGTCATCTTCTCGATGATCGTATTTAAATTTTTATTAGCTGGCTCAACTGCACCATTTGCCTGAGGTCTGTATGGAGAAGACTGATGGTGTTTAATGCCATACTTTTGTAACAATTCTTCACATTCTGCTTGAAAGTGAGTTCCATTGTCACTTATCATTTCATGTGGGACTCCATATCGACAAATGATGTTTCTTTCGATAAAGAGTACTACATGTTTTTCAGTGAGTTTAGCATATGATTTTGCTTTAACCCATTTAGTGAAGTAATCAATTGCTACTAATATGTATTCTTGGCCTCCTGTTCCTGGAGGAGTAATTCTTCCAATAATATCTATTCCCCATGTTGAGAATGGCCATGGTGATGTATAAGTGTAGAGGAGAGACGGAGGAACATGTTGCAAATTAGCATATATTTGGCATTTGGGGCATCTTTTGACATATTGATGACAGTCCCTATTCATGGTAGTCCAATAATATCCTTCGCGCATTATCTTTTGGACTAGCATTTTGCCATTTACGTGTGTTCCACATACCCCTTCGTGGACTATTCTCATAACTCTTTGGGCTTCCTTTTTGCCTATACATAGAAGAGCTCGACCTTTAGGTACCCTTTTATGTAACTCTTCGTTAATGAGCACATATTGGGAAGCCAAAAGTCTTAAAGCTCGTTTTGCTCTTTTGTCAACATGGAGTGGATATTCTCATTTTGTGACGTAATTGAGGATGTCTGTATACCAAGGTTCTTCCTCTTCTTCTTCTTCTTGCGTTACTTCGTCATCCTTTATTGCTTGGATATAAGCCGATTTATGCCTTTTTTCTATTGTTAAGGGCATTTGCTCAATTTTCGTAGGAATCCTAACCATTGAGGCTAGTCTTGCCAAGGCATCAGCAAATTGATTTTCCTCTCTAGGTAGATATGTGTATTCTACCTTTTCCAATTGGTTTGTGAGAGTTTCCAGGTAGGTTTGGTAAGGGGCCAAGCTTTCACTCCTTACTTTCCATCTCTTGGAAATTTGATTGATGATCAACGAAGAGTCCCCAAAAATTTGAAGTTTCTTTACGCCCAACGCCAATGTTGTTTCGAGGCCTACCACGCATGCTTCGTATTCTGCAGTTTCGTTGGTAACGTCGAAGTCTAGCTTTATAAAGATTGGAACATGTTCTTCTTTAGGTGATACCAATAGTACTCCTACACCACATCTCTTTTGGTTTGAGGCTCCGTCGAAGTAGAGGGTCCACGTATCATCTTCTGTGACCATCAAGTCTTCGTCTGGAAAATCATTCTCATGTATAGGCGTGGAATCTTCTATGGAAAATCTGCCAAGAAATCTGAAAACACGGACCCTTTAAGAGCCTTTTGGGACATGAATCTTACATCGAATTGAGCTAGGTTGACTATCCATCTTGATATTCGCCCATTTAGTGTAGATTTCTCGAAGAGATATTTGAGTGGATCCATTCGAGATACTACAAAGACCGTATGAACGAGCATGTAATGTCTTAGCTTGGTTGTGGCCCACACCAATGCGAGGCACAATTTCTCAAATGGCGTGTAGCGTATTTCATACTCGAGCATTTTTTTACTTAGATAGTAGATGGCGTTCTCCTTCCTTCTACTTCCTGTGCAAGCATAGCCCCCATTGTCTCTTTGGTGACTGTTAAGTACAACCTAAGAGGGATTCCTAGGAGTGCTGGTGCTAATATAGGAGGATTAGCGAGATAGGCTTTGATCTTCTCAAAGGCTTTTTGACACTCATCGTTCCATATTACTGGCACATTCTTTTTAAGCTTTTTGAATATTAGTTCACATATTGTTATCAATTTAGATATGAACCTACTTATGTACTGCAAACGGCCAATGAATCCGCGAATTTGCTTTTCGGTTTTTGGGCGGTGGCATTGACATGATTGCTTTGATCTTGGTTGGGTCTATCTCTATTCCTCTAGAGCTAATGACGTATCCCAAGAGTTTTCCTGAGGTGACTCCAAAAGCACACTTGGATGGGTTCAACCTCATGTTGTATTTCCTTAACCATTCAAAGAGTTTTCTTAGGGCTACCAAATACCTTGGGTGATCCTTTGATTTCACAATCATGTCATCTACATAGACTTCAACTTCCTTGTGCATCATGTCATGGAGTAAAGCAGTTTCTGCTCGTTGGTAAGTGGCACCCGCATTTTTCAACCCGAATGGCATCACCGTGTAACAGTAAGTGCCCCAAGGTATTATGAACGTTGTTTTCTCCATGTCTTTTTCTGCCATGAGGATCTGATTGTACCCTGCGTATCCATCCATAAATGAGAGAAGTGCGTTGTTTGATGTATTATCTACTAGAATATCGATGTGTGGTAAAGGGAAGTCGTCCTTTGGACTTGCCTTATTTAGATCTCGATAGTCGACCCACATTCGTACCCTTCCATCCTTCTTCGGAACTGGGACTACATTTGCGACCCATTCGGGGTATCTGGATACCCTGATAAAACCTGCTGTTATTTGTTTTTGTACTTTTTCTTTTATTTTAAGAGCTGCGTTGGGTTTCATTCGACGTAACTTTTGTTTTACAGGTTTCATTCTTGGAATTAATGGAATTGTGTGTTGACCTATTTCTCTATTAATGCCTGGCATCTCTTCATATGACCAAGCGAATACATCGATGAATTCTTTTATTAGATTAATAAAATCGGTTCTTTCATCTTTATTATGTGTTAGTCCCATTTTAACTTCTCTTTTAATGGTTGAATCTTTTGAGATGTCAACCGTTTCAATATCCTCAATTACCGGTGTTTTATTTTCAAGTGTTTCCATTGCTTTAATTATTTCTTTGTCACTTTCATTTTTAGTTAAGCAATGCTCATCATCTTGAGTTAAAGAATGCCACGAGGAGTAAGCAAAAGAAGACATGTTATTGAATTCAGAAACCATTACATCGAATAAAGTTATGTCCGTTGGGACTTGATTATTAACTATTCTAGAGGAAGGTGCTAAGGAAGAAGAACTAGTAAAGAGTGTTACGACTAAAGATTTAGAAGACTCGATAGGGGAAGACTCTGACTCGGACTCTGACTCAGACGATTCATCAAACATTGGTCCTTGTTCGGTTGTTATGGAGATCTTTCATCCACTTGGAGTAGTCACCTTCACAGTCTTTTGCCATCCTTGGACTAAACCCTCTGCTGGAGTAATAAGTTTGGAGGCCGGGATCAAAGTTATCACTCTGTTGTACTATTTGAATGAGCAAAGAATTGTCTTCGATATGCGTTGGATCATTCTTCTCATACCCAAAGAGAAGTCCCATGACATTAAACTCAAAGCATGGGGGTGCTTTCTCTTTATGAATGGGAGTTGGGACATCATCTAGAAAATTACAATCCAAAAATATTTCGAACCCAGGTTGTCTTATCCCATTCTTGACAAAGGGTTCAGGGAATTCGTGGCATGGATAATCCTCTCCCTATTTTATGAATTGTCCATTTAGGGTAAGAGGATATCGATCCATTGGGATTTCTTTCTTTTGAGTACGAGCATTCCTACGTGCATTAGCTTTTTCCTGGGCTCTCTTAAGATCTTCCGAAGTCGGTTCAAAACCAAGTCCAAAAGTGTCCAATTTAGGGAGGCCAGGTAGTCCTATTTGCTTTGCTATCCCTTTCTTCTTTCTGAGGGTCATTCCAGGAAAGTGTCCCTGTTTCTTGTGGATAGCGTTTACCGTCATGTTAGAGTGGAGGTTGTAAGGAAGAGGGGTCCTTTCATCCTCCTCAATTAAGGAGACTTCTTCGTGAAAGCCCCACAAGTCTTCATCATCTTCATCATGCTCCACATTTATGATAGGATTCTCGATAGCCTTGATTCTCATTGGTGAAGCATCAATTGTGACAGGGATTCCTCCAACTATAGCCTTCACTTGCTGATGAAGGGATGAAGGGACGGCCTTTAGGTCGTGAAGCCAAGGGCGTCCCAACAATAGGTTGAAAGAGGCTTTAATGTCTACCACCTGAAAAGTAGTGGCATGTTCTATGACTCATGCCGTTACATTCATGGTGATAGTCCCAAGAGCTTGGCGGCGAGTGTTTTCATAGGCTCTTATTCCCTGTGTTGACGGAGACAAGTCTTCATCTTTTATCCCTAACATCCTTGCAGTTCGGAGTGGACAGACATTAATTGCTGATCCATTATCTACAAGAGTCATTGGGACATTCATTCTCTTGCAGATTACCGTGAGATCTAATACTTTATTATGCTTATCACCTTCTGGAGGTAAGTCTTTGTCAGAAAAGGTGATCAAGTTAATAGGACTAGGAAGATCACTTGTGAGAAAGTTAACCAATCCCTCAGGAGTGGTTTCAGAATCTATTCCTATTTTGTCCAAAGCATTCATTACTGCCAACCTATGTTGATGGGATGTAGCTAAGAGTTTCCATACATTCATGTCAACTTTAGTCTTCTTTAATTGTTTGACAACATCGTTGTCTTCTATAATGGGTATGGGAACTTTCTGAGTAGTAGGGATAGGTTGTTGCACGTAACGGGAGGTTGTATTCTCCCGGATCTTGTGAGAACATCTATGGGTGAATCTTCTTCATCCCAAATGTCTTCCATTGGATATATTGTGGAAAGTGGGGTCTCTTCCATATCTTTAAGGTAGACGTCTTCATCGTCACTGTCCCAAACTCCATTAATGGTAGCATCTTTCTCTTGTGGAATTTGGACTATCTTTTTATCATCAATCAGTTTCTGAATTAAATCCTTAAATTAAAAACAGTGTTCTATTGTATGTCCCCCTGACTGATGATGTTGACAATAGAACCTATCCGTCCTCTTTAATGATTCAAATGGTCTTGGTTTGAGAGGTTTAATCTTGCCACTCTCGGAGAGCATTTTGAACATATTCGCATAGGTGGTCCCAATTGGAGTGTAGGACTTATGGCTCCTTTTAGGTGTTTCAACTACTTGAAGAGAGAATAGTTAACTCGTAGTTGGTGCTACCTTTTTGTTGACATGTTTCTTTCGTTCTTGTTCTGTGCGTTCAAGAATCCTTCTACACATGCCTACGAATTTCTCTACCGAATATACGAGGAGCAATATATCTTCTTTAGTGGGCGGTTGTTGCTTTGGGGACGGTTCACTCATGGCGTCGAAGAATACTTCTTCTTCTTCTTCAAGGGCATGAGTTTCTTCGACTGGTTTGATCAAGGATGAGGGATCAACATAACCTTCCTCATTAGAGATAGCCAAGGAGTCAGAAAGTGGGGCACTGTTGATGCTTGGCTTCTTACTTGCAGGAGGCACTGGGAGTTTATTGTTGTCGATCAAGTCCTGGATAGCTTCCTTTAGCTTCCAGCAATTCTCAGTAAGATGGCCCCTGCCTTGATGGTATTTGCAGTGTGCATTGGGGTTCCAATTAGCCGTCCTTTTTTCGACTGGTGGATCCCCAAATGGTCCAATAGGAGTTATAAGACCTTTTGCATGAAGACGGTCAAATACGGTGTCATAACTCATACCAATAGAAGTAAAGTTTCTCCTAAATGGTTTCTTTTGTCCTAGATTATTCATAGTGAGGACTTCATTCAGATTAAAGGTGCTAACATTGTTTAAAGTGGGTGGTGTTGGAAGAAGAAGGATTGTCGTTCCAGCCACTGTTGGAGTTAGTGTTAGCAGCTTTTTGCTTTGCAAGGTCGTCTTTATTAATCCAATGTCATAGACGACCTTGAAAGTATTCAAGTTGCTTTGATACTTGAGATGTTTAGAATATTTTTCCTGGAGATTCTTTATGAACAATCTCACCGATTCCTTTTCAGTCGGTACCTCAATCATCTTAGTAGAGGTTTCCCTCCACTTATTAAAGAAAGAAGTAAAACCTTGATTCTCTTTTTGTTTAAGTATCTCAAGTTCCCTATAATCAGTTTCAACTTGAATATTACACTTGTACCAATCAATAAAAGCATTTACAATGGCATCCCAAGTAGAAGTGTTCTCCCTGTCAAGGGAAAAGAACCATTGTTGACAAACAGTTTCGAGTGATAAAGAAAATAGTGTATGAAAAATTTTCTTATCTATCCCTTTAATGTTCATTATTGTCTCGAACGCTCTTAAGTGAAAGTAAGGATTTTCTGTTGCCTTAAATTTAGGGATGTCACTGGCATTAAACTTCTGCGGAAGAAGTTCCTTTTCCAATGAGACCCCTTGTGAGCTAATGCCCTGGAATCTATAGTCATTGGATATTTTGCTCAAGTTCTCTTGCATGAGCTCCATTTGTTGTTGCCTCACAGGGTCGTTGACTTGAAGAGCTATATTCTTCATCAATTCAGTTAGGTTGGCTACATCCTTTTTTAGTTCATTAACTTCTTCTTAAGACGCCATGATCTTCTTAGCTTTTCTTTTCCTAGTGATGGGTTTATCAAAAAGGAGTAACTGAACGAAAGTATTGTCTTTGATTAACCGCCCTTCCTTTCTTGACCAAACGCTGTAAATTAAATCATTTATTTGTTTTAATGACTTGACTCGAATTTGACTTTGACTTTATTGATTTTAAAAAAAAACAAAAAAAAAGCAAAAATAGGGTGTATTTTCGAAGACCAAGTAAGGGTTTAAACAAGTATGGTTTAATTGGAGGATTAATATCCGACTTACCCCCCTAAAAAAATGACGAAAAATACGCGCATACAAAACTCTCTAGACATGGTCAAAATGTGACATATTATGTGTGTGCTTTAATAGTGAATGTGAGTGACATACTTTGACTCTTTTGTGAGACCATGGGACTATATGCCTAGACTCGATTAAGGACTGAACATGATTACTGTCATTAATAAATTGATTAAATCATTTTAGCAAATTGATTAATCAGACTCGTCGTGAAGACTCGAGCAAAACTACAGGCTGTCGTCAGACGACAATACTGTCGCCAGACGCTAGGGGTCAGCGCCAGACGACGAGATCGTCGCCTGGTGCCAATTGCTAGCGTGTGGCACCAGTGTCTAGATCTTTGCGCCATTATGGAACATCAACCTGGGACTGTTTCTAGTATTTTGCTCTAAAGGGACTAGCCTAAAAGTCGTACTAAGTCATGTTTGATCAATTTATTAGACTTTAATCATTTATGATTAATTAGCAAATTCCTTTAGTCATTAATTAATTTATTTAACTCATTCACAAGTCCAACAAATGGTTAGGGGAAAAAAGATATAAGATATGCACAACAAATAATGCACAAGTAGTCATATAGTCACGATATGATGCAATGAGTTTGCAACCTAATTATGGCTCTAGTTCTCTAAAGTTCGGGATATGAGTTAGTCAAAAAGGGTCCATGGTTATGAGTCCAGATGCACCGCACGAAAGCCTTACCTTTGGAAGGGTTGGTGCGTGTGGATGGGACCCCGCAAGTTAAACTCGCTTCCATGGTTTGGTGAATTCAACAATCTCGGATGTACCCTTCGTTGCCAGGAGCGTTCGATTGGGTAGATGGAGCATGAATTCCCAGAGGGTTATGGCCATATGTAGAACACATATGGGTTTCAGAAAAAAGGGAAAAACTCAATCAGGAAGTAAAATCGAGCAAACAGTACTAGAAAACTAGTCGAAACAAGAAGGTAGATTTCTGGCTCGGTATTGGAAAAATTCGGCGCGAGAAAATAGCGTCTGTCGCCAGACGCTGGTATTGTCGCCAGACGACAAGACTGTCGCCAAGTGTTAGCGCCATCGTTTGGCGCTGACGCTGTTTTCTCAGCGCTAATTCCTACATGCCTCGGCAGCTTTCTGTTCTTAAATTTTCCAGTTTTATTCGTAGCATTATTTCGACTTTAGTTATGAAAGATATTTCCCTAAATTCCTACGTGTAAAAATCCTATGCTTATGATGCATTTCGGATGGTCTTTCCAATGTGGACCTTTTTACGCATATGCCACAATGTTAATCAAAATTACGCACATAAAATACTAAGAACTTTTCGAGTCTCATCCACTCATTCTAAATCATTGCAAAAATAAATTTTAGGAATTAAAATAGAAATCTGTCCCCAATGTAGTCGCCAAAAAACTATAGGGAATATTTCAAGCATCCCACACTTGAGCCCCACTGTGATAATACACTCAAGCAAAGTGGCGTCCAAAGGGAAGGAAGCTAGAGTAAAAGAGTCGCCAACAAGTTTTAGAAACATATAAACCATTCACAGGGTGAAGGTTACACCCCTTAACGATCCAGGAGATCGTTAACTCCAATAGGTCTGGAACCATGACTGGAAGTTCGGGAATAAAGGTACAAATCCAACCTAAAAGAGATTGAACCTGCCTTAAAAAGGCCTCTACTTTATTCTTCTCGTATTCATGTGCGCTTTCTGACTAACATACAAATGATAGGTTTACCCTAAACCTGTTTAATCTATGTTGGTTGAATATTAATGCACAAATAAAACTATTATTGGCGATCACTTGAATTATAATCATATTAACCTAAACAGGATTATTAATTATCTTATTAAGCGTGATTACAAGTACAAATTCCCTTTAAACCTGCAAGAGAGGGCGTGATCAAGCAATAACAATAATAATAAATATCAAGCAACAATAATAATCACGATCATCATAATAATCTCAATCTCAATAAACCTTAATAATAATAGCAAGATCCTAGGCATGATACTAACAAGATTAATAACAAACCCTAGCATGTCACTAAACAATAAAGATCAAAGCTTTATCCCTAACATGATACTAACATGATATTAGGAAAGAAATAGGAAGCATCGTAATAAAATATACATGATATTAGAAATTTTAATTAACCCTAAAATGATACTAGGAATTAACAAAATAATTTAAGCATGATTTCTATATGAAAAGATCAATAAAGCAATTAAAGTACTTAATTCGATGCCTCATACCTCTTTCTAATAACAAAATATACGCGTTACTAACTTCAAGGAAAATAATAAATCAAACAATTAAATTAAATAATTGAAATAGAGGTTTAGGACCAAACCCTCAAAAATATTAAACCTTTCACGTCTAGGGCGAAGACAACTTCGAACTTGGCTAGGTGTGTCTAGAGCTAATGTATGAGGAATTTTGTGAGGGAAGGTTTAGAAAAAGAAGAGAGAGAGAAAGCTTCTAGAGTTTTAGATAGAGAATAGAGAGAGATGGTTGTTGTGAATAATGATGATTGTGGATGTTGAATGATTGTTAATTGTAGAAACAGGGAGATACGACCCCTATTTATAGAAAAAATAGCACGAGATCAAAGAAATTCATATTCATAATAAAATACCTCCTGTCGCAAACGACAGGAATCAACACCAGGCGACGAAGGTCAGCGCCAGGCGACGAAAGTCAGCGCCTGGCGACGACGCTATCGTCTCAAGCTGATTTAAAAGTCAGATTTAACACGCGTAATTACCTTTAAAACCGGTCACAAGTAATTAAGCGTCCAAACAGATTTAAAATCAGATTTAACATATTTTATTCGAAATAACACATCTTTTAAAAATATAATTATCAATCCTAAAATTATTTGAATTAAAAAGAACCTTCTAGATATTCCAGAAGATCAAAATCAATCCTAATTACTTAGGAATAATAATTAATAGGCCCTCTTCTACATCATTGGGCCATATTTAAAATCATTAGGCCTAATTTAATTTAATCCATAACTTCCTCATAATTCATCGGAATCGGGCTTATAATATATCATTGGAAAGCTTTTTTCAAGCCCAATCCAACTACACTGTTATTGGACCCTTATCATGGACCAACCAAATTGGACTGACTATTTTTATATAAATAGAGTAAGAAAAGAAATATATTTGAAACCAGAAAGAGAAATATTTTAATAAAAACATCCTCATCACTAGACTTTCCACAGTTTCACCTCGTTCAATAATCAAATGACGTGAAAGGTATTCATCACTGGGTTTGGTTTTGGGGAGACACATTTGGGTGTCTACAAGTATGTTTTGAAATTACACAAAAACAACAGATCGGCAGATCGTAGCATGTTTTACAAGATCTACAACAATTATATCATCATTTCAAGTGCAAGAAACAACAAGGAACAACAAGAACACCATTTCACGCACAAAGTAGTACCAAAATTTGTGATTTGCTCATTTCTTCACCAAATCATGCAAACTTGGTTTTAAATTGCTCACAAACCAACATACATTCATATACAAGCTAGTTCATGGCAAGAATTTCAACATAAAAGCTCAAAATCAAAAAACCCCCAATTTGATTTTTCAAGGGTTTACATGCGAAAATCATCCATGTACAGCAAAATTCGAAGAGAAACTCGAAAAAACTTACATAGATCCTTTTTTGAGGTTCGAAAATGAGGAACTTTGCAAGAAATTTGAGCGAAAACGGTGAAGAATCGAGTGAGAAAAGCTCGAAAAACTGCGGCAGCAATGGGGAAATAGAGAACTCGAGCAAAAGCAAAATGAAGTGAGGAAGAAAGCACGCCTTTAAGTTTTGGAGTTCCTCTCTAAGTTTCCCAATGCTGCTTTGTCACCCATGATTGGACTAGTACGCAAATGTGGAAGATGAACTAGTAATGTGTATCACGAGAAATTAAGCGTGTTCACTTAAACCTTTTCTGCCAAGCATTCAGACAACGATCAAAAGTGAAAATGATTGTTTTTTTTAGCCCTTGTAATACGAATTCACTATAAGAAAGTTTGTTGATGAAAAAATGTCAAAAAATTCACGAACAATGGAATGTTATGATTTGTGTTGACTTCAACAAGGTAATCATTTAAGGATTTTACTTTAAATGAATTGTTTTCGGAAAAGGTAGAAGAGAAAGAAAAGGAATGTAGATTGACATGCTCATCAAAATTTTAAGAAATATTGGTCAACTTTAGTACACTCCTTATAATGATCAAAATAATATGGTATTTGTTGATCATTTAGATTACAATAGAAATCTTTATCCTTTTTTTTTTTTCATTGTGATTCTCATATTGCTCATCTTTAAAGGATAGTATATTACTATTTTCTTAAAAAGAATGATGGGCTCCAAATTTAAAAGCCAAGAATTAATTAAATCATTTTTTTTTTTGGACGATTTCTTGATTTTTTTTTGTTCATTTTTTTTTCTGAGGCAATCATCCTAAGTAAGGTTCTCGGGATTTTCTTTTTAAACCATAGAAGAGGTAAATAAATTATGCTCTTAGGTCAAGGTTGACTAATTACAACTAATAGATGATGACCATGAAAATAAGCACGTTTAAGAAGATGCAAACTTCTAATAACGAACCTTATGAAAAGTAATGTCATTAGTTCGATTATAAATTACGTAAATGAATCATCATAATCGAAAACAGTATCGCGCGCAATTTTCAGTCTTGCGCTAAGGTGGAAAGTGCAACTTCGAGAGTAACGCCTACCACACGCAGTTTTTTTTTTTACGAAAATGCAAAAAAAAAAAAAAAAAAAAAAAAAAAAAAACGTTAAAAGTTTTTTCTTATAAAAAGGAAAAAAAAAAGAACGATTAAAGATTTTTTTTAAAACGAAAAGAAGAACAATTAAAAAAAACAACTAAATTAGACAACATTGTTAGCCAAAGAGATATTATTAGCACCAACTTAACGATTAACCTTGAAACGGTAATATCATTTTCTTCGTATAACATTGCTCGTAACGAGTCAAAGTCAACGTTGAACAGTGGGCGCGCGCAAGACATAGAGTTGCGGGGAAGGGCTTGTAACGAGTCCAGGACTTGCGCATGGAGGGCGTGCACAACTTTGATAGTTTTTTTTTTTTTCGAAAACCGAAGTACAATTATTTTTTTTGTTTCTTTTTTTTTCGTCGAACCACATTTTTTTGCAAATTTTTTTTTAATATCTCTAGGTAACAAGTTGAAATTAATTAGACATGAAGCACATATTCATGTAGTCACATAAGCACATAAAAGGAACCGTTAAAGCATACAATGCTACTCTAAGGTCAAGGCTTGGGTGTCCAAAGGTACCATATCTTAAGGGACGATGCACGAATTAATCACTCAACGTGTTGACCCATGACATAGCCCTCCCAACATTTTTTTGGCGATATGGGTGGGATGATTGTTATTGATTTCGGGATAGAAGCCTAGTGTTGGCAACCCCTAGTCAATAAGCCAATCCCCAATGGTTAAAGTGTGCTATGATTATGCATGATGCAATGTTGCTTGTTTGGCGTTTACTTTTGTGAAAAAGGAAGATATTATGCGTTCAAGTCTCGCTCTTTAACTAGAGATTATCCAATTCAAGTTAATTCTCGTTACAACCCAAAGGTAACCTATTGTTGGAAACCTTGAACCATAATTAAAAACTAATCTTGTAACCTCTAAGTCCCAAGTGGAGTCACCACTGTAAGGAGGGTGTGCCCATCGTAGGGGATCATTCTCCTTAAATGCCCATGGCCCTTTAAAAGCCTAGGACTTTACACTTTTTAGGGTGTTTTAGGATTTGAATTCCTGACTGTTCGGGAGACCTTTAAATTAGAGTTATTCATATCATTATGCTTTTTTATAAGAAACTAGTAAGGAGTTGCCAATGACTTTTAGGAAAACTCATAAACCTCGTTCATGCCTTTCTCCCAAGTAGGGTTCAAAGGATATTTAGCATGAATCATAAGTTTATCCCCTGCCCAAATTGGTCTACGTGTACCAGAAATGAGTTCGGGAGCAAGGGTACTAAAATAACGGTCCCTTTTAAGGGGGAATCACTATTCTAGGCCTAATGCGGCCTCTACTAGCTCTTCTTTTTCACAATTTCATTACCAAACAATATATGCAACGTGGCTCCTATAAACTAAGTTAGTTGATTTTATTTACTAGCATTAATCACGTAGGAATTACATTGAAAAAGTCGTTATTCTTTTGTTATTCAAATTCATGAAAAGAACAAGAAAAAAACAATGTTCGCCTTGACTTATATGATAAAACAATTAATTAATTATTCAAATTCTAGTCTTGATTAACACAAGAATGCTATGTGAATTAAATTAATTAAAATTTTGTTTAAAGTGTACAAGAAAAACTAATTAATCAATTAAAGTTATTTAAACAATAAAAGAAAAGTGATTTATCTAAGTGCTCAGGAAACTAACCGTTCTTCTTTGATGTTAAATCTCCGTTCATTGCGTTTATGGACTTTGTTACTTCTTCGTACCTCCAAGGACTTCAATGGAATGTATTAGGTTTGAATAGTATTTAGGAAGAAAGGAGAAAAGTAGTATGACAGTATGAGAAATTAGGGATTCACGAATGCTAGGGTTTAGAATTCTGATTTTTCCCGTCCTCTTTAGGATTGAACGAAGACCCCTATTTAAGGCGTAGGAATCTAGGTTTCGGGTTTTAGAGACGCGCCGTTAGGTGGCGCTCACAACTCTCTGATTCACGCTGGGTGTCGTGCGCATGTTACTGACTTGCGCGCACAACTTACTGAGTTGCGCTCGGTGCGGTTTGCCTTATACGAAAACGCGTTTTTAAAACTCCTATAACTTTTGATTGCAAAGTCGGATTAAAGCGTGTGAGATATAATTGGAAATCTATGAATGTCTACTAACTAATGCCGATAGAATTAGGTTGAAAACTATTATGGATCAATAGATATGACCGTTGGAGTGCAAGGGTGTCGGTTTTAGGGCCCAGTTTAGTGTTTTGATCATAACTTCTTCGTTTTAACTCAAAATTGGGCTTATAATATACCTTTGGAAATCTCTTTGAAAGGGGTATCCATTTGTATAGGCCTTTCATAGAAATTTTATGGTTGTTTTATGTGATTGGCTCGGTTTGTAACAGTGTAAGATCCATTTGATCTAATCATTGCGTTTGACGCATTTGGGTTCGTTAACAATCAAGTTTAAACATGTATGAGCACGTTTTAGGCCTAATTAGTAATCGGACAAGGCTCTAAGTTAAATTGGTCTCAAATGTGGTTTTTAACTTACTTCATAATGCATTTTGTAGTCCATAAACACATCAACTTTAATCTAGCATGAAGAACGAGCTTTTATAACATCATTGCACTTCCTGTCGGGACAGAAGGCCAAAAGTAGGTGTCTATAGTGCGTAATTTATGCAATTTTCAAAATTAAATGAAAATCTTGAGTGATTTTTACCAAAATTCAAAAAAATTTAAAAAGTTCAAATAGCAATAAAAGTGTGCAAAAGGGCAAGTGTTCCAATGTCTTTGATATGAACATGTCTCGGATTGCGTCTTTTATCGATTGCTCGGCAGTGTGCTTGAGAAACATGGTTGCCAAGTGAGTGATAGATCGCATGATTGGGATTGCCCACACTTATCCAAACAAAATTCAATAAAAATCCAGAGTAAAAAAATAAACAAAATAAAGTTCAAAAGTCAGAAACCTCAAGCATAAAAAAACCAAGATTCAAATGCAAGATTGCACACCTTTGGGGCTTACTTTAGGTCTTGAGCTTTTATCCTTTCTTCTTCAACCTTTAGCCTAACACTGTTACAACCCTTCAAAACACCACTTTGAGGTGTACACATACTTGTGCAAGGTTCAGCTAGATCTACATTCGACCTAATTCCTAATGGAGACGTAAGCAACCTCACATTGGGGTGCAGCCGTAATAAAAATGCATTCATATTCATACATGATCATATCAAGGAATCTCCAATGCTCATTCCTATCCATTTAGAGCTAGACTTGGGGGCTTAATCCCTACTTCATTAGCCTACCCAGCCTAAGAGTCACCATCATTTGGCTCATGTTCTAAAAATATTTCTCCACACCCTTAGCTTTTCCAGCCTAACATTAGTGTCACTTTCACACACGTCACACATACATAGCCAAATAATCCTTCCCTTAGGAACCCTTTGTCATGAAATCTTAACACAACTTTGAAGCACACCTTGTCATCTTAGAGTCATTCATTACTCATAACCATCATTGCATCACAAAGTATGAAGTGCTTAGCCTCCGTGCCTAAGTTACCCAAATACATTCATCAATTGAGATAGCCTAGGATTATCAATCCTTGCATCATCAGATACCACATCAATGCAGGCACTTGATTAAGCTCATTCAACATGCACCATCGCTTGATTCATTCTTTTCATCTCCTTTTCCATTTTGAGGAAGTTCAAAAACTTCGTTTTCACCTACACTTCACCTTGATTCATTTTCACGTTTTTCTTTTTCGGGAGAAAGCCGGTACCCTCCACAAAAATGAAGAATTTTTTTTGCTTTTCTGCATTTTCAAGTAACACGAGCATAGTTGAGTCATGTCGTTTCATCACATTGAGTCGAGTCTACACATCGAGTCGTGTCATACCACATCGAGTTGAGTCTGCATATACGTGTCATATCAAAACACATTGAGTCGCACAATGAGTCAAGTAAAACCAAGCCTTGGGTCAACCTCAAGAAATTTATAAACATGAGCAAAGTTCTATAGTCCAAAATATAGATGTAGGTACACTAAGTCCTTAACGGACGAGCAACCTTTACAAAAGATTCGAAGCAATTTGATTGAGCACAAATGAGAAAAATACGAGCAACCCCGGAAAAAGGAAGAAGAAAGGGTTTAAATCCGGAAAAATGCAAAAATATCGCGACGCGATGCACCCATTGCGACGAGATGAGATCGGGAGTTGCACAATGCGTCTTTAGTTGCTAGCGATGGACTATATGGGTCCTGTAAATGGATAATGTAGTCCACATTTAAGTGTACTGTCAAAGCTTTTTGGTACAACATTTAGCCTCTAAGTGATTGATTTGATTAGTAATCGGCTCGATTACAGTTTTGATTGATGATCGACCTGATGACGATCATATTTTGATTACACATTGAGAGAAAATCTTTGAAATTACACCTTTGATTAATAATCAGCCCGATTACAACTTGATTGATGATTGGCCTGATGACGACCACATTATTGATTGAATATTGATTGAGTACATTTGAGAATCGATTGAGAACATTTGAGTAGTGATTGATTATGATCACTAAGAATTCCTAGGATGGAATATTTCTACGTAAATCAATTTGAAGACTCAGAGAATCTTAAGATATGGTTCTTACGATGAATTTTCCAAAGCTGGAAAGGTTTACTACTTCTCGGAGTAAAGATAAGAAAATTTGAAGACTTGAGATGAAAGAGTTTTCGATAGGGTGCTCTAAGATTAAAGGGTTTGTAAATTAATTTGAGAAGAGCGGTTTGATATGAAGTGGTCTTTGATAGCTTTTGCTATGATTGGGGAGGTTATAATTTTATTTGAGAAGGGCGGTTCAAGATGAAGCGGTCTTCTATAGCTTTTGCTATGATTGGGGAGGTTATCATTTGATTTGAGAATAGTGGTTCGTGATGAAGCGGTCTTTGGTAGCTTTCGCTATGATTGGGGAGGTTATCATTTGATTTGAGAGGAGCGGTTTGAGATGAAGCGGTCTTCAATGATGTTCACTATGATTGTGGAGGTTGTCACTTTGATTTGAGGGGAGCGGTTCGTGATCAAGCAGTCTTCAATAGCTTTTGCTATGATTGAGGAGGTTATCATTTGATTTGAGAAGAGTGGTTCGTGATAAAGCAGTTTTCGACGGCGTTCACTTTGATTGTGGAGGTTGTCACCTTGATTTTAGTAGTTTTTCACGTGATGCGGTAATCTTCGATGGCTTTCACTAAGATTGTGGAGGTTGTCAAACTAGATAAATTTAATTCAACACGATGTCACCCAGAGGCGTGTGCTCGACGGTGCAAGATACGCGTTTCTAACTCCTTTATTTGTTTAACTAACGTTGGTTTGCAGGTATCAGCGTTACAAGAATGATTTAGGATCTCAGAACATTCTGAATCATTCTCTGTCGATCTACTTTGACTTTTGTTTTCGAAACTAATGTTTCTCCAAACTCAGTCAAAGTGGGGGCTTTTGTAGACACCTTATTATGTCTCCCCAAAACCCAAACCCAGTGATGAGTATCTTTCACGTCTTTGATCATCGAGTAAGGTGAAATGTTGAAGAGTCTTGTGAATTTCTTCTTTTCTAATCCCCTTTCTAAAAATGTTTTAACTTAAAATCATTCATTTCGTGTCCTATTTATGAAAAATATCCAATTCAATTTATTTTGGTCCATAATCTGGGTCTAATAATTATGTAGTTGAATAGGGTTTGAAATGAGCTTTCCAACGATATATTATACGCCCAAATCCGAGTTATAATGAGGAAGTTATGGCCAAAATACTAAACTGGGCCCAACCCGAACTTTATATATATGCAGACCCAATGATCAAGTGGAGGGTCTATTAATCTTAAATTATAATTCTAAAATCATCAGGATTTATCTTAAGCATCTAGAGTTAACTAGAAGGTTGTTTTGAGTCATAAATCCATTAGGATTAATTATTACCTTCTAGAATCTTCTAAAAGGTTCCTTGTTTTGAAAAGATAATGATTAAGAATTTTATTTCGGATAAAACATGTGTTTTTAATAGTTGTAATTCTGATAAAATAAGGATAAGTACGAATATTCAACTAACCCAATTTGATTAGAAGTCGGATTCCGTACGAATCTTATCTTCTGAAAACTATCGCATAGCAATATTCCCATCGCGACGCGATGAATCCATCGCCACGCGATGAAAGTTGTTTTATTCATGATGGAATTTAGATCGTTTTTTTATCTTTTCGGTCGTTTTTTTCTCTATAATTAGGGTAGATTTCCTCCGTTTTCATTCACCAACAATCATCATCTCTTCTCCTCTTTAATTTAAAGCTTTTTCTTTCTTTCTCTCTCTTGATCTTCTAAGACTAGCCTAAACACATCACAAACACACACCATACGTCCTTTGCGAGACTCTAATACACCAAGCCAAGCTCGAAGATGCCTTCGCCCACGACATGAAAGGTTGATATTTCTGAGGGTTTGGCCCAAATCCATATTTCAATTATTACTTAAATTATTGTTTGATTTAATATTTTATTGAAGGTTACTAATGTGTGTATTCTTTTAATAGAAAGGAGTACGAGGCTTCAAAGTGAGTAATTCAATTGCTCTATTCCTTTAGAAAGCATTCTTAGAATAATATTATGATTCCTAGTATCATGTTATGATGCTTTTATTGCTTTCTAGTATCATGTTAGGGTTAAAGCTTTGATCCTTATTATTTAGTGACATGCTAGGATTTGTTATTAATCATGTTAGTATCATGTCTAGGATCTTGCTAATATTATTATGCTTTAATGAGATTTTTATGATGATGATTGTTGTGTCAATATTATTATATATGTTTCTTGATGATATTATTGTTATTGCTTGATCACGCCTTTTCTGCAGGTTTAAAGGGAATTTGTACTTGAAATCACACGTCTAATAAGATAATTAATAATTTGATTTATGCTAATATGATTTTAATTCAATTGATCGCCAATAATAGATTTATCTGTGCATTAATAATCAACCAACGTAGACTAAAAATGCTTAGGATTAATTTATTGTATGTATGTTGATCGGAAAGCGCACATGAATATGATTATGATAAAGCAGAGGCCTATTTAGGGCGGGTTCAATCTCTTTTAGGTTGGATTCGTAACATCATCCCCGAATATCCAGTCATGGTTTCGGACCACTATGGAGTTAGCGATCTTTGTGATCGTGAATTGGGTGTAACCTTCACACCCGTCGACGGTTACCAAGTTCCTAAAACTTGTTGGCGACTCTTTTGCTCTACCTTCTTTCCCTTTGGACGTCACCATGTTTAAATGCATGATCACAGTAGGGCTCAAAGTTGAGTTTTGAAATATTCCCTATAGTAACAAAGTATATGTTCAACACAAACTATTTGGTGCGGGCACCCGCACCCAAGTGTTCGTGCAGGAAGAGACAAAGATGACAATGAAACAACAACGATGTTGAAGACGATAAGAAAATGGCATGCGGTGGTTTTGTTTATTAGTATATGTGTTTCGGAAAGTCGTTTCATTATACTGTCTTGTTATTCTTTAAATCAAACTACCCTCAATTTTATTTCCCTAATTTTATTTTTCCAGAAAACCCTAATTTTTTCACCTTAATTACTAATTTTAACTGCATGGGTACAACCTTCTTCATCATCATCCCATGCTACGTTCACAAGATCAGCTAAATTATTTATTCTCTATTTCGATTTTTTTTCAAGTAATTTCTAGAATGGTTTTGGGTTCCTTTCCTTAAAAGAAAGGTTTAAAGGGGGGGTAAGGGGGTTGCAGTAGTAGTTATGGTGTGCCAAGTAGCAAGTCAGACAAGATTTCGAGCTTTGAAACACAAAAATGGAGTTGTTGGCCATCATAGTTAGTTTGGTTTGTTCTTCTTTTCTTGTTTAATAGTCAAGTTAGGAGTGTGATGAGTGGCATTTATGCCACAATTTAGTGCTCTTTTTACGGGTTTTCCCTCCCATTAGTAGCTTGTTTGCCCCCTTTTTCTCTCCTTTTTGTTCTTCTTTTCTTTGTTTGCCTTTCTCCTTGTTTTCTTGGTTTCTGTTTTGTAGGAATCAAGGCATTGGAAGAAGAGCAATTCACCCCCAAAAATCCCCTGTGTGTGGGCGTGCATCACTGTGAGAACCCGCGCAGGAAGGCCTCAAGAACAGAACTCAAACAGAAGGTTTTGCGCGCCTTGTACGCGCCCTGCATGCGGGCGCGCGCCTTTAATATGTGCGGGCGCGCAGCCCTGGGAGAACCCGCACAAGACAGCAGCAGAAGCAGAGCCAAAACAGAGAGTAGTGTGCGCCTTGTGCGCGCCTAGTGTGCGGGCGCACACTATTCAAGCGCGAGCGCGCAGTATTGCTGGGAGAAGGCGCGCATCCATGGGTCTAATTCCCCGTACCCACAATATCTGCGCGGGCGCACAGTATATATGCGCGGGCGCGCACCGCTGAGTTTTAGTTTTTTATATTTCGTATTTTTGTATCTTTTAAGGGACCTATATATATAGGTCGTAAGGGAGATTAGTGGAGCATCTAGCCTTATCTTAGAAGACAATTAAACCCTAATCTTATAGAGAGAAAGTGTAGTATTACTCAAGTTATCTTCATGTATGCAACTTTGGTTCAAGTTTCATTTCAATCAATCAAGCAACTTTGCAAGTTTTAATCTTTCTACCATTGCCTACTTAGTAATCTCTAATCCTTTCTCTTAGCTTAGTTTATTTGCACTCTAGTTGTTTATTTCTATCTATTTTGTGGATTGACATCTTTGGTATTTTCATTGTTTTTTATCATGTTTGCTTCCATGTCTATTTTGTTTTCATTTAGTTTTATCATCATGTTTAATCTCCCTTCTCTAGGCTAATTTCTTAGCTAGGGGAAGGGGGTGGAAAATATGTGTTGAATGTTGGATGAATGATGATGGTTGGATTGAATACATGCCTTAAATTGATGAAAGATTTGATTTTTAATGTCTTGAGATTATTGTTGCACTTTATTTGATTGCCTTCTAGTTTAAATGCATGAAAATGATTTGAACTAGATTAAGATCACCTCTATTTTGATGATTGCATGAAAATGAGTTGTTAAAATAGAGTTTTATGATTTGTGCCTCTTTATTCTCTTGATTTTGCTAGTGTCTAATAGGATGCATGAGAATGATTCTATTAGCATAGGGCTTTTTCATTGATTTGCCTAGACTATTGCATGAGAATGAATTGTTTAGGTAGGATCTTGTGTTCTTTGGCATGTTCTTCATGATAACTATCATTATTCACCTCTTTCTAATCATGTTTGACACCCTCGTACCCCTAGCATCGTTCTCTCTTGATTTTTAATCTTCTTTATATTTGCTTGTTTGTAGTCTTAGTGCTTTTTATCCAAAAACCAACAAAATTATCCTTTCCTTGACTCTTGCTTAGTGAATTTGATATTTACCTTGCATGCTTCCTTTGGGTTCGACCCTATACTTACCCCTATATTTGTATTAGGGTAGTTTAGGTTATAAGTAGTTAATTTGATTTGGGTTGGTAGTCCCAACGACCTACTCAACCCCGACCAAATTTTGGCGCCGTTGCCGGGGAAGCGGCTTGTTTGGTGTCTAATTTGCTTTTGTTAGAGTAATTTTAATTGCTTTCTTTTTGTTTTGTTTTGTTCTATCATACTTGTCATCGCTAATTGTTTAATTAGCTTTGGTGAATGCTTAGAAGATCTCAAGGACCACCTACCCATCAAATTGATCAAGAAATCAACCGAACTTTAAGACAAATCCGTAGGCTTTTTCAAGAAGAAGGAAGAGGACTTGGTGCTATAATTGATAGTGGAAGTGATTCTTACTCTTCTAGTTCGCAAAGTGAGTCAATGGCGGGACAAGAAGATGATGTTTTATTTCGTGAGTTTGGAAATCCGGAGGATTATGAGCTCACGGGAGGGATTTTGTTACCCGTCACGGAGACTAACTTCACAATTCATCCCCAATATACAAGAATGGTTCAATCGGAGCAATTTTCGTGTTCTACAAGTGAAGATCCCATAGAGCACCTTGATAGATTCCTTGAGCTATGTGCCATGATTCAAACCAACCAAGTTTCTCAAGAGTACATCCGGATGCATTTATTTCGACAATCTCTTTCGGGTAGAACAAAGAAGTGGTTGAAGCAAGTGAAGCCTAACTCACTCACATCTTGGAAGGAGGTAGTTAAGGCATTCTTGAAGAGGTTCATTTCCGAGGAGAAGACCGCCGAGATGAGAAGGAAGATTGCATCATTTGAACAAGAAGCGGATGAGAGTCTTAATGAAGCTTGGGAGCGGTTCAAAGAGTTGGTACAAGCATGTCCTCACCATGAATACAATCAAAGTTTGCTCATGAGATTTTTCTACGATGGTTTGGAGCCCATGTCTAGAGCCAACTTGGATGCGGGGGCGGGTGGTCAACTAATCAAGATCCCTCAAAATCAAGTGGAAGCAACAATCGAGGAGGTAGCAAAGAACTACTCTTGGGGAGGTAGGAGAAGGAGTGCACCGAAGAAAGGTGGGATGTATGAATTGGAGAAGGTCGATCAATTGCAACATCAAATTGAGCAACTCACAAAAGGGCTTTCAAAGTTGAACACAAGTGTTAATGCAAGCTCAAGTGGTGGAGCAAGCTCTTCTCAAGTCAACTCTTTTTCATGTCAAAATTGTGGAGGAACAAACCACGATACATCTTATTGTGGAGGGTTGAGCCCCGAGCATGTGGCGGCATACAACACAAGACCAGACGGTTTTAGAGGAGGTGGTGGTGGAGTATCTTGGAGACAACCACCACCCGGGTTTGCATCTCAACCTCAACAATGGGGCCAACAAGCTCAACCTTCTTACAATTCCAACCCCCAATACCAAAATCCACCTCCATCTCAAAACCAAAACCCAAGAGGAAGCTACCCTAGGAACAACCAATACAACAACCAAAACCAATACAACAATCAAACCCAAGGGCCCCAGAGAAATCAAGAACAAGCACCTCAAGCGGAGCCAACACCCACACAACTCCTTCAAGCCATGCACGCACAAATGCAAACTTTTGGGCAACAAATGCAAGAAATAAGGGCTCACAACAAGATGGTTGATTCACAATTAGCTCAATTGGCCGAGAGGGCTCCTTTCAATTCACCATCAACTCTACCCGGACAACCACAACCTAACCCTTCTCATAACCAAAAATCCGATACATGCAAGGCAATCACTTTGAGGTCAGGAACTTCCTGTGATGGTCCAAGTGAGGGGGATAGTGAGGGAAAGAAGGGAGGAGAAGAGAGTGTGAATGAAGATAGGAGAGGTGAGGAGGAAAAATTTGATGAGGTCAAAGGAAGTTCGGAGAAAAAGAAGCTCAACAACGAGAAGACAACTTCAATTCCTAGTGAGACTAGGAACCTTGATGGACCGGTTCCTTTTCCAAGTAGGCTTGCGGAGAGGAAGTTGAATGACAAGTTTGTAAAATTTCTAAGTGTGATGAAGAACTTGCACATCAATCTCCCTTTTCTTGAAGTAGTGACACAAATGCCATCTTACTCCAAATTTCTCAAGGACATCCTCACCAACAAAAGGAAGCTCAATGATGAGCTTATCACCCTTCCACACCAAGTGAGTGCTCTTGTTCAACATAAAATGCCCAAGAAGGAGAAAGATCCGGGGAGTTTCACTTTGCCGGTGAAAATTGGGAACATGGAAGCTAGGGGTGCATTGGCCGATCTTGGAGCAAGTGTTAGTCTAATCCCCTTATCCATTGCTCAAAAACTCAATATTGAGATGATCCCTACAAGGAAGACCATTCAACTAGCCGACCGCTCGGTGAAGTTACCTTGTGGAGAACTTGAGGATGTTCCAATTCAAGTGGGACACATCTATGTGCCTTGTGACTTTGTAGTGATGGACATGGAGGAAGATGTGGATACACCCTTGATCTTGGGTCGGAAATCTCTCAAGACTTTGGGGGCGGTCATCAATTGCAAAAACAACATAATCACATGTGAAGTGGCCGATGAGAAGATAGTTTTTGAGTTCTCAAAGTTGCTAAAGACCCCTATGGTCGAAAAATGCTACCGTGTTGATGTTGTGAATGAGGAGTTGGACCGTTTGGGAAGGGTTATGATGAAGCCTCAAGATCCAATTGTGGAAGCTCTAACATGCAATGAAGAGTTCCACTCTCAAGAAGCCAAAGAATTTGTCATGGCAATGGAGGAATCCTCAAAGGAGGAAGTTGATGAACAAGGCAAGATCGAACTTGAATCAATGGAGGAAAAATCGGAGGAGAGTTCCCAGCCTCCTCCCAAGGTAGAACTCAAGCCCCTCCCACCTTCTTTGAAATATGCTTTTCTTGATAAGGAGGAAAAATACCCTATTATTGTCAATGCTACCCTTGATGAACTTAATTTGAAAAAATTGCTTGATGTTTTGAGAAAATATAAGGATGTGATAGGGTATAGCATTGATGATATCAAGGGAATTAGTCCTTCTCTTTGCATGCATCGTATTCATCTTGAGGATGATCATTCCACCTCCATTGAACCTCAAAGGAGGTTGAACCCCAACCTCCAAGAGGTTGTCAAGAAAGAAATTTTGAAGCTACGTGAGGCGGGCATCATCTATGCTATCTCCGATAGCAAGTGGGTGAGCCCGGTTCATGTGGTTCCCAAAAAGGGTGGAATGACCATTGTCAAGAATGAAAAGGGAGAGGAAATCTCCACCCGGACGGTGACCGGGTGGAGAATGTGTATTGATTATAGGAGATTGAACAAAAACACCAAGAAAGATCATTTTCCTCTCCCTTTCATGGACCAAATGCTTGAAAGGCTTTCTCACCACGCTTTCTTTTGCTTCTTGGATGGATATTCCGGATTTTTCCATATCCCTATCCATCCAAGCGATCAAGAGAAAACTACTTTCACATGTCCATATGGGACATTTGCATACCGAAGAATGCCATTCGGATTATGCAATGCTCCCTCTACTTTTCAACGATGCATGACTTCTATTTTCTCCGAAATGCTTGAAAAAGAAATTGAGGTTTTCATGGATGATTTTAGTGTTGGTGGCTCGTCTTTTGACACTTGTCTTTTTAACCTTGAAAGAGTTTTGCAAAGGTGTCAAGAGACGAGTTTAATGTTGAATTGGGAAAAGTGCCATTTTATGGTCGAGGAGGGCATTGTCCTCGGTCATAAAGTTTCAAAAAATGGCATTGAGGTTGATCCGGACAAAGTTTCGGTGATTGAGAGATTGCCCCCTCCTACTTCCGTCACGGGAGTACGTGCTTTTCTTGGGCATGCCGGTTTCTACCGGAGGTTTATAAAAGATTTATCCTCAATCGCCAAACCTTTGACCGAATTACTCAAGAAAGATGTTGTTTTGAGCTAATGTGCGATGCGAGTGATTTTGCAGTAGGTGCCGTCCTTGGTCAAAAGAAGGAAGGAAGATCATGTGTCATCTACTATGCAAGTAGAACTCTAGATGAAGCTCAAAAGAACTATACAACAACGGAGAAGGATATGCTAGCCGTGGTCTTTGCATTTGACAAATTCCGATCCTATCTCATATGTTCCAAAGTCATCGTGTACACGGACCATATCACGGTGCGATACCTCATGACTAAAAAGGAAGCGAAGCCTCGCTTGATCCAGTGGGTTATCTCTCTTCAAGATTTTCACATGGAAATGAGAGATAAAAAGGGAGCGGAGAATTATGTAGAGGATCATTTGTCAAGGCTTCCATTTGAAAACAAGGAGGTTGTTCCGATCAATGATGAGATAGGGATCGAAGCTCTAATGGCTATGGTAGCGTCTTCTACACCTTGGTATGCCGATATTGCCAACTACCTTGTTTGTGGAGTAGTGCCTCCGGAATTCTCCTCTCAACAAAGGAAAAAGTTCTTCAAAGAAGTGAGGAGATATTTTTGGAATGATCCCTACCTTTTTAAGCAATGTGGTGACGGTCTATTTAGGAAATGTGTCCCCGACCATGAAATTGAGGGGGTCCTTGAGCATTGTCACTCACTACCATGTGGGGGACATGGTGGTGTTGACAAGACGGTAGCGAAAATTTCCCAATCTCTACTTTGGTGGCCTTCAATGCACAAGGATACTCACAAATTCATCATGCAATGTGACCGATGCCAAAGAAGTGGTGGCATCACTAAGAGGGACGAGATGCCTCAACAAGGTATTCTAGAGGTAGAGCCTTTCGATGTGTGGGGAGTGGATTTTATGGGTCCGTTCGTTTCTTCATGTGGGAACCTTTACATCTTGGTAGCGGTTGACTATGTGACGAAGTGGATAGAAGCTATACCCTCTCCTACCAATCACCACAAAGTTGTTCTCAAGCTTCTCAGGAAGATAATTTTTCCTAGGTTTGGGGTACCAAGGGTTCTAATCAGTGACGGAGGGTCTCATTTCGCCAAAAAGCAATTGGAAGCTCTCCTCAAGAAATATGGTGTTCATCACAAGGTCGGTCTACCCTACCATCCTCAAAAGCAAGGGCAAGTGGAAGTGTCAAATCGAGAAATCAAGAATGTCCTCGAGAGGATGGTAAACAAATCAAGGAAAGATTGGTCCCTAAAGCTTGACGATACTCTTTGGGCTCTTCGAACGGCATACAAGACTCCCATTGGTACAACCCCCTATAGGTTGGTGTATGGGAAGGCTTGCCACTTGCTGGTCGAGCTAGAATACAAAGCTTGGTGGGCCATCAAAGAGCTAAACATGGATTTGTCGTTGGCGGGTGAAAAGAGGTTGTTGAAGCTCAACGAGCTCGAGGAGCTTAGAGATGATGCCTATGAAAACTCAAGAGTCTACAAGGAGAAGACGAAAAAGTGGCACGACCAACATATCCGGAACAAGAGCTTCAAAGTTGGGGACAAAGTCTTACTCTTCAACTCAAGGCGTCGTTTGTTCCCGGGCAAGCTCAAATCCAAGTGGTCGGGGCCTTTCGTTGTATCAAAGACCACTCCCTATGGTTCTTTTGAGTTGGATGCCGACGGAAACAAATTCATGGTGAACGGCTCTCGTTTGAAGCACTATTTCTGCAAGGAGGAAGTTGGTGTGATTGAGTGTTTGAGGCTAGACCCTTTGGGTCCAAAGCCACCCTTTTGAATGGATTTTCATCATGGTCAAGCTAATGACCTTATAAAGAAGCGCTCCCGAGAGGCAACCCGGCTTTTGAATCCTTTTCTTTACTTTTTTCTATGTTTTTGGTAGGTTGTTTGTTTGATTTTTGTCTTATGGTTTCCGTTTTCCTCTATTCTTGTAGGCACTTGCATCTTTGGTGCGTGTTTGGAGGGAATTGGGAGGCCGTTTGGTGTTATATATGGAGCTAAGTTGGGGTTTGGAGTCTAGGAAGTGAGTGAGGAGCATTAAGGAAGAAAATATTGATGAAGACCCTGTGCGCGGGCGCGCAGGCCTGGGAGAACCCGCGCACAGGGAAGCTCACAAACAGAATCTGGCAGAAACATTTGCGCGCCTTGTGCGCGACATCTGCGCGGGCGCGCAGAAGAGGGGTGTGCGGGCGCGCAGGCCTGGGAGAACCCGCACAGATTCAAAGGCAAAAATTCCAGATTTTGGCAGAAAGTTTTGCGCGACGTGCGTGCGACATCTGCGCGGGCGCGCAGTTCAACTGCGCGGGCGTGCAATATACCTGCGCGGGCGCGCAGATCTGGGTTTATCGGGGCTTAAGTCCTCCTTTTCCGATTATTTCATCACTTTCTCACCATCCCTCACGAATTCTTACTCTCTCTCCTCAAGAACTCAAGCCCTAATTTCCCAAATCCCCTCTAACCTCACTTATTTCCTTGAAATCTCATCAAATCCTTTACATTCCCTCACTTTTCTCACAAATTCATCACTTTCCCCTCCCAAAATCATCCATTTTTCACCAAATTCGTGGTGGTTCTTTGGTGGTCGAGGTGGTGGTGCGTGAGGCTCTTGGAGGTCTTCAAGCTCTTCAATTGTGGTATAATCCTAATCCTTGAGTACTTTATAGTCTTAATTCATTAGATGAGATCATGTTTTAGGATTGTTAAGCAAGAATTGAGCTTGTATGAATTTTGTGTGATTTCGAGATAGTTTAGCTTATAATTGTGGATTTTGTTGAGAATTTTTTGGTGATTTGTAAGTATTGTTGATGAATATTGTTGTTTGCATGAAATTTGGCTAGCAATTACTTGACCTGGATATTGAGAATTGTGTGAGTGATCACTAGCTTGATTTTGAGTATTGAAAATTGTTAATGCATGTGAGATTGAAAATGTATGTTGATTGAGAGTTTTTTATGATCGATTTTGAAATTTGCCTAGTGATTCTCTCTTTAGTGATTGAGTATTGCAAATTTTGGCCTGGATTAATGTTGTTCATAGTTGTTTCTTTCTTGTGATATTTGTGTCTTGGAAAGTTGTTGCTCCTAACCCCTTTTCAGATAACAAAATCAAAGGCTTCAATTGTTGTTGTTGTTGTGGGAAGGATTTGGTACTCTTGAGTGTTGGAATCACTCCGTGGTGTTCTCGGTATCTCTTTCGGTTGTTGAGTAAAGTTGGTGAAGATGAGTGGTAGGAGAAGGAGTAGAAAGGAGCCTAGAATATCAGTTGATGAACCCCAACCCTCCTCTCAAAATCTAAACCAAGCACAATCCTCTCTTCCCACCTTAAAATTTGTGAACCGACACCATGCTCCCATCCATCAAACACTCCTCAAACGCAAGCTTAACCCCACCCGACACTACTATCAACGCTCAATGCGTGACTTGGGGATAGATGAGGACCTTCTGCCCCTTCTTGATAACCTTGGGATGAGTGAGTTCATCCAACACCAATACCCAACCTTCAAGGAACCCACCTACGAGTTCCTAGCTTCCTTTGAGAAGGAACCCGTTGGAAACAACGAGTTCCAAATCTCCTTCCAACTCTTCAATGCCCGCCATGTCATCTCTCTTCGGCGTCTAAATGAACTCCTAGACTTTAACCCCGACGCCGATCTTCTTGCCCCATCCACCGAGCTCTTCCCCGAGTACGACGCTTTCTGTTGGTGGCGGACAATTACCGACATGGATGAGTGTAGTACTCGGTGGCTAGCCAAATTATCCATCCGGTACTCCGCATCCTACACCGCATCTTGGTGTTTGCGGTGTTCAACAAACAGGACTTGAGCAAGCTCTCTCATGAAGAACTCTTCACTCTTTGGGTCGCCACAAAGGAGGAGTTGAGTGGGCGGCTCAACATGGGGTACTGGTTTGTGCTATGTTGTGAGGCAATCAAAAATGGGAACAAGACGGGAGAGATTGCCCTAGGTGGGATGATAACAAGGATTGCCTCGAAGCTAGGGGGTGAGGTTCTTTTCCCTTTTTGCACAAGGGTGGGAAAAGATAGAGATATGTTCGTGGACATCTCATACATGCGGAAGTTGGTCTTCATCCAACCGACCGAGGATGTAAACAACTTCCACGATTGGTGCGTTGAGAGGGAGCACCATTGCATTCTTCCATACCCGAGCCGCACTTCCTTGGAGAGGAACACAAGGAATGTGTGGAAGATTCCTAAGGACAATGGTGTCCTTCCCAACGCTCTTGGAGGTGAGCGAAACATGATCGTCCGCGAGTGGCATCAACAACAACAACAACAACAACAACAACAACAACAATTCCAACAACAACAGCAATTTCAACAACAACAGTTTCATCAACAACAACAACAACAACAACAAGGGTTTCAACTACAAGGTTTTCAATATGGGGAGGGATCCCAAGGTTTGCGCGTCCCCTCCTCTAGCGAGGGAGGTATGGCCTCTTCCTCTTCTTCTTTTAACCTTGAGCGTGCCTTCCAAAACCTTTCAATGCAAGTAAACCGGTTGACGGAGGCCGCCGATGGGTACTCGGTTTACAATGCCAACATTTATGATTGGCATGTAAACCAAGGGCACTTTGACCCACCGGTGAACTATCCGTATTTTCCGCCCCAACAGGGGCCGGTTCCTTCTTACGAGGAACCGCATGTTGACGGCACACCCCGTCAACCGGTTTGGCCCTATTGGTCCGGGCCTTCATCTCAAGGGGCCCCCCGAGTGAACTACCCCACCTCTGAGGGGTACGATTACAAGGCACCGGGGGGGTGTGATTACCGTGGGGACCCCAACTACCCCATGTACACATCCGAGCCTCTTGAGATGCCCTCTCCCTTCGACCCTCTTCCGGACTACCAACAAGAGTTGTACCGGAACCGTGGTTTTCCACCGGGTTACACCGGTGGTTGGGACTCCCATGGCCCTCCTATCGACGTCGACTACGAGTGGCGTCCATATGGAGAGGGCTCTAGTTCTCACATGGAGGACTAGGGCCCTCGGGCCGAGTTTAGCCTTTCCTCCCACCCCATTTTCCACTTTGTTCAAACCGAGGACGATTTTCCGTTCAAGTGTGGGGGGGTGCTTATTTATTGTTTCATTCAAGGGCTTTGTTCTTATGGGGCGCAATTTTGGGCCAATAGGTGTCTTTTTGGAAGGTTCCTTCCCCTCTTTTCAAAAAAATGATGATGATGATGCTTTTAATGAAACCTTGTGTTGTTTTGGCTCCCGTTTTTTCGAAAATCCAAATTCCCCTTTAATCCAAACATTTTCCTCTTTTCTTTGTTCTTTTTCTTTAGTAGTTTCTTTTCTCTATTTTGTTTTCTCCTTATTTCTTTGTATATATTTCTCTTGCTACTAACCAAATATTTGCCGAGTTGTTTTGGACTTTGACATTTTGTAGGGCTTATTGGCGCATTCCCCAAATTTTTCCGAGCAATGGAGTTTCAACGATTGTGGATTTGCGTTTGCTAAGCGTAATTGGGTGACAAATTCTCCTTCTCAACTCTTAAAATATTTGATTGGTTGCATAGCTTAGGTTAGTTTAGGAAGGAGTTGAATGGTTTGAGGTTGTTTGATTTGATTCTAAGGAACCTGGGATCGTTGATGTTGTATTCAACGATCATTATATGTCGATTGGGATTTATATGATTTACATGCCTCATTTATGAACCTTTTTTATTTCTTCCTTTTTCTTTGTGTGTTGCTTTTCTTCTTTCTTTTATGTGACATTCACGATCATGACAAGTGAAAAATTTTTGAAAATTGAGAATTTGCTCGTTCATTTGGACATGTGGCCCTATATGCTTTTGTTATGACATATTTTTGAATGCTTACCTTCCTAGTTGAAGAGGGTCTTCACGGTTTGAGAGTGCTTAGGGTTGAACTAGACACATTTTAAGCTAAGGTAGCCCGGTTTAGAACTCTTGAGGACGTTTGAACCCCTAGTTCACGGGAAAGTGGTAAGATGGTGTTGCTCTCCGTAGTGAATAGGATTCCCTTGGTTGGTATTTGCTTATTTTCATATCCCATGTGAGCGTTTATTGTTCAAGCCTCCATCACTTTTGTTGAGCGGCATTTTGGATCCTTAACTATGCGTGTCTTAATCCTTGTGTTGGTTTCTAGCTCCCAAGACCGTGATCATATAACTCTAGAGCAGGAAGAGGGCATCTCTTCTCACTTTTCTTTGTTTTCCTTGTGTTTTGTTACAAATTGGGTTCTTATTTTTACATATACCTTCTTGCTAGCCATGTTGAGCCTTATTTCCCCTTTCTTGGTTAAACCACATTACAAACCTAGCGGCCTATGTTCTACCAACCCTTGTAGTTAGTGAAGCATCGGTTTGTGAGGTTCGAGTTTGAGAGTCTTGGTTTTAAGCAAGGAAGTTGTGCAATTTGGTTCGAATGAGGTCTTGAAAGTCTATTCATGAAAAAGTGTGCGAAAGGTTTGGCAAGGGATGAATTGAAGCTAGCGGAGGGAACGTGGACCGTCTTGGATGGGGCTAGGGCGGAGGATGAAATCATTAGTTCTCTATGCTTAGCTTAGGTTTGTCTCTTTCAACCTTGAGCATCTTATAGCGTGTTTTCCCTCTTGAATTGAGAAAGGTAGGTATTCTTTGATCAATGTCATTATATTTGAGTCCGAATTGAGCATTTCTCACCATGGTACTTGATTGATTTTCTTAAACCTTGTCATGTTGTGTTTGTTATGTATGTTGTCTTTTGCCTTGGTTTCCTTTGCTTGAGGACAAGCAAGAAGCAAGTGTGGGGGAATTTGATGAGTGGCATTTATGCCACAATTTAGTGCTCTTTTTACGGGTTTTCCCTCCCATTTGTAGCTTGTTTGCCCCCTTTTTCTCTCCTTTTTGTTCTTCTTTTCTTTGTTTGCCTTTCTCCTTGTTTTCTTTGTTTCTGTTTTGTAGGAATCAAGGCATTGGAAGAAGAGCAATTCACCCCCAAAAATCCCCTGTATGCGGGCGCGCATCACTGTGAGAACCGGCGCAGGAAGGCCTCAAGAACAGAACTCAAACAGAAGGTTTTGCGCGCGCCTTTGATATGTGCGGGCGCGCAGCCCTGGGAGAACCCGCACAAGGCAGCAGCAGAAACAGAGCCAAAACAGAGAGTAGTGTGCGCCTTGTGCGCGCCTAGTGTGCGGGCGCACACTATTCAAGCGCGAGCGCACAGTATTGCTGGGAGAAGGCGCGCATCCATGGGTCTAATTCCCCGTACCCACAGATCTGCGGGCGCACAAGATCTGTGAGGGCGCACGCACAATATCTGCGCGGGCGCGCACCGCTGAGTTTCAGTTTTTTTTATTTCGTATTTTTGTATCTTTTAAGGGACCTATATATATAGGTCGTAGGGGAGATTAGTGGAGCATCTAGCCTTATCTTAGACAATTAAACCCTAATCTTATAGAGAGAAAGTGTAGTATTACTCAAGTTATCTTCATGTATGCAACTTTGGTTCAAGTTTCATTTCAATCAATCAAGCAACTTGGCAAGTTTTAATCTTTCTACCATTGCCTACTTAGTAATCTCTAATCCTTTCTCTTAGCTTAATTTATTTGCACTCTAGTTGTTTATTTCTATCTATTTTGTGGATTGACATCTTTGGTATTTTCATTGTTTTTGATCATGTTTGCTTCCATGTCTATTTTGTTTTCATTTAGTTTTATCATCATGTTTAATCTCCCTTCTCTAAGCTAATTTCTTAGCTAGGGGAAGGGGGTGGAAAATATGTGTTGAATGTTGGATGAATGATGATGGTTGGATTGAATACATGCCTTAAATTGATGAAAGATTTGATTTTTAATGTCTTGAGATTATTGTTGCACTTTATTTGATTGCCTTCTAGTTTAAATGCATGAAAATGATTTGAACTAGATTAAGATCACCTCTATTTTGATGATTGCATGAAAATGAGTTGTTAAAATAGAGTTTTATGATTTGTGCCTCTTTATTCTCTTGATTTTGCTAGTGTCTAATAGGATGCATGAGAATGATTCTATTAGCATAGGGCTTTTTCATTGATTTGCCTAGACTATTGCATGAGAATGAATTGTTTAGGTAGGATCTTGTGTTCTGTGGCATGTTCTTCATGATAACTATCATTATTCACCTCTTTCTAATCATGTTTGACACCCTCGTACCCCTAGCGTCGTTCTCTCTTGATTTTTAATCTTCTTTATATTTTCTTGTTTGTAGTCTTAGTGCTTTTTATCCAAAAACCAACAAAATTATCCTTTCCTTGACTCTTGCTTAGTGAATTTGATATTTACCTTGCATGCTTCCTTTGGGTTCGACCCTATACTTACCCCTATATTTGTATTAGGGTAGTTTAGGTTATAAGTAGTTTATTTGATTTGGGTTGGTAGTCCCAACGACCTACCCAACCCCGATCAAATTTTGGCACCGTTGCCGGGGAAGCGGCTTGTTTGGTGTCTAATTTGCTTTTGTTAGAGTAATTTTAATTGCTTTCTTTTTGTTTTGTTTTGTTCTATCATACTTGTCATTGCTAATTGTTTGCTTAGCTTTGGTGAATGCTTAGAAGATCTCAAGGACATATTGGTAGATAACACGGCTGAACATGCGATGTTATCCTTTATCGATGGATACACAGGTTATAACCAAATTCTAATGGCAAAGGAAGACGAAGAAAAGACATGCTTTATTACCCCTTGGGGTACGTATTTCTATACAGTCATGCCATTTAGTCTAAAACATGCAGGAGCTACGTACCAAAGAACTCTTACGACTCTCTTGCATGATATGATGCATAAAGAAATAGAAGTATATATGGATGACATGATCATGAAGTCTAAAGATAGAATAGGACACATAAAAGCTTTACGCAAATTCTTCACTCGCATAAAAGAATATAAAATGCAATTGAATCCACAAAAATGTGCCTTCGGATTGACTTCCGGCAAGTTACTCAGATACGTAATAAGCACACGTGGTATTGAGATCGATCCTTCCAAAATAAAGGCAATTGTTGATATGCCTACCCCTCGAACAGAAAAAGTAATTAGGGGGTTCCTTGGCAAACTACAATACATTAGTCGATTCATCAATAAGTTGACAATGACTTGTGAGCCAATATTCAAAAAACTGAAAAAAGAAGAAAACATGAATGGGACGATCAATGCCAAGAGGCCTTTGAGAAAGTCAAAGACTACCTCAAAAGTCCACCAGTTTTAGCACCACCAGTACCCAAACTACCTCTTAGGCTATACATTACCGTTACAGACACGGCCACAGGAGCCATGTTAGCACAAGAGGTAGAAAAAGTAGAGCGTGCAATACACTATATAAGTAAAAAATTCATTCAATATGAAACAAAGTATAACACCTTGGAAAAAACAAGTCTAGCGTTAGTGTGGGCAACCAAAAAATTACGACAGTATATGCTACCCCACACCACTCGTGTAATTTTGCAACATAATCCGATAAAGTATTTGTTTGAACAACCACCCATAAAAGGAAGAATATCCAAATGGTTTGTAATGTTGGCCGAATTTGAACTAAAATATATTCCTGAAAAATCAATAAAAGGAGAAGTAATATCCGATTTTCTGGCTCAACATCCTATTCAAACAAGTCATGCAGAAACTACTCATCTTCCGATGAAGACATTTTCATGACACAAGATGACAAGTGGGTAATGTACTTTGACAGTGCATCCAATCAAAAAGGATGTGGTGTAGGAGTGTTACTCATAAGTTCAGAGGGAGCACATACTCCAATCTCTGCCAAACTAGACTTTAAGGCTACTAATAATGCCGCGGAACGTGAAGCGTGCATTATTGGATTAGAAGCAGCAGCTAGCATGGGTGTGCAGAAATTATAGGTATATGGAGATTCAAGTTTGATAATAAATCATATACTTAAAAATGGAAAATTAAAAACTCCCCAATGATATTATACCAAGCACACCTAGAGCAACTCATCGAGCATATTGATTATATTGACTACAAATATCTTTCAAGGGATGAGAATCAGTTTGCTGATACGCTAGCAAAATTAGCCTTAATGATCCAGATCACTTAAATATGATGCCATTATGCGTTGATAGAAGAAGTGAACCAGATTATTGCAACGTAATAGAGGAAATAAATGACATCAAAGGAGAAAATCCTTGGTATGATCATATCCTCCAATACATTACTCATGGCACATATACTGCAAATAGTTCATCGAAAGACCCCTGAGCTTTGAGAACGCTCGCAGCCCAATATGGTTTAGTAAATGGTCAAATATACAAAAAGGGACCCAATGGTCAAAGCTTATTGTGTATAGACCAACCTGAATCCACACGCCTTATGGAGGATACTAACAAAGGCGTTTGTGGACCTCACATGAATAGAAAAATGCTTGCTAAAATAATCTCGTGACAAGGGTACTTTTGGTCCACAATGGAACATGATTGCATACAATATGTCAAAAAATGTCCAGATTGCCAAATGTTCGCTAATTTACAACACCTCCCACTATCCGAACTATATAACCTCACTTCTCCTTAGCCCTTTTCAACTAGGGAATTGACATAATTGGTAAAATTTCTCCAACAAGAGTAGGAGGACACGAGTATGTACTAGTAGCCATCGATTACTTTACCAAGTGGATTGAGGCCGCTTCTTACGTTAACATCACTTCTAAACATGTCGCAAAGTTTCTTCAATGAAACATATTTTGCAGATATGGAGTTCCACATGAACTAATTAGTGACCAAAGATCCCAATTCAAAGCGGAAGTTGAGACCGTCTTAGCTCGTTATAAGGTAAAACATCATCATTCGTCTCCATATAGACCCCAAATGAATGGAGCAGTAGAATAGGCGAATAAAAATATAACAGTCATCATTAAGAAAATGGCAGAAAATTATAAAGACTGGCCGAACAAACTACACTTCGCCCTATGGGGTTATAGAACATCCATACGAACATCAATAGGAGTAACTCCATACTCCTTAGTTTTCGGCGTGGACGCAGTTCAGAAATACCATCCCTACGCATCGTACTCGAAAGTAAGCTACCGGAAGCCAAATGGGTACGAGCAAGGTATGAAAAGCTTTTATTCCTCGATGAACGAAGATTAAAAGTTTTGCATAATGTACAAGTCTACCAACGACGCATCGCGCTACACTTTAACAAACGGGTATGACCCCGTAATATTAAAGAAGGTGACTTTGTACTAAAAGAGGTTAGGGGTCCACCAACCGATCCAAGAGGGAAATTTAAACCCTAATTGGATATGACCATACTGTGTAATTGAAATTCTATCAGGAGGAGTCGTTCGATTAATGGATATTGGTTGCGATGAAATCCGTCAACTAATAAACATTGATCGACTTTAAAAGTATTACATATAAAAAATCCGGATAAACTCGTTCATTCATAATTAATAATCATATTTCTTAGCATTCAAATAAAGATTCTAAGTGTTATGCACTTTATCGAATCACACAGTAAAGCTCATAACACTGGGGGGATAATCAAAAAATATATACCATTCCAAGTGTTCAGATTTTTTCAAATTTCACGAAAAAGATCTTCACACTTGGGGGGTAATAATGATTAAAAAAATAATAAAAAATTTTTTAACGCTCGTAGCACATGAGTCACGCGCAACTAAATGAGTTGCACGCGGATGTCACGCGTAACAAAATGAGTCGCTCGCGACAGGCACGTGTAACCTTGGATGTTGAGCGTGCCATCTGATGACGAACTACGAACCCAGGATATTTTTCGCTTCAATAAATATTGATTTTTACTGGCGATTAAATTAAGGGCATTTCCAAGCATTATGTGTACTCGGAAAACAACAAAATTAAACTTTGATTTAAATTATTTAAACAAAGTTTGATTAATTTTTCATTTAATTTCTACAAAAGGATTAAAGAAAAATACTAAATAAAAATAATATAACTTCGCAAAGAACTACGCAAAGACCTGATTTCGTAATACAATACGTAGGATATCTTTTTGATTCTGTCATATAAATAAATAAAAAAAAAGAGCTCATTTTTATTCCAAAGAAGATTCAAAGACATCAAAGAACTAGATAATAAATAAAAAATAACATAGTAGTGATTACACTTTATTCAAAAAAAAAATTAAAAATACTAATATTGTGTAACACCCTAAGGTTTTACTATATCCTCAATCGTCACAATCAAAGGAGGAGTAGTTTCCATTGCAGTACTCTCAGCAACCTAAGAGCTTTCTCCTTCTGTCTGCTTTTTTACCCAAACATTGTTTTTTAATTTAGGTATAGGGGCCCTTTCAACTCTTTTTCCCTTATCTTTAGCATTGGATAGAGTCTTCTTACGGGGATTTGATGAAGGTTCTTTATGTTGGGGTTTGGTGTGTCCGACTCACCGCGATAAAAAACCCAAAACCAAGACCGCACTCGCAATAAATAAAACCACAAACATAATTAACTTAATGACAAGATTAAGATAATAATTATACCTTTGACGCGTGCTTCGCCCAACCTCGAGGGGCTCTTACTTCGAAAGCTAATCTCGAAAATACGACGACCTCCAATGGAAGTCCACCCACAACTCGAACACCGACTAGGTCCAATGCCTTGGAGTTAGCAAGGCCCGACCGAAACCCGAGTAATTGAGTTCAAAGGTTTTCACAATGGTGATGCCTTTTTCAACTTTTGAGTTCAAAGGTTTTCACTACTAGTGATGCCTTTTTCAACTCTTACTCAAGTGATTTTTCCAATACCCCAACTTGGGTATTTATAGGGAAAATCATGAGTGTGAAAAGCTCTCCCATCAATGTGGGAGAATTTGATTTTCCCATTTTATTTTAAAGCTAAAATAAAATTAATAGTCAAACTAGTAATAAATCAACAAGTGGCAAGTTCATATGAGAGGTTAGGTAAGGACCATTTGGAAGAGGGGGGGACCAAACTTGCTCCCCACTCCCTCTCCCAAAATCGGCCAACACAACACCTCACTAACCTCTCACCTTGCGCCACATGGCACCCACACTTGGGCATCAAGGCACCCAAGGTGGGTTGCCTTGCGCTGTCGTCCATGCTTCGGCCAGCAAGCCATGCATTGCTTGCGGGCTGCTAGGCCGAGGCCCAGCTTGCTAGGCAGCACTCAATGGCCCAGCCATGCTGCTGCTAGCTGTTGCGGGCTGGCGCGCCTAGCGTGCTAACTGCTGCGGCTTGCTGCTGCGGCATGGCTGCTAGCCAATGCACGCACAAGGCAGCGCCCAACAATGCAATGCAATGCTAGCATTGGTGCGATAGCACGCACCAGCCAGCCTAGGCTTGGCTTGGTGCGCATGCCAGCCACCATGCTAGGCCATATGCCCCTAGCACTCAGTTTGCTTGGGGCATTCCGATGCTAGGGGTATTTTGGTCTTTGTTGATTTATTATTATTTTCACGTCTCGTCTTTTACTATTTTCGACTCGACTTCCGACGCTCGATTTCGACGCTCCAAGCTCGAATTTTCGACGTCTAAATATTAATTACTCGGTCGACTTATTAATTAATTCCTAATTAATTCGTCCCTTCGGCTCGTTAGTTGCTTGGGTGTGACCCGAAGGGTTCAGTCAAGATTAAGTTGTAATATTAATTATGCATTAATATTACTGATCGGAAGCGACCTCCACCCAGGTATTCCGATCACTTGACCTCACTGAAAAATTAGCTTTCTAATAATTTCAAACCCCTTATCGGAATAATACACTTGTTCGAAGGACACTATTCCTTTCACTTTAATCTTTATTCCTTATTGTGCGGGTTTTGGAGCAACCTTCCTCTTATGTTCTCTTGAACGAGCCTTAGGTGATGAGGAGAAGTCTAATTTTCTTCTCACTCCTTTGTTTTAACCACTAGGAGTAGTTGTGGCCGATTGCACCAAAGGTTTGGGTGGATTGCGAGCCGAGGCGGGTTGATTTTGTTGACGAGCTTTGTTTAGCTCTCCCTTATCCACCACATTCATCCGAGCCTTGTAAAAGGAAGAGAGTACTATGCTTTCCGTAGGATTTTGCACCACCCACTTAGGGAGACTAGACCAATGTTCCATCCAACGTGGGATCCTTTCGGCCTTAAAAGTCACATCCTTGGAAGAATCATAGTCTTGTGGGGGAATAATTTGCTTCATCCCATACTATCTCATTACCCTGCAAGGAAAGATGTAAGTAGTACTAGAAAGGCCTAAAAGCCTAATGTAGGGACAATTGAAACTATTCCCGATCATACTACTTATGTTCCACCAAGGAATCACAAAGTGTATGTTGGGAACTCCGTGACAGAAAAAAGACGTTCATTCTTCTTCATTCTTATGTTTGTAAAGAATGAAACGACCACGGAACATCCTTACTCAGTTAACCTCAAGATTTTGTGGCTGATAAACAATCCGCAAGCGCTCCATGAGCTAAATCTAAAACGAAAAAGAAAAAAAAATAGCTCGCGGCATTACGACAGCAGGTGGCGCGCGCACCAGCCGCGCGCATCCTGGTAGATTGCGCTGGTCAGACCAGCGCAACTTCCAGAGTTGCGCTAATTTACGATGAAAAAAAAAACATACGTGTAATAGGAGTGGACTCCCCGTGAAACCATTCTCGTTTGGATCTCCTCTAAGACAATTCAAGCAAAGTACGGTTTTCGCCAAAACCAATGGAGAAGGTGAATGGCATCCCTCTATTTGCTCTACTATGGACACCATTGAATAATCCCCATGTTCTTTGCCTGTCCTAAGTAAACAATTGACAACAACACAAAAACACAAAGCACGAATTTTAAAACATTGTTTAGTCAAGTTGTCACGAGCAGCGACGAAGTGTTCAATAAATTGAATTAAATTCACGCCTTCTTTTGTCCCAATTTTGGCCATATCATTGTCATTAAAGCCAAAGAATCATTGAAACGATGGTTTCGAATCTAACAAGGTAGGGGCATACGTCACAGGGAGAGTATTTGCAGGGAAGCCTAGTAGAGCCTCAAACTCACCAGGTAATGGGACAATTTCATCCCCCTTAAAAAGAAAAAGATGGTGGTTCGAGTCCCAATGATTAACTGTAGCATGGAGGAAATCAAAATTTATGTTGAGTTGCATATAACTTAATAGGGGGTCAAGGTGATATATTTTAAAGGCTAACTTATCCTCAGTAGATAGGGAAGTGACCCGTTGTTTCAAACGTTGCTCAAACGTTTTCACCATTGTTCAAACAAAAGAAAAAAAGAACGATAAAAAAAGAGAGAGCAACATTTGTCTTTATGAATAATACTATCAACGAATGAATGTCAGATGATCAAAAGCCTACATGAAACCCCGTTTAAATAGATCCAAATGGGATAATTTTTTAGCAATTTTCTCCCAAAGGGAAGTTCACCCGTAGGTGGCACGCGATTAGCGAGTTGCGTCCGCTAGCCGCGCGCAACTGATTTACATGGGCGCGACACCCGCGTGTAACTCATCCAGTTGCGCACGCCCTATTCTGTCGCGACATGTTGGTTGGTTTATTTCCGTATTTCGAACTACCAAATAATGGAATATCAACAAAATCTTATGACTAATCCATACGCTTGCCTTTGACAGTATTGTTTCCTTTCTTTATTCTTCTTTTACATTTTATTTTCTTTTTTTTCTCCTTTTTTTTCTTAACTTCCTTGTTATTTCTTTTTATTTATTTTATTTTCTTTTAAGTTCTTTTTTTTCTTTCCTCCTTTTTTCTTCCCCCTTTGTTTTTCTTTTGGTTTTTTCTTTTTCTTTTCTTTTCTTTTCTCGTTATTTTTTCTAGGGGGGTAAGTCGGGAACCCTTTCCCTCCCTCGAAAATTTTTTTCGTTTTTAAATACTTATGGAAATAAAAAATATATGATATGTACAAAAAAATCTGTCATATGTACAACAGTAAAAATAAAAAAAATGTACATTTTCCATAAGGAAAAAAAATATATAAAATGGAAGTCAAGACGCTTGGCGGCTCCCAGACGGCTGCTGTACATCCTACAAAATCCAAAACAAAGTTTAATACACGCATGTGTAATAACTTTGATAAAAAAATAATAAAATAAGACTTATCGCAACCATTCGATGATCACGGAATGACAAAGCCACGAGGGTTCTCCGATAAATAGCTCGGAAAGCACGCATAGACCTCACCATGTCGTTCACGGTCTCCCGCGGAACCTGTTCCAAAAGTAATAACAAACAAAGGACAATTATTAAAAATGTACATGATATACGAAAAAGAAAGGATATACATGTACAAAATAAACATATCGACTCAACCGTCTCTGGTACAAAAGGTATGTCCTCATCCTCCGCCGCCAAAAATGTCTCACGAATTACCGACCCAAAAGCGTCGGTATACGTCACCTCTGTCGTAGAAGGTAACCAACCACCCAGATCGACTCGCTCAAATATATACAATAAAAAGAGTCAAAGTTCCGAACAAAAGAAAAAGAAGAGAAAAAAAATGCTAACCGGGACAAAAGCTGGGAAAGGAGTCAGCCTGGATGCAACAAACGCTGGGTAAGACACATCCGTTAGCACCAACTGCTCCGCTGGATAACCAAGGATCACTTGAGCATCCGGATTGGAGGATCCGTAGGAACCAAAGGCTCCTCTGCGCAAACTGCCAGAGAACACACTCGCCTAAAAACCAGGCGTTTGTCCTCTGAATCACAGAAAGTCCCTAATAAAGGCCCGAAAACGGCAGCGAAACTGCGCCTGCTCGAACGGCCTCAGGGACCCCGACGATCAAACTCCAAGGACGGAGATCGACCTACAAAACACAATCACAAAAGAAAGCCACTCGAAAAAAATTATACATATGTCTATTGTCAAAACCATACTCACCGACGCACGAGTCGCCAAAAGAATCCTCAGGCGAAAGTCACCGGCTATAGTAGCTCGTTTCTTCTTTATCATGACCAAACGATGGCCGATAGGAAAACGAGCCTCCCGGAGTATCCTGGGGGCTAGGAAAGGTAGGTACGAGTACCCCCAAGCCTAAAAAAGAATACAATGTGATTAAAAAGAGCCAAAATGGTGATAAAAAAAATAAAAAGATTAAAATAAATACGCACCTCGAGGATACGACCATGCCACGAAATGGAGATCCAGGGCACCTCAGTAGCTGCCGCGGAATCCATCACCCGGGTCGCCTTGCCCATAGCCGTCAGCATACGGGCATACGACACCTTCACCCAACTCAAGCTATCCACTTGCCCTAAATCACTAAGGCAGACGAGTAACCTGATAGGAAAACGCTCTCCCTGATCACTCAGAATAGTGACAGAAAGAACGTGGACAATGTATATTCGAGCCAGCTACTAAGGTGTACACTGTCGATCAACTTCATCAACCGACAGCTCGTCGGTAAGAACCAAGTACGGACAAGACTACGCGAACATATAAAGGGCCGCCGCAAGACGGTCCCCCACAAGGTCACCCAACCTCTCGTCTGACCCCTTCGCGGTCTCTATAACCACAGGCTCACCTACGAAAGGAAAACCCGTGATCATAGAGAAGTCGAAAGGGGTAACCGTCATCTCCCCCCATGGGAATTGGAAAGTGTTGGTGGAATCCAACCAAAACCCCAACAACCCGCGAAAGAAAGCTGACGATGCAGGCTGATTCGATAAGTCCTGCAGAGCCGCCAGCTGGGGCTGATCCTTGAAAGCTCCACCACCTCCTCCACCACGTCGGGTAAACTCGCGAAACGACCTGTCAAGTCACTCGAGCCGTACAGACGCATGTTAGGCTCACCATAAAGAAAATATATGAGAAAATGCGATTGTGACTTTTCAAAAAAAAAAAGAAAAAGAAAAAAATGATGAAAGGACGGAGGCACAAAAGAACTCACTATGCCGCGCCAACTCCGGATCGAAACGTGATGCTCTGGGTCCCACCTCAGGACCTGAGGGTCCCAATTAGGAGGAGCCTCCCAAACCACATCCTCATGACGACGTCGATCAGCCCCGACGCATCGCTCTCGAACCTCCTCACGAGGACGTGTCATCCTCTTTCGAGGGCGAACTGCCTTGTCAGGCATTCCTCCTAGATACTCCTCAGCATCGACGAATGAAGGGGAGTCCAAACTATAATAGACAAAACTCCTTATTAGTTTACTTTCCTAAAAGACTAATACACGTGTTCTAGACCAATTTCGGCAGCATAACGACTGCCGAGAGGGCGAAACACAAAAATCGAATGCCACCCACGCTTGGGGGCTACGATTGGTGAATGTCATTTATGACACTCATTTAGCTTCTTTTAGGATGATTTTTCATTGTTTTTACATCTCTTTTATCTCCTTTTCTCTATTTTTACTTGTATTTTCTCTACTTTGCATTTTCTTCGGTTGCTTTCTTAATTTCTTGCTCTTCTTAGTTTATTTTGCATTTTCTTCTTTACTTGTTTGCTTTTCTTTGATTCTAGGAAGTTGGCGATGTTCGAGAGGCTTAATGGCATTCTCTCGAGGTTTTCAAGCCAAAGATGTGTCCCGGCCCCTCCTTTTGAAGCCTAAAAGCAAAGGTGTGCAAGAGTTAAGTCTTCAAGGATGCGCCCTCATACTGCGTGGACATGAAGAGCCGATGTTGAACCCACCGTAATGGCTCCTAGAAACTGCCACTATCAACATGCATCATCCGGAGCTCACGGGGTCATTTTCGAGCGCACAAAAAGGAATCCCCTGCTCTTATGGCGCGGCCGTACGTGAGAAAGGAGCAGCCGCGCAGCTGCAAGGAGCGGCCGCGCCTCTCTCTCTTCCCTGTTTCAGTACTCATTTTGTTGCGGTCGCGCTAAGGAGTAAGAGGCCGCGCCTTTTGAGGTCTGTTTTGGATGTCTAACTAACTTCTTCTTAGTTAGCTTTTCTACATATAGATTTCCTTCATTTTCTAGAGGGAGAGGATAGAAAGAAGTTTTAGACATAATTTTGATCATAATTTTAGCTTAGTTGAGAATTTCTCTCTCTAGTTTTAGGGTTAGTTTAGGAATAGATTTAGAGAGAGAAAGTGAGAGATTTCAATGGTGATTTGAGAGATTGATGATACAAGGGTGACAATTGTGTTGAAGATCTTCTCTATTATCAATGAGCATTTCTAACTCTATCTCATCTTATTGTTATGTTTTGATTCATGTTTGTTTATGTAGGGAATATTTCAAGCATCCCACACTTGAGCCCCACTGTGATCATACACTTAAGCATGGTGGCGTCCAAAGGGAATGAAACTAGAGTAAAAGAATCGCCAACAAGTTTTAGGAACTTGTAAATCGTTCACAGGGCGAAGGTTACACCCCTTCACGATCCATGAGATCGCTAACTCCATTGTGTTCTGGAACCATGACTAGATATTCGGGGATGAAGGTACAAATCCAACCTAAATGAGATCGAACCTGCCCTAATAATAGGCCTCTACTTTATTCTTCTCATATTCATGTGCGCTTTCTGACTAACATACAATCAATATATTAATCCTAAACATGTTTAATTTATGTTGGTTGAATATTAATGCACAAATAAATCTATTATTGGCGATCACTTGAATTATAAATCACATTAGTCTAAAAAATATTATTAATTATCTTATTAAGCGTGATTACAAGTACAAATTCCCTTTAAAACTGCAAGAGAAGGCGTGATCAAGCAACAACAATAATAATATATCAAGCAACATAATAACAACAATCATCATCATAATAATATTCTCATCAAAGCATAATAATAATAGCAAGATCCTAGGCATGATACTAACAAGATTAATAACAAATCCTAGCATGTTACTAGACATTAAAAATCAAAGCTTTATCCCTAACATGATACTAACATGATAGAAGAAAGAATAATAGGAAGCAACCTAAGCATGATACTAGAAAGCAATAAAAACATCCTAACATGATACTAGGGATAATATAAACATGATTTCTATATCAAAAGAATAATTAAGCAATTAAATTACTTACTTCGATGCCTCGTATCTCTTTCTATCAAAACAATACACACGTTAGTAACTTCAAGTAAAATATTAAATCAAACAATCAAATCAAATAATTGAAATGGAGATTTGGGACCAAACCCTCTGAAATTATCAACCTTTCATGTCTAGGGCGAAGGCAACTTCGAACTTGGCTAGGTGTGTCTAGAACTTGTGAATGAGGAATTTTGTAAAAGGGAAAGGTTTAGAAAAAAGAGAGAAGAATAAGCTATTGCTTGAGAGAATTAAAGATGATTGTGAATCTTGATGATTCTCAGTCCCATGAAAACGGGGAAATACGACCCTATTTATAAAAAAAAAATAGCCCGAAAACGATAGAAAAGAATCAGAATTTGAATCGGAATAAAACTGACCCCTGTCGCCAGCAACAGAGCCCAGCGCAAAAGGCTCTGTCGTTTGGCGACAGACTTGTCGTTTGGTGCTAGTTAAAAGATAAAACGCGCTTTTGTACAGAATTCTCTTCTTAATATAATTAAATAATTAAACTCCGTGTTTATCAATTATAAATCAGATTTTATCATAATAAAACACTTGTTTTATTTCAAATCAAACTCATTATTTTCAAAAGATATAATTATCAAACCTAACTCCATTAGAACTCAAAAATAACCTTCTAAATTATTCTAGAAAATTAGAATTAATCCTAATAATTTTAGGAATAATAATTAATGGGCCCTCCACTAGATCATTGGGCATAAAACAATTTCAAACCCAATTTAGTATTTTGGCCATAACTTCCTCATTATTCATCGGAATCGGGCTTATAAAATATCATTGGAAAGCTCTTTGTGAGCTCGACCCAACTACACTATTATTGGACCCTTGTCATGGACCAAGCTAAATTGGAATAGCTATTTTCATAAATAGAGAAGATTTTCGAAAACAAAAAGAAAGATTTTTATTAAAACAACGACATCACAACACTTTTCACACTCTCACTTCGTTCAATAATCAAGTGACGTGAAAAGTATTCATCACCGGGTTTGGTTTTTAAGGAGACACATTTGGGTGTCTACAATTTGGTTTGATTTTGATGTTTGATCTTCATTAGTGTAATCGTTCTTGATATTTTGTTGATTCTTGATTTCTTGGTTGTTTGTTGATTAGATGATGATTCTTGAGTAGTTGTTTGGCTAGGGATTGGGTGAAACTTGTATGATTGATTGATTGTGATTAATTTGGGAAATGTGTTGATTGATTATTGAGATCAAAGTGATTAATGTAAGTTTGCATGTGTGTAATTCGATTAGGCCTTGAGAATTATGCTAGATTGCATTGTGATTTCTATTGATACGACCAATTGATTTAGGAATTGCAATTATCGATTGGTTTGGATTGTGATTCCCCTAGTTTGTCATTCGTAGCGACATCTAGCTTAACGATTAGGAGATAGCTCTTTGATTCCAGTTGATAGCTCTTATCATTTGTCTTCACAACCATTGATTAGCATGTTTGTCCCAAGTTGTTGCAATTGTCATGATTACTTGTTGATCCCCATTCCTAGTGCTTTATTTGTTTGGTTGTTTGTTTTGATAGTTATTAGTGTTACCTCTTTACCTTTGACTTTGACCTAGCTTAGGCGCATAATTGACAGCGCTTGAACATAACCGTTCCTTTAACCCTTGACTTACCTCTATACTTGTATTTAGGTTTGTTTAGTGTTTATAAATTTATTTTGACTTAGGGAAGATTAGACAACCACCTAGTTTTTCCCCTCATCAACGATACCTGCAGTCAAACTCAATAAATGAGGGGCTTTAACACCCACAAAGCCATCCTATACTAGTTTCAACTAAAGTATACTAGAGATTATATTCCTAAATCTCAAAGAATCAACTATTTTCAGGCGAATAATAATAACATAAACATAAATATCATCTACCAAACAATCTTGAGGTTCGAACCTGGCAAAAATAAGCTAAAGTGTATACTTCGCGCAATTTTTTCGGATTCAAAATTTTCGAAACATGATTCATGAAAGTAATTGTAGTTCTAATACTATAATTCACTTCATAATCAACAAGTATAACCAAATGAGCAAGCAAAAACAACAAATTCGAACTAAAATTCGACCAAAATACCAACAAAGAACTTAAACAAAGAAATGCTCATACAAGGTTCAATACTCAACCATTTTTTATGAAATTTGTTGCAAAACACTCCTTAAACATAGCATAACAACATAAAACAAAAAATTTCAAGAATGATGAACCGAATCAAAAACCCCCAAATTCTAAATTTGGGGTTCTTCGGTCAATTTTCCCCAATTTCAGCCGAAAAACAAAATAAAACAATCAAAAACTTACATTGGATTTTGGAAAATGTGAATAGGGGACGAGATCTACTTCCTTTAGCTTCAAAAATCAAAGGAAACCAAGCTTTGAAGGGAGAGAAAGGTCAAAAATGGCGAAGAGAAGAAGAGGAGAGAGAGCGAACTGAAATCGCGCTCTTCGTTCATCTTTTTACTGATTTAAATGTCGCGCGCAACTCAATCAGTTGCGCGTGACATCCCAGCGCAACTCAGAAAGATGCGCGCGCCTGGCCAGCACGACCCACTGAGTTGCGCACAGATACTGGTCACTTAAAAGACCGGTATTTTAATTTCGATCCGTTTTGATCTATTTTCTAACGGTTTGCTCGTTGTCAGACGTAATGGCGCGTAAATTATCGAAATCTTTTAAAATGCTTTGCACCTTGTAGTTTATTTTCTTTTTGTTAGCTTTTTGCATCATCCTGCATGCACACCGTGCTTTGTGCCTGACCCAAGCATACGTTTTGGACGTTTTTCGTGAGCGTGTCTTAAAACGTTCCGTAGTGGTGCTTTGCGTAAAAGCTCCCATAGACAGGTTTGTCATTTTACTGTGCTGACTTTAAAAATGTCATGTTCTATTAGTTTTTTTGGCGTTCACAGCAAAAAGAATGGCATATCGTGCAGCGTAAAATTGCATGGCGTATCGTACACCGTAAAATTTTATGGCGTAGGTGCTGCGTAAAATTGCATCCTCCTCCCCAGCAACGTGATCTACCTCCCGTAACGAAAACGGTAGAACTTATTTTCAACCTTTGGCGTTAGCTTTACGAGTCGACTGGCGCGCCGAACCATCGAGGACAAGACACATTCTCGATTGGAAGCAAATACGGTAGTTAGTGAGCTTACTAGCTTACCGGACAGTTAGGGTGTCCGTCCACCCCCTGTATAAAGAGCGACATGCCAAAGTCGCACCTATTTAGACACGTGCCCCCAGTCCTGAGACGCGTGTTTTCATTTTGTAGACAAAACTGCTGAGAGATTTGCCGATTTTTTTCTCTCTCACTGGATTTAGATATATGCCTCTAGTCCTGACACATGTATTTCTTTCTTGTAGACCCCGAATACTGCATTTTGACAAGCGAGTGTCAAAACCTCTATTCACTTGTTAGGCTAAGAATGCCGAAACACCTTTCTTTTATCATCTTTTAAACTTGTTTAAATCATGGACTAAAGTTTTAATGACATATCGAGGGACTTTAGATCAACGATGCCATAATTGAGAGGATATCATCCTATTTACTCTTTTTTAAATCGATATCTTCTCATGACATGACATCACCCAAGACAACCTTTACTTGTAAAAGCGTTCTACACTTTCAAAGGGTCAATCTAGATTCTTTGGCACACTAAAACTAGAAAATACCTTATCTAGCCATAGCAGCTACTTTTCTCAAACACTTAGCGAATCGAGAATAGTTTCGACATTCTCAACACTACTGAAATATTCCTTACACTTAAGGAACTTCGTAGAATGAGTCTCTGATTTATTTCCTTGACTACTTTGATCCTCGTCTATTCTATACTCGATCAAAGTGGGGGCTAACTGTAGACATCTACTTTTGGCCTCCTATCCCGATTGGAAGTTCTATGACGATAAATAAAACCATCTTTGTGTTGGATCAACGTGAAGAATGCTTATAAATAACTAATTGAGCCACAAAAATACAAAATACCTAGCCTAACCCAAAACGAAATTAATTAAAGTCCAATTAACTAAGCCCGACCAGAAATTAGGCTTAAACCCAAAGTCTAAACCTAATTTTAACGGACTTAAAGATGCCTGGGTTAAAAATAAAAGCTGCCGCAGAAAAATCCACGCGCATCTCAAAGAGTCGCGCTACTCTGGCGCGCGCAACTCATTAGGTTGCGCGTGACGCCCAGTATAACCTCTAGTGATGCGCTCGCGGAAGATTCAGAATTTTATAAAAATATAAAATCGAATCTTACCATAATACCACGCGCAAGACATACCGTTGCGCTACCCATAGCAGCGCACCTGAATCACTTACGTTGGACAATCGCACACAACCCATTCAGATGCGCGCGACACCTGATGTGGCGGAACACTTGAAACTCTAAATGCACCCATTCCCTATAAATAGAGGCTTAATACGAGGCTTAAATAGACACAAAAAATAACCCAAAACTCTGGCAGAAACTTTTTGAACTTGTGTACTCTCAACCCTCTTGTCCTAAACACTCACCCCCTTTATTACTTGTTACCATGGTGGAGGTTCCCGAACAAGAAGGAGTCCATAAGTGTTCTAAACGAAGATCTAGGAAGGAAAATTGGTAAATTCCTGAGCACTTAGATCAATCACCTTTTCTTTTCTTGTTTAAACAACCTTTAAATGATTAATTAGTGTTGTTTGACCACTTTAAACAAACTTTTAATTAATTAATTCCACATTGTATCTTGCGTTAAATAAAGAATAGAAATGAATAATTAATTGTTGTTTGATCACCTAAGACACGGCGAATTTTGTTTATTTATTTTTCTTTTAACGAATATAAATTAAATAAAGAATAACGACTTTGCAATGTAATTCCTACGTGATTAAATTCTTGTAAATAAAATCAACTAACTTAGTTTTTTAGGTATCGCGTTGCATATATTGTTTGGTAATGAAATTGTGAAAAAGAAAGAGCTAGTAGAAGCCGCACTAGAGCTAGAATAACGATTCCCCCCTAAAGGGAACGTTATTTTAGTACCCTCGCTTCTGAACTCATTTCTGGTATAAGAAGACCAATTTGGGCATGGGTAAACTTACGATTCGGGCTAAATATCCCTTGAACTCTACTTGGGAGAAAGGCATGAACGTGGTTTATGAGTTTTCCTAAAACTCATTGGCGACTCCTTACTAGTTTCTTACAAAAAAGCATAATGATAGGATCAACTCTAATTCAAGGTCCCCCAAACAGTCAGGAATTCAAATCCTAATACACCCTAACAAGTGTAAAGTCCTAGGGATTTAAAGGGTCATGGGCATATAAGGAGAAGGATCCCCTGCAATAGGAACACCCTCCTTACACACCAAGCGCAGCCTCTAGTGATGCGCTCGCGGAACATTGAGAATTTCATGAGAATATAAAATCGAATCTTACTATAATACCGCGCGCAAGACATTTAGTTGCACTGCCCTCAGCAGCGCACCTAAATCATTTACGCTGAGCAGGCGCGCACAACTCATCTAGATGCACGCGACACCTACTGCGGCAGAACACTTGAAACCCTAAACGCACTCATTCCCTATAAATAGGGGCGTAATACGAAGCTTAAACACACAGAAATTAACCCGAAATACTGGCAGAAACTTTGTGAACTTGTGTACTACCAACCCTCTTGTCCTAAACACTCACCTCTCTTATTATTTGTTACTACGGTGGAGGTTCCTAAACAAGAAGGAATCTATAAGTGTTCTAAACGAAGATCTAGCAAGGAAAAGTGGTAAATTCCCGAGCACTTAGATCAATCACCTTTTCTTTTCTTGTTTAAACAACCTTTAATCAATTAATTAGTGTTGTTTGATCACCTAAAATAAAATTTTAATTAATTAATTTCACATGGTATTCTTTCGTTAATCAAAGACTAGGAATTGAATAATTAATTGTTGTTTGATCACCTAAGTCAAGACGAATCTTGTTTATTTATTGTTCTTTTTCACGAATTTGATTAAATAACAATAACGATTTTGCAATGTAATTCCTATGTGATTAATGCTTGTAAATAAAATCAGCTAACTTAGTTTTAAGTATCACGTTGCATATATTGTTTGGTGATGAAACTGTGAAAAAGGAAGAGCTAGTAGAGGTCGCACTAGGGCTAGAATAGAGATTCCCCCTAAAGGGAACGTTTTTTTAATACTCTCGCTCCCGAACTCATTTCTAGTACAATTAGACCAATTTGGGCATGGGTAAACTTATGATTCGTGCTAAATATCCCTTGAACTCTACTTGGAAAAAAGGCATGAACGAGGTTTATGAGTTTTCCTAAAACTCATTGGCGACTCCTTACTAGTTTCTTACAAAAAAGCATAATGATTGGATCAACTCTAATTCAAGGTCCCCCAAACAGTCAGGAATTCAAATCCTAATACACCCTAACAAGTGTAAAGTCCTAGGTTTTTAAATGGTCATGAGCATAGAGGAAAAGGATCCCCTACGATGGGCACACCCTCCTTACACACACTATCAGATTATTAGATATCATTATGTGTCTATTATTACGATTATATTATCAATTAATAATAATAATTTAGTATAATTCTGTCATTTTGTTTCATTTTAATTCTGTAAATTTCAATCCATCAAAATGGAGCCTAATATTCATAAGAGTAAAAAAACCATTAACTATTTGATATTCGTTACTTTTTCAACTTTGTTGCATGTTGCATATGAATATAATCAATTAGTGATGCTGTATAGTAATTGTTAATAAGAATAACACAATCATACACTCCAACACTTAATTAGCGGCAACATAATGCAGCATATTTGCTATGGTTTCAAACAATCCTTCCATTTCACATTAGTAATGCTATAAGCCCACCACATAAAAATATATTCTGTGTTTGCTAGGTGTATAAGAGTCTCGCAAAGGACGTATGGTGTGTGTTTGTGATGTGTTTAGGCTAGGCTTAGAAAATCAAGAGAGAGAAAAAAAGAATAAGCTTTAGCTTAAAGAGAAGAAGAGATGATGATTGTTGGTGAATGATACGGAGAAAATCGTCCTCTATTTATAGAGAAAAAAACGATCAAAAAGATCAAAAAACGATCCAAATTCCATCCAGAATAAAACAGCTTTCATCGTGTGGCGATGGATTCATCGCGTCGCAATGGGAATATCACTGCGCGATATTTTCCTCGGTGTGTGATGGTTCCACTGTTGCGCTATGATTTTCAGAAGATAAGATTCGTACGGAATCCGACTTCCAATCAAATTGGGTTAGTCGAATGTCCGTAATTATCCTTATTTTATCATAATTAAATCTATTAAAAACACATGTTTTATCCGAAATAAAATTCCTAATCATTATCTTTTCTAAACAAGGATAATTAGAACCTTCTAGAAGATTCGAGAAGCTAATAATTAATCCTAATGGATTTAGGACTCAAAACAATATTCTAGATAACTCTAGAAGATTAATATAAATTCTAATGATTTTAGAAATATAATTTAAGATTAATGGACCCTCCACATGTGCATTGGGTCCGCATATATATAAAGCTCGAGTTGGGTCCAGTTTAGCATTTTGGTCATAACTTCCTCGTTATAACTCGGATTTGGGCTTATAATATATCGTTGGAAAGCTCTTTTCAAGCCCCATCCAAATACACAATTATTGGACCCAGATTATGAACCAAACTTAATTGTATTGGACATTTTTCATAAACAGGACACGAAATGAATGATTTTGGGTTAAAACATTTTTAGAAAGGGGATTTGAAAAGGATAAATTCACGAGACTCTTCAACATTTCACCTTACTCGATAATCAAAGACGTGAAAGATACTCATCACTAGTTTGGTTTCTAGGGAGACACAATCGGGTATCTACAGTTAACTTCAAGGTACGAAGGATATGGGTTTATTTTTTCCTAAGTTGTCCAAAGAAAATTTGATTGGTTTTGCATATGCAGGTTATTTATCTGATCTACATAATGCTCGATCACAAACTGGATATGCGTTTACATATGGTGGTACTGCCATTTCATGGCGTTCCATGAAACAAACCATTGCAGCTTCTTCTTCCAATCATTCTGAGATTTTAGCAATTCACAAGGCTAGTCGTGAATGTGTATGGTTAAGGTCAGTAATTCAACATATAAAAAAAGTTTGTGGTTATCATCCGGGAAAGAGGCATAGACAATTTTATATGAGGATAATGTAGCTTATATTGCTCAACTTAAGGAATGATACATCAAAGGTGACAAAACAAAGCACATCTCACCCAAATTTTTTTCATTCTTGATCTTAAGAAGAATGGAGATATAAATGTTTTGCAAATTTGTTCAACTGAGAATTTAGCAAACTTATTCACTAATTAAGGCTGGGCTCTTTCAACCGCAACATTTAAAAAGTTAGTTTATCGTATAAGATTGTGTTGTCTCAAAGATCTTCAGTGATATAATAATAAGGGGTAGCAATTCCACGCTGCACTCTTTTTCCCTTATCCATGGTTTTTTCCCACAAGGTTTTTCCTGGACAGGTTTTTAATAAGGCAGCATATATGCGCATTAAATTTATTTTAGATAATGCTCATCCCAGAGGGAGTGTTACAAAATATATTCAATGTGGATGTTCATTATTGCTTGTAACTCCCTAGTATTATGTCACCCATTGTAACCCCCATATGCCATTACCTCTATTGTAACCCCCACTTAAATGGAATCTTAATTTTCCATGAAGGTTACATTATGTTAATCATGTGTGTGTGTGTGTGTGTTTGTGAGTGTCTGTATATATTTGAAGGAATCATGTATATATATAGTATGGGCTAATCAAATGTGAAGATAACAAGAAATTACTATCTACATCTCTCTCTATAATATTCTCCCTTTCTCCTTATTTTCATAACAGATTGAAGATTGATGTGGTTGATAATCGAATCATTTAAATGCAATTAAGACATAGAATAATTATTATTTTTACCCTTATTTAAATATTGAAGTATAATCTATAAGGTGTAATAAGATCTTTTCAAGGGGACACTACAACCTCCCCTCTTAGCTTACGGAGTACAATAGCGGATCCAAGATTTTCGATGAGATGGTGAGTCACCATCAACTATTGATCCCATATGAAAGTACATTTTATTTTATTTTTTTTGGTCTAGTTCATAATTGATTTCAATCCAAAAATTAAATAAAAAAAATTATATTACAACCAACTTGATTTCAATCCGAACATAGGACACAATAATCCATACTACAACCAAATAGTACTTAAAAAATACATCTTACAAGCCGAAAATATTACAAATAACATGTAACAAACAAATGGGTTCCACCCATTACTCTTAATAGTAGCGTAGAATAAAAGTAAATTGACCTTAGAGACCGGTTGTTAATCTAACCGATCTCTTTAACCTTCTTAATAGTACCAAAATAAATAAAATGAACTTAGAGATCGATTGTTTAAACAAATTTTCTCTTTTAATTAGAAAAAAAAAGCAGGGGAAAATCGGGAATAAAACAAGAAAGGAAGTGAATAATGCTAGAGACCAGTTGTAGACATCTACTTTTGGCCTCCTGTCCCGACTGAAAGTGCTATGACGATAAATAAAACCATCTTTGTGTTGGATCAACGTGAAGAAAACTTATGGACTACTGATTAAGTCACAAGAATACAAAACAACTAGCTTGACCCAAAACAAAATGAACTAAAGGCCAATTAACTAAGCCCGATCAATAATTAAGCTTAAACCCGAAATTAAAACCTAATTTTGACGGACTTAGGGGCGGCTAGGTCAAATATTAAATCTGTCACAGAAAAATCCGAGCGCATCTCAACGAGTCGTGCTGGTATGGCGCGCGTAACTTACAAGGTTGCGCGTGACACCCATTGCAGCCTCCAGTAATGCACTCACGGAAGATTCAGAATTTCGTGAAAATACTGAATCAAATCTTACCGTAATACCGCGCGCATGAAAACTAGTTGTGCTGCCATTGGCAGCGAATCTCAATCACTTGCACGCAGCAGGCGTGCGCAACCCTTCAAGATGCGCGCGCCACCTGCTGCGAAAGAATGCTTAAAACCCTAAACACACTCATTCCCTATAAATAGGGGCTTAATACGAAGCTTAAACAAACAGAAATTAACCCGAAACACTGGCAAAAACTTTGTGAATTTGTGTACTATCAACCCTCTTGTCCTAACCACTCACCCCTCTTATTAATTGTCCATATGGTGGTGGTTCCCGAACAAGAAGGAGTCCATAAGTGTTTTAAATGAAGATCTAGTAAAGAAAAGTGGTTAGTTTCTCGAGCACTTAGATAAATCACCTTCTTTTTATTGTTTAAAACGACTTTAATTAATTAATTAGTGTTGTTTGATCACTTTAAATAAACCTTTAATTAATTGATTTCACATAGCATTCTTGCGTTAATCAAATATTAGAATTGGAATAATTAATTGTTATTTTATCACCTAAGCCAAGGCAAATCTTGTTTATTGTTCCTTTTCACAAATTTGAAATAAAAAAGAATAACGACTTTGCAATGTAATTCCTATGTGATTCAATGCTAATAAATAAAATCAACTAACTTAGTTTTAGGTATCACATTGCATATATTGTTTGGTAATGAAATTGTGGAAAAGGAAGAGCTAGTAGAGGCCACACTAGGGCTAGAATAGGGATTCCTCCCTAAAAGGAACATTATTTTAATACCCTTGCTCCCGAACTCATTTTTGGTACAAGTAGACCAACTTGGGTATGGGTAAACTTATGATTCGTGCTAAATATCCCTTGAAATCTACTTGGGAGAAAGGCATGAAGGAGGTTTATGAGTTTTCCTAAAACTCATTGGCGACTCCTTACTAGTTTCTTACAAAAAAAAAACGTAATGATAGGATCAATTCTAATTCAAGGTCCCTCAAACAGTCAGGAATTCAAATCCTAATACACCTTCAAAAGTGTAAAGTCCTAGGCTTTTAAAGGGTCATGGGCATAAAGGAGAAGGATCCCCTACGATGGGTACACCCTCCTTACACCAGTTATTATAAATAACCGGTCTCTTTGATTGATTTTTTTTTTTTAAATTTAACTTCTTTTTCTTTTAGCTAGTGATGCAAGTGCACTAGTGTGTACCAATTTAGCTCCGCCCCTGATAGAGTATATGATAAAGATTACTTTATATTATTTCTCCTAAAACTGTACGCATGAAGAAATGAAGCAAGCAATAAAATATGCACACCCTCCGTGTTTCAATAAGTGTTACACTTACCAAATACGATCGTGTATTAATAAGTGTTACTGTAGACACCTAAAAATGTCTCCCCAAAACCAAACCCGATGATGAACAAGCTTTCACCGCCATTATTGGTCGGGTTGAGTATTTAATCTTTGGAGTGCTTAAATCCATGTTTCCATTCAATACATTTCATAAACCAATCCATTTCCTAACTCATTTCCCTAAACCATAACTTGTTTTCCTCTTTTCGTGTCCACATCACAAAACCGAGAGAAACAGAATTTTTGGCCCTATAATTTTGATCCAATTATTATTTGGTTGGATAGGACTTGAAATAAGCTTTCCAAAAATATATCAGTACCCAATTCCGATTTAAAACAAAGAAGATATGAGCAAAATACTAAACTCGGCCCAAAACCGACACCCTTTCACTAAAACGGCCATATCTTAAAATATACAAATGATTTTGACCTGATTCTAATTGGGTTGGAAATAAGACTTGATACGCTTTCCAATGATATATTATATTCCTTATTCTGAGTTACGGATCAAAAGTTATTGTAGTTTTAAAAACGCATAAAAAACTGGAATTACCATGCAGCAGCTAAAATGCTGCGACGCGGCCAAGGGTGACGTGGCACGGTGCTTATTGCCATGACATGGTACTCTACACCGTTTCACAGTGCATTTTTCGTGTTTTTTCCTCCTTTCCTCACGCATTTCGAATAAAAAAGTACACCGTGACACGGTGCCAGTGCCGCGCCACGGTATTTTCTGCTGTGTCACGGTACATGCGCCGTGTCACGGGATTTTCCCATGTTTTCTCCGTGTAAACCGACGCGTTTTATCTTTTAGGTCTGTTTCTGTCCCGCGTCACACCAAATTACCCCACGTCACACTAAATTATACCGTGTCACGGCATATTTTGCCGTGTCACAACATACTGCTGACGTGTCGCGGCATTTATTTTTAAGGTTTTATCTTTTTAGGGTTTCGTGTGTTCCCTCAGCTCATTTTCCCTATCCTTTCTACAGTTCGGGACACCAAATCATTATCTTTTCCTCTCTTCTACACCAAAAGTCATTCTCTTCTCTCTCTCATATTCTAAACCTTAAACTTGTATTTCTAATTACATTATTCCTTCCCTAAGCACTCCAAGGAGTCCATACTTAACCCGAGGTTCCGTCCTTAGACAAAGGCATGAAAGGTATAATTAACTGAGGGTTTGGACCAAATAAACTCTACTTTTAATTTAATTTAATTTCAATTTGATTTATATTTTATTGAAGTTACTAACAATTTATTCATGATGTAGCAATTTTAAGGAGTGCGAGAAATGTGAGTAATTAATTAATTTAATTACTTATTTTATTTTTATATTTCTAGTATCATGGTTAGGTTAATTTATATTTGATTTAACTAACGTTATTATGGTTAAATTGCTTCCAATATTAATTTTTATTCTATTGTTATTATGATCACCATATTGCAGGTTTAAAGGAAATATTTAATTGAAAATCACGCCTAATAAGATAATTTGGACAACCGGTTTAGGTTCCTTTTTAATCTTGTTATTAAATCAAGTGATCACGATATTTTAGAATTATATATTGCATTAATATTCAACCAATTTAGCTTAATAATAGTTTGGAGCAAATTAAATCTTTGTTTGCATGCCTTTGAGATCGCATGGAATACTTTTCACTATAATAATCGAGTAGAGGCCAATACGGGGGAATGTGACTCCATGACTCACTTCGTACCATCATCCCCGATCCTCCTTTCGTGGTTCCGAACCATATGGAGTTAGTAATCTCATGGATTATAAATGGGGTGTAACTTTCACGGGTCAATCGTTGTTGCCTATCGTTGTCCCTTATTCGTGGTTGCCTTTTATGATCCGTGAACGGTTTACAAGTTTCTTAAAAACTTGTTGGCGGCTCCCTACTTTCCTTGTCCCTAATCGTATATGTCAATTCCCACTTCCTATGAGTGCCAAGCATATTCACACATGCTTAACGTAGGCGCACTTCGAACGACGCTTACAGTTACACTTTCTTTTTTTGGCAAAAAACTACATTTTAATATTATATCTTTCTCTTTTTAAGGTTCCCACCCAAACCCACTATTACTTTTTTATAATTATATTTTTCTTCTCACATACATATTTTTTCAATTAACAATTAATTCCATTATCTTTCTTTTACAATTTGTTAATACTTTAACCACCCCACTTACTTCTTAATTTATTTAAGTTAATTAAATTGTCTAAAAATATATAATGGTCAAAGTGTAACACTTGTTAAAACACGAAGGGAGTAAATATTTAACAAAAACTAAACACATTGTCTCCTTTTTCTCTCTTCTCTCTCCTCCCTTCTCTCTTCTCTTGGATTTTAGTTTTCTTGGCCATTTAGGCCGGAAATATTTTAATTTCTTCTCTCTAATTTATGAGGGCCTGTCCCAATTTTTTTGGGTTTTTCCTAATTTTCTAGGATTTTTATTCTTATCTTAGGGTTTTGATAATAATTGGGAAGGAGATTTAGATTCATATGGATTTAAGGTTTGTTATCAACTCTACGATCAAAACATGAGCGCGGATTGCGAAAAGCGGTGGAGTGTTAGTTATGCCAAATATTCAAATTAGTAATGATTTTGATTGTAAAAATTATAAGTTTTCTAAATTTGTGGTTTTCAAGTTTTATTTTTTCTGTAAATGTCGTATGGCTATTCACAATTAAATATATTTCTTCCCGTAAAAAAAATACACGGAGGGAGTAGGAATTATTATTAAAAAAATCCTCTTTTGATCCTCTTCACGTTATGCAATATTGTGTGGATGTCCATTATACTCCTTGTATCATCCAGAATATTCTAGATCTAGGGTTTATTGTTATCATATACAAGCAAACCCTAATTTAATTATATTATATGTATATATACCCCATTATATGGAATAATAGAAATACACTGATCGACTCTCTCTCATATTTCTCCTTATTTTATAGCACATTATCAGCACTAAAGCTCGTTTTTTTTTTTTTTTTATGAGATTAATTAGATCTCGACTACAATTGATTGGCATCGAGAAACAAGAAATTTAGCAACAAATTTATATATTGACGAGATGACAGAACCCATGCGAATTTGGGAATAATTATTTATCTATTTCATGATTTTGCCTGCTGATTTTTGGTTACCAAACTTGATTAAGGCCCTGTTTGGTAATTAGCTGGTAGTTGATTGACGTACCTGATTGTATTAGCTTATTTGACTAGCTGGCTATATTAGCTGGTTTGACTAGCTAGTTATAATTAGCTGATTGTGTAAAAGTGTTTGGTAAATAGTTGTTTTAGTGTATTTAAGAGCAAAAAAGCTAATTATTCAATAAGCTAATTTTAAAAAGCTCTTATAACAAGCTTTTTCTAAAAGAGCTTTTTGAGCCCAAAATACTTTTTTAACAAGCTATTTACCAAACATCCAAAATAGATTTTTTAATTGGTCAAACCTCTAATTGAGAAAAATAAGCTAAAAGCTCTTTATCAAACAAGGCCTAACTATATCTTATAAATTTTGTGCATGTCATCATAAGTTTACTACTAATAATAAGAAGATTGTCACTCACTCGTTATATACTTTATTATGAATATATATATTGACGTTATTTCCTAAGTCCTCATTTATAAATTTTGTTTGTCATGGTATGTTATATCTTATACTCCATATTATAGATGTCATGTGTTTTGTGTATTGGTATATTAAATTCATTGCTTAGGAATGTCAAACTAATTTGATTGTTATGGAGAATACATATTGGTTATATCCTCTATCTAAAATAGCTGTTGAAGAAGCCTAACTTTGATTAAATTAAGTGATTTTGATGAGTATGGATTAAACTTTGTGGACTAAATTTTCATGGCATGCAATGAAGACTTTAAAGACGAATCAATATTGCTTGTACTTTATGAATGAAATTACTTGCATTTGGGTGGAAACATAATTTCATTGACCACAGAATATTTGTTTAAAGAGATTTGACGTAATTATCTAGCACTAGATTTGATTTGGTTCTTTGATGATATATAGCATTTTTTTTTTTTTGTTTAATTACCCTTATAAGAGAGATTGTTAATATTTGCATGATGTTATATATTTAATTGACGTACTATATGGATATTCTCTAGTTGACCTCAAATTATGTTAATACTATCTATCTTGTTTTTAAATGCAATGTTGAATAATAATTTATAACAAATTTGAGGACAATTCCTTTATTTGTTCATTAGACAGGAAAGGAGTTGATTGATGAATTATATTTTATGATGACAATAATGACTATTACATGTGATACATATGTTTTTTTTTATGGAAAAAGGAAAACAAGTAGCGAACTATTAGTTTGTTGCAAGTCAATACTCTACAGTTGCATACTCCTTTTCATATATGGACTTTAAGTTCTAGATATTGTTCGTGTACATATGCGTCATAATTGACTCTATTAAAATAATCATATGATTTGTACAAATATCTCGATTTTAGTATGAATATGTTGATTGATGTGTGATTAAATTCAATTAAGTATTATGTACGGATGTACCTACTTGAAGTTGGATTATTGAAAGTAAATTAAACATGATTGCATAATATATATTTGAGCAAGAGATAGATGACATTGTAGGAAATTTAGTTGTAAATTTTTTTTTTTTTTTTTTTTTTGCCCATACTTATAAGAGATTAATATAATTGGGCAAGAGTTACGAGTAAGAGATTATAAGAATAATTTTATTATGTTTGATACATGCATTTCTAAAAGCTTTTATGCCTTAAAAGGTGGAAGAGATATAAGGTTGTTGGATTCATTTCTTGCCCCACATGCAAGGATTAGGGGGAGATTGTATTTATTCCATTATTTTATATAATCCTTGCACATAAATAATAAAATATATTGATGGTCAATTTGGTACATACATTAACTTAAATATCAACGATTTATTTCATAGATGTGGCCACATGTTAATTAAATATTTTGAAATGATACCATCCTGAAGATGGATATAAATAAATATCATTGATCATATATTAGTTGTAAATGCTTCAATTTAAAATTGATGTTCTAGAAGGACAACATCTATTGCTGATGAATGTGTAGCACGCCTGAAGCCTGATAGATCAATAGGTTCTAAAGATAATTAAGTATCTACGAAAAGGAAAGGAACATTATTGACAATGCCAATTTGAGGAAGTGATAAATCCCATTACATTTCTAGAAGAAATCACTTTTAGTAAAATTCATATGTTTCATGATTATATAAAAGACTCCTGAAGGGTATGAAACATCCAACAAGGTTAACATGTACCAAAATTATAGTCAAAACTCTAGCAGAGTATGAGTAAGTTATTAGATAAAATATTAGTTGATTGTCTTGCCAATTATATAAAGAAACACATGTTGGTGTTCAAATATCACATCAAATTCATGGTCATGCATAAAGTAAGTTTAATAAAGTGATCACTAGTGTTGGAAAATTGACCAAAGTTCAATTTAGAGAAGTTATTGGATGTGATAATTAAATTAGGCCACCCGGGTTGAATAATTACCCGTTATGGAAACCTGAAGGCGAAGTTTCATTTGATAATGTGCTGACGCTCTCTCAATGTTAGATATATGAAATGAATTGAATGGCAAGACATAACATTGAGATTGAGCTATATTTGGATTGTGATTCATAACAATTTGTATTGATGAAAATTTCAAGAGTTAATAGGTTTTGATTTCTTATATAAAAGAGTAATAGGTGACCAGAAGTTCACCAAAATAACTTATATATTATTGTCAACTATTAGGTGACCAGAAGCTCACCAAATACACTATTTAAGTCTTTAAAGATCCAAAAGATCACCAACCTAGTAGAGTTGCAAGCAAGTGATTTATGCTTGTATAACAATTCTTTTGATTGAGGCTATTATATGTCAGCACATAAGAAATTGGAAAAGAAGGAAAAACGTACAACTTGATAGGTGTCATTTATGGCACTCATTTGGTAGAAATTTTAGGATGTTTTCATCTTCTTTTATAGCTTTTCTCTTTGAATAATGCTTTAGTTTCGTTCTTTTATGCTTTAGTTTCTTCGTTCCCTTTACTTTGTGATTACTTGCATTTTAAGGGTATTTTCGTCTTTTCTATTTTACTTGCTCTACTTTCTTTCATTATAGGACTTGCTCGGGCCTCGAGATTCATTTTGGAAGATTCTCCAAGTCTTTTGGATGCTTGGGACAAGGTCTCATATTATTTGGTTGGCAAGTATGCAAGATAAGAGGCAAGCTTCCACTCTTGGCTTTAGCGCTCTCGTGTATCACCATCATTGCATGTCTTGGTCATGAACACGCAAAAATGGAGTTTTCAAGGCTGCCCTCCTCGCGAGCATCACATGAGAGCGTCGACTATGGGGATGCTTGGGCACGCTAGGATCGATGCATCGCACAAAGGGGCCACGAGCTAACAGCAAGGGGAGCCACGCGCCACACACTTGCAGCAGAGGTGCGTGCACGCAGACCCCCCTGTGCGTGCGCACAGACCCCCTTATGCGCGCGCATGGGGCTGTTGTGCGTGCGCACCACGGCTCCCCGTCCCCCTTCTTTTTCTCTTTCTATAAATACCTTTGACCTTTCCTTTTTAAGGGATGACGTTTTTCTAGTTTTTGATATATTTTTCCAGATTTAGTAGAGAGAGAAACACTTGAATACTTGATTTGTAATTCTTCAATTAAGCTTGGATTTCTTCCTTAATCAATGATAATTAGTGAGATTTTCTTCCCTTGATTCTACTCTTTGCTTGATTTTACTTTTGATTCTTGTATGATTGATTTTATTGTTGATTTGTGGTTTAAAAGTTTGTTTGATTTGATTTTCTTTTTGATTAAGCTTGAAATGATGATGTTTGTGATTCAATTTGCCTTGTTCTTCAATCTTATTATGTCTAGTGAGTAGATTAGTTTCTAGGGAGAAGGGGAAGCATGCTTGATTAATGATCATTGCTAGTTGATGATTCTTGATTGATTGAAATGTTGCAATTAAATTGGTTAATATATTTGTGCATGTGATTGATTTGAATAGGAGTGATCAACCTTGATGATTAATCTAGATTGCATTGTAATTTCCAATGACATGAACCCTTGATTTTGGAATTGCTTTAATTAATTGAATTTGATTGTGATTATCCTTGTTAGTCATTCTTAGTGAACCCTAGTTTGGCTTATAGGAGATAGCTCTTGAATTCTATTGATTGCAACTACTATTTTCCTTTGCATCGTTTGAATCGATTGAGTTTTCCTCGTTTGGCATGATTGTTTAGCTTGCATGTGGAACCTTAATCGCTTTGTCATATCGATTTTCTACATTGTTTAGTTGATTGAAACCTTAGTTACACTTCAAATTACCTCTCATTCTTCGAAGTAGCTAGCTTGACTATAGGCTATAGCATTCTCCCCCTCATTCCTCGTGGTTCGACTCGGACTTGCCCCTATACTAGGAGTAGGCTTGATTATCTCTTTTATTTGATTGAAGGTGTTTTAGAATCCAACGACCTAAAATACCCCACATCACAACTACACAATAAATGTCTCCCCATTGACATTGTTTTTCCAGAAGAGAACATATTATGAAAAGGGTTAATGAATACACCTGCAATATAAAGTTAATGAAGAAATGATTCTTCATTGAAATTGTTCTCTAGAAGAGATAAAACTTGTTTAATACAAATCTTCTGAGAAATAAATTATGATTGTGATCCTTTTAATGAAATGAATTTTATTAATGCAAATTTGTCTACTAAGTTTGTATAGAATTAGACGCCCCTATAAATGAGATATTTTACCAACTAAAGGGGAGAAGAACGAATTAGCAAAAGTTGGAAAAAAAATTTAAAAAATAAAAATAAATAATAATTATGATCCCTATAATGGTAGTTTGAAAAGTTATATGCCAACTTTTGTCTATATATTATCAAGATATGTTGCACATTTATGATTTGATTTGTATTCAGTTCTGACTCATGTTGCATAGCGTTGAAGACACATTTTGGTCATATTGATTATGTGTATACATTGAATAAAATCTTGTCAATTATACTTGAATCACTACGCCTAAAGTGTAGGTTATATGATCGTTTCCAAAATAAGGATAGGGTATATGGCAAGATAGTGAAGTGTGCAATTAACACTTTTAATAGTGTAATATTATATAAATACCACAGTATATGAAATACCCGAAAAGTGGTATAATATCTAAATTATCACAATAAATGGCCTATGATGTAAGAAAAGTCATAATGGTACCAATTGAAAATGTATTCAGATATCATTGTAAAATAGCATGCGATGTACATTTAGGTAATTTTATGATACCGGTACACAATGGAACCAATGAATGATATGCATATGCATGATAGAATGGACTAGTGAATAAGGGATCTAAAATATATGTCCATTATGTATGATGTCAACATAATGATAATCATCAAAAGTTCATCATGGACCAGAAGTCCAATGAAATATGGATTTTTAAATCCACACTGTACAGTGTCTTGCATAAATAGAGTCTTATATCCATGTGCATGTGTAAGTCATGGGTTACTGGATTACTTATTGCATGTTTATGAAGTTGTTAGACGCATTACTCATTGTATATTTTGTTCAATATTTTATCATGATTCCTATATCTCATTTGCACGCACTAGCTGGCTTCTATATAATAATTGTGGTATGTGTGAATGTTTTGCCCAAAGTATAGTAAGGCGTATTTACAACATTGATGAGAACTTACAAAGAAATATTTATATTCCAATGGGCTTACACTAGTGATGAAATTATTGATTACGTCGATTTAATAATAGCGTGTTATGAATCATGTAAGAAGAGTTCCCGAAGAACTTATATACGATGTATATAAATACCCGGCCCCACATATTTTATATCTTGAATATTGTAATTATTATCAAACTCCTAAAAAGTCAATATGACTACATCATCGATATCTCAACCTGATATGTGAGATTCAACAAGTCTTTGTATTTATTGGCGAACTCTCATATAAAACATGAAATGTCTAATTCAAGAATAACGTTGAGATACCATTGAGTAAGAATAATATTCTTATGGTCCAAAAGAGTCATGAGCAAAATATGTAATTCGTTTAATTTCTTAATTCATATGATATTGGAAAATGAAATACATATGATGATATCAAGTGTTGCCATGAAATTGTATTTGGATAATGTGATCAATTATTGATCATCATTTTGTAGTATATATGACCTCCAGAAGAAGGCATACATCTAATTTTTATGACAATTCGAAACAAAACTATCGAATGAAATAGTGATAAATACTTGTACTATTTCCACAAGTATGAAGAAATGAAAACACCTCTATAAGTTCATGTGAAGATTTGAAGATTCAAGTTCGATTTGAAAAAATTAATTATCAAGAAATGGTATTCTGCTACTTGGGAGAAGTTATCCAACGAACCATATCACGTCGGAGTTATTGAACTAAAAGATTTCACGTTATATATTCATTAGGGAGAGAAAATACCCGCTGCACTCTTTTTCTCTTAACCATGGTTTTATCCCACATTGGGTTTTCCTGGTAAGGTTTTTAACGAGGCAGCATCCGAAGCGTATACGAAAAATGTTGTACTCTTTTTCCTTAATTAGGTTTCTATCCCACGGGGTTTTTCCTATTAAGGTTTTAACGAGGCACAATCTTCGATAATGGACATCCAAGGGGGAGTGTTATGAAATATTATGTGGATGCCCATTATACTCCTTGTATCATCCAGAATATTCTAGATCTAGGGTTTATTATTATCCAATATTAGCAAACCCTAATTATATTGTATGTATATATACACCATTATATGGAATAGAAATACACTGATCGACTCTCTCTCGATCTCTCTCATATTTCTCCTAGAGTTGTTCATGGGCGGGATGACCCACTAAGCCCACCCAATCCGGCTCGTTAAAAGGGGGGGCTTGGACAACCTTTTTGAATAAAATTGGATATTTGGTCGGGCTAGGCCAGGCCCGTTAATATAAATGGACGGATATGGACAAGAAAATATGTATCGTGGGCTAGCCCGCCCGTTTATTAAAAAAATAATAATAATATTAATATTTTAATAATTTTATTTAGTTAGTTAATTATGACATATTTTGTGTATTTTAGAAAATAAATACACACTATAAGCTTTTATTAGCTACAAATATTTATTTTAATTTTATATTTTATCATTAACACTTATTAAATAAGTTTTTTCTTTCATATATTTATAACATACGTCATAAATTAAGGGCTTGTTTGGCATCATTTTTGGTTTTCAGTTTCCTGTTTTTTTGAAAACTAAAAACCAAAAACAGGAAACAAGAAAAAGGTGTTTTCACTTTTTTGTTGTCAGTTTTCAAAATTATCATGATTTTAATAAGTCTAAATATTTTTTGATCCATTATGTAACATATGTAATATACTTTTAAAAAACAAAAAACCAAAAAACAGAAAACCACAGCGATGCCAAACGGACCCTAAACTTTTTTTTTTAATTCCTATTATCCTTACTTGTGAACAAAAATTTTTAAGACAACTCTACCAAAATAATTTTAGTACATGTAAATAATAAAAAGATTAATTAGTGTTATAAAAAATAAAACAAAAATTTAAGGCCCGTTAGCCCGTGGGCAAGCCCGGCCCATTTAATAAGCGGGCATGGATAAAGTATCAATCCAGCATAAAAGGGTTTGGATTTGCTACATAAACCCCGTTGGATAAAAAAATAAGTATAAGCTCGACCCGTTACCCGTAAACCCGCAAATGATCACCTCTAATTTCTCCTTATTTTATAACATTTCATATAATTTTCCTAAATCAAAAATTATATGCATATCACAATGTTGTAATTATTAGGAAACGGAGGGTGTAAACGATAAAATCAAAAATAAAACCCAAACCACTCGGTGGATAAACAGAGGATAACCTCTCTTCCATCCAACACTCCACACTCAAACTCCGTACACACTCCGAAACCTTGTAACAATGTCAACAATCTCAGCATTCCGACCATTCACTTCTCCACTTTACAGAACCAACTATCTGAAATCTTCTCCCATAAACCATTGTTCTGCAATTCAATTCCACAAAAATGCAATTTCTTCCCATAATTTCCAGCAATTGAGAATGACCCATAATTCCAAATTAAGGAGGGTAAAATCAGCTGAGGAAGAAGCTCAAATTCCAGAACCAGAAACAGCGGAGACGGCGGCTGTTGCGGGAGAGGAGGCTTCACCTGAGCAAACTGTAGCCATCCCAGTTTCCCCCTCTGATAAGCTGATAATGTTTTTTCAGGTGCATTCAACTTATTATTATTATTATTATTATTATGGTTTATTTTATGGAAAATTTGTTGAAAACCATCTTATAAAAACCAAATTTTGTTGAAAACCATCTTATAAATTTTTTTTGTCAGAGCACACCTGTGTTTAATTCATAAGATGGTTTTCAACAAAATTTGATTTTTATAAGATGGTTTTCAACAAATTTTCCTTATTTTAATGAATAATTTAATTTTAGCTGTTTTGATTGAATTAGGTGACTTAGTTACTGTGTTAATGTTGTTGTGGCAATTGGGTTCTTGTATTTTTATTTTATTTTATTTTTGGCTAATTTGAGAGAATTTGGGGTTTTATTGATGATGTGTTACTGTTCTTGATTATATTTTGCAAAAACTAGTAGAATTATGTATACATTTTTGGTTAAATTGGGTTACATAATTAGAGTGTTAATGTTGTTGTGGCAATTGGGTTCTTGTGTTTTTTTTTTTGGCTAATTTGGGTGAATTTGGGGGTTTTTGGGGGGTTATTGATGACGTGTTACTGTTCTTGATTATATTTTGCAAAATCTAGTTGAATTTTATATACTGTGAAGTTTTCTAGGATATAGATGTTAAAATTATTATGGTATAAGGGTAGTTTCTAGCATAGGGAAGAGAAGGGAGAACATGCCTCAAACCCGAAATTGAGCAGCAACTCTTTGGAGATGGGTAAATTGTGGACTAATTATTGAAAACTTTAGCTTAGTGATAGGATTTTACAGTGGCTTTTATTATAGGCTTAAAGTTTGGTTTTTGTGTACAATAGTAATGTTTGTAAGATATGTAAGTAATGTAACACTTTGTTTTGTAGAATTACTTTTGGCATAGAACAAATTTTATAAGCTACTCTATCATATTTGAAAGATTCTACTTGTAATGTTTTAATAAAGCTATTAAATGTGTGTCCAAATTTTTATTCAAGATGATAGAACAATTGAGATGTGAAGCAATCTTCTCATTTCATGCTCTAGAGTCTAGAGGTAAGAAATGGAATAATTACAATCCGGATGAAAAAGACTCATGCACTGATGTGCTGATATCAGACTAATTTCTGTCTGAAATTATGGTTCAAAACAAAATATTTTGGTTGTTTTAGAATTATTTATGTTAGTTGGATACTTGGATTGATGATTCTCACATAATACAATAAGAGTTTAGAAGATATGATTCGACCACAACAATTCATTGATGTGATTTTTCCATTAATTTTCCTTCGCTTTGGCAAAAGATGGTTTGTATATAATTAATCTAATATCAATATGTGACAATCATTGGCAGTAGATTCAGATGGGTTTCTTTTCATCTCAATTTAAGCTTTCTATCAATATCATGAAATTGTTCATCTTTTTAAGTGTTGGCATCTTTCAGACTTATGGTAGAACTTTGTAATTGTATACTTGCCTGTGATTTAAATGCATTATTATACTTTCGATTGTTCCTTTACTCTTGATGTCAATCTTGCTATTTTCAATTTTGTAAACTTTCATTTCTGTTTTACTAATTCTACCACTACTGTAGGCAGAAGGAACGTTGACAGATTCAGCTATTCCAAACGTGACTCAAGCATTAGAGGTATCTCTTGATATCTCTCTTTAAATACATTTTGGTTAGGTTCATCCCAATAGATAAGTATTCGTATTTTCATCCTAAAATGCTTTTAATAAAATTATAATAGTTATTCAAATTCTATAGAATCTAGTATGGAATAAAAATATAGTTGCAGTCATAATTGCGAAAACTAAATAATGATAGTTGTCTACAAATTTAGCTTTTATACTCTCTCCGTTACTTTTTGTTGTTCTCATTAGGAATTTTGGCATAAGATGAAAAAATCTTCTAAATTATTCTCAATATTTAAAACATAATATATTGTTATAGTTTTTTTAATTAATATGCAAATAAGAATATTTATAGTTGAAGTAACACATTGAAAAACCCACACAATCAAAATGGGAAGAGCTTTAAAGCACGGAGGAGTAACTTTTTATGTTGAATTTTAAATTTTTGTAGATGTTATAGCCATACGTTATAATTTTATTATTATACTAATATTCATGAATCCATGACCATACATCACTAATTCCGTTAAAATAATGTCACATCATGTAAATATTTTATTATATTCAAATATTGTAGGTAAAAGTCCAATAAAATTATAGTATATCAATATCAATTAAATTTGAATGTATCATTACCATTGATTTCTCGGCAAGTATGGTACAAATAATTCAATTATTAGAAAATTAATAGAAATTTTTAAAAACATATTGATCACATTACTTTAAAAAGAAAAATAAAAAATAAAATAAAAACTAATTTTTTTTTTCTTATCCGAAACAAAAATTCTCAATTTTTTTTTTTTTTTTTCAATTTAAAATATTAACATTTCATGTCGTCAATCAATTATATTTAGATTCAACCACACTCATTTTCTTTTTATCATTTGAAAGTATTTGCCTTTGAAATTATTTGCTCATTTGTATTTTAATATTAGAATGTATCAATTAGTTGAGATCACTTATTTTTTTTTTGAAAAAGTTTTTATCATAAATAGGTCTTTTGCCCATTATATATAAGCTTATTTATAATTACTTTTGTTACCGAACACTTTTGTTGAAGTTATAAATAGGTGAAATTGCCATAAGGGTTTTATTTGGATAGGACTACCATGGAATGTCCCGATAAATAAATAAATTATGTAATGTTGTGTTTACATGTATTTTCAACGAATTAGTTTAGCAAAAGCTATTTATATAAATATGAAAATAATATATAGTATTAGGACTCCCTACAATTTTTCTTCCCAAAATAACAGTCTTGTTAATAAGAGTGAGATTTACAAAAAATGAAATAATAAGGTTAAGTTGAATGAAAGTTGGGTTGATTTATAGTAAAGAAAAATGAAATGAATACAGAATTAGATAAAAACGAAATATGCTTTTGTTATTTAGGGACAAGGTTTGCGGGTGCAATTAAACTTTTGTAGTATACGAAGATTTGGAAATTCTATCATAATTGAACCTGAGCCTATCCGAAGGAAAGAGCTACGAAATTCGCAGGGAAGTGTGAACATGAAAAAATGCTCTTGTTTACTATGAATGAGAGTACCATGTGTTGGTTGGTTTTACTAATGAGGGGAAATGGGGAATGCCTATTTATAACCCCTTATGCACCTATGCCTAGAATTTTCTTAATTCTAAAATGTTTCCACCTCTTTAAGGAACTTTCTACACAAGAAGGTTATACACACTTCCACAGAATTTGTACGAAGGAGCAAGGTGTTTATAGAGATTTTTCTTGCTAGAATATAATTTTCGCGCATATTCTCAAAAATTAGCTTGACCTATCATCCTAAACTATAGCTGACCTTCAACATTGAGCCCATTTGAAGCTTGTCTTGAACTGACTTTTTTGTATGCCGATGCCAAAATAAGGCTTTATAGAGGGAGTGTTGCTCCTTGGCAGCCCATTGGCAACCCCAAAGCCCATTGTAGACAGGATAGATGGAATATCTGACAAATGTTAAATTTTTGTTGTATCTCGAATTGAAAGTACATAAGAAATTCGAATTAACTTAGCACCAATTTAATAGCTGTGGTAGATGTAGCGGTTCAGGATAATGGACTGTCATAGTTAACATGCATAATTTATAAAAATTGATTTCATATATAGTTCCATCGTTGGGTAAATTGGGCTATGAATGTCAAGTTGTCGTTTTCAATCTCATCATTTTGTGCTTGCTTCATGTGCAATTGATGAACCCTTAAATAGCATTCATTCTGTTTCATAAATCAGAAATTTATTGTCTTATTATTGTTACAATTTTAAATTTTCCAGGGAGCAGAAGGTGTTTCTAATTTGAAGGTTCAGATTTCTGAGGGCATTGCAAGTGTTGAGGTGAGAAAGAACAGTTTGATCTTAAAAAAATTTGTCAGTTGGCTACTGTGTTGTCTACCTGTTTTGAAACTATCTCAGTGCAATGCAACTATTATGATAGCACCTAACATTAGTTTATACTTAAAAGATATATTTTTTTTACTATATTTAACTTGATCAAGTTCATTATGGCTCTAATTTCTATATGATTGATCATTTCGAACAACTATATCTTTGTGTGCTCTCCTACTGTTGAGAAAGTTCATTTTGTCTGTATGTTTTTTCTTGAAAACTTTTCAGTTTATCTTTTAAGTAATCATACCAATATATTGATTGAATGATTAACAAAATGTTTGTTGCTTATTCTTTGCATGCTTATCGGCCACCATAATAAAAAGAAAAAGGAGCTTTGTTTTTAGTTCTAAATAGTTCTAATGATAATGCAATTGGTATCCTTCTGTAGCTTACGAAGCAGACAACAATTCAAGCTACTGGAGTAGCATCTAGTCTGCTAGAATCTATACAAGGAGCCGGTTTCAAGTTGCAGACATTGAATTTGAGTTTTGAAGATGAAGAGTTGTTAGCTGGGGTGTAAGAAATTGTATATCATTATAGAGAAGAATCTCTAATGTATTTTCTGCCTGTTATATGTGGTTTTTATAACTATTGTATGCTGAGGCACTTTGATTTAAGGTTGTAAACATTGTTTTCCTTGAGAGAAGTAGATTAAATGAATTTTCTTGAAGCAAAGATATGCTCGGTCTCTGTTTTGGCTGAAGTTTAGCTATATACAAACAGAAATTACAGAAAACAAATACTAATCAAACTAGAACTCGTTTCTGGCACTCCAAGAAATAACCTATGGTTCAAAGTCTTCTACGAAAGCAGAATATCCTGTCGTTGCATAGAAGCCTTAGGACTTATTGTACATTTGTACATACATTTTTTTTGTTGAAAGGGTAAGGAAAGATGAAAGAAGCCCATCTTGCAAAGGGAACATCTACCGCCTGTTTGCAAACTGTAGTAGATGGCATTATGGCAACTCTTAACAACTCCTATCTCTTTTTGCCTCAGGTGTTCCTTTGAGATTATTTCATTACGAAAAAATACAAGTTTCTCTCACATGGCATTTTCATAAATCAATAACATCAATACATCATAGGGATTTAATAACAAACACACAAGCTCTCTTATTAATGCTTTCTCACGAATTATGAAGCTAAGGTAGGAGATCAGACAATAAAGAAGATATTTACAGCGAAGATACTTTCCAATACACAAATTGTATAATAGAAAGTACCGAGTATATTATGTACTTAACCACTCATGCACACTTAGGGCTTGTTTGGTTGAATGTAGGAATTGCAAATTCCTTGGAAATTTGATTTTTCATGAAATTGAATTTCCTAGGAAATTCTAAAAAGTGTTTGATTAACCAAGGAAAGTGGAAATTCCCATGGGAAGTTCTACTTACCTAGGTCCCCCTAGGTAATTTACTACCTCCATTTTGTGAGAAGTGAGAATTCATGGGAATTTCTACTTCTCATAAATTTGTCAACCAAATAACTCCAAACAATTTCAATTCCTATGAATTTTAACTTCCCATATTTTTAGTTGTCACCAAACAACACCTTATAAACATTCAGACTAACTAAGACAAAGCCTTATCCTAGTTATCTTCACGCTCTTCAATTCTTGAAGCTTCACTTGGTTGGACATTTTGAATCACTTCTTTCTTGATCTTCATCAAGAATGCTAAAACTCTCCAAAACTCGAATAGTTGTTACTGTACATAACTACATAGAAAACAATTGATAATACAAAGCACAACCAATAGATGTGTTTGTTATCACTTTAAAACCCAAAGAACCCAACAAAAGATTTCTATTTGATTTCATTAAGAGAAGGTATTGAGCCGCACCCAATATTTCGTGCGGCAACAAACATCCCAACAATAACAAACTCAACAATTATCCCAACAACAACAATCACAAGCTCGTGTTAATACCTTTTTATAATTTTGGATTGTAGGAGATTTCCAAGTGAGTGATTTCGTACAGTCGTGGCAATTTTAAGATCGTATTCAAGGTACGTTAGCATACTTGGTATTTATTTGATGATGTAGGAACATGCTAGGCTTTGAATAAGTAATTCCAAATAATATCATGATAGATTTTATTGGAATTTATTATTTGGCTGATGTTGGTGATTAAATTATGAAGCATGGATTATTTGTGATGGATTAATGATTGGAAATAATGAATTTGACATGTTTTATATGAACCACACTTTTATTATTGGCATGATAGTGAGCATGTTTGATTAAACTAAATGTTTAATTTGGTTTGGGATATTGAAAAAGAATTTTATTATGGTTCATATAATTTTTATTAATGCTACAAGAATGGGGAAAGAGCTATTTAAGTGTCTATGCACACGAGGATTAATTATATTTTGGTGTCTTAGTGCACTTAAGGTGTTTCTAATACCGAAGGATAGGAATTTTGGTGCTTATGCATTTAAGGTGTCTATGACACCGAGGTAGATTAAAAAGGGTTAAACATTAAATATTATGTGGTCACTAATTATTCAATAATTAAATTGGTACGTTAAATTATTTGAATAATTATAATGGTTGAATTGTGTTATGGTTTGAGAGTCATCACCAAGTCTATTAATATGTAAACAACGTAAAGTGAAAGATATTACGCACCAAAACTCTTGGAATGTATATACCTCGAGTATGAACATATGGGGGGGGGGGGGTTATGGGGTTTTATATTTAACCATAACTTCTACTGGAGTACAGGACTCTGTATGTTCCTTTTTATTGTTATGCGCATAAATTCCGCCACTTACTAGTGGATCTTTTATATTGGCACGGTTAGCTCTCGTGTTAATACCCCTTTATTGAGGCAGGTTAGGGGGAAAACCCGTTCGATGTGTAATCAATGCTAAATGAATAAATCAGTTATTTATTTGAGGGTCATGTTGTATGTTGTATGCTTGTAAACAGGTGCAACAAGGTAAGTTGTATGATGATAAGTGAAAGCATGTTAGTGTGTTGTATTTACGCTTATGTACTCAGCATTGTTGATTGTGTGTTTTAATGTTTGTTTGGCCTTGTCTTTACTTTGGCCCTTCGATGACCAATTTCTAATGAAGAGTAGTGGAGACAAGTAGGGAGGAGTTTTTCAGGTGATAAAGCATATTCATGATGGGCATGAGTGAAGAGCGAACCATGCTTAGTTTCCATAAGTTTATGATGTGGTTTATTGCTTTGTAGATTTTATTATATTATGCTTGTGAGACTAACGCAAAGGTTTTAAGTTGTTTGGTTTTAATAAGGGCCTACTATGGTTCCAAGTTATAGGTTGACTTCGTTTTACTTTGGTTTGACTTTATTTTCGTTTGGTTGACTTTTAAAGTTGAATTGTTTTGAATGTTTTTAAAGTAGTCTTCCGCTGTGTGTCTTTGATATTTGCCTTAGCCGTTTTCACGGTGGCGGTAATGTCTTAGATTTTCCTATTTTAAGTTTTAAAAAAAAAAGCAAAACATGTATTTTATAGAAAAGAAATTTCTAGGGTGTTACAGATATGTATGTACAATTTATTAGGGGGTATATATTATTTGATGGAGGATATGTATGTATAATTTGTTAGGTGATATATATTATTTGATAGAGGATATGTAAATTTTGTTGGATGATGTATTATTTGATGCAAACCAAAAATACAAAGTTAATTAATTAAAAAAGTATTGAAAAAAAAGGGTTTTATTTTGAAGGAGAATTGATATAGTGTTTTTTTTAATTAATAAAATAAAAAAAAAAATAAAGGTTGCTTGATCCCTTAACGAAGGTACGTATGTGTGGTATAGCTTGTTGGGTTCCTCCCTTTACCTCTCCCATGCAATTCACCCGGTGAAGTTGCAACATTTCCTTTTAATTTAAGGCCAAGGTAATAGAGGAGATATTATCCATCCTATAAATAATATTAAAATACAATACATGATATCATTTAACTTATGGAGGATATCATCCAACTTATAGATGATATCATCCAACTTATAAATGATATAATCTACCTAATATAATTTATTTTATAAAAATAATTAAAAGATCAACAATGGCGGAACCACCATTGAAAGTCCCGTACTAAGTTCATGGGTATAACATAACATGCTCATTTTTCAACCAAAATACATGCATTTGTTATCAAAACACTCACAATTCAACATACAATCACATAGGACAATCAATTTCAACAACTATACATCACACATGAAAGCCCCAAATCGATTTTTTGGGCATTTTTCAAAAAATTCGAGAATCTCAATCAATTATCAAGCTAACTCAAGCATAAATCATGGATAAATATAATCAACAATCTTTATTTTCTCTCTCCTCTCCATCCTCTTCAATTCAAACATAAATCATGGACAATTAAAATAGAGGAATTTAGCAGAAAGTTGAAGAGAGAGAAAATAGGGGAGGATTAAAAGGTGAAGAAGGAGAGAGAAAGTGAAGTAGGATTGAGTGGGAATATTGTTGGTGATGGTAAGTGGAAATGAGGGTGTGAGAAGTTTGTATTGCCGTACAAATTATAGTTGGACTGACGAAATGTTTGGTCAGACTTGACTAACCCAATAGTTTGTGTTTCATTAATTAGTTTTCCCAGGTTAAAAGGGCTTGTAACACCATTGCTAATTTTGTGGCATGATGAGACATTACTCGTAACTTAGAGTATATATGTTTCGGTCCTTTCTCACGAAGTTTCACTTTGGTGAAAATTCACTTAAATTAACAAATTAGCTCAAGTCATTCTTTCCTCAAAAAGAATATTAGAAAAAAAAACTTTAAAATAATACTTCATACTTCCTCTGTTTTTTTAGTTGACACCTTTCTATTATCACACTTGCCAACACATGTTTTTAACAATTAATATTTCTAATTATCAACATTGTAAAATTATAAAAAGTGGATATTAATAAAATATGCATTGAAACGATTCAAACAAGATCGCACATGAATACGTTTTACCGTATCTATAAACCACAAAAGCGAGGCAAAGCGTGTTGTGTGAATAGTGTATGTAAAAGTCAAACGGTGTCCACTAAAAAAATCGGAGGAATTATATAGTTAAATCAATAGAGGTTATTTATATTTAAAAATAATAATTTATGTTGATTGAATAAAAATCAGGCGAATATAGCATAAACTCATACTAGTATATTTTACCGTCTCCTTATTCACATCTGTACACGTCACAAATATTAGGCCTGTTCACGAATCGGATATCCGAATACTCATATATCAGAAGTTGATATCCAAATCCGATTAGAAAATTTCGGATATCCAAAATTTTTGGATCGGATGCTTCGAATATCCATTATCCAATATTAAGTAAAATTGATTATGATTACTTTCTAAATTTCACTAATTTTACCGCTTTTTTATCGCTAAGTTGTACAACATATTTTAACAAAAAAATAGTCCTTCTGCTATAAATATTATCATCAAATATATTAAGAATATTATAATAAGTTAATAATTTTATATGAACAATTTAGAAAATTTATATATATTTCACTATTTTAGCCTTTATATTTCGGATATCGGATATCCGAAATTTTGAAAATCAATATCCAAATCCACATTCGATATCCGATTTTTCGAGTCAGATATCCGATCCGGAATGAAAACTCGGATCGGATATCCAAAAATTCAGATCTGTTGCGGATCGGATTTTCAGATTTTCGAATTCTCAGATAGTTTTGTACATGCCTAATCACAACCATTCACCACTTTATAATAAATCTCTCTAAATAATTTACTTTTTGGATGGTTCTAGCATAGTCGTCAACTACAGACGACTACGGACGATTATGGTCGACTACAATAAGAGATTAAATCTGAACCATTGATATTTTCTATTGCTTAATCTTAGCCTTTGAATAATTTTTTAAAAAAAAAATTAAAAAACCAAAGTTACACATCATTTAAGTCATGACAAGTCAGTGACTAGTCAGCACCCAGTCAGCAAAGGATTATTTGGTTTATTAATTTTAGAGGGTAATTTTTTTTTCCAAGTTATAATATTATAATTTATAAATAATCATTCAAAAGTTATAAAATTGAAGAAAATCGTCCAAAATAAACGATTGACATAATTCATTTATATATCTTCATCCTCATTTTGATAACTTCATCTATCTTCAATGAAAATTTTTGATCTGTTTTAATGGGGCACTCTATCTTCAACCTCCAATCTTCGTATTTATCCATTTTGATAGCTTCATTCATCATCAATGGCATACTTTATCGTCAACCTTCGATCTTCATTAATCATTCAAAAAATATCCAAAAATTACCAAATTATATATGGAATCGATAAGATTATTGTTTAATTGTTACATTTATGCTTCAATTTTTTAATTCAAAGTTCGTGGCCATTATATTAGATCAAATATTACCTTTCATTTATTATTTTAACAAATATAAACCGTTGATTTGAAATTTGGGATGTTTTTTTAGTTTTTCAAAAAAATTGATATAAAACAAAACAAAAACATTCTTTCAGTTTCTCCAAAACTTTATTTTTCTAGATCTCTAATCTTCTGGAATCAAACATGTTTTTGATTCATCTCCATCTTTTCTCGATTATTATTAATAATGTATTAATGTTGCAAGTTTCTTGATTGTTTCAATGTTCCTTTGATTTTTCCCCTCATTTATTTTTATGGAGTAATGCTTAAAGTATAATACACCATGGAAATTGTTATTCCAGATCTTCAATACCATATTCATGTTCTTATTTTTTTTTATTTTTTTTTATTTTTTCTTTTTTTGGAAAAAGGTGGCTCAAAATTTTCGTTTATTTCCAATCACCACAATGTATTTGACATAATCCTTTGTTAGGATGTTCGAGGCATTAGATTATTTTGTTAAAGGAAATCAATTATGTGACCTTTTCATTTAACGTTCACCAAATATAGAATAAATTGTAAAAATAATTATCACCCAAATAATAATCAAAATATATGGCTGATATTTAATTCATTATAATGGCTACAATTATATTGTAGCCACTCAAAAGTCATCCATGATGTATTAATGTATAAAAAAAATCTTTCTATATTTTAGAGGATATAATCAACCGAAATATATAGTTATAACAATATTTTTTTTTTTTTTGAGAAATAGTTATAACACTATAAAAAGAGAAAATACACTTATTTACAAAAATATACGGAGTAATTTGTTTAAAAACAATAAAAAAAATTAATTAACCTTGTTTTTTTTAAAAAAAAAATGAAAATGCAGTTATTTAGTAAAATTAAAAAAGGACATGCTTTTAGTATTTCGTGATTTTGGGGTGATTTTTAATATTTGACTATATCTTTCCATAAATTTTTTTTCTCATTTTTTTTTTCTCAATTTTACAATATACAAATATGATAATTTGGTTTTTCCTAAAAAAAAAAATGATAATTTGGTTTCAAAACAAATACTCCGTATATGATAATTATTTTCCCAAATTTGCGTTCACATTTAATTTTGAAAGATACTCCATATTTTTTTTTCAATAAAGTACCTAAGTACACTAATTAATGCAAATTATTTATTTGATTATAAGATATTTCGATTTTAATTAATGCAAATTATTTATTGTCAAAGTTAATAAATTAAATTAAGACAATTGAACAACATCAATAACTATATACTACGAGTAAAAGACACACCAGCAATGACACATGTCATCTTCTAGTGTGTCCTTATTATATTTTTTTTAAATGAAAAAACTTTTGAAAAAAATTAATAGATAATATCTGCAAAATACTTCTTTCAAAATTTAGGAAAAAAATAATAAATTAATATATTTACCAACTTAGATATCTAATCATATCCTTCTATAGATTCCCATATAAGTAATTACATTTTAATTTATAGTAAAAATATCAAGAATATATCTCTCAACCTAACATAATTAGTGAATAAAAAATTAAGAAATGTCTTATAGTTTATACTATTGATGTTGATGGTTGTCTTATAAAACATCAAAATGAAACAAACTTTATTTTTTTTTTTTTTTTTTTTTGAGGAAAAAAAATGAAACAAACTTTTAGTGACTGGTTAAGGGATTTTTTTTTTTTTTTTTATAAAGAGTATACAGTATTTTTATATGTTTAAATTAATTATTCTTTGAGTCAAAAAGACATGAAAAAGGTGTGTATATATGTATTTGAATTAAATATTTAAAAATATGTATTTTGTAATATTCAAATGGGACCTCCCAATTAATATATAGGTAACCTCAAATAATCAGGGTTTAATTAAAATGGATATATAAACACAACAAAACTATATATACTAATTTATTTTATTTTATTTTTTAAAAAATAGTTATATAGCCGTATATTTTTTGTGTCCAATATGTGTTAATATTCCACTACTTTTTTCCAAAGTATTGAGTGATGGACTAAGAAGCAAAGGGAGTACATGCGATTGGTTAAGGGCCTGTTCACATTTACTGAAATAAGCTAAACTGAACTGATTGAAGCTGAACTGAATTGAACTGAATTGATTGGAGCTGAATTGAACTGAATAGAGCTGAAATGAATATTTTATGAGAGAAGGAAATTAGGAGCTGAACTGAATTGAACTGATTGGAGCTGAACTAAACTTAATTGAAATTAAACTGAAGTGAACAAGCCCTAATTCTTTATATCGTTTTTTGAGTTTTTTGGGTTATTCCATTAAATTATGATGATATATTTTGCATACACATACAAACTCACACCCACACACAATCTAAATTAGGAGTTTAGGAGGATCGCGTACTACCTTACTTGATTGTAATAACCTTAAAATATTCTTAACCGGGACTACGTAATACTCCCTTCGTTCTTTTTTATATTTACAATTTCAATTTTAATATGTTCTTTATTTTTAATCTTCCCACTTTTACTTTATTCCTTTTATGGTAAAAAATAATTCCGCTTTTATCACTTCTTACCTCACCAGCCACCACATAGCCCAAATAACAATATAATAATGCCAATAATGTTTATAAACAACTTTACATGAGCAACAAATGAGTAACCGAAAAAAAAAAAAAAAAAAAAAAAAAAAAAAAAAAAAAATGAAAGGAGTACTTAATTAATTAGGATTGTTGCCTAATTTGATTGTAGTAATCATTAAATATTCTTTATTGTGACTCTATAATACTTAATTAGGACTGCTTAAATTAATTTTAAAAACCTTCAAATATTCTTTAATTTATTGGAACTATATAATTCTTAATTGGGATTGCCTAAATTAATTATAATAACCTTCAAATATTTTTTATTGGGACTCTATAATACTTAATTGGAGTGCCTAATTAAATTAATTATAATAACCTTTAAATATTCTTTATTAATTTTTTATAATACTTAATTAGGACTGCCTAATTAAATAAATCTTAATAACCTTCAAATATTCTATATTGGGAATCAACATTACTTAATTAGGACTGCCTAAATTAATTATAATAACCTTTAAATATTCTTTACTGGACTTTATAATACTTAATTGGGAGTGCCTAATTATATTAATTATAAAAACCTTCAAATATTCTTTATTGGGACTCTATAATATTTAATTGGGGTGTTTAAATTAATATAATAACCTTTAAATATTCTTTATTGATACTGAATAATACTAAATTGGGTCTGCCTAATTAGTTATAGTAATCTTCAAATATTTTATATTGGACTTTATAATACTCAATTGGGGCTGCCTAATTTGATTTTCCCCACAACAACAACAGCAGGGATGGGATAGAACCTAACCACTCAAAACTGATGAGTCCCGAATTCGGATTAGCCCAAATGGTGAACCGGGTAGGAACACAAAATAAAACCTTTAAATATTCTTGATTGAGACTACATATTAGAGGGTTGTTCTGTATACTTATTTTCACTTATTTTCAGTTTAATATGTTTAAATAAGTTAAGTTCAAATAAGTTTAGTTCATTAAATAAATTCTAATAAAGGTTACCCAGGCCAAGATCAAATTACAACTAAAGTAATATGTTTTTAAGAAGGTTTAATAAGTCCACTTAAGTTAAAATAAGTGAAATCAGGTGACAAGAACACACCCTACTTATTGGAAGTACCTAATTGGAAAATAATAATAATATAATCCATCTTTATAGTTTTTGTAAATCATTTATATATGGATTTACATTAATTCACAAATTTCACTTAATTGGTTTGTAAATGACTACTCTACGGTCTTACCTTTCTATTTCGGTCTGGTTGAGTTCGGATCGGGTCAATCTTCGTCTATGTTGATGTATTTGACCAATAATATATTATAATTATCAATATAATAAGTATAAATTATAACAATTAAATATTAATAATATATTCATTAGACAATTCCAACAGTACTATATACACAAGACTGTATTGTTTCATATTTATGATCACTATCATTGATTAATTGGTCAAAAATTTAAATTAGATAAAGTGCATAGTGGAAAAAAAAATCAATGTAACACTTAAAAGAAGAAGCTAAGAGTAAGAGTAATAATAACAATAACAAGTACTATAACAAGTTATTTTCAATAAGTGTTTATTCGGGTAAAGCAATTTAGCCCTAAATTGGTTAGGTCATTTTGAGTATTTGTTAATTTTGGGTTGGGTCATTTCAGGTATAGTTTGGGTCGCTTTGGGTTTCGCCGTTTCGGGTCCATTCAGGTCAAAATCGGGTCGGGTCACTTCGAGTATCAGGTCAATATCAGGTCGGGTCAATTCAATATCGGGTCAATTTTAGGTTGGGTCGATTCGGATATCGGGTCAACTTCGGGTCGGGTTAATTTGGGTATTGGGTCGATCGATTCGGGTATCGGGTGAAGTTTTGGTCAACCTTAATTCGGGTCGTGTATGGGTCGGGTCGGATTAGCTTTGTGTTCAGGTCAATTTCAGATATACGTTTTCGGGTCACAGGTCGAGTTCGGATTGTCATGTCTACTCCGTGACAAAGTAGCAAAATTTTTATGTTTGGAAAGAAAAAGTATTATTATCACTTTGATTGAAACAATTCAATTTAGAATTTTTTTTTTTTTTTTTTTTTTTTTTTTTTTTTTTTGGAAGTAAATCAATTAAAGTTTGAAAAAAAAATTTATTTAATTATTTTATATATTTCCTCCCTTTAACACTTAATTAAATATTGATCTAAATACAAATTTGAAGTCAATGAGTACATAGAATTCTCTTAGGAATTTAATATAATGGGAATTGGTTTCACTTAATATTACGGCTCAATTTTTAAGTTGTTGGGCTTTTTGGTTGGGCTAAGAGTGAGTTATTTAGGAAAAGAAAAGATATTTTTTGTGAAGTAAATCAATTAAATTTAGGAAAAGAAAAGATAAGTATTGAATTTTACTTACCCATTATTAAATAACGCTTGTTTTTAAATAACGCTTAGTTTCAGTTCTTTTGTTTTCAAAAAAATAAAAAACAGTTTTTTTTTTTTTTTTTTTTTTTTTTTTTTTAATTAAACAAATAAATATGTTAGTTTGAATTTCTCCCTTAAATAACGCTTCTCTCTAATTTTATTTTTTACTTAAACAAATAAATCTATTTTAATATTTTACCTAAAATCATGCCATCACTTTCTTAATTTAATTTTATTACCCTTGAGAGATTCAACCTTCAACAATGACATATTGTTTACAATTGAGAGTTTCAACATTCAATAATGGCGGATAAACTAAATATATAAATAATTTAATGATAAAAAACAAAATTATAAAACATAATACTCTATACATGCTTATTCGAAAGAAATATTTATAAAGTTAACAAAGTGAATATAATACCTAATATATATATGCGAATCACATTATTATAATTGATTAATACAAATAATTATTTCAACAATTAAATTGAATAATTTAAATGATTGTATACTGTAGTTAGACTCATAAATTCGTAGAAATAAATTATTGGTTGAAGATGAAATGTTTAAGGATGAAGATGACATAGGTTGAAGATCAAGTTCAATTTTATGTGAAAGATGATTTAAGTTTTTTTTTATTTTTGTGAAAAAGAATTTATGCGTGTAAAAAAAGTTATCTAGTAACCAAACAAGCTTTTGATGACTGTGTAACATAGGTGTTAGATTAGATGGCTAGGATTTGATAAAGAAATATCAACGGTTCAGATTTAATCCTATAACGTAGTCGTAGATAATCGCCCGTATTCATCCGTAGTCGATGACTATGCTAGAATTTTTATTACTTTTATCATGTTTTCCTTACATCAGTTTACACTAATTGAGTAAATCAAAATAAATAGGAAAATTTGTCAAAAAAAAACCTTTTAAATGCCACATTTTGCAAGAAAAAACCTTTTAAAAGGATCTTTGTCAAAAAAACCCACCACGATCACTTTTTTTGTTTATTGAAATCTTTCCCCTCTTTTTCGACATTGACTTGAATTTTCAAACGTTGACCCCTCATTTTCCCTACTTACACCCAACTCTTTTTATATTTGCAACTCTCTAGTTTTAATTCCCTCTTATTTTCCCTCAAAAGTTAATGCCCCTTATATTCTCTCTCCTTCCTCCATGAATGCTCTGCTCTCTCTCCTTCCTCCATGATTTCTTACTTTGCTCTACAATCACATCAATTTGGGTTTTGCTCTCTCTCTCTGTGTCCTTTGGTACAAGCCATTAATGTTGCTATAGTAAAGTAAAGGTAAGTGTTAATAATTTATCAAATTGTTATTGCAAGCAGTGTAAAATTTGGGGCTTTTTTTCGCAGTTCACGAACTCATTTAATTCTTCACCACGGAAAGCCACATCATATCCACAATAATTCTTCACCATTGTACCTGCAAAATTAGCAACAACACAACTAGTCAACTATTAAAGTACAGAAAACAACGCACAAGAAGTGAAGTATTAGAGAAGAGAGAAGAATGCTGGATTGAGTACTACAATGGTGAAGTAAGCACTACGATTGTGGAAGAAATAGATTAAGAACTCTAATTTACCTTTCAATTGATCTGATTTTTGGGAGATTTGTCCTAATTTTTTATTGGAGTGATTTGGAGAGGCTTGTCCTAAGTTTAATTACCCAACAATAGGCTGCAAGTAGGTAAAATAAGGGGTCAACGCCTGAAAAATCGAGTCAATGCCGGAAGAGATGGGAGAGATTTCATTAAACAAAAAAGTGATCGTGGTAAATCCTTTTAAAAGATTTTTTCTTATAAAATGAGGTATTTAAAAGTTTTTTTTTAACACCAAATAAATATTGGGTGAGTTTAGATTCGATTGTCGTTGACAAATAGTATAATTGAATTAAAGCTGCAGGTGGATCCATGCAAGAAAATTGGTGTCCGTGATAGTACACAAAATCAAATTTGACACTGGTGGAGAACATGTGAATTTTTGATATTGTGAATTTGTGATATTGACTTATGGGCCTTCTTTCTCTTTTTCTTTTTTTAAATGATAATTATTGTGTGTCTAGTGAATAGTGATGCAAAGGGTGACGTTGTTACTTGTTACGGCCTGTTCACTTCAGCTTAATTTCAGTTCAGCTTCATTCAGTTCAGTTCAATTCAGCTTTTAATTTTCTTCTTTCATAAAATATTCATTTCGGCTCAATTTAGTTCAGTTCAGTTCAATTCAATTTAATTTAGTAAATGTGAACAGACCCTTAGAACTCGATCAACAGAGAATCAATTTGAACCCATGGAAATCTGAGGGTCAATATGCTCTTGGTAACAATTTTCTTCATCAAAAGTATGAAATCCTTATCCCTATCTTACAAAAAGTACTTTCTCCGTTTCTTTTTAGTTGACACGTTTCTTTAGTCACGTTTGCCAATGCATAAATTAATTATTAATATCTTTAATTACCGATAAGCAAAAATTATAAAAAATTGATATTATGAAAATATAAATTGTGACGAATCTAACAAGATCTCACTTGACTATATTTTTCCTTACATATAAATCACAAAACATGGTCAAATGGGGGGTGTGTGAATAGTGCTAAAGTCAAAACATGTCAACTAATAAAAAACGGAGGTAATAGAAGATTACAATAGTGTGATACCAATTATACCTTTCAAAATGTATATCTACATATATACCCTCATTAATATGTACAATTTTTTTGATGAATACGAAATATTGTTTAGACAATTAGACCATTTAAAATATTTATCCATTTAAAATATTTATTTATTTATATATCCTCATTAATAATTTTTTTTTTTTTTATTTGGAACTCTTAAGAATAGTGCATGAACATTTATACATCTAAATATACTGGTTTATACTCCGTATACTTTTTCGATACCAATAACCAAATTTGTAATGTAAGGTCAAACCGAAAGAGATTCCGAATATGACTGGCTATGGCGCACACATCGTGCGCGTTAGCTGCCCAATGTTTTGAAAAGTTGTAAATTACTAAATGTCGTTAATGACACAAGAAGCATTTTGATCGCCTGATTATGATGATCTAGCGTTCTAAATTAGTTATCTATTTTCATTTTTTTTATTATCCTTTTGATTCAAATAAGGCTAAAGCCAAGGAACAAACAAACAACACAGCACACTATACAAAGAAAAAACAGAAGAATAAGCAAACTATAAGAAGGTACTAGGTGTGGGAAGGCCACTCCCCTTATTTTCCTCTAAAATACTAGAAAGACCTAAAAGGAATAAAACTAAGAATGTAAACGATTCGATCACAATGAGTTACTAATTGGAATGATTCGAGTTTATTGGGTTGTTGCCGAGTTGCAATGGCTTCGATTTAAAATAGGCCGGGTTACTATTAAGTTCGGAAGTAATCGGTTTGGGCTGTTCTCGACTTTGGGTTGATAACAAGTATCGGCTAATTATTAACGAATTCAGGATGAGAAAAATTAGGCCGGGTTATTTTTCAATTTTTAAAAAATGGGGTTTTAACAATTCGTTTCTTTTTCAAATCGGTTCGAAACACTGGGTTCAGTAATTCGGGTTACAAATTGACAACGAACTCTACTCAATATAGTATGTGATTGACCCTATTATAAAGAAATAAATATGATTGTATCTGCCAATTTAAAAATTAATGTACGTGGGCAAAGTTTATGTGAATAATCATTAATACAAGTAAAATTTGATTTATAACTTATCTTATAAAATAGCAATATTTTGTAGACATGTTCTCTTCACCTTAATTTTAATAAATTAAAAAATAAATATTAAATTAAAATTCTTTCTACCAAAATTAAGTAATTTTAGTCAACAACTTAAAAACTTAACACCCATATTTTAATTATCTATGTACATCCCTAATACGGAGTATCTATTTGATAGTTAATATCTACTCCCACAGCTTGCAACTAAAAAATACTCTCACAAACATGGCCTAATTTAAGTTTAAAAGTGATTAACTGTTATAAGTTCATATTAGCGAGATACATACACAACTAAAATTCTTTGTAGTGGAAAACTGTGTAATAACTAAAAACTACTCCCTCCGTTCCTTATTGATAGCCCCTTAAGATAAAATTTCACGGGAACTGAGAAACTTAAATAACTTAAATAAGAAATAGTAAAAGTAAATAGGTTAGGTAAATTTACATGGGGTGTGTAAAAAAGTAGAGAGAGAAAGTCATAAGAATATATGAAAATGCAAAATTTACATAGGAAAACTAAATTTGCATAAATATTGTTGCAAATTGAAGGAATTTTAGTAAAAAATTAATATTAATAGTAGTTGGAAAAAACAGATCGGACCATCATTTTGAAACTTAAATTAGATCATAAGGGACTATTAGTAAGGGACGGAGAGAGTAATAACACCCAATGTTAGAGGTTTCTTCAAATGTACATAATCACTTTCATAGTCATAATTTACAAAATACAATTATGTTAGACAACATGTTATGATCTACAAGTGTTTGCTAAGTTTCTCTTGTCTCTCCCGATGGCGCCTTCTCCCATTATGGATACCAATATGGAAGAAGCTCCAAATATAGATGTCATTTCCTCTCCTATCCCTATTGAATCTGGCCCTTCATCCCCCTAACCCATCCTCCATGATCCTAAAACCCCCCTATCAAGTAACTTGTACTTCAAATCAATGTTGTGTTACTTCTTCAGTTGTATTAAGGATTGAAGAGTAATGTTCTCTCTACTTTCTCTCTCTAGTTTTTTCTCTCCACTTGGGTGATCATCAGAGGTTTCCCTTCTCGCCTTGGCGAGGGGGCTCTGAGAGTCTCCTTGTGCGGGGAATTAGCTATTTCTCCTCAAATTGTTTTTCCTTTCTTTATTTTCTTTTGTAGGTATTGAAGTCTTCTCGTGTTTGCTAAGTTTCTCTTGTCTCTCCCGATGGCGCCTTCTCCCATTATGGATACCAATATGGAAGAAACTCCAAATATAGATGTCATTTCCTCTCCTATCCCTATTGAATCCGGCCCTTCATCCCCCAAACCCATCCTCCATGATCCTAAACCCCCTTATCATTTAGAGAAGCCGTCAAAAGCTCGTCTCAATGGTTTGCTGAAACTCGTGAAATTGTTGTTTCTACTCTACAATGGGAGGAAGAGGAAACTAACCCTAATGGGGAAGTGTTTGGGCATCTCTGTTAGGCCTTCCTTTATCACTCAAAGGTTCAGAGCGATGTGGAAACCTAAAGGCACTCTTGAGGTCATCGACTTAGGAAAAGATGTCTATCTTTTCCGTTTCTCAGTCATAGAAGATTATGAGCGTGCCTTTCTTGGTGGACCTTGGTTTGTTCTTGACCACTATTTGATGCTTACTAAATGGAAACCTAATTTTCGTCCATCCATGAATCCCTTTAATAGAATGACGGTTTGGATTCGATTTCCAGAACTTCCAGTTGAGTACTATGATAAGCTAGCCCTTTTCGAAATTGCTAAAACGGCAAGAAACCCTATATGAGTCGATTATGCTACTGATCATCTCACTCGTGCAAGATATGCCAGAGTCTGTATTGAAATTGATTTTACATCACTGTTAGTTGATTCGGTTTGGGTTAGTAATGGGTGGCAACAAATCGAATATGAAAACATACACTCACTATGTTTTAATTGCGAAATTATAGGCCACCTAAAAGAAAAGTGCTCACTCAACAACAAAGGGAAACAAATTGTTGATCAAGCTCACTACCATTCCAACGTGGCCTCAACTTCTAACTCCACAGACCAAAGCCATACAAAAAATGGGCCTACCCCCACTACCCAAGCCCAGCACATGGAAACAACCACATTGTCAAACTCCCCTGATATTTCTTTACCACTCCATTGAAAATTGTGGTCCTTGGATGATTGTTACTAATAAAAAAAGCAATAATAAAAAATGCAACAGCAAAACTCCAACTCACCAAAATCTAAAACCTCCTAACAATAAGAATAAATTTATTCCAAAAGATACTTTAGCTTTAAAGACTACTAGATGCCATCTTTCCCAAGAAAACTCTTTCCATGTTTTGGCCAATAGTAGAAACAATAATGAAAAAAATATTTCTTCAGAAATAATATTACAAGAAACCTCCTGCAAAGAGATTTCTATTCTGCAAGAAGGAGAAGGCGAAGAGTCTTGCGTGCAACTTCAAGTTACTGCAGAACCTTTTTGCCATTTGGCAATAAAGGTGGAACAACCAATCGGCGACATAGAAACCCACCCACAGCCCATTCAAACCCACCCTTTAAATCAAGACTCCGGCATAAATCACCCAAACATTTCAAACTCAACTGTTCATCTCCCAAACACTGAAAAAAACTTCACTACCTTTCACCATGGACAGACCACCACAGTGTCAAACCCAAATTCCCCGGAGATCGCGCCGTATTCAGGCCAAAGCAACCCGCCGATACCGGCACAACTCCAGCAACCTTCAGCCGACTCCATCCTCAGCGAATATCCCACCTCCAACCCCACCTCAAATTCACCAACCACCTCTATCTCTCCAACCGCCCTCCCCTCCGTCGACGGAGCTACCCCTCTCAACCCCCCTTCATGGAAGGCCGATCTACAACCTTCCACCACCATCACTCTCATCCAACCGACAATTGCGCAACCCACAACCCAACTTCCTACCTTTATTTCCGTCATCGACAACCTCCTTCACCACCCCCAAATCAATCGAACAAATCCAGGAGATAATCAAGGCTCCGCCTGCACATAATCAATACTGACCTTCAACTCCTCTCCTATGGGCTTCAATCGACACCCCCCCGAACCCGGAGAAGATAGCCTTAATGCACCGAACCCTCCTCCGCCTGAATAATCTCTCCTACCTAACCCCACCATCAACAACTTCGACCCAATCCAGCACCCCATATCCCCATACCCTGCTCCTACCTCCGAGAGATCTTCGCTCTCTACCTCTATTATTCGATCACATCGAGAAAAACATCGCTCTACCGGAAAACCTTACGACTTCATTCATGATTCAAAAGGAGGTGGTGGGCCTTCGACTAGAGCTCAACTTTTTTGAAACTCCAATGACAATTCAGGAAATTCATGCAATGCTCACTCCACTTTCGATGATGGACATAGCAGAATCCGATCATGCTCCGAGATTGGAGGATTGGAAAGCTCTTCTACCACCAATTCCTCAAGCGGATCTCAAGGTTGATTTTCTTTCCCTCCCTACTTTCCCTGAATTAAATATGAAGATTATACTTTGGAACATTCGAGGTGATAGTAGAAATGATTTTATCCCCCATGCTTTGGATATTATTGCCATGCACAAACCTTCTATTTTTATTATTCTTGAGGCAAAGAGTAGCGGGATTTGTGCTCTTCATGTAAGCAAATTACTTGGGTTTGATGGCCTGTAATTCATTGAACCTATGAAAAAAGAGGTGGAATATGGTTAATGTATAATCTGGGAGTCGAATTAATTCGTTTTGATGCTAATACCCCAAACTACTTCCACGCCCTGCTAAAATTCAAACCTAACAATTCAAAGGTGCTTCTTACTGGGGTTCATGCTCCCTCATGCCCTTCTGAAAGGCATAGACTCTGGAACTCTCAAAAAGACACCCTGCCTCCTAATGAAACCCCTTGGATGTTGTTAAGGGATCTTAATGAAGTTACTTCACCTACTGAAAAAATGGGTTGGAGGAGATTCTGGCCATCTCAATGCCGTGATCTGAACCTCCATTTGTGACGCGGCTTGTCTTGTTGATTTGGGTTTCAATGGCAACCCCTTTACCTGGCATAACGCGAGAGAAGGTGCTGCCCTAATCAGAGAGAGGCTAGATCGAGCGATGGCAAACCCGAGCTGGCTCAATACCTTCCCTAACACTCAGGTACTTCACTTACCTAGAACTTTTCAGATCATAACCTTATTTTTATCACTATGTTCAATAATAATAATCCTGGAAATTATCCTTTTCGTTGCAAAGCTGCTTGGTTAGAACATGATTGTTTTAAAAATTATTTTGTTAATAATTGGGTCTTAAACGATTTCGATTTTATTAAGGGCAGAGATAACTTTCTGCAAACTATCAAAGAATGGAACTTTAATGTCTTTGGTAATATTTCCAGAATAAAGAATAAGTTAATTAGAAGAATTGATGGCATTCAAAAAAGTCTTTCTAGGAACTATTCTCAATTTTTAATTTCTCTTGAAAAAGATTTAATTCATCAATTAAATATTATTTATAATATTGAGAGAATTGCTTGGGCCCAAAAGGCAGGGATTGACTGGAGAAAAAATGCAGACCTTAATACTAGGTATTTTCACCTCTCAGCTAAAATTAAAAAATCTATAGGAAAAATAATTTGTCTTAAGGATAATAATGATGAGTGGATTCATGACCAAAATATTCTAAAAAATATGGCCAGGTACTTTTTCATCAATATTTTTTCTTCATCTATTTCAAACATTGACTATAATGCTCTGGTCTCTTATAATTATCCTAAAACCATTGACCAGAATATTGCTAATGCCCTAGCTGACCCCCCCCCCCCTCTTTAGATGAAATTCATTCTAATCTCATGGCCATGAATGCTATTAATTCCCTTGGCCCTGACGAAATTCAAGCAATTTTTTACCAAAAAAATTGGGATCTAATTGGCCAAAGTATTACTGAATTCATCAAAAATTGTTTCTCTAATGGTTTTATAATAATGACATTAATGACTCTTACCTTTGTCTTATCCCCAAAAACAACAACCCTACTACCATGTCGGAATTCCGTCCTATAGGTCTTTGTAATACTATTTACAAACTTATCACTAAATGCATTGCCACCCATCTCAAACCTCTTATGGACTCTTTGATTAGCCCCTTCCAGTCTAGCTTCATTCCTAATAGGTCTATAGATGAAAACATTATCATTATCAAAGAGGTTGCTCATTTTTTCAACAAGGCTTCCAAAAAAGCTAATATCATGGTGTAGGGAATATTTCAAGTATCCCACACTTGAGCCCCACTGTGATCATACACTTAAGTATGGTGGCGTCCAAAGGGAAGGAACCTAGAGCAAAAAAGTCAACAACAAGTTTTAGGAACTTGTAAACCGTTCACAGGGTGAAGGTTACACCCCTTCACGATCCATGAGATCGCTAACTCCATAGTGGTCTAGAACCATGACTGGATATTCGGGGATAAAGGTACAAATCCAACCTAAAAGAGATTGAACCTGCCCTAAAAATAGGCCTTTACTTTATTCTTCTCATATTCATGTGCGCATTCTGACTAACATACAATCAATATATTAATCCTTAACTTGTTTATCTATGTTGGTTGAATATTAATGCACAAGCAAATCTATTATTGGCGATTACTTGAATTAAAATCATATTAGCCTAAACAAGATTATTAATTATCTTATTAAGCGTGATTACAAGTACAAATTCCCTTTAATCCTGCAAGAGAGGGCGTGATCAAGCAATAACAATGATATCAAGCAACATAATATTATTGTGGACACAATAAATCATCATCATCATAATCTCATTAAAGCATAATAATATTAGCAAGATCCTAGGCATGATACTAACAAGATTAATAACAAATCCTAGCATGTCACTAAACAATAAAGATCAAAGCTTTATCCCTAACATGATACTAACATGATAGGAGAAATAAGAAGCAACCTATGATATTAGAAACATACATGATATTAGAAATAATAGTTATTACCCTAAACATGATACTAGGAATCATAAAGACATCCTAACATGATACTAGGAATTAAAATAATCTAAGCATGCTTTTTAAAGAAATAGAGAAATAAAACAACTTACTTTGTTGCCTTGTATCTCTTTTTAATAAAAAAAATACACACGTTAGTAACTTCAAGGAAAATATTAAATCAAACAATTAATTTAAATAATTAAAATAGGGATTTGGGACCAAACCCTCAGAAATTATCAACCTTTTACGTCTAGGGCAAAGGAAACTTCGAACTTGGCTAGGTGTGTCTAAGACTCGTGAATGCGGTATTTTTATTTGAAAACGGAAGGCTTAAAAAGAGGGAGAAAGAAAAAGGTTCTAGCTTGAGAGAGAAGAGAAAGAGAATTAGATGATTATTGATCATTGTGAATGATTGTTGATGATTTAAAAACGGAGAATATGGACCTTATTTATAGAGAAAATAGTCTGAAAACGATAGAAAATAGTCAGAATTCGAATTGGAATAAAATTGGTTTTGTCGCAGAGCGACAAAGTCCATCGCGGCTCGACGAGACAGTTTTTTGCAGATTTTGTTTTTATCATATCTTTTGATCCAGAAGTCGAAATAAGTCATATAATATGTTGTTGGAAAGCTCTCAAAGTCTACTTTCCAACCCAATTAGAATCAGATTAAAATCTTTTTTAGATAAAAAGATATGACCGAAATAGTAGAAAGGTGTCAGTTTTGGATAGAGTTTAGGAATAGGGTTAAATTTTTGGACCCTCCACATGATCATTGGGCCGTAGGCAAAATCCGGTGTGGGCTTAGTTTAGTATTTTGGCCATAACTTCCTCATTATTCATCGAAATTGGGCTTATAATATATCGTTGGAAAGGTCTTTTCAAGCCCCATCCAACTACACCATTATTAGACCCTTATCATGGACCAAACTAAATAAAAATGGACGTTTTTCATAAATAGGGTGCAAAAAGGAATATTTTCAAAAACAGAAAGAAATATTTTTGTTAAAACAGAAGCATTCACAAGTCTTTTTCACATTTCACCTTGTTTGATAATCAATGACAGTGAAAGATATTCATCACTGGGTTTGGTTTTTGGGGAGACACAATTAGGGCCCTTAAAATTGACCTTTCGAAAGCTTTTGGTAGTATTGAATGGAGTTTCATTGAGGATAACCTAAGATCCATCCATCTGCCCGACAACCTAGTAACTCTTATTCTAAGCTGCATATGCACTCCTTCTATCTCCGTTCTTTGGAATGGCCAGACCACTGCCCCCTTTAATCCTACTAGAGGCATTAGACAAGGATGCCCCCTCTCCCCCTATATCTTTGTCTTATGTCTTGATCGTCTTTCTTGCATGATTCAAGATAGAGTTCACAATAAGTCTTGGAAACCTTTCAAAATGGCCAAGGACATAGAGCTTTCTCATCTCTTTTATGCTGACGATGTTTTTCTCTTCGGGAAAGCTGATTTAAATAATATTTCTACTATGATGAATGTTCTAGATAACTTTAGGAAGATTTCTAGCCTAGCCATTAACATAAACAAATCCTCCATCATCTTCCCTAGGAAATGGATTTCAATATTCGTAAATCAATCTTTGAATTTTGTAACATCAAAAGCTCCACATCCTTCAGGAAGTAACTGGGAATCACTATTAGTCCTACCAAGCTTAAGATCTCAGACTATTATGACCTCCTAGAACAAACTAACTCTAGAATAAAATATTTCAAGCATTATGATAACCCCAAACTTGAACCCCACTGTGATCATACACTAAAGTACGGTGGCGTTCCAAAGGGAAAGACAAAGAGCAAAAAGAGTCGCCAACAAGTTTTAGGAACTTGTAAACCCAAAAGACAATCCAAAAGGACCATCAACTACTCCATAAGGTCTTGAACCAAATAGGGTCCGGGGATGAGGGTACGAATCCAATCTACAAAAGAAAGGACCCGCCCTATAAAATAGGCCTCTACTTTGTTCTGCTTGTATTCATGTGCGCTTTTCGAATAACATACAAACATTATATTAAACCTACCCTGTTTATCTATGTTGGCTGAATATTAATGCACAAATAAGACTATTATTGGCGATCACTTGAATTAAAATCACATTAGCCTAAACCAAATTAATAATTATCTTATTAAGCGTGATTTCAAGTACAAATTCCCTTTAACAATCATAAAAGGTGTGATCAAGCAATAACAAAATATAATCAAGCAACATAATGATAAACCAATAACAATAATGATAATAGCATGATAAGGCATAATAAAGCTCAATAATAATAGCAAGATCCTAGGCATGACACTAACAATATTAATAACAATCCTAGCATGTCACTAAACAACAAAGATCAAAGCTTTAAACCTAACATGGTACTAACATGATAACATGATATTAGAAATAAGTAAAGGCAACCTAAACATGATACTAGAAAGCATAAAATAACATCCTAACATGATACTAGGAATATTAAACATCCTAACATGATACTAGGAATTATAAGACAATAATAAACAAATCTAAACATGCTTTCTACATTGAAAGAGAGTACTAAGATTACATACTTTGAAGCCTCGTACTTCTTTCTAATAACAAAATACACAAGTTAGTAAACTTCAATGAAAAATAATAAACAATAATTAAAGAATTAATTATAATCAAATTAAATAAAGTTTTGACTAGTTTTGGACCAAACCCTCAGAAAATATCAACCTTTCACGTCTAGGGCGAAGGCAACTTCGAACTTGGCTAGGTGTTTCAAGATCTTGTGAATGCGGAATATTGTTTGTAAAAAGCTAGTTTAGAAAGAGAGAGAAAGAATAAGCTATATTGCTTAGAGAGAGAATAGAGAGAATTGATTGGGAGAATTAATGAGAGATGATGAAAGTTGATGAGAAAACGGAGGTTTGAGACCCTATTTATAAGGAAAAAGTCCGGAAAATCATAGAATTTGATAAGGAATAAAACTCCACTCTGTCGCTAACAAACCGACCTTGTCGCCAGAAATTTATCCTGTCGCCAGGCGACAGAAACAGTTTTTGCGGATTTTATTTTTATCATATCTTTTGATCTAGAAGTCTAAATAAGTCATATAATATGTCGTTGGAAAGCTCTTGAAGTCTAATTTCAAATGCAATTGGAATCAGATTTAAATATTTTGTAGATAAAAAGATATAGCCGAAATAGTAGAAGGGTGTCAGTTTTGGATAGAGTTTCGTATATCTTTCATATCTTTTTCGTTATAGCTCGGATTTAATATTATAATATATCATTGGAAAGATAATTTCAAGATCTATCCAACCATATAAAATTTGGATAAAATATATGAGCCACGAAAATAACATCTGACTATCTTTTAACATCTTTAAATCTGAATAGAATTAGGAAAGTTTTAAAAAAGGAAAGTTTTAATTCAAATCAAATTCCATAATCTCATCTTTTCAAAAAAGGATAATTAAGATATTTTAGAAACTTATAGAAGATTCTAATAAATCCTAATTAGTTTAGGAATATGATTAAACCTTTGGACCCTCCTCATGATCATTGGGTCGTAGGTAAAATCCGGTTTGGGCCCATTTTAGTATTTTGGCCATAACTTCCTCATTATTCATCGGAATTGGGCTTATAATATATCGTTGGAAAGGTCTTTTCAAGCCCCATCCAACTACACTATTATTGGACCCTTATCATGGACCAAAATAAACTTAATTGGACGTTTTCATAAAATAGAGTGGGTTTTCGAAAACAGAAAGAAGGATTTTAATAAAAACTAACCGCAACACTTGACTTTTCACACTTTCACCTCATCGATTATGGTTCGACGTGACAGGTATTCATCACTGGGTTTGGTTTTGGGGAGACACAATTTGGTGTCTACAGAAGCCCCCACTTTGACTGAGTTTGGAGAAACTTAAGTTTCGAAAACGAAAGTCAAAGTAGCGATAGGGACGGAGAATGATTCAAAACGTTCTGCGATTCCAAATCATTCTTATAACGCCGATACCTGCAAAACAATCATTAGTTAAACAGATAAAAGAGTTAAGAAACGCGTATCTTGCACCGTCGCGCACACGTCTCTGGAGTAACCGTTTTGTTGCATTTCATTTTGACGACCTTCTACAAGCTAGAGAACGCCATCTTGCTGTTGTTGATGTTCACTCGTCTCTGAACAATGGAGTCTTTTTTGAGGATTGTTCACTCGTCTCGAGGAATGTTCACTCGTCTCTGAACAATGGAGTTTGATAGAATGAGATGTCCACGCGTCTCTGAACCATAGAGCTTGATAGAATGCCCACGCGTCTCTGAACAAAAGAGCTTTGATGATATGTCCATGCGTCTCTGAACAAAAGAGCTTGATGATATGTCCATGCGTCTCTGAACAAAAGAGCTTGATGATATGTCCACGCGTCTCTGAACAAAAGAGCTTGATGATATGTCCACGCGTCTCTGAACCATAGAGCTTTGATGATATGTCCACGCGTCTCTGAACAAAAGAGCTTGATGATATGTCCACGCGTCTCTGAACAAAAGAGCTTGATGATATGTCCACGCGTCTCTGAACAAAAGAGCTTTGATGATATGTCCATGCGTCTCTGAACAAAAGAGCTTGATACTTGAATGTTTGTTGCGATCGTTCGGTTGGCTGCGAACGGGAACTTTGCTCAATGGTTGTATCCTGTAAAAGTCAAAAGAATTGCCAAAAGACTTTGCTGGTGTTTTTCTTAGGGTTGACCTAAGGTGAATGATTGACTTGAGGTTGACTCAATGTGACTGACTGACTTGAGGTTGACCCAAGGTGAATTGACACGACATGACTCAATGTACATGACTCGTGTGTGATGTGCGACTCAAAAATGCAAAAAAGAAAAAATTTTCCGTCATTTTTGTGGAGGGTACCGACCTTCTCCCAAAAAAGAAAGACGCAAAAAAGAATCGAAGTGTTTGATGGTGCATGTTGAATGAGCTTAGTCAAGTATATGCATTCAATGTTGTCCCTCAAGTTGCAAGGATTAATTCCTCCTAAACTATCTTAGTTGACTCGATTATGAAAGTATTTGGGTAACTTAGGCATGGAGGCTAAGCACTTCATACTTTGATACAATGATGATTATGAGTGATGAGTGATGTTGATATGGCAAAGCATGCTTCAACGTTATGTTGAGACTTCATGACAAAGGGTTCCTAATTGGAAGTCTATTTGGTCATGTATCTGTGATGTGTGTGAAAGTGACACTAAAGTTAAGCTGCAAAGGCTAACGATGTGGAAATGTATTATTTGATAAGAGTCAAATAATGATGACTCTTAGGCTAGGCAGGCTAATGATGTAAGGATCAAGCCCCCAAGTCTAGCTCTAAGTAAATAGGTATGAGCATTGGAGATCCCTTGACATGATCATGGTGTAAGTGTGTGAACGTGAAAATGAATGCATTTTTATTATGGCTGCACCTCAATATGAGGTTGCCTACGTATCCTTTAGGAATCAGGCCAAACGTAGCTCTAGCCGAACCTCGCACAAGTGTGTGTATACCTCAAAAAGGTCTTTTTTAAGGGTTGTAACGTGGTTAGGCTAAAGGTTAGAGAAGAAGGGGATAAAGGCTCAAGACCCTAAATAAGCCCCCAAGGTGTGCAACCTTGCTTTTGAATCTTTTTTTTATTTTTATGCTTGAGGTTTTCTCTCTTTTGAGCTCTATTTTTTTTTTTTGTTTGCTCTTCTTTTTTTGCTTTTGCATTTTTTCATATTCGCATTTTTTTTTATAAGTGTGGGCAATCTCGATCATGCAGTCTATCACTCACTTGGCATTCATGTTTCTCAGGCACGGTACCGAGCACTCGATAAGAAACGCAATCTGAGACGTGTTCTTATCAAAGATATTTTTATATCAAAGACATTGGAACACTTGCCCTTTTGTACACTTTTATTCATTTTTGCTTATTTTTATTTTATTTTTTTTGAGATCACTCAAGCTTTCATATTTGGAACTTGCATAAGTTACACACCATCCCATCCCAAGGTTAGTAGATGTGGGTTGAAAAAAGAAAGGTCTATCGTTAGACGAGGCTCAAAGTGGTTTATCAAGAAAAGGATTATATATTTAAAGGGTGAGAGATGGTATAATATGGCTACAAGGGGTGCCTCAAATCATTGGTATACCTTGTGCTTAATTCGGCGTTTTTTTTTTCTTTTTTTCTTTTTTTTTTTTTTAATAATGCAATGATCATATGCAAGAAATTAAAATGCTCATTTTATTAAAGGGGAACAAAATAAAAAAAAACCTATGTAATAAATCTAAGGTAGACAAAGGGTGCCTATGCTAGACTTATTGGGGAAAGGTTTGAAAAAAGAAAAAGAAAGCATGAAATCTTAGTGAGAATCTTGCCTTGTATTTTGTCTCATCATTACTCCTTTTTTTATTATTATTATTGTCAATCACATGACTCAAACTCGATTCAACATACATAGATGGGAAGAGAACATGAAAGAATGAAGGGAATGATATGTGTGGAGAAAGTATGTGGAGAGTTGAAAGATGATGTGGATGGAGAAATATGGAAGAAAGTATGTGGAGAATAGGAAGAAGATGTAGATGAAGAAATATGGAAGGATTAGGAATAGAATGGACCTCCCAATTCAAATGACGGAGAAACGACTCATGCATGAACCTAAGACATGGTCATGGTGACATGTACAAAGTGTGTGCTAGTGAGTTTAGGTGACATGTTAAGACTTGTGTCATGACCATGTGGCTAGACTATGTGACTAGACTTAAGCAAAGACTAAAAGACTTCACGTACGTGCATTAAACTGGACAGGCTGTGGTATTTTAGTCATAACTTTTAATCTGCGACTATGATTGGGACGAAACCAACGCCAAATTAAAGATAAAACTCGGGGCTACAGATCCATAGGTTGTAAGACTCGTGGTTCTTCCTAGAACTCCGGCTATGACCAAAACAAGTTGACGCATGTGCAGTATACGGGAATAAAAATCCGGGTTGACTTAAAGGAACTATGACTCGACTTTAGGCTTTTTTTTAGTTCAAATTAATTAATTAATTAATTAAACAAAGTCTTTGACTCTTAGTGTATGACCATTGGACTTTAAGTGCCTAAACTCAATTAAAGACTTAACATGGTTTGAGCCATTAATAAATTGATAAACTGATTAGTAGACTGTGAATTAGACTCGTCGTGATGACTCTAGCAAGAGAACTGGACTGTCGCTAAAACAACAGGACTGTCGCCACTGTTTAGAGCCTGTCGCCAGGCGACAGACACTAAACTGCAGCACCACAGTCCAAATTCCTGTGCCATTGCTGGAACATTAATCTAGACTGTTTCCAGTAATTTTACTCTAAATGGACATGCCTAAAGTCGTACTAAGTCGAATTGATTGATTTATTAGCCTTTAATTAATTAGACAAAGTCCTTTTAGTCATTAGTCAATTTATTTAGTCTTTAACACAAGTCAAACAAACGGTTAACACATATATAATATATACAGGCAAGTGTGCACAAGTAGTTCACATAGTCACAAGATGAGTTTGCAACCTAACCATGGCTCTAGTTCTCCAAAGTTCGAGGATATGGGTTAAGTCAAAAAGGTCCATGGTTATGAATCCATATGCATTGCACACAAGCCTACCGGGAGGGTTGGAGCGAATGGACAGGATTCCGCGAGTTCGTGATGAAATCGAACTCGACTCCATGGTTTGGTGGATTCACAAATTTTGCACGTACCCAAATCTGAACTTTGCACATGATAGTGGGATATTCCATTGGGCAGGTAAAGCAGGAACCCCCAGAGGGTTATTTCCATATGTAGAACACATATGGGTTCAGAAAAGTGAGAAAAGGACTCAATCAATAAGCAAAATCGAGCCAACAATGCTAGAAATGGTCAAAGCAAGAAGGCAGACCCCTGGCTCGGTATTGGAAGAACTTGGCGCCAGACTACAGGGACTGTCGCCGCAAAAAAGCTCCTGTCGCCAGGCGACAGAAACTTTTTACGGGCGACAAGCCCTGTTTTCTAGACGCTAGTTCCTACATGCCTTGGCAAGTTTCTGTGTTCTTCGAATTTTCCAGATTTCGCATCATCTTTTCGGTTCTAGTCATGAAAGATATTTCTCAAATTTCCTACGTGTAAAATTCCTATGGATTGACTAATGGGGTGCTCCCATGAGGACCTTTTAATGCATATGACAATAATGTTAATCAAATCGCGCACATGAAATACTTAGAATTTTTCGAGTCTCATCCGCTCATTCTAAATAATTGCCAAAATTAAATAAATTTCAGGAATATTAGAAATCCTCCCCAGTGGATTCGCCAAAAACTGTAGGGAATATTTCAAGCATTATGATAACCCCAAACTTGAACCCCACTGTGATCATACACTAAAGTACGATGGCGTTCCAAAGGGAAAGACAAAGAGCAAAAAGAGTCGCCAACAAGTTTTAGGAACTTGTAAACCCAAAAGACAATCCAAAAGGACCATCAACTACTCCATAAGGTCTTGAACCAAATAGGGTCCGGGGATGAGGGTACGAATCCAATCTACAAAAGAAAGGACCCGCCCTATAAAATAGGCCTCTACTTTGTTCTGCTTGTATTCATGTGCGCTTTTCGAATAACATACAAACATTATATTAAACCTACCCTGTTTATCTATGTTGGCTGAATATTAATGCACAAATAAGACTATTATTGGCGATCACTTGAATTAAAATCACATTAGCCTAAACCAAATTAATAATTATCTTATTAAGCGTGATTTCAAGTACAAATTCCCTTTAACAATCATAAAAGGTGTGATCAAGCAATAACAAAATATAATCAAGCAACATAATGATAAACCAATAACAATAATGATAATAGCATGATAAGGCATAATAAAGCTCAATAATAATAGCAAGATCCTAGGCATGACACTAACAATATTAATAACAATCCTAGCATGTCACTAAACAACAAAGATCAAAGCTTTAAACCTAACATGGTACTAACATGATAACATGATATTAGAAATAAGTAACGGCAACCTAAACATGATACTAGAAAGCATAAAATAACATCCTAACATGATACTAGGAATATTAAACATCCTAACATGATACTAGGAATTATAAGACAATAATAAACAAATCTAAACATGCTTTCTACATTGAAAGAGAGTACTAAGATTACATACTTTGAAGCCTCGTACTTCTTTCTAATAACAAAATACACAAGTTAGTAAACTTCAATGAAAAATAATAAACAATAATTAAAGAATTAATTATAATCAAATTAAATAAAGTTTTGACTAGTTTTGGACCAAACCCTCAGAAAATATCAACCTTTCACGTCTAGGGCGAAGGCAACTTCGAACTTGGCTAGGTGTTTCAAGATCTTGTGAATGCGGAATATTGTTTGTAAAAAGCTAGTTTAGAAAGAGAGAGAAAGAATAAGCTATATTGCTTAGAGAGAGAATAGAGAGAATTGATTGGGAGAATTAATGAGAGATGATGAAAGTTGATGAGAAAACGGAGGTTTGAGACCCTATTTATAAGGAAAAAGTCCGGAAAATCATAGAATTTGATAAGGAATAAAACTCCACTCTGTCGCTAACAAACCGACCTTGTCGCCAGAAATTTATCCTGTCGCCAGGCGACAGAAACAGTTTTTGCGGATTTTATTTTTATCATATCTTTTCATCTAGAAGTCTAAATAAGTCATATAATATGTCGTTGGAAAGCTCTTGAAGTCTAATTTCAAATGCAATTGGAATCAGATTTAAATATTTTGTAGATAAAAAGATATGGCCGAAATAGTAGAAGGGTGTCAGTTTTGGATAGAGTTTCGTATATCTTTCATATCTTTTTCGTTATAGCTCGGATTTAATATTATAATATATCATTGGAAAGATAATTTCAAGATCTATCCAACCATATAAAATTTGGATAAAATATATGAGCCACGAAAATAACATCTGACTATCTTTTAACATCTTTAAATCCGAATAGAATTAGGAAAGTTTTAAAAAAGGAAAGTTTTAATTCAAATCAAATTCCATAATCTCATCTTTTCAAAAAAGGATAATTAAGATATTTTAGAAACTTATAGAAGATTCTAATAAATCCTAATTAGTTTAGGAATATGATTAAACCTTTGGACCCTCCTCATGATCATTGGGTCGTAGGTAAAATCCGGTTTGGGCCCATTTTAGTATTTTGGCCATAACTTCCTCATTATTCATCGGAATTGGGCTTATAATATATCGTTGGAAAGGTCTTTTCAAGCCCCATCCAACTACACTATTATTGGACCCTTATCATGGACCAAAATAAACTGAATTGGACGTTTTCATAAAATAGAGTGAGTTTTCGAAAACAGAAAGAAGGATTTTAATAAAAACTAACCGCAACACTTGACTTTTCACACTTTCACCTCATCGATTATGGTTCGACGTGACAGGTATTCATCACTGGGTTTGGTTTTGGGGAGACACAATTTGGTGTCTACACCTAGGTATAAGAAACCTTAAAATCTGGAACCTTTGTTTCATGGCTAAACTAGGGTGGAAGCTTCTTACTCAACCCCATAAACTTTGGGCTAAAATCCTCACCAAAAGATACTTAAAGTACTCGAACTTTCTGGACTATAATGTTAAGACTACGGATTCTCCTATACGGAAGGACATTCTTCAAGGAAGGGAAATCCTAAAGCAAGGCACCACTATTCATATTGGGAATGGAGAGGACACCTCTCTCTGGTTCCACAAGTGGATTGGGGATAAACCCCTATATCTTGATGATAATATCATCATTCCGGAAAACAAAGGCCATTGGAGAGTTGATAATATTATTAGGAATAATTCTTGGTTCACTCGCCCTATTTCTCACATTCTCCCCCCCCCCCCCCCCCCCCGACCTAATACTCAAAATTGAAGCTACTCCTCTTCCTAAATTTCACTCTCCTAAGGATAGACCTATATGGTCCCTCCACCCTAACGGTTCCTTCACTATAAAATCTGCCTACTTTGCCTCCATTCCTCCTATCACTTCTAACAACCCCTTCCTCTCTAATTTTCCTTGGAAGAATATGTGGAAAATTCATGCCCCTTTTAAGTACAAAATGCTTTTTTGGAACTTAATTCATAATATCCTGCCAGTGGGTGCTATTGTAGCTAATAAAATCCCTAATTTTAACCCTATTTGTACTAGATGTAGCCATCCCTATGAGGACACCATCCACCTTTTCAGGGACTGCCCTAGTACCCTTGCCTTTTGGGACCTAATTTTTGAAAACTTTCCTCCAACTAAGTTTAATTACGCAGATTTCTACTCCTCTAATTTTGAAAATTGGATCCCTCTTAATTACAATCATGATAGTTCCTGGAAAGTGCTTTTTTGTGTGGCAATATGGCATGTTTGGTCTATTAGGAATAAAATGGTTTTTGAACAACACATGGATAACATTACTACATGTTTTAAAAAATTCAACTCGGATTATGCTATCACTTTAAAGCTGTCACAGGTGGGAAAGGATGTTGCTTCATCAAGCAGGAGCACTTCTCCAAGAGTTTGGTCCCCTCCCAAAGAGGGTACTACAAACTTAACACCAATGGCTCTTGGATAAGTCTAGATGAAGCAAGGGCAGGGGGTCTCATTCGCTGCGATAAGGGAAAGTGGCAAATTGGTTACTTGATGAAGATCAAAACTTTATGGCTAGCATCCTCTGAACTCATCGCCATCAAGGAAGGTCTATCCACTGCTTGGGAAAGAGGAATTCGAGCTATTGAACTTGAAACTGATGCACAGGCTCTAACCTATATGCTGCAGAACCCTGGTTACTACATAGATCACCATCTGTCCAACTTAGTTAACGATGTTGCTGCTCTTCTTCAGAGAGAATGGGTTGTTACAGTTCTTCATGTGAAGAGAAACGCGAACAAGCTTGCCCACGGAATGGCTAAAATTGGCAGACTTCAGGACGATGAACTGGTGTATCACTTCTACTCGCCAAGTGCTCTCACTGCAACATACACCAAGGAGCTGGCCAACACCATTACTATGGGTGGGGGTGGTGGCAGCTAGTTCTCTTTGTTCAGCTGCTCTCGAGCGTCCCAGCTCCACTATCAACAATAACCTTTCTAGTTTTTTAATTACTTTCCTACATTTAAATTTCTTGTCTTCTAAATTTCTGTTGCCCACGGTTGGGTCAGGCACCATGAGTGCAATTTTCAGTCTCAATAGCACTATGGTGGCCTTCTTTTGTCCTCAAACTTTGCTTAGCTCTGATGCTTTAAGCATCTATTTATAATATAATTTCCTTTTCTTATTAAAAAAAATATTATGATCTACAAAGAGTCCTCATTTTGTTGGACGAACTATGAATCTGATAAAATTACTAGGAGAAGTGAAAAGCAAGCAAGGAAAAGAAAGATGGGAATTGGACAAGAAGATCAGTTAATAAACAACAAAGTTTCTGAGGAAAATAGATAGGCATCGGGGAATGCATTTCGACCAAAGCCAGTGTTTCAGTGGGGGTCAGCTTCCAATTAGTGACACCGCATCCCTATTTATATCCAATTTACATCTACCCTTGTCGATACTTTCCCAACTCATTTTAATGGGACATTTTAGTCATTTTTGCACCGGTTAATGGTCATTTTAGATTATAATTGTTGTGTCTAAATTTTCACTACAAATTCAGATGTCCGCAGGTTGCTAGATTGCAGGTTACAGATTGCTACGTGATTAGCTACCTGATTCCAGGTATTAAACAAAATTAAACAAAGATATTTTCAAGGAATATTATAAGAGAGTCCAAGTTTGAGCAAGTCAAAGTTGTTATAAGTTTTCCTACAATTAAGGAATGGACATTTCCCACCAGCAATAAGTCAATTGGAAATGTTAATTGTATCTGCACTACAAATCAGTCCACATTCATCGAAGACCAAATCAAAGAGCCAAACTACTTCTCCTATTTTCACGGAGGACACTCCTACTACTCTCCAGCTAACCATTGGAAAAGATTAAGTCAAAGGATAATGGATAAGAGCATGAAGAATGTGGCATGAATCTCGGAGCTGAACCTGGCAACTAACTCCTATTTTCAAGGAATCATCAAAGAAGCTATTACAAGAATTCAAAAGGCTCTCCTATTATAAATAGGATGAAAAACCACTGTAAAAACACAAGATACGAGCCCCTAGGCATTATATTCCATAGCCAATAGCAATTAGCACCTAACTACAGATTCATTCTTGATATATATATATAAAAATAAAAATAAAAAAAAACATGCATTGTACCTGTACTTAATTCTCAAGTTAGTAGATTGGTGGATTCAACGCCACTTGCAGTTTTTACCCTTATTCTTGGGTTTTTTGCGTAATCATCTTGTGTCTCTTCTTCCTTTCCTTCTTTGTTCATCTTTCGTAGGTAATTTACCCTATTTCATTGAACTTATATTATCATTAGTATCTTTATTAATCTAGCTGTTGTCCTACTGAACCTGGTCGAATCTAGCGATCAGATTTTTGCCTAAACAATAATCATATACTTCCTCTATCTCTTTGTAATTGTAACATTTCTCTGATCTTTTCATTCTTGTCGATGTATGATTTCAATCATATCTTTTATTACCAAAAACAGTTCATTTAATATTAAAATAGTATAAATCATATTTCAAAAAAAAAAAACAAAAATATTATAAATCAAGCCGAATCTACATGACTATATTTTTGCATAGCCATAAATCATCAAAGCAATCAAAATGGAACACATGAATAATGTAATAGTCAAACTGTTGCAACTGAAAAAAAAAAAAAAAAAAAACAAAAGAAGTATATTTGTGTACCATTAGGTATTATACAGACTACTTGTAGACTTATAAGAGTATGTATATTCTCTTTAGTACCATTATTAGAGTATATGGAGAATTAAGGTTGGCCTACTGGTTGGAGGCTCTCATTCCATCCCTGTGAGAGGGGATCAATTCTCATCCCAATCAAGTGAGATCTCTTATTTCTCCTCGACTTAAAAGTGAATTCTCCTTACCTTAAAAATAAAATAAAATTAATATTAGAGTATATGAGAATTAAGGTTCTTTCAGCGTTGTACACCAGCCCTACCCACGAAATCACCAATTTGTTTTACTATGGAACCTCCTTGGGCTTGTTTGTGGACCAAACTTTCCTCCTCCTCGTTGCTCAGATTGGGAGTCTCTTCCAAACTGGGTGCTTAATAGCTACTAGATAAGGATACCTCGAAAGGATGTCCAGCCCCCAAGAGGATTATTGATCTGGCCTTTCGAGTTAGCTTTGAAATTCTAAGGACAATCACAAGGGAAGGGGAGTGTTGAACTCATTTTAAACTCACTTGTGAGTGTTCAACATTGTAAATCCTTAAAGCCACTAAAAGCATAGCTTAGCAACCCCAGCCACCGACACCACCACCTAGCCAACACTAGATACACCTCTTAGCCGCCGTCCACCGACACCACCACCCATCAACCTAGCCGCCATCACTGCCTACCCAAATCACTTTAAACCCACCCAAAAAAAACTCCTTTTCTTTCTTTTTTTCGTCTAATTAGAGTTTCTCACTCCTCTTTTCTTCTTGGCAACCTCAAGTTTTGTCGATTGAATAGGCAAACTCCATTGCTTTGCTGATTGAATTGCTCATTGAATAACCTCAATTAATCTAATGTTGAGGTAGGTAAGTTGTTAAAAGCTAATAAAATTGATTTATTGTTGTTACTTTTGTTTAGATTTTTTATTTACCATAAATCTAAGGCAAAAAGGGGAGGGGGGGGGGGGGGGGAAGAAATTACTACCTACCCTCTTCTCTCCTCTCTATTGGTTTTTAGGGGAGGGTATACTTTTTTGGGTGGATTTGGGGTGAGATATGGGTGGTTTTGTATGTGGGTGAGGATTTTTGTGGGCAGGTTAAAGGAGACTTGGGTGGGTGGTAATGGTGGCTAGGTTTATGGGTGGTGGTGTCGCCGTGTCGGCAGCTGAGAGGTGGTTCTACTGGCGGCTAGGTGGTGGTGTCGGCGACTAAGGTTAGCTAGGCTATGGTTTTGGTGTTTTTTTGTGGAGGGAGGGGTTGAGCACGTGAGGGTCAACGTCTAAAAAAAAGGGGTCAATGCTCTGAAACTGGTCTAAGGGCATGTTCTCTTCAGCTTAGTTTCAGTTCAGTTCAGCTCCAATCAGTTCAGTTCAGTTCCTAATTTTCTTATTCTTTCATAAAATATTCATTTCAGCTCTATTCAGCTCAATTCAGCTCTAATCAATTTAGTTCAGCTCAGTTTAGTAAATCAAAACAGGCCCTAAGTTGTTACCTTACAACAAAAAAAATAAAAATAAAAATAAAAAAAATGATTTTAGGTGTGTTGTCTCAAGAAAATCTTTATAAGGTGTTTTTTCACAAAAAAAAGTGTTATAAAAAGGTTGTGATAATATTTTTTTTTACCAAATTATCGCTATGGGTCTTTTTTTACTCCCTCCGTTTTTAAACACTTGCCCCTACTTGCTCTATTTCATTATTTGAAAAGCTTTTACAATATTTAATTTTTTTCTCATCTAGTATACCCAACATAAATTATATTTTATTAATTTTATATTCTCTCTTCCAATTCTCTCAACTACTTTTACTTTTTACAATTTTTTATTCTTCTACTTACTTCACTATTTCCATATTTTATTATTTTCTCCAATTCTTTCTAAACCTCCACACACGAAGAAATGTATTAAAATTTTAAAAATAAAGAGAGCATTTATCAATCTAATTATTTACTCCGTAATAAAATTTGAAACAACCAACAAGGAACAGAAGGAGTAGTAGCTCACTCCATTTTAAAAATGTGGGGATATTACTAGTAACTTGTATACTATAGACGTCTGACAAACTTACAGCTTGCAATTTACTGTCATCCCTTATATCCTCCCACCTCTTCCTTCTATTTATACCTTGTGTTGTCACTTGGATTCATCCATCACTCCACACACATAACACTCTTAACTTCACTTTCTCCCAACTCCTTTGGAGTTGCCTTTGTTTTCTTCTGCTGTTACTCTTTCTCTTTTTAGCTAAAATTATGGGTACTTCAAACCATGCTTATTGTTTCCTCCTCATCTCTCTCCTTGTATTTGCTACCACAGTATGTCATTTTCTCCCTTATTTTTTTTTTTTGAAGTTTTTGTATGTTCGTTTGATTTTTCGTGTTTGTGTTATGATCTTGTTTTGACTGTTATTTTGGGTATTGGTAAAGACAAATTTGCTTCTTAGATATTATTATCAACTAAATGTGATTTGGTTTATAGATATGTTTTTGTTGGATTTTTTGCCTTTTTTTTTTGGCGTATTTATGTAGTTACAAGAATCTAACTCCTAGATTATTGTCTTTTTGTTTGTTTCGTATAGAGTACACTTCTTCCTCCACTCTTTTTTTACCACCGTGGTTAAAACACATTCACACATTCCTTAGTCAATTATTGAGTAACTACTTTTGTGATTTATGAACTCGGAAAAACATAATTATGTGAGATTTTGATTATTTGATACTTGTAGAATAGTCTGATATACTCTGTATTCTGTTTACAATCAACCTTTTCTTATACGAAGTATCAGGTATGTTTAGGGGCACTAAATATATATTATAATGGTATAAAATGTGTACTGACAGGTGTAAAATTCAAAGTATATTATTTAAAAAAAAAAAAAAAATCGTAGTAGTGCAAAAATAAGTTAGATCTCCTGTCCAAAAAAAAAAAAAAGAAGCTAGATCTACTCCTTCGTACAAATTATTGTGGCAATTTACTTGTATAGTAGGTAGAAGTAAATCAAAACTAAAAGTTGCTTATAGAAATGTAAGCTTAAGCTTTGATTAAGTAGAGTTAATTGGGGAATTAATTTGATAGAACCAAGTCGGTGATTTAGGTCGGAACATCGTCAAGCCAAACCTCGTCACAATAACTTTTTATTTATTGCTCATTAAACTAGTCCGTGAGCAACATTCCCTGATATAAGGTGATAGTGCTTCATCTAACTTTGATGTGTCACTCCAAATACTGTAACACATGTAACTATTGGTGACATTTGGCTTAATTATTTATCAATTACTAATTGCCTTTAGTTAATTTAATCCAATACAGTAAAACTTAAGCCCACTTTTTAAAGTACTTTTGTCACGAATGTAAGAATAGGCTGAAAAAAAAAGAGAATGATGGTAAATAATCAAGTAATTATCGGTACTTCACATGTTATCAAAAAAAAAAAAAAAAAAAAAAAAGAAGTAACTTGTGAGTGCAATATACCCGTTTTGTTTCCTTTTGTATGAATGTATCTATGACTTTACAATTTCAAATTACATTACTACTTTGTGTTTTCAATTACCTTATCGAAAATACATTAAGAATTCTCTTCTTGAGAGGAGGGTTTCCAATGATTATTTTCCTTACAAGACACAAGTTAGTAAAATGGTACTCTGTAATAACTAGACTTAGATTATGATTTAAATTATGAGACATGGTACTTGATTTATGCATCGAACTCCTACAGAGAATAGAAGACTTGTGCGTGGTGACTAGCTTCATGTATTCTTGATTCTAACATTTTACTATAATAATTATAATGAGGTGGTACTAATACAGAATATCTTTTGCACTCACACAAGCTGTTTTTTTTAGTGTGTTTAAATACAGTGTTTCGACACATAACTATGGTCTACGGAGTGTTTTTTACGCAAATAAAATGTTACTCCATAATTAATGTTTGATTGTTTAATCTATGTTGTCTAAATATGAAAAGGCGTCTAGATTTGTGAAATTTGAAAGGAATTTTTTTCTATTTCAAGTGTTGGTAGTTGCTAGATGAAAGATGCGTAACATTTTTTTAGTAATGCAGAAATGGAATTAATTCGAGTTCTTTGGTACCACCTATCAAGACATTAGATTTGATAATGTACAAGTATGGATTCACCTGTAATCAGTTTCCTTTTTAGTGAAAATACATCTACAATTATCTGTACTAATTTCACATTCATTATCTTACATAGATCGCTTTAATACGGAGTAACAAGTTAACAACTTTTTAACAAGTGAGTTTGTAAGCAGAAATTAGAAATGAAATCATAAGTAATTGATTCCTTATATTTTTCTGTAATGATAATTTAGAATGGAACAACAGCAGGCGTATAATATAATGGCATGCCGAAATAGACGCATCTTTGTTTTTAAAGATGGAGTAACTTTTGTACTCCGTAGTACATTAGAAACGTTAGAATTACTTGGTTAATAAAAAAAAAAAAAAGAATGTTATGACTACTGTACTAATTAATCTTTGAATTCTGCATGATTTATGTATGTGTCTTTGTTTGGTTTTGTTTTTAGGATGCGGTATATGTTGCACCAATACCAGGTTCAGCAGCACCAACAACAGCTCCTGCCCCAAAGGCGTCCCCACCAGTAACGGTGATTGCCCCATACCCATCAAAAGCGCCTTCTCCAAAGGCACCTGTGGTAGCTCCATACCCACCTAAGGCACCCGTCGTTGCACCACCAAAGGCACCAGTGGTTGCTCCATACCCACCTAAGGCACCCGTCATTGCACCACCTAAGGCACCCATTGTTGCACCACCAAAGGCACCGGTGGTTGCACCACCTAAGACACCCATTGTTGCACCACCTAAGACACCAGTGGTTGCTCCATACCCACCCAAGGCTCCCATTGTTGCACCGCCAAAGGCACCCGTGGTTGCTCCATACCCACCAAAGGCACCCGTGGTTGCTCCTTACCCACCAAAGGCACCCGTCGTTGCTCCTACTCCCCCACTTGTCAAGCCACCTTCCCCTGCACCTTACTATGGCAGTGTACCACCAGTTAAAAAAGAAGGTACTATTTTCTATCTCCCACATCTTAACTACTCTTGCATATTTTCTACTTGCTTAATTTGCACTAATGTTTTTGTTTAATCATGATTATCCCATCTTAGACGTGACCGAAATTGAACAACTTTTTATTTGTTTTTTTCTGTCAGTCCCTCTTATATACCAAGTAAAATATGAAGTCATCTTAAACTCTTAATGTTGCACTTATGTCATGTCTGAAATGTCATCATCCCTTTATGTCATTCAGTTGGCTATCTTTAATATACATAATTATTTCTTCTGTAGTATTCTACTATTTAATTCAATTCAATTCAATACTTTTAAGACAGTACTAAATGTTTAGCTTTTTACCAATTAATCTCTTAACATTTACCACAAATTAATTAGCTTGAAGGTAGTAGACTAGTAGTACACAAACATTATGAAATGAACAGATTTGTGTAGATCTAGTATTGGGGTGTGGGTCTTGTATAAATGTCTCCCTCAGGGCTCATTAATAAAACATCTAGAGCGAAGACCTAATTCGAAACACGTTGGGATACATTTATATGCTTGTCACATCATCAATCTCATCATATCTAAATACATGGCCCCCCGGGATTGGAACATTTATCTATTCTCGGAGATAGATTTATCATTGCTTATACATTCTTGTCTTAACATACTCTTTCTTATCGTGTGTGGTCCAGATTGTGTACCCTTGTGCGAGAAAAGGTGTTCATTGCACTCGAGGAAGAGGCTATGTGTGAGGGCTTGCTCGACTTGTTGTTCAAGATGCAAATGCGTACCACCGGGCACGTATGGCAACAAAGAACAATGTGGTAGGTGTTACACAGATATGACCACCCATGGAGGCAAGCCTAAGTGCCCTTAAAGAGAAAGCCAGTCGATGTTACATCTTCCCTTAATAGTTGTGTCATATCATATTTTATATAGTATTATAAGACATAAGTATTACTATATAGTAGTAATCTAGAAGGTTTGAATAATTTAATGTTAGCATGATTTTCAAGGCAAAATTGTGGGTTGGATTTTATTTTGCTCTTACTATAATAGCAGTATGGTCCATCTTACTGTAAAAGATGTGCTAGTAGGAAGTTATTCTTGTATGTCGGTTGTGTGACCTTAGATTCGCATTGCGATGAAAATTATTAGTTTTATTATTCTAGATGATCGATTATTAGATTTATATTATTTTCTCTATTCTCTGATGATCAAGTTCCCAAGATTAGTTTTAACGGGTGGATTGGATGAAGGTTGGACTTATGACCTTTTTATTATGCTAGATTTAATTTAATACTATGTAAAAAAAAAAAAAATCGACGCAATTAAAAGTTTAATTTGATATGGTCAATATCTAAGCTTAGTTTTACTTTAAAAAGTGTTCTAATAAGATTTTATATACCTTATTTTGCATTAAATTTAAATCATTAGATAGTCATCAAATGTCCAATTGTTGTAAGTAGAAAATAATGAAGTACGGAATATATAATTTGTATTTCCTCCGGGTTTTTTTTTTAATTTTTTTATTTGCAATACACATTTTATCATGACATTTAAATTAAGTAAAATTTCACATAATATAATACATTTAGGCCCCGTTCTTTAGAGCTGCTCTGCTCTGCTTTGCTCTGCTCTGCTGAAATCTGCTCTGCCCTGCCCTGCTCTGCTCTGCTTAAAATTAATACTTAATATTGAATTATTATAATAATAATGTATATTTAATAATAATAATAATAATAAATAATTAATACTTAATGATAATAATAATTAATATTTAATAATAATAATAAATAAATAATATTTAATAATAATAATAAATATTTAATAATAATAATATATAATTAATATTTAATAATAATAATATATAAATAATATTTAATAATAATAATAAATATTTAATAATAATAATATATAATTAATATTTAATAATAATAATAAATAAATAATATTTAATAATAATAATAAATATTTAATAATAATAATATATAATTAATATTTAATAATAATAATATATAAATAATATTTAATAATAATAATAAATATTTAATAATAATAATATATAATTAATATTTAATAATAATAATATATAAATAATATTTAATAATAATAATAAATATTTAATAATAATAATATATAATTAATATTTAATAATAATAATATATAAATAATATTTAATAATAATAATAAATATTTAATAATAATAATATATAATTAATATTTAATAATAATAATATATAAATAATATTTAATAATAATAATAAATATTTAATAATAATAATAATATATAATTAATATTTAATAATAATAATATATAATTAATATTTAATAATAATATATAATATTTAATAATAATAATATTATTAAATATTAATATTTAATAATAATTAATATAAAATTTAATGATTATAGTAGTAGTAGTAGTAGTAGTGGTGGTAGTAGTGGTAGTGGTAGTAGTAGTAGTAGTAGTGGTGGTGGTAGTTAGTAGTGGTGGTAGTTAGTAGTAGTAGTAGTAGTAGTAGTAGTAGTAGTAGTAGTAGTCGTGGTAGTAGTCGTGGTAGTAGTAGTAGTAGTGGTAGTCGTGGTCGTGGTCGTGGTGGTGGTAGTGGTAGTAGTAGTAGTTAGTAGTGGTGGTAGTTAGTAGTGGTGGTAGTGGTGGTGGTGGTGGTGGTGGTGGTGGTAGTAGTAGTAGTAGTAGTAGTAGTAGTTAGTAGTAGTAGTAGTTAGTAGTAGTAGTCGTAGTGGTAGTAGTAGTAGTAGTGGTGGTGGTGGTGGTGGTGGTGGTGGTGGTGGTGGTGGTGGTGGTGGTAGTAGTTAGTGGTAGTAGTCGTAGTGGTGGTAGTAGTGGTGGTGGTAGTGGTGGTGGTGGTGGTGGTGGTGGTGGTGGTGGTGGTAGTGGTAGTAGCAGCAGCAGCAGCAGCAGCAGCAGTAATAATAATAATTGTAGTAATAATAATAATAATAGTAATAATAATAATAATAATAATAATAGTAAAAATAATAATAATAATAATAATAATAGTAATAATAATAATAATAGTAATAATAATATTAGTAATTATAATAATATTAGTAATAATAATATTAATATTAATGAAATCTGCTCTGCTCTGCTCGGCTCTGCTTTGCTCTGCTCTGCTCTGCTTCAATCTGCTCTGCTCTGCTGAAATCTGCTCTGCTTTCCTCTGCTCTGCTGAAATCTGCTCTGCTCTGCCCAGAAGCTCAAAAGAACAGGGCCTTAGAATGGGATTAAGAGGTTGTTAAAAGTATAATCAAGTGGGTCATGAGCTTAAAATAAAGGTAATAGTACAATATTTACCATAAAAACCTTTTTTTTATAGTGTGTTGTAATTATTATGACATTTTCATTTTAAGGAAGTGTTGCAACTATAAATAAACGAAGAAATTATTATTTACTTCCTCTATTTTTTTTAATTGACACCTTTCTATTATCACGCTTTGCCAACGCATGTTTTAAACGATTAATATCTCAAATTATCATCTTATAAAATTATAAAAATTGGATATTAATAAAATATACATTGAAACGATTCAAACAAGATAGTACACAAATATGTTTTATCATATCTATAAACCACAACTGCGAGTTAAAGTGTGTTGTATGAATAGTATAAAAGTCAAACGGTGTCAACTAAAAAATTTGTCCCATCTAAAATTCTTATTCAATAGTTGTGTGAGTCGTAGGTACTTTTTCGTATTTTTATATTTACAACACTTCATTTAGGTACAATAATTGAGGAATTGAAGTGATTAAGTTTAATAGACGAACAAATTAAAATATAAAATGAAAATCATAATAATTTTAATTTCTTTTTATTGGTGATGAAATTTGTCAATTAACTTGTCCATTTACCTTGTTTAATACCTTCATTAAAAATTAAATTGCATGTCAAAATGGTGTTTTGCAAGTAAAAAAACAGAGGTTATAAATGTCTTTTTATATATGTGGGTAATACATAAAGTAGAAAGAGATTCTAACTTTCGAAGGGTCATGTTGGAACAACCTAAAATAAAAAATGAGGCAAATTTTAAGGGATGAGGGGTATTTGGGGAAGCAATGGAAAAAAAAAGTAGAGTACGGAGTAACAAAAATATACTTCCTCCGTTTTTTTTTATAGTTGTAACATTTTGACTTTTACACTATTTATGTGCCTCACTTTGACAAGCTTTAACAATTTATACCTAAGTAATAATATAGTCATGTGGGATCTTGTTAGATTCATCTCGACTTATACAATTTAAAAAAAAGGTTTATAATTTTTACATATTGGTAACTAAAGATATTAACGATTGAAAACATGTATCAGCAAGCGTGAAAAGAGAAGTATTGCAACTATAAAAAAATGCAGAGGAAGTAATTTTTTTTTGTTTATGTGATTTGTAAGCGTAACTTTTTTTTAAAGCATAGTTAGCCAAAAAAAATGTGGAGAGCAAAGTAACAAGGTATGTTGGGTTTGGTATTTTCAGTGTGAAAAGAAATAATTGGATAGCATAAATTCAATCGTATTCAATAAACTAATAAAGGAGGAAGCCCTAATTAACCTCTGGGATAAACAAAATTGTCATGTGCTAAACAAATTTTGTTTATCTCAGAGGTTAATTTGTATTTACCCCTAATAAAGTGTAAAAATAATAAATAATTGATATTGTGAAAAAATATACTTTTTGTATCAAGATTGTTCAAATATTTTTTTTTTTTAAAACCATTTAAGCAACATTTTGTATAACTATTTTTTCTAAATAAAAGTTAAAATATTATTACACTCAATGACACCAACTAAATGCGTATCATTGGTACAACATTTTCTCTAAAATTAATTTGACACTAACTTGCTCATTAAAGACTATTAATGACATTTCGATGACTGAAGTAGGGTTTAGGCCCTATAATTTAAGATAGTAATGAAAAAAAATAAAATAATAAATAAATAAAATTAGCATTTTATTCATTATTACTCCCTCCGTCCCTTAATTATATGCCTATTTCTTTCATTTATTACTCACATATAGAGAGAAATAGGCATATAATTAAGGGGACGAAGGGAGTATAAATAAACTATTTTTTTTCTTTTAGCTATCTAAGGATAATTTAATTTTTATTTTTTTTATTCTTATTTTTTTCTAGCAACTAAAACGTACTTTGGTCATTGAAATGTCAATTATGGTCTTTAGTGTTCAAATTGGAGTCAATTTAATTCTTATAGACATAAGGTTGTGTCAATGAAATATAGTATACTTAAGCTTGTATCACTGAATGTAATTGTGCATTTGTGCCTAAATTAACAAGGAGAGTTCAAGCATTTGAACTGCAAAAATATGATCTATAAAAGGGGAGGATGTAATTGTCAATGCTCACTTTAGGCAAGAGGAGTTGTTTGTTATGATTATATGTTTTGTTTGTATATTGCTGATGATTTTACCAAAAAGTAGAGAGCTGGGCTACAAAGATTTTACTAAGAAAGAAAACATATTTGGCAGACTTTTGGTCTTCACTTTGTCAAACATAGGGTCTTATATATCCAACAACTCCACGATGTCTTTCTGTCATGTAACAGCTATATAATTCCCACATTTGCTATAATCATAGTGCATGATTAGATTACACTTTGTTTGGATAGCATTACACTTTGTTTGGATAGCAAATAAGGAAGGAAAGGAAGGGGAGGAAAAAAGGAGAAAGGGAAGGGAAAAGAAGGAAGAGGGAGATGAGCTCCATTTTCCCTCCAAATCTCTCCAATTTTGAAGGGTTTATGCTTATTAAAGACAGTGGGGAAATTGATCCCTCCCTCTCCTTCCACCAATCCTTTACCCAAACAAGAGAATTTGTCCCCCTTCCTTTTTCTTCTCTTCTTTTCCCTATATTTCTTTCTATCCAGACAAAGTATAAAAGTTTTTTCTATCTACAAAACAACCATATTCTAAAAGATTTTTTAAAAAGCAAGGGAAAGAAAAGTCGCAAATGAAATACTAGTAAGTAAATTACTCCATTTGTTTTGAAATAATTGACATGCTCCTTTGAATATATTGTTTAAGAAAAAAAAAAGGCTGGGAAACATTAATTAAGTTGTTTTTTTAGGGAATTAATTAAGTTGTTTAATGTAAGTTACAAGTATGTAGTTAGTGAATTTTTGTTTATATTATAAGACAAAAACTAACGAGTGTCCCGGGGGCATTAAATAAGAAAACTAATATTAAAAATAGGAAATTTTGATTTTTACCACCTTCAAATAACGACTTTGTCGAATTTACCACCTCTAAAAAAACATTTACTTTACCACCTCATAAAAAAATTAAACATCAGTTTTACCACCTCATCTGAGCTCAGGTGACGGAAAACACTTGTGGGGCCCAACTAACTATCACTTCCCTCCAATTTAATTCTTTTAAACACGATTTCCCTCTCTCTCCTCCTTTTCTCACCTTCCATAATCAATTTCTCACCAAATTTCTCACTTCCTCGTCAATTTTCATCTCTCTCTCCTTTGATTTTTCTTGATTCTCACTGTAACTGCTTCTCTCTCCTTTGATTTTTCTCTTTCTCTCTGTAAAAACTGACTAATTCACTTTGGGTGGTTGAAATCGAGCTGGAACCACAAAATTGCAACACATCAGCTTCTCTTGTCATCTTCCACAGGGGGGACCAAAAGCTTGGTAATTTGCTAACAGAAATCGAGAATCCTGACTACAAGAGGTACTTTAAACCCTTTTTTAGTACATTTCGTTGGATTTGTGGTTGTTAATTGGGGTAAATTATGCTTTTTTTTGGGAATATGTGAATTAAAGTATTATAAACCCTAATTATGCGAATCTTTGACTGAATTAGAGTGTGCATGTGTTAAATAATTAGTTAATTAGGGTTAGCTTTACTTGTTTACTGTTAATTTAGTGCACAGTCAATGTGAATTGCTTTTAGTTGCTGTAATTGGTGAATTGTTTATTGTTGTTTACTGTAATTACTGAAATTGTTTAAATTGTTTATTGTTGTGTGTGCTTTTGTTGGAATTGTTACAGAATGGAGACAGTGAACTTAAAAATTACAATAGGGGGTGCCTTTATACCTTCTTTAGCTGGTAAAAATAGGAGGGTGTTAACTTGGGATGGTGGGTGGATTTATTGGATGAGAAATGTGGAAAAAAAATAAGATAGATGTACACTTTTTGAGGCAAGCAGCTATACATGGGTTTAGTATGTGAATGTGAAGGTTCCTAGGGGGTTTAGTTGCTGGTATAAACAAAAGGGGAAGTCTTGGGTGAATGGTAAAAGGGAGCTTGTTGATGGTGAGGTGAATGGTTTCCTGGAGTCTGTGAACAAAGAGGGGGCATGTGAGATGTATGTTACCAGTCATGAGCCAATTGTAGGGACTAAGAAAACACCCTTCAAATGTATAGATGGGAATAAGCTGACCCCTACACAAAGGAAGAAACTGAAAAACAAGTTGGGTGGGCCTAAACTAATTGAAACCAGCCCAAAACTTAGTAAGCCCACTGAAGAAAAGCCATTTAGGAGAAGCCCTAGGTTAAAGGGCATTGTTATACATGACAAAGAGGCTGAGGAGAGGCTTCCTAAGGCTGAGAAAGTGACTGTTAATACACATAAAGGGAAGGGTAACCTCACTGTTGCAGACAAGGGTAAGGCTAAGGTTGGGGATGAGGCTGGAAATCATGGTGATTTAGTGAGAAAAATAAAAGAAAGAGTGAGGAGCTTAAGGGATGACACTGATGTGTTTACTGATGAGGATGGTGATACAGAGTCTTCTGATTCTGATTTGAGTGATTTTGAGTTAGAAGTTGATGAGGGAGAGGAGGACTTATACTCTGATGATAATGAAGAGTGGTTGAAGAAAAATTTAGAGCATATCAACAGTGAGGTGAAGGGCAGTTTGAGGGGAGTTGGTGAGGGAGGGGAATATAGGGATGATGAGGATGAGGACACAAGGTTTGACATAGAAAGGAATTTAAAGTCAATTGAAGTGAGGGTTGAAGAGGAGGCAGCTTGTGATTCTGATGAGCTAAAGAGTGTGGAAGGTGATTCAGATGATGATCAGGGTAGTGTTACTTGGTTTAACCCTGAGACAGACTTTGATAGGGCTATCAACTTTGTAGTTGGTCAAAGGTTCAGTGATGTGCAAACACTGAGAAAAGCTTTGAGACAGCATGCAATTGAAAATAGGTATGAGTATTACCTTCTTCACAATGATTCAAAGAGGCTGACAGCATATTGCAAAAGGAAATGCAAGTGTGTGTATAACAAGAAGAGTTGTAGGATAGTGCAGTGTACATGTACTAAGGGTGTTAGGTGTAGGTTCAAGTTCTATGCAACAAGGCTTGTGAAATCAGAGGCTTGGAAAATTAAGACACTAAGGCTGAAGCATAGGTGTGTTAGGACTAAAATGAACAACAAGGTGACAGCAGAGTTCCTGGCTGACAGGTACTTGGAGGAGTTCAGGGGCAACCCCAGATGGAAGATCAGACAGATTCAGGACAGGACCTTGAATGACTTGGGGATCAAAATTACATACTCCAAGACTTGGTTGGCTAGAAGCAGGGCAATGCTTATAATATATGGGTCTTCAGCAGAACAATACTCAAGGGTTTGGGACTATGGGAAGGTACTGCTGAAATGGAACCCAGGGAGTGAGTGTAATGTGGTGGTGAATGATATTGGTCAAATTGGGAGGCCAATTTTTATGAGGATGTTTGTGTGCTTAGCTGCACTTAGGGATGGGTTCATTTCTGGTTGCAGACCAATAATTGGGGTGGATGGGTGCCATCTAAAAGGGGCATACCCTGGGCAGATCTTTGTTGCAGTTGGAAAAGATGGCAATAATGCCATATTCCCAATTGCTTGGGCTACTACAGAGATAGAGAACAAGGACAACTGGTGCTGGTTTCTAGAGAGTTTGCTAAAGGCACTTTGTGTGTTTGAGCAAGGAGATGGCTTGACTTTTATGTCTAACAGACAGAAAGTAAGTGGGCTGCATATTGTGTTTACATCACTTTGCTTTATTTTGTAAAAGTAGGACACTAACTTGTTGGTTTTTCCTTGTGTGTAGGGTCTCTTAGAAGCATTTGCAGATGTGGCCCCCAAAGCTGAGCTCAGATTTTGTGTGAGGCATATTTGGTCAAATTTCAAACTGAAATTTCATGGTGCAACTTTCAAGGAATTGTTCTGGGCTGCTGCTAGGGCAAGCACTCTGGTATGCTTCTATTTAGCTTCTTTTATGTCAGTTTTATGGTGAACTAGAATGTATGCTAGGTGATCTTGTGTTTGGCTTATATCAGTTTGGTTTTTGGCCAAATAGTTGTGAATTTTTCCCATTTATCTACATTTTGTTTTGCTCATAATGGCATGTGTTTCTATTTTGTGAAAACTGTATGCCATGTGTGTCTATGTTGTGTTGAATGGTTGTCATGTGTGTAGCTTGTATTAGTTTGAGTTTGAGGTCAAGGCATGCTTTCTCTACAAACTGCAAGTCTAACATGTTGTTAAACAACATGTGTGAGACATATAATGCAGTGATTAGAGATGCCAGAGACAAGCCTATTCTAACTCAAATGGAATGGCTGAGAAGATATATGATGAAGAGGAGTAATGACAAGTGGGAGGCAGCAAAGTCTTGGGAAGGTTTACTAACCCTATTTGTCAACAAGGTTTTTGATGGATTGGAGAAGTATGCCAGGACATGTGAGGTTACAGCTTCAAGGGATGAAATTTATGAAGTGAAATACAATTATGATCAGTGCATTGTGGATCTACAAGAGAGAAAATGCACTTGTTTTAGATGGGAGTTGACAGGAATACCTTGTGTCCATGCATTTGCCTGCATAATGGACAAAAGGGATGATCCTGAGTTGTATGTGCACCCACATTACTATAGGGTGACATACTTGGATGGATATGAGAACCCAATCCAGCCAATGCCTGGCCCTAAGCATTGGGAAAAGGTCAAGCTAAGACAGCCTTTGCCACCTGTGCTGAAAGTGCAACCAGGAAGACCTAAGGCAAAAAAGAGAAAGCTTGAACCAGGGGAGGGCACTTCTGCAGCACCTGAAGGCAAGAAGCCAAAGGTGAAGAAGCAATGCAAGAACTGTGGTGGTTTTGGCCACTTTGCCAAAACATGCAAGGCTGAAGCAGCACCAGAACAGCCTAACCCACCTGCAACAAACCCAAAGGGTGGTAGGCCACAGATGCAGACTCCTTGGCTCAAGGAACAAAGGAAGAAAAGTGAAGAGAAAGCAGCAAGACAGGTATATTTTTGGCCTCTGACATTTTAACATCCACTTAAGTGTATTTTGTTGCTTGATTTTTGATTCTTGTCATACTGTGATTGCAGGCTACACTGAAGTTGCCACAATATCAGCCTGCAACAACAGTAGAGGCTGGGTCAAGTAATGCTGCACCTGCAACTGCTGTGTCAAGCCAGCCTGCAACAAGAACAGAGCCTTTGCTAACTCAGCCTGTTACCAGGAGCAAGAAGAGCCTCAGTCAGCCCACAAGAGTGCCAGCAGCTACCCCTCCCAATGTCAAAATACAGACCAGGTCCAAGCTTCATGTAATGAGAAGCAAGAAGGACAAGGATCTCAATCAACTGTGAACTTTTGTCTACTCATCAGTATTTGTAATTGACAGCCTAGTTTTTTAACTACTCATGTGTATAGTAGGCAGCATATTTGCTAGTATAACAATAATTTTGCTTAAAGGTGCCTTAACTTTTGTCTCAGCTAGTGTAAAACAATTAAATGCATTGTGTTGCAAGTAATAATATGAAATTTGATATGTTTCTAGCAAAAGTTCCTTTTCTCATTGATTTAGTCAAAAGTAGTACAAGAAATGTCATCCCAACAATCACTCATAATAATTCAACAAAAGACAACATAAGTTGGGGATTTTTTTGTTTCTAAGCAATCCAAGATGAACCTAAGATCTAAAATACATAGCCAAAACCAAACCAAAACAACAAAACACAACAAGAGCATGTACTGTGAGCATTTTCTTTGTTGTTGCATTGCTGCCATGCACCTCCTTGCTCATCTTCTTCCTGTCTGAACTTAGAGCTTTGAATTTCATCTTCAAGCTGTCAATCTCATTAAGCAAGCACCTCCTCTATCCACTAACATCATCAACTTCCCTCTTCATGTCATTCAGCTCTCCCTTCATCAGTTTCTTGTCCAGCAGCAAGTTGTTAATCACCTCTGTTTGCCAAGGTGTTCCATCTGGTTGATCCACCCACTCAAAAGCTTTACACCCCCTTGACTCTGTCACAGGATCATAGAATTTGCAGATCCTAAACTTGCGTCCAGGGTTCTCCCTAGTCCAAGCAGTCAGCCTAGACATTGGAACTCTACATTGGCATTTTTTCTCCTTTGAGGGTGACATACTAAGTGAAGACATTCCCTTCTGAAATTCTTTAAGAAAAGAAATGAAATTAATTGTATTTGAACACAATCACCATAATCTAACCCTAATTTCAGTAGCCAATTGACATATCAAAAACCCCCAATTTAATTTAATCTTACATGAACCCTAAGTATTTTAAGAAATTGGGGTTGAATTGACCTCACAAAACGTCCAATTTCAATTACTCTTAGAAAATGCAACATAATAATGCAAAGAATTGCAAAAAATTACAACAGAATTAACGAAAATTGCTTACCTTTTTGATGTTTGTTGTCGAGGAGTTCAACTGATTGTTTGATAATTTGAGGGTTTGGGATTGTTAAGGTTGCCCAAAAATACTGATTTGTGAAGAAAATCGCAAAAAAAAAAACTCCACTCTTTAAGAATTTGGTGTAGAAATGAAGAACTAGGTTTAAATAGAAGGGAAATTGAGAGAATTTGGGGATAAATTCAAAAACTAGCCGTTATGGTGGGCCCCACAAGCATTTTCCGTCACCTAAGCTCAGATGAGGTGGTAAAACTGATGTTTATTTTTTTTATGAGGTGGTAAAGTAAATGTTTTTTTTTTGGAGGTGGTAAATTCGACAAAGTCGGTATTAGAAGGTGATAAAAATCAAAATTTCCTTAAAAATATTAACTTGAAATAAACATTAATTACACTAATTAAGAGTAGAGCTGTCAAAAACTGACCCGCTCCGAGAACCCGACCTGAACCGGCAATGATCTGAAGCTTATTTGTACCCGAACAATGGGGTGAAACTAGTGACCTGTAACCCAACCTGATGTTAATCGATAACCGATTTGATCCAATTTTTTATGACCTAAACCCGAACCTGCACCCGATCTGATAGTAATCGTCAACCGATTTAATCCAACCTAACAACAATCCAAACCCGAATTAGTACCCGATCCTGAAAACGATTATAACCCAACACAACCTGTTATTGACCCGAGTCATGAAAGGTTTAATAAAATTTTACACACCTTTCGTTCAGGTGGTACAGTTCTGTAAACCCTCAATCCTTAACAAAATACTAGTACAATTTGTTCAGCTTATATACCTTTTGTTCTCTATTACTTCGCATATAGGCTTAATAAAATCTTGATGATGTTTGATCAAATTATAAAAGGCGTAATTATATAGGTTCAGATTCACCACAACGATATTTATTCGAATTGAATTTGAACCAAAATTAAGAATGATCTAACGACTTTAAGATTATCCGACCAAATAATTATCTAACCCAACCCTAACCCGAACCCGAATGTACCATCTATTCACCCGCCCAAACCAAACTCAATACAACCCGAACCCGAATGTACCATATATTAACTCGCCCAAACCAAACTCAACACAACCCGAACCTGAAATTGAACCCGATCTGAATTTGACTCGAATCGAACCCAACCTATACCCGAAAAGGTAAACGACCCGTAATAATCTAAACCGAAATTGACCCGACCTGAATCTGAACCTGAACCTGATCTGAGGCTAGATTGACCTGACATAACCTGATCCTAATTCAACCCGAAACCTGATTTGACTTGACCCGAACTCGACTTGAATACCCAAATTGACAACTCTAATCAAGAGGACATATGATGCCCTGGGACGCTTCTTAGCAAGATCCATATTATAAAAAAGAGGACATATGACTATGTGAGATAGAGTGGAAAAAAAGTTGAGTCATAGTGATTAGTGAGTATATATGTTGAATATGGTTTAATAATGATAGTCCTTGCAATTTTTGATAATAATGTGTCAATTATTTTGAAACTATCAATTGAGAGTGTGTGTTGTCAAATGCAGGTCTAGGCCACACCCGTAAGCCAAGAGAGATAGTCCATTTCACAAGTTCAAAGAGATTCCATCCCAAAACTATATGGCAATATATAGGAGGTTTGGCCCCTTAGCCTTATAAAGTGTTGACTCTCTCTACTTTTTATCAATGTGGGACACTTATATGTGTTATTTGGTGGGATATAATTCAACACTCCCCCTCACATGTAAGATCCTTTTAACTCAAGGATCACATGATCCAATTTAATTTGGCCCAGAATACTTAATGCCATTAAAAGTCCCAAACCATGGGCCTGGTAATATACTCATGCAATTAGAGGTCCCAAACTGTGAATCCGACTTTGATACCATGTCAAATACGAGTTTGGGCCACATCCGCAAACCAAGAGAGAGAATCCACTTCATAAGTTTAAGGAGGTTCCATCCCAAAACCATATGGCAATAGGAGATTTGGTCCCTTAGCCTTATAAAGTGTTTGATTCTTTTTTAAATTTTTATCAATGTGGGATTCTTACATGTGTTATTTGGTGGGATATAGTTCAACATGTGTCAATTATTTCGAAATGAGAATAAGAACAAAAGAGAGAAAAGGAGAAATAGGAAGAAGTGGGAAATAAGAAGAGGCACAACGAACAACAATCAACTACTTTAAATCCATAGAGTTACATAGAGGAGTTAACTCCATGTTAATTTTGTCGATCTACAAGACCATCGTATGTATTCTCTGTACTCTAGGATAAACTAGTCCTTCTTCCAATGTTCCTCAACAAAGAAAAACACTAAAATCACAAGCTCTACTAATCTCGGTATAAAATTTACTAAGAAAAAATCCGTAACAAAGTAATTTAGTTTTTTCGTAATGATTAAATTCTGATAAAAAGGCTTAGGCCGCACCCGTTACGAGTGTCCACTTTATACGATCAAGGAGGTTTCACCTCAAAACCATATGGCAATGAGGGGAGTGACCCCTTAGCCTTAAAAAGTGGACACGACTTTCTTATTTCTTTAATGTGTGATACTCTTCCCAACATTTTTATACTCTTTTAATGTGGGACAACACTTTCACTCACATGCCTAACTTGGCTCTAAGCCCATGATAAACGGACTTAGGCCGCATCCATCACGAGTGTTCACTTTATACGACCAAGGAGGTTTCGCCTCAAAACCATATGGCAATGAGGGGAGTGTTTCCTTAGGCTTATAAGGTGGACACGACTTCTTTATTTCTTCATGTGGGATATTGTTCCCAACATTTTTATACTCTTTTAATGTGAGATAACACTTTCACTCACATGTGGGTTTTACTCATATGTGGGTTTTGCTCATGGGCTCAACAAATTCAATTTACTTGAATTTTCGCAAGCGATGTTGTACATCTTGAAACACAATAGCTTCTTTTTAGAATAATTAGAGTGATAGTGCTAGTTAAACTTTTTAGAATTTTATGGTAGTTCTTTTAAAAAAAAAAAATTTAAAAGATAGTTGTTTTCAAAACACACACATTAGTAGTTCTTAACAAAATTTCCAAAAAAAAAAAAAAATTCAAACTCAACCTATACATTGTATTTTATTTGGGACAACAGCTAATCATTGTAATTTTGTAAAAAAAAAAAAAAAAAAAAAAAAAGAAAGCTAATCATTGTAAATCATAAGGAGTAGTTAGAATAAATTACTAGATAAATGACAACTTTAACTAGCTATCTCATGTGCTCTATGCATAGGACTACAATCTACCTTAAGAATTAGAGGTGGTTATTGGATAGGATAGCCCAATGATAATAGGATTAGGGCCAATCTTAAAGGACTTTTAATGGACAGAGTCTTTAATGGACAAGATCCTTATTGGATAAGGTTAATATAAGGCCAAAATATTTTTCCAATTTAATTGATAAACAAAATAGATAATGTAAAAAAAAATTACATAGATAAATTTGTATTCATATATACATAATAATGGCTTTGTCCAATATTTATTTTAATTGATTTATTTAGGTCCGTCCATTATCGGACCCTATTGATCTGCGACCCGCATTGGTCCGATTTGATATTAACCCTATAAAATGTGACCCTTTTTTACCCGACCCGCCCAATAACCAGGTCTACTTACGACATTTGGCCAAGTTTGAAACATAGGTACCTAAAAATGCATTTTTTTCTTTAGTGGTAATTAAAATTAGGGGTGAGCAAAAATTCCTGGTACTCGAAATTGGAACCGGAACCGGTTAGGAATCAGCGGATCCACAATTGAAATTGGACCTAGTGGTTCCGATTCCGGGTAATAATTTAAGGATCTTGTGGCAACCGGTTCCAATTCCAATTCTCAATTTTTTGGATCCGGAACCGGTTGGGTAAACAAATATATGTTGAATGTAACTGATTAGTAAACTTAAAAAATAATATTAATATTTAACATAAATAAAATAGCTTAATGCATATAAAAATATAAGTATTAAATGCTAAAAGTGAAAATAAACCAAAAAAAATATGATGATTTGTATTGTATTTTAACACTTATGTATATAAGTGGTTACCCGGAACCGAAATCGGTACCCGGTGGAACCAATTCCAATTCCAAATTTTAGGATACGGTGCCAACCAATTCCGGGTCCGGATCCTAAAATTTTGATCAGGTACCCTATTTGCTTACCCCTAATTAAAATCCAATCAAAACTCTTAGATACCACTTTGTAATACCCTGGATATTTCCTTCCTTTAATTTAAAATACTGTTTTTACCCTTAAACAAAACATAAACTTAGGAAACAACCAATTTATTATCGCCAAAACTTTTCAAAGTAACACAGCGAAAGACTAACTTTAAAAAACTCAAATGAAATAAATTTTAAAACCGACTAAAATTAAACCAACAAAATATTAAAACCTTAATTATATGTTAGTGTCAACTATTAAATAAATAAGGAAAATTCTCTTTGATAACAAAATAGTTTTTCTCTTTGATAACAAAATAGCTTTTCGTTCGTAAATTGTGAAAATTTTTATTATCACAAATAACATTGTATTATTATTTTAAGTTGCTTATAACATTTTTTGGAACAAATAAGTTGCTTATAACATTAATGATCATTTTTTATTAAATTCTTAACTATAGTTAGAGTTTTATAATAATAAAATAATTTTAAAAATAATATTTAAAAAAACCAAAAATAAAAATTAAAAATAAAATAATATAAAACTAAAAAACCAACCCTCTCCCTCACGGCTTCACCCTCCCAGCCACCACCTGACCCCCTCCCCTAGCCGCCGGCGCCCAACCCTCCTAGGGCTCGTCATAATATTGATGATGTTGATGTTGATGCTGAATATTAAATTAGCATCGATTCGGTTATCTCAACTCCCTCCGCCGTTGCCGCTTCCGCCGATGTCAGGTTCTAGGGCTCGTCTTCCTGTTGCTCGTCGTTCTTCTGTTCATCAATTTGTTCAGTTTGATATGGTTAGGCGTGAAATTGATCCTTCTAGGTTTAGGGAGGATTTGACCGGGTTTAGATTATCGTGTTCGGGTTCATCATTCTAATGGCGTTGAGTATCAATTGAGGGTGTAGATTATCATGTTCGGGTGATGAGCGTAGGTTTTTGGGGGGTTTTTTGGGTTGCGCACTTGCTGGAACGGTGGTGTGGGAAGGAAGGGGATGGTCGCTGGCAAGGGAGGGAGGTAGGGCTCGAGGTTCGCCGGCAGGGGAGGGAGGGCTGGGGGTTCACCGGTAGGGGTGGGGAGCTGGGCGCCGCCGACCAAGGGAGGGGGACTGGTGGTGGGTGGGGGATGGTTTTCTAAAGTTATATTATTATTAAAAAATAAATAATTAACCATGGTTAAAGATTTTTATTAGAAATAGGGTAACAAAAAATACAATGTTATCGATGATAATAAGAATTTTAAAAATTTACCAAAGAGAAAAATGAAAATTTTGGTGTTAGCAAAGAGAATTTTCTAAAAATTCAACACAATAGGTAGCAATATGAAGAAATATATATCTATCTTCGCTTAGTCCCTTCATGTTTTGTATGCTTCCTCTACATGTACTTCTCTTTATTTCAACCCTACTACTCACCATTGAAGTGATGAGTCATTCTAGGGCTAATACAAAGAAAAACCAAACACAAACAACAAAGTATGAAATCAACAAAAGCTAAGTACATATGCACAAATAGGAACAACACACTAACATGAATAATCCTAGCAATAAATAATCAATAAATAAAACATGATCGCCATACAACACATGCCAACTTACCTTTGAGTCATGACCCTATTTCATTAAAAAAAAAAATGTTTTGAATAATGCATCGAAAGAGTTACCTTCCTTATCTATCCCTTAATAAGGGACCCCTCACTTGGAAACTAACCAAGCGAGTACCAATTAGTGTCACCTTGTGACGGAATTCTAGCATATAAATAATAATAATAATAATAATAATAATAATAATAATAATAAAATAAAGTACAGTGTCTTGTACCCCCTAGCCTGTTAGAAGTCATGGTTAAAAATAAAACCCCATAACTCTCCAGTCCCCCATATGTTCATACTCAAGGTTTATACGTTTCTCTTTCACTTACGTGATTAATCAATTTAACATGTAATGACTCCAACCAATAAATCAAGAAATCAACACAATAAAGAATATCACATAATCCAATTTAATTCTTCAATTAATTAGTGGGCACATACTATTTATAATTTTATTAATGTTCCTTACCTAGGTTTTTGCACAAAATTGCACGATTACTACCTTGATGCACTAATAAACCTTCCTTGACTCAATCTCAACTTAAGTAATAAATAAATTTTCTTGACTCGACTTTAATAATATATGACTGAGAAGAAACAAATCATAAATCGTGCTCAATAAATATAACTTTAGCTCTTTTCAATAATTATAAGCCTTGCTTATCAAATATATGTCTTCTTGATAATGAATAATAAATATTATAACATGATTCAATTACTTTCAACTTATATCAAGCTCATAATAATAATTCCAACATACTCTCATGCTTACATATAGGACATGGAATATCAATCATTCATTCAAAAATCACAACAATTTAACATGATATTAATCTCATACTTGATATAGATTGTAACCTCCTAACATGGCACTATGCATAATTAACACATTCTACGCGCAAACATACCTTACATAGTATTTCTAACCGTCCGCAATATTAGAAAATACTCAAACTCAAAGCCTCTTACAATACCAAGTACATAAACACAATTAATCCCCAATTACACAAATTTAACATCCAACAACTTTTAAGCACTTTTAAACCTCTCTAATAATAAGGTGAAATTTTTGTTTAAAATCCTCAAAACTCTTTCTTTAAGTGGGTTATTAAACCCCAAAGTAAAAACTCAATAATATTGTTTATATAAATATTATATCATACTTTTTAAGGTCTAAACCCTTCAAATAAATATGAAAAATTGCATTAAAACCACTAATGGCCTGTTTGGTAACTAGAATTTCATTTGAAATTCTAGATTTGGCCTAATTATGTTGTTTGGATATGCTTATAATTTGGGAATTGAAACTGGCTCAAATCCAAAATTTTGAAGACATAAGTATTTTTTGATATATTGCAATTCCAATCCTACACTTGTCATTTCAAATTCTAGTATTTATTAAAAAAGCCCAACTCTCTCTCTCTTATGTTGTACAACGTACACAACCTCTTCTCCATTTTTTTCTCTCTCCTAGGGTTCTTCACCATGGAAACACCTCCTCCATTAAAGCGAGCTTCAAATTTCTATACTCTTATTATTCCTCTTGGTCCACCATTGAAGTGTACGCTCATACTACGTGTTCACCATTGAAGTGTAATCTCGATTCTCCATTGAAGCGGCGTGCGAGCTTTCTCTCTCCTCCATTAAACAACAAAAAAAAGATACCTACATTGCAACAAGAAATCAATGAAATTTTGTACTTCTTCGCATGAATTTAATGAAAATTCGGAGGAATTTGGATTTAATAGAGGATTATTGGGAATAATTTGGGGGTATTTTTGAACTTCTTTGGTAGTAATTTACTAATAATTGAAGAAATTTGGGTTTAATTGTAGGGTTTATTGAAGAAAAAAATTGATAATCTGAGCAGAGGAAGAGATGAAAATTTAGGAAATTAAGATTGAGGAGGAGAGAGAAAGGAAATTTGTGAGAGTTAAAAATGTAAATTCATTTGCTTAATTCAAAATTTCACTCATCTCCAAACATAAGTTAGAATTTGAAATTATGGAATTGAAATTCTGATATTTCTTAAACACCCAGTATTAAAATTGAATATCAAGATTTCAAATTCTGAAATTTAATTCCAACATTTGAAATGAATATCATGTTTCCAAACACAACCTAAAATACTTCTCTTTTTATGGGTAATCATATCTATTTCATTAAAATACAAAAGTATACTTAAATAAAAATTCAAACAATATATCTTCAATAAAAATCCATTAAAACTTTGTAAAATATAATTTGTAAGGTTTATTATCACTTACAATCAATGGGTATACTAAACCCCCAAATCAATTACAAGTTAGAACCCTAAGAATCAAATCTTTAATACTATTCAAATCCTAACTTTAAAACTTATAAAAACTGAAACTAAAACACTTTATAATCTAAAATTTATACACTTTAATCATCAAATTGAAACATAATTATAAAACATACTAGTTATATTCTAACAAATTAAATCAAATACCCAAAATAATTAATTATAGAAATAATAATTGAAACAAGAGGAAAGAGAGAGAGGAAACCACCAAGTGGTGGCAACTAGGCTGGCTGTGAGTCGCAGCCAGTGGTTGGACGGTCGATGGTGGCCCACGTCGGCTGTGGGGACGATAGCAGCTAGGTAGCGTCAAGTGGGCTTGCTAGCTTTCTAGTGTTATGCGTGAATTCTCACGCATGGAAACCCAAAGCAAGAAAAAAAAAGAGAAGGTAGGGAAAAGAGAAAAGAAAACTAAAGAAAAAGGAGAAGAAAAAGAAAAACGGATTTTTCACCAAATGCCCCTGAGTTATTTTTTTATTCACTAAATACCCATAAAATTTTCAAATACACCATTTGCCCACGAGTTTTACAAAAATGTCATCAAATGCCCTTAATGACTGACAGTTGTTAACCCCATTAGTCATTAGGGTTAATTATGTCATGTGACAGCACCTAATTGGTTTTTTTTTTTTTTATAATTTTTTCATTAATTTAAAAAAAATTAAGAAAAATTTCTTAAAAAAAAAAATCTACCACCCCTAACCCCACCAACCAGCCACCTTCTTTTTACTACCAGCCTCCCCGGCATCGGCCAGGCCCCTGCTGCCGGCGCTAGACCTTCCCGACACTGGCCAACCCCCTGCTCTATCCCCCACCGACGCCGACCACGGTGCTCACCCATTAGCCCTGCAGCAATGCCCGTTGAACCATCAAACACCCCTCACCGTCTTTCCATCTTAGCCGATCATCAGTGAACCACTTCGGGTGAAACCCTTCACTGGCAGCCCAAGTACCCTCCTCCACGTAGCCGCCACCCACCTTAGCCGAAACCACCACCTCGAAACCCTTAAACCCCAAAATCGAAACCCTAAAATCAAAATCTAGGGTTTTGATTATGGGGGTTTTTTAATTTTTGGGTTTTAGCATGGTGGTTCATGGGGTGGAGATGAAAGGGGCAGGGGCGATTTGGGTTCGCCAATGCAAGGATGAGATTTTGGACGCCGCAGTAGTGGGGAGGGGAGAGGTTTTTAAAGGAGATGGTAGGGGGAGGGGCGCCAACTAGTATGGTGGAGATGGCAGTCAGACGGACGGCTGGTGGGGTGTCGGTTCGAGGTGGCGTTGACGCGGATGTCTCCCTAGACCCCTGCGTTGGTGGGGAGTGGTGGAGATATGGCAGTGGTTGGGGCTGGTTGTGGTGGGTGGTTTTTTTTTTAAATTTTTTTATAATTCAATGTATAATTATTTTAAAATTAAAAAAAAAATAAAATAAAAAACAACCAATAAAATGTTGCCACGTGGCAATTTTAGCCCTTATGACTAACGAAGTTAACGTCCGTTAGTCATTTGGGCATTTAGTGACATTTTTGTTAAACTCAAGGGTATATGGTGAATTTAAAAATTTCATAGGTATTTGGTGAATAAAGAAATAACTCAGGGGCATTTGGTGAAAAATCCGAAAGAAAAAGCAGTACTTACTTTCATAATTTGATTTTGATTCTTATATGGCATATTTTTGCGGTCTAGAGGGATATTTATAGAGTAGTATATGGGGAGTAGGTTTGGACTTAACTAATTAGTGGACTTGAGTTATGATTAGATCTGTTCAATGGGTTAGGGGCCCATTTAAAGTCCTGACCCAACCCGTTTATAAAAGGCTTTTTCCCATCCAACATTTAAATAGGGCGGGCTTTTAAGGGGTTATAAAATAATGGGCTTTTAAAGGGTTGGATCTAAGTTAAAAAGGGCTGAAATAGGGTAACTCTTATGAGACTTTTTTTTTTTTTAAAATTTTTTTTATCCTAATTCCTCTATTTTTGATTCTACTTGCAATTTAACTTCACTAAAATTATAAACATTGAAAACAAAATTCACAAATTTTCCACGAATTGTAAACCCTAAAATGGGCCCCTAACCCATTTTCGATTCCTTTATTTCTGATTCTATGATAAAGTTGAATACCAAGGATTCAAATATAGGAATTGGGCTTATTTAAATAATATGGATGGATCCAATAAGAGTATGTAAGGATTATTTACATATGATTACTTAAAGGCAAAATTGGCCTCAATAGCTCCAACTATAGGTTGGGTGCAGATAATAGCATAACCTTAATCGGGTGCACTCTACATCACAAACTATTAAGTTTGGTGTAGAAAATGTCATAAATGATATCGGAGATTTGAAATTCTACCGGAAAAACATGTTTTATTATTTTAATATTTTTAACCAATTTCACCCTTTTTAAAATTTTCTTTCACCTATATAATTAATTTATTGTGCTAAGAACATGCCCCCTTTGATACTACTCCTTGAATAACACTAAGGTAAATGAGGAAGAAGAAAAAGACAAATCCTAAAAGCACTTAATTGGCACAAGACATTCTTTAAATTGTACTTAGGTAAATTTATATATGAAACTCAATTTCTACCTCTACGCGAATACATGCATTTGGTTATATTTCTTTTTATTCATAATTTTATGAAATTAGGGTATTCTTTGGTGTTATAATGATTCGTTGAAATTGATATGTTGTTTGGATGAATTTAAATAACTTGTGTCGTGAGATTTTGATTTATGACACTAGAAAACTTTGTTATTTTGCCAAATATAATTCATTTGTGCAATTCATCATGAATTACAAAAAAATTCAAAGAAAATTATTTAGGGAGCACGTGGTATGTATCATAAAGTAACTAAATAAGCTAGGAAAAATATAAAAAATGGTGAAAATTGGTAAAAAAAAAAATTAAAATAAGAAAAAAAATACACTTTTCGATCTCATTTATGACATTTTTTGCACCAAATTTAAAAGGTTGTGATGTAGAGTGCACTCGATTAAGGTTGTGCTATACTCTGTATCCAACCTATAGTTGGTGCCATTGAGGCCAATTTTGCATTATTTAAATGAGCCAAAATAATTAATAAATGTTTAACCCAAAATAAAATTTACTTTTACAATAATAATTAAATACTTTATCCTTAATAATATTTAATTAAAATATATAACTGGGCCCTAAAAAATATTTTTTATAAATATGTAATAAAATACGTAATAATATAGGGCATTATTGTCCACCCCCTTAAAAGAAGTTTCGTCCCCAAACTTAGGCACGAAAACATAAAAAGCTTATTATATAACAAAAAATACTTGAAACCTATAAAATTTTCCTTGATAATTTTAGTAATTGTACTTTTTTTCATATATGTTGTGTTTAGGGTAAAATTACCCCCAAAACGTGGTGGCCCAATCAAAGGACGGCATGTATCCCTATAGGAAGATGACACGTATGCAAGCCCTACAAAGAGCACCTGAAAAAGAGAGAAAAGGGTCTTCTTACATCAGGAGGCTCAAATCCCGAAAAAGCCGCAAAATGGCGCCTTCATTAGAACACATGCCCAAACATGATTGCGCCGCCAATCAGAGCACGTCATTCTAGTTTAACAACCCTAAAATGCACAATTCCCCACCCCTATAAATACCCCAATCATTTATGATGTGAGGGGTGGATTGTGACATAACATTCAATAAAGCATTAAAATAACTCCAACTTCTCTACACTTTTTCTCTCTAGCTTTTCTGATTTCCGATTTCCGGTTACTAACTTGACCGTCAGAGGCGAATATTCCGGCAATGGGATATTCGTGTTTTGTAGGTGTCCGGGCAGTCTTTCTAAAGAGCGTGACTAGTGTCCGAGGGGAAAATCACAAAAACACCCGAAACATTTGGCGCCGTCTGTGGGGATACTCGTCCTTTATGGCAATAGATGGTCAAACAACTAATACTGGTCCGAGTCCTAGTGAGGACGGACATGTAGAGAATCTGATTACAACAATCAACTCTAATGATCCTTTGACCGCCTCATTTCATGAGGTCATGAGGCCGAGGATCCTCCGGTGACTGCTGGTTCTCTCTAGCTCGCCTTGAGCAAACTCCGAAAAGAGCTTGAGAGCAAGATGCCTTCTTCTTCTAGGCCGCCGCCCAGAAGAGGAGGAGAGAGCACTCAGAAGAAAGCTCAGAGCAAGGTGACCAATGCTGTGGACGCCAAGAATACTCCTTTCCGCCGAAATGAACGTTCACCGAGGGTGCCACGGACGAACAATCCAGGTTCCTTGAGAAAACATAGTCGGCTGGGAGGCAGACCAGGCAACCTCATAAGGAGGCAGCTGAGCCGTCTCGATGCTGGAAGGATGTAAGGGAGTACATCCAGCATAAGCAGCATGAACGGATAGCTTATTCGGACACGGCCTCCACTTCAACTATGCCGGATGATTTCTTAAACAACACCCTTTCCAAGCATACCAGCTCGGCTAGGACCAACAGAAGTCAAGCTCATCGTACTCCAACTCCAACTTCAACTCCAATTCCAGTTCAACCTCTTTAGTATCAAGTGCCCCAAAATTTCAATACAATTCTGCTGCCTAATCCTCCTGTCTTTGGACAGTACGGGCATTATGGCCAGCCGTTCGACCAGGTTATGTACTTGGCCAGATCGGTCGCACAACCTCAGCCCATTGATTGGCAAATGCGTCTGTTAAATCTTGGTGACAAGCCGCCTCCGTTTTCTTAAGAAATTCTCAACTCTCCTCAACCAGCAAAGGTGAAGAGTGTACTTGTGGGTGCCTATGATGGTACGGGCAAAGCATAAGAGCATGTCACCTCGTACAGGAACTTAATGTATCTTCAAAGAGTGGATGATGCCACATGGTGTCGATGCTTCCCGGCCACCCTGAAGGGCGTGGCGCAAGATTGGTTTAACTGCCTTCTGGCCGGGTGCATAAACTATTTCACTACTCTCAGTCTGTTATTTGTGAGAAACTTTTCATACAACATACCTCCTCGCAAAACTAGCCTTAACCTGGTAACGATCATCTAGGGAAAAAATGAAGGATTGCGTTCGTATGTGCAGAGATTCAACCAAGAAAAAGAACTAAGTTCATAATCTGTCGGATGAAATGGCCTACTCTGAATTTCTCTGGGGATTAAGGCATAATGGTTTTAAGTTTGATCTAGTCAGTAAAAAGGTTCGGACGTACGCAATCGTGCTGCGGGAGGCCGAAGCCTACATCGAAGCATCTGATTTTTGTTCGCTCATCAAAGCAAAACAACCGGCCAAGGGGGGAAGAAGCAACCTTCTCAGCAAGACTCGGCCGGGAAGAAAAAAGAAATAAACAACAAGCGAAAAGAAGTTTGGATAGCCGACACCCAGCAGACAAAATCAAAGTAGGCCAAGATGTACGAACCACAGTATGAGTTCAACAAGAATTGTTACTCAATCCCGATGGAAATCAAAGACAAATTTGATTTCGAGAAGCCCTAACCACTGAGAGGCTCGGCCCAGTACCGCAACAAAAACAAGTACTGTCATTACCACAAGGACGTGAGGCATGACACGAATGAATGCAACAATTTGAAAAGGTTGCTGGATAAACTGGCCGAGAAGGGCATGTTAAACTCGTACATCCTGAAGTCAAAATTCATGTACACTCGGACAGACAATAAATCCGAGATGAAGAAGAATGACCAAGAAAAAGAAGATGAAAATAGCTCTGACTCAGGATTTGTGGCCGTAATATCAGGCGGCTTTGCTGCAGGTGGTCCGACCATGAAAGGAATTAAGCAAGATGCTTGGAAGCTAAGAAAAGTGATGCACGCCGAGGGGGTGAAGGACGAACCCTTCTCGGATGTGACGGCCTGTGAATTAGACCGAGGCGAGATAAATCCCCTCACAATGACCCTATGGTTTTTATCATGAAAGTTGCTAACTTAAAGGTCGGTCGAGTGCTGGTAGATATTGGAAGCTCGTTCGACATAATCAACTTAGGATGTCTAAAAAATTTGAAGTTTCTAGAGGATGCCCTCTAGGATATCTCCCATCCACTTGTTGGATTTGGTGGGAATATCACTCACCCGATCGGACGAATTGATTTGCCCGTCCAATTTGGAAACAAGGGAGAAGGAAGGGCATGGTTGTCCGCTTCCTGGTGGTCAAAGACTTACAGGCTACAACGTCATTCTCGGCCACCTGACTTTAACAACAGCGAAGGCAGTAATCGTACCTCACTTAATGCTGATGAAGTTTGAGCGGACGGACGGAAAAATTGGTACCATTCATGATAACCAAAAAATGGCTAAGGAATGCAATCAACTTGCCGTGAAGCCAACAGTTAGAGGACGACCGCGATTGTCCGAGCTAAATTCAGATGAAGTGTCACTCCAAGCACAACAGGTCCACCAGAAACGCATGTCGATAAAAAAAGAGCAGGCATAGCAGCTAATGGTCGTCGCCCGACCAGAAGAGTTAAGGCCATAGCCGGCTGGCGATCATACAAACATAGTCCTTGACCCAGACCAACCTGATCGGACTGTCAAGGTGGGTACTATGGCTATGGGCTTGCTTGGGGATGACCTAGTAAAGCTGCTGAGAGAATTCAAAGATGTTTTTTGCATTTGAGGTATATGAGATGTCGGGCATAGACCCAAATTTGGCCGTCCACAAGTTGGCGGTGAATCCGATGATGAAGCCTGTTCGTCAGATTAAAAGGAATCACGGAGAAGAAAGGAATCTGGCGGCCGCAGCAGAAGTAAAGAAGCTGCTGGATGCCGGTTTCATTTGGCCATGTTACTACTCTAATTGGGTTACGAATGTAGTCTTGGTAAAAAAGCCAAATAGAACATGGAGAATGTGCGCGGACTACACTGACCTCAACAAGGCGTGTCCCAAGGATAGCTTTCCCTTGCCTAAAATCGTCTGGCTGGTAGATTCAATGGCCGGACACGCCCTTATGAGCTTTATTGACGCATACTCCGGATTCCACCAGATCCCTTTATGGGAAGATGATCAAGAAAAAACAGCATTTGTGACCAAGCAGGGGTATATTGCTACAAAATTATGTCGTTCGGCTTGAAGAATGCCCCTGCTACATTTCAGAGACTTGTCAACACTGTCTTTAGAGATCAGATCGGCCGGAATATGGAGGCATTTACCAACCATCTGAATGACCTTCGAGAAACATTTACCAAACTCAGGTGGCATAAGATGATGTTAAATCTAAAGAAGTGTGTTTTTTGTGTTGAGTCCGGTAAATTTCTCGGATTTCTAATTGATCAATGCGGCATTAAGGCCAACCTTGAAAAAATCTAAGCGGTCCTGGACATGAAATCACTGAGAACTATCAAAGAGGTTCAAAGATTGACCGGCTGTTTAGATGCACTCGGACGATTTCTATCAAGGTTAGGGGATAAGTGCCGATATTTCTTTTAGACAATCAAGAAAACAGCCATGTTCGAGTGGACCGAAGAGGTTGAGGAAGCCTTCGTACAATTGAAAAATCATCAACATACACTTCCTCGGCTTGTCAGTCCGCTCAAAGACGAAAAGCTATACATGTATCTTGTAATTTCAGATCACTCTTTAAGTGTCGTCCTCCTTGTTGAGAGGGATGGCCATTAGATCCCCGTGCATTTCATAAGCCACGTCCTACATAATACCAAGCTGAGGTACCCACCCATCAAAAAATTTGGGCTGGCATTGTTCATGGCATCAAAAAAGCTAAGGCCATACTTCCTTGCTCATTCAATAGTGGTCTACACGGACCAACAACGGAAGAAGTCGTTCACAACATTGGAGGCCAGTGGCCAAATGCTTAATTGGGCCTTGGAGTTAAGACGTTTTGATATCACATTTGAGCCTTGGAAAGCAATCAAGGGGCAGGCCTTTGCTGATTTTCTAGCTGAAATGACACGGCCGGACTTATAGCCGACAGGGGATCAAATTTGGAAGGTTTTTGGATGGAAATGCTACAACAATTGGATGCAGTGTTGGTATCATTTGTCAATCTCTCGAGGGAGATAAGTTTGAATATGCTATGAGATTCCAGTTTCAAGCCTCTAACAACGACGCCGAGTACGAAGCCCTTCTAGCCGGCCTTAGAATGTGTAAGGCAGCCGGGGCAACAAAAATTGATGCTAGTTCGGATTCCCAACTGATAGTCAGCCAGGTTAATGGTGACTATAATACCAGGGAACCGACCATGATGAAATACCTTCAGATGGTGAAAGATGAGGCTAAGGGCCTAGAGCATTTCACTCTGCAACAAGTTCCCTGTTCGGAAAATCATCAAGTGGACGCACTCTCCAAGTTAGCATCCTCGGCATCGTGCGATACTCCCAGATCAGTATTTTGGGAAGTAAAAGAAAATAGGAGTACTGATGCCGAACCCGTGCAGGTTATTGACAAAAGCTCCACTTGGATGAACGGAGTGGTCTCCTATCTGAGGGATGGAACACTCTCGGACGATTCCAAAGAGAGCTGGCTGATGAAGAGGAGGGCAGCCTGGTTCGAAATGAAGAATGGGGAATTATTCAAAAGGGCGTTTGTTAAGCTATATTTGAAGTGAGTCACCTAGAGAGGGGGCATGATGTGTTGGATGACCTTCATCGGGACAATGCGGATCGCACATAGGCGGACGAGACTTAGCAGAGAAGGCTACCCACCTGGGGTACTACTGGCCGAACATGAATTCAAACACCATGAAAATGGTGAAAAAATGTGACAAGTACCAGAGATTTATCACCCTTATTCACCGCCCGGCAAATAGCTTGTCGGCCATAAGCAGTCTGCTCCCCTTTGCAAAATGGGGCATAGACATCTTGGGGTCGTATACTCCAGCGTTAGGGCAGAGGCGGTATGTGTTAGTAGCAATAGACTACTTCACCAAATGGGTTGAAGCTGAGGCCGTCTGAGGAATCAAATAGACAGATGTGTCCGCCTTTATCTGGAAAAATATCATCACTCGCTATGGTGTGCCCCAGTCAATGGTGTTCGACAATGGACCCCAATTTGAAACACGCCAACTCAAAAATTGGCTAAGTGACCAGGGCATCACTCACTGTTTTGCCTCAGTCGGACGCCCGCAAGCCAACGGCCAGGTTGAGGCTTACAACAAGTTGATCTCCAACGGTATCAAGCGCAAGCTTGAGAAAGCAGGCGGCCTATGGTCAGATGAGTTGGTCAATGTGTTATGGTCCATTCGAACAACAGCCAAGAGTTCAACAGGAGAGATCCTATTCTTTCTAGTTTACGGCGCTGAAGCCGTGCTCCCAATTGAGATGTACGAGCCTACCCTTCGGGTAATGCTATATGATGAATTGGCCAATTGAGAGGCCATGAAGACTGCCCTAGAATCTCTTCCAGAAGCCAGGGGCAATGCGACACTTAGGCATGAAATTTATCGTCTCAAAATGACGAGGGCATATAATCACAAGGTGTCGAAGTGTCGACTACAGATAGGGGATCTGGTTCTGAGAAAAATGGAAGCGGTTGGCCAAGCTAATAAAGACAGAAAGCTAACTCCGAACTGGGAAGGGCCATACCGAATTAGAGAAGAAGTGCGGGATGGTACATACCGTCTCGAAGCCTTAGATGGCCATCTTATTCCTCGTACTTGGAATACGGACAATCTGAGAAAGTATTATGTTTAAATCTAGTACTTAGCCAAAAATTTGTATATACAACTAGGTCTAAACGATCGAGCACTGTAATTAAAGCCGTACGGCCCTAACAATGTAATTTTGACAAAATTAATGAAAAGTCAAACATTGTTATCTAAATTTTTGCCATTCATTTATGACTATTTAAACAGAAATGCCGAATGAAAATAATGACAATGTTGCTTGCAACATAGAAGCTCGGCCTTTAAGAGGCGCTATAGAGCGGCCGAGTAAGTGTATAGAAAGGGCATCCCTTAGCTACACAACTCGGCCACAGAGATTGTAAAAGTTAATCAAACCGTCCGACCTCAACATGGTCGAACAATTGAGCATTAGGAAGCCATAAAAATTGCCCAAGGTACTTTTACCCAAATGGGGGCAAGGGCATGCCTAGGCGTAGCTTAGAAATTTCCAAGTTGAGATATTACTTGAAATTTCTTGAGTTGCGTCAGAGCGATAATATTAAAGGACAACTCAAACAAAGCCTATAAAACGGCTGAATATAATGTTGATTCGGCATTCACCTAGTCCAAGGGCAATCATTAATATGATTTGATTAACTTATTAGCCGTCATACCCTTTAAGGTATAAAACCTACTAAGTTAATCAAACCACCTGGAATATGGACTAAGCGAATGCCGAACAAAGGGGCATATCCCCAATACTCGTACGTACGGACATATATAAAGCATGAAAATATTGCTAAAAATGCTAAGTATGGAAAAGAAAAAATCGCATTAATTAAAACCAAGCCGCTCAAAACAAGGCGGCGGAAATCAAATTTATACAAGACTGCTCAAAATAGGCGGCCAAATGTGAAATTGTTTAAAGAAGCGTAATGAAAACAGGAAAAATCTAAGTACAAAAGCTTTAAATATGGTTGCTGGAGGACCCGAGCTCTTCACTCAGCCGGTTTATCACCTTTGACAGGCTCTTCCATGGCCGACTCTTTCTCAGCCGCATCATCAACAGTCACCCCCTCAGTCGTAGCATCCGTTGGCTCCCCCTTGGCCGGCTCCTCTTCTCCAGTCGGCTCAGCCTCATCATCCTCAGCATCATTGTCTTCCTTGCCTTCAGACTCGAAAGTAACTTTAAGTTCGGGGGGAGGTTATCCGGCCTTCTCGGCTTCCTCCTTGATGCAGATGTAGTCAAGGCGCTTAGTAAAGCGCTCCTGATGATAGGAAACCCTCCCTTCCTCGCTCATCAGCTTGAAGGCCTCAAAGAAATGACTCTTGAGTATCTCCTCGGCCTTGTGCTCGATCTGGACGATCTCCATTGCACTGGGCGACCGAGGGGGCCTTCAACTTTTCAAACAAGTCAGCCACAGACTTGTTCAGTTCCTCCACTTAGAGCTTGAGGGATTCCACCTCATCTTAGGCGGACTTGAGGGCCTCTTGGGACAAGGATACTTCTGCTTTCAGTTTCTCGGAGGCCTCAAAGCCCTCCTTCCATTGAGAGGCGTTTGTGACCGCCTCATCCCGTTCCACTTGGAGTGCTTGCCTAGCCAACTCCTCCCTCTTAAGGGATTTCCCCATCTTGATGATGTCCTCAGTTTGCCGAGCAGCCTTGTCGGACAAGGCCTTGAGGGTCGTCTCATAATGAATCTTCAAGAGGGCGAGGTTGCCTGTGTTCGCGTCCTTTGCCCTCCTGATTTGGGCCCAAACCTTCTTGATCTTCTCGTTCTCCTTGTCCTTCCACTCTTGGAAGGCACAGAGTCAAAGGAAAATCTGCATTCGGACGAAGAAAAGTTAACAAACATGAAAAGTAAGAAATGTTCTAAGTAAAAGATCAAAAGCGGTCGCATAAGCCAAAAAAACTACCTCGGCACTGCAATTGATCATGGGCCGAGGAATCCATCATTAATCCCGTAGAACTTGTCCTGCTGCTCTTGAGGGGCAGCCCGCTGCATGGCCTCCCTCATAGCCTTCCGGTCCGTGCCTGCAAGCGATTGGTCGGGTAATACTACTACAAAAAGCGTGCTTTTTAGATGCTTTTAAGCCTTTTTTCGACACATAAAATCCTTTTTAGATGCTTAGAAGCGTCGAGAAGCGTCAAAAATACGTGAGTCGAAAATTTTGCTAGACATCAAAAATCGTCGCGAATTTTGATGCTTTATATGTCCAAATTTTTATGCGAAGCGTCGCAATTTGCCACAGTTGGCGCACTTTCTTAACTTTGGCGACGCTTTTCAGGTCAAGAATCTCAAAATTGGTGACGCTTTTCTAAGTCCACATTTTTATACATTTTCTATCTAACATTTCAGCAACGCTTTTTCCTGTCCATATTTTGTAATTTGGGGACGCTTTTTCTTGTGCAATTTTTTTAAAAAAAAAATAACTAGAATACCAAAATAAAATATTTCCTTCACTAACAATTATTTCTAATATACTAATATTACAAAAAAAAAAAAGATACATGTACAACAAATTTATGCCCAAATTCTTTTATTACATATAAATATATATATATATATATATATATATATATATATATATATATATATATATATATATATATATATATATATATATATTATAGCATATGTACAATATCTCATAGTAATGAGTTTTCTATCACAAAAAATACAATTCTAACTTATACTTTATTCATGACTACTTGTAGTGGAACAAATTCGGAATCACTAATTGAAATCTTTAAATAGCGTAAATATATCTTCGCTTTCTTCCATCCTTGAAATATTGCAGCATTAGTTGTCGGCCCTTTTCTGCCGTTTCTCAGTATTAGTACATGTATGTCTACATAATCTTTTAACCTTGCAACACATTTCAGCATATGCATCGATCAATACATCAACAAGAGAATCTAAATAAAATAACAGCATATGCATCGATCAATACATCAACAAGAGAATCTAAATAAAATAATAGATCAAAGTTACTAACACTAAGGAGCCATCTACCAAAAAATACAGAGAATACAATCTCTGAATAATATTTTCCACCTAATAATTTAAGCAAACCAAAATCATAACCAACTTTCATAACAATATATGGAGTAAAAAAACTTACCAAAAGTAAGGGTTTCCATACACTCAAAAGACAAGACATCAATTGCCAATATTATCAAAATTCTTATGTTTTGAATTCTGCAATGAATATTAATAATAGATGAATATGCAGATCCCTGATTGAAAGAGAGAATGGATGGTGAAGTACTTTTTTTCTTCTTGGCTATTCTCGTTACACGTCTAGTCAAAAGCCACAATTATGGTTTCTTGATCTGCTTGCAGAGGGGGAGTAACACAAAGTACAGATTGTGACAAAATGCTCAGACCACAATCCAAAGAGGAAAAAAATGCGGATGAGAACCCACTATGTAGCATCTACGCCGAGAATTCAAGTATACGTCATTAGTCCGATCCTTTGTAGGAACTACCCGTAATAACGAAACTTGCCAAATAGATATCATAAAGAAAAGAGATTCGTTGTTCCTGACCCTACTTCACCTTATTTGTTATTTGAACCACTAATTAACCTTTTAGACTTTCTTTGGAGAATGTATGCCTATAGTAGTATACCACTATACAGGAACCTCTCTCTTCCTTCCAAAGTTGACATTTTGCAGCCAAAGCCTATAAATCCCTGCATAGCGTTAAGAATAATCAAATCTTTTTTAGAAAATTGCCTCTTAAACCAGCCAACCAACGATAGAATGTGGCTAACAACTTCTCCTTTCGAAATAAGGGTATTCAAGCATAAGAAAACAACAATACAAAAAAAAAGGAAACATGTTAACAAAGTGTATCATCATCCAAGGCATTTAATGAAACTGACATAGTGATCATCAATGCCAAATAACAATGCAATTTGAGTGGGCTTAGCTCTCAAGAAGTCCAATTATAGTGCTTCTGAAAATTGTAATGAAAGTGATCAGAATCTGCATTGATAATTCTTCTTCTATCCAGTTTCTCCATTCATTAAAATAAGTAAAACTATTCATTTATTTTAACATATATAAAGAACTCTATTACATTTAGTAAAAGCTACATGAGTAGTGCAATTTGGCACTCCAATCTTTGTTAAATGCCGCACCGCATATTGCCAAATATGATTTTCCAAGCTCATGAATGACTTGATCTCTCGTTCCCTGCCATTTTTTCTGTCTCAATTTGTGGTTATGGTTTTTAGTAAAAGAAGGTATATCTACAATTTGATTCAGAATAGAAATTGTCAATGAAAAAAAAAAATTCCAAGTAGACTTCGATCTTCGCTAATGATTACATAAATGAATATACACTAAAAGAATTCAAGTCTCCATTAACCATTTACCCCAATAAATAAATAATAAAGAAAAACCCATCTTTCACAATCAAGCAGATGAACTAATAGGTAATGACATACTAACAATTCCCACGAGATAATATAATTAGATTTCACCACAATAATTATTAGGCAAACAAAATGGAGAGTTGTTATCAATTGAATTTTAACTGAATTGTTAAAAAGGGTAATAATTCAGAATTTAGATAAGTTTTGATCAAAATATGCAGAAAAAGAACCTTTGTTCTATTTTTGATGTAATGAACTTTTACTCTTTTAGTAGTAAGACAATCTAAAAAGGTTTCAGCTTCACATAAAAAGTTAATTCACTAAAAAAGATGATGCTCAATGTCTCATTTCAGTATAAAAATCAAACAGCAAGGAAACAAGACCAACCTAAAAGGCCAGCGAAGGAAAAAAGATCAACTGGAACACCCACTCCTTCCACCGCATTAGGTAAAACATTTCCAAGATCATCATCAATCAGCATAAAGCCCTGTTACATATTGAATGAAAGAAAACAAAGGATTGTTCTCAAAAAATTGAGGCCTTACAAACCTGTAAAAACAAAAGGCACATCTTAATATGGGAAAAACATAAGGTTTGAAGAAAAATATTTAGAAGTTGCACCATGTTGATTATGCATACAAATGAACTTGAGTGCTACAAAATTTTAAAAAATAAAGGTCATTTAACTAACAATAACAGTCTAATAGATGTTTTTACAGCTAAAGAATGTGTAGCTTTTTTTACACCAATTAAAAAAGGTCCCATGTTCATGCATACAATACTACCTGTCTATAATATATTCTATCTATCTTAAATTAAAGCTACAAGTTGAGGGGGTAGAATAAGTCTATGTGTGTTGCCATGTAAAGAAGCAACTAGGTCATATATATGATAGCTATGATGAGTCCACATGCCTGTCAATCTCTCATGGTAAAGCATATAAAATGGAGTAAAATATATCGAGCAAATCAGGACATAGATATGATGATCTGATGGACAAGAGCACACAACTACTTTTTTCATCAGGCTGGTCATTGAACAGAGGTACCTCACTTTTGGACCATATCATATAAGAATTCTCTATATGACAGGATACTAATATAATTAAGGATGAATTATGTTTGTATTCTCTCTATGACAAGACACTAAGTCAATATATACCAAGCACAATGCTAGCTAATAATGAAGGGAGATAAATTGCATAATAATTTGTTTAGAAAGAGCAGCTTATTAGTGTAATCTTAAACGGCTAAGCTTAAGTATACTATAGAATCTAGCCAAGCTATTAATTCTATCTATTAGTATATATTTATCATACCATCAAAACCAAGATAAATAAATTAAAGGTCACAAAATGCCTCTCTGCTAACTATACTAGAAAGATTGCATTGTATGAACACAGACCCAAATTTTTATCACATGCACTAAATAACCTAGAATTAAGAACATTCTAACTTTGAATTTTATCTTGAATTTCCTTTACTTGCTTCATTGTATCCTCAATCATTTGAGGCCGTAGAACCATTGTTTCACTTTTGTCGTTCCAACAAATTGGACTACGACGCTTTCTCCCATATAATGCCTCAAATGGAGCCATTCCTATGCTCGCATGACAACTATTATTATAGGAAAATTCAATCAAATCCAAGCTACCTTCCCATCCTCCTTGGAAATCTATAATACAAGCTCTCAACATGTCCTCCAAGGTTTGAATGGTTCTCTCAGTTTGTCCATCCGTGGCAAGGTGAAACGCTGTACTCATCTCAAGTATTGTACCAAAGTTTTCTTGTACATTTTTCCAGAATTTTGAAAGAAACCTGGAATCTCTATCAGACACAATATCCTTTGGAACTCCATGTAACCTCACAACATTCTTGATGTAAGCTTTTGCAAGTTGCTCCATCTTCCAAGTCTCCTTCATTGGTATGAATACTGCAGATTTTGTAAGTCTATCCACCACTACCCAAATGGTGTCATTTCCACTCTTTGACTTTGGAAGGCAAGTTACAAAATCCATTGAAATACAATCCCACTTCCATCTAGGAATTTCCAATGATTGTACAGTCCCTTAGGGTCTCTTGTGCTCTATCTTCACCTTTTGATAAATCAAACACTTTGCTACAAATTCCGCAACTTCATTCTTCATTCTAGGCCACCAATACACCTTTTTCAAATCCTTGTATAGCTTGTCCCCTCCTGGGTGCACCGAGTAGGGTGTATTGTGACCTTTTTCCATTAACTTTCTTTTAACTTCCTCACATTTCTGTGGTACACACCATCGACCTTTGTACCTTAAAATCCCATCCTCGTGAATTTTGAAATTTGTAGCTTTGCCTTGTTTTATTTTCTCGCGAATCCTATCCAATTTCACATCTCCTACCTGATTTTCCCTTATTTCATCGAATATCGTTGGTTGGATAATCAGGTTCGCAAGAATTCCTGCTGGTACTCCCCATTCTACAACCTCTAAATTCATTTTCCTCATTTCTCTACATAACTTATCAGCCAATACTAAAGTATTCAATCCATGACTGGTTTTACGACTTAGAGCATCTGTGACTACATTTGCTTTCCCCTCATGATATTATATGTCTAAATCATAATCCGTCGTATACTCTAACCATCTCCTTTGGCGAGAGTTCAAATCCTTTTGAGTGAAATGTATTTCAAGATTTTATAGTCTGTGTAAATTCTACATTTCACTCCATACAAGTAATGGCGCCAAATCTTTAGTGCAAATATAATTGCAGCTAATTCTAAATCATAGGTTGGGTAATTTACTTCATGAGTCTTTAACTGCCTTGATGCATATGCAATGACCTTCCCATTTTGCATAAGCACACATCCCAAGCCATTCTTTGATGCATCACTATACACATCATAGATTCCACTATCATCTAGCAGTGTAAGCACTGGTGCTATAACCAGCTTCTGTTACAAGAGTTGGAATGCTTCTTCACACTTATCATCCCACTCGAACTTCTTGTCCTTATTCATTAGAGTAGTCATAGGTTTAGCAATCTTTGAGAAATCCTTCACAAAACGCCCATAATACCCTGCTAAACCTAAGAAACTCCGAACATCAGATACTGTTTTTGGCGTAGGCCAACTTTTCACAACTTCGATCTTTGTTGGATCTACTTCCACTCCATCCTTAGACACAAAATGACCTAGGATTGCTACTTTCTCTAACCAGAATTCACAGTTAGAGAACTTTGCATAAAGGTGTTTTCTCTTAGTGTTTGTAGAATTGCCCTTAGGTGTTCTACATGCTCCTCTTTGCTCTTTGAATACACCAATATGTCATCTATGAACACTACGACGAACTTATCCATAAATTGATGAAACACCCTATTCATCAAATCCATAAAGATTGCCGGTGCTCAATCCAAATGGCATCAATGTAAACTCATAATGACTGTATCATGTCCTAAATGCAGTTTTAGGAATGTCCTCAACTGTAATCCTCAACTGTTGATACCCGGACCTCAAATCAATCTTAGAAAACATTGTTGCACCTTTTAACTTATCAAACAAATCATCAATCCTTGGAAGTGGATACTTGTTCTTTATTGTTACCTTATTCAATTCCCTGTAGTCAATACACAATCTCATACTCCTATCTTTCTTCTTAACAAATAAGATTGGCGCTCCCCAAGGAGACGCGCTTGGTCTAATGTATTCCTTTTCCAATAAATCCTGAAGTTGCTCCTTTAATTCACTCATTTCTACAAGTGCCATTCGATATGGTGCTTTGGATATTGGTGTTGTCCCTAGGACTAAGTCTATTGTGAAATCAATTGCTCTCTTAGGTGGCATTCCAGGGATCTCATCTGGAAATACATCCAGGAACTCATTCACCACTTCTATATCCTCTAGTTTAGTTGCCTCCTCATGATCCATGTTTCTCACACTGTAGAATTACACTGGATGACCCTTTTTAATGTACTTTGCCAACTTTAACACGGATATTAACCTTGGGCATTTGGTTTCACCATGCATCCAATAAGTCACTGACTCATTCTCACTTGTGTTCATTTTCACCTTCTGCGATCGACAACTGATTTCTGCATTGTACTTGCTCAACCAATCCATTCCCAAAATAAGATCAAAATCACTTAACCCAAACTCGATGAGGTTAGACAGAAACACTTTCCCTTTGATTTCTAAAGGCACTTCTCTAAAGGTTTTGGTACATTTCACTACCCCACCCGTTGGAATGGTTATTGGTAAGTCTACTACTTCTACTGTTTTCAAATAGTCTTTAAGTTTCAAAACAATTCTCTTTGAAATGAAAGAAAAAGTTTCACCAGAATCAAACAAAACTTTAACAAGAATAAAGTTAATGGAAAAAGTACTAGTGATGACATCTTTCGTGTAATCAGCCTCATGCCTACATAACACATTCAGTTTCCCTGTAGCTCCACCTTTCAGTTGATTATTCCCACTGTTGTTGTTGTTCTTTGCTCTATTTTGCTGCACTCCCTTATTCTCAGCAAAGTTATTGTTGTTCCCTTGAAAGTTTCTTTGGGTCCCTTTTGAATTATTATTCTGCTTGTTCCCATTAGAACCTTTGGAGAAACACTCATACCCCCGATGCCCCAGCTTGTTACAAGCACGACTAGTAACCAGATTTCCCTCACAGTCCTTCTCAGGGTGGTTATTCTTACACCTCTTGCAAAAATAACGCCTCTCATTCTTGTAATTCCCTTGGTTATTGTTTCTAGCCCCTCCATTGAAGTTACGTCCTCCTTGACGATTGTTACCTTGGGAATTATTGTTGTTGTGGAAGTTGTTGTTGTTGTTATGGTGGTATTTCTACTTCTTAAAGTTGTTCTGGTTACCCCGTTGGTTCCCAAAATTTTTCCCCACCTCTTTTCTCTTCTCTTTCCTTCCATCTCAACTAGTTCTTTCTTTTTCTTCAACTCTAATGCATACAGGTGTGCAGCTCTCCCATAAACTTCACCCAATGTCTCAAACACTTGTCCACACAACTTCAACTGCAAATCAGTAGTCAAACCACTCTCAAACTTTCTAGCCTTTGCCTTCTCTGTAGCAATAGACTCTTCAGCAAAACGAGACAGCTCAATAAACTTTGTATAGTATTCAGTAACAGACATCTCCTCCATCTTAAGGTTTGAGAAATCCTCAGCCTTCTGTTTCTGTAAGAAGCTAGGGTAAAACTTATCTCTCACTTTCTCTTGGAACTTAGTCCAATTGAATCCAGGTAATGCCCTAATGGTAGCTTCATTTTGTTGCCACCAAAGATCAGCTTCACCCCTCAGATAATAAGTAGCACAACCCACCTTAGAATTTTCTGGGCATCCAACTGCCCCAAACAGTTTCTCAAACTCCCTTAACCAATTTTCCAGTATGGTAGGGTCAGGCTCTCCCTGATAGGTTGGTGGTTTGCTTTGGGCCACCTTCTTGAAAAGTTCTCCCTGTGCATCCCTATTATTAGTTGAATTCTTTGCCAACTGTTGGGCCACAACTGCTAATTGCCTTACAACTTCGCTAAGATCACCCCATCATTATTGGTATTACTTCCCCCTACCATCTTTCTTCTCCTGAATTAAGAACAAGGGCCTATATGAGATATGGTCTTGGCTAGCTCTCAAGGCATACACTCATCTATTATTTAACACCCTTGAAACATTCGCAGAATATTTGAAGCTAACAAATTGGGATAACAAAAGCTAGAATTCCCTAAATTTGTAGCTTTGTCGATCAATTATTGATTGCTAACCAACCATGCATTTAATAAAGCATCACATAGATAAATAAAAATAATTCCCATAAATTCCCATAGCTTAGAAATAATTTATTGGGATGTTTTTGTTTGAAGTTTGGCTCATTGCAATAGTGATATGAAATGAATAATTTTTGGGAAGTGAAATGAATTATTTGTCAATAATATAAATTAATTGACAAGGAAATAAATAGAAATTTTATTAATTATAAGGAAATAAAATAGAACTACTGAAATAAAAATTGAGTTATAAAAACTTATGCATTACATAAGCTCACTGACTCATTGTGGTCATGCCACTTATTACTTTGAAACTGAAAGAAATGATAAACTGAAATTAAAACTAAGAATCCTTAAAGAAAAGAAACCATAGAGTCTAATCCTTTCGAACGTTGTCTCTCTTGTCCGCGGACTATTTGTAGCTACTAGGATCAAACTCAGGATCATCTGTCTCCTCCATGAGTTCAGGTGACTCTGGTTCAGGCTCTACTTGCATAAACTCTCCCTCTTCCTCCTCATTAGAAGAAATGTCTATTATAATTGGAGTTGGAGGTGGATTTAGGTTAGAAATCTCCATGAGGGAACTATCTCCCTCCCCTTGCTCTCCATTTTCTGCTTGGTCGCCCTGAGAAGAAGAAGAAGAAGAACTTCCTGACTGTTAACTAGGAGTAGGGGGATTATTCCCTACTGGATTGTCAAAATAATAATCAGGGTATGGAATGTGCAAACGTTGACAAAGGGCTTTCTCAACCCTAATGAGGTAAGTGATGAAAAATCTGTAGTCTGGGTACCACTATCCAAAGTAATCCTTATACTTGTGGTAGTTTGGGATGTCCCCTGGAAGATAAAAATCAGAAAATTTTTCTTTAGCGGCGAGATAAGGAGGCTCATCCGGAAGGCAATGAACAATCATAGCTGAAATATGGTCAGGATTATCATAAACCCTGTCCCTTAGGACATTGCTCATGTAGGAACAACTATAGCGAATCTTTTCTACATAATCGTAGGGATGTTCATTGTTTTTCTTAATGTGAGTGCCTAGTTAGGTGAATTTGCTAGGGAGAATTGGCATCCTGTAAAGGAAAAGACTTAGAAAAGAATTCCCTTTTCCAAAGAAAACAAAATAATACAGTTCTTGCATGAATTAGATTCAATGTTCAATCAAACAATTTTTCTTATTTCTAACCACATAATTTCATGCTTACAAGCAATTCATTCACATGATTAAACATTCACAACCTAAATATTAATGCATACAAGATCATGATTATTTCTGACTTATATGCCCAATTTCTTTCCTACTCAATCTCACCAACATGCTTTAAAAACTTTTAACACATAATACTTACCTCAATCCTTGCTTTCCTGCAAAATGAAAAAACTAATATATATATATATATATATATATATATATATATATATATATATATATATATATATATATATATATATATATATATATATATATATATATATATATATATATATTTTCGGACACCCTCAAAAATAAAAAATAAAATAATTTTGGACCTCCTTAAAAAAAATTTTCGGGTTTTTAATTTAATCAAATAAAATATTTGATCTTCTCAAAATAAAATTAAGTAAAATAACTCTCGTTAAAAATCCACAAATAAATAAGTACTTGGTCAAGTTTCAAATTAAAACACTTTAAAACACGTTGTTGGCTTTAGTGGTAATAAAATCTCAACCTGGCTCTGATACCACTTTGTAACACCCTAAAAATTCCTTTCTTTTAAAATATCTATTTTGCCCTGTTTAAAACTTTAAATAGGAAAATCTAAGACATTACCGCCACCGTGAAAACGACTAAGGCAACTATCAAAGACACACAGCGGAAGACTCTCCTTAAAAATATTTAAAACGACTCAACTTAAAAAGTCAACCAACAAAAATAAAGTCAAACCAACGTAAACAAAGTCAAACCTACAACTTGGAACCATTGTAGGCCCTTAAGAAAACCAAATCAATTTCAAATCCTTTACGTTAGTCTCACAACAATAATATCATAATATAATTAAAACATTAACCCATCATAAACTTATGGAAACTAGCATGATTCACTCTTCACTCATGCCCATCATGAATATGCTTCATCACCTGAAAAGCTTCACTCTACTTGTTTCCACTACTCTCCAATAAAAATGGGTAATCATAGGGCCAAGGTAAAGACAAAGCCAACAAACACACAAACACACAATCAACAAAGCTGAGTACATAAGAATAGTTAAACACACTAACATGCTTTTACCTTTCAACACTCAACTTACCTTGTTGCACCTGTTTTCAAGCACACATCATACAACAAAAATTCTCAACAAAGTAACTAAATAATTTATTTAGTTTTGATTACGCATCGAAAGGGTATCCTGGCGGAATTCCTGCGTATAATAATAAAAGGAAAATACAACGTCCTGTACTCCCAGTAGAAGTTATGGTTAAATATAAAACCCCATAACTCCCCTATATGTTCATACTCAAGGTACATACGTTCCAAGAGTTTTGGTGCGTAATCTCTTTCACTTTACGTTATTTATATATTATTAAACTTGGTGATGACTCTCAAACCATAATCATTCAATCATAATAACTATTCAAACAATTAAACATTCCAATTTAATTCTTGAATAATTAGTGACCACATAATATTTAATGTTGAACCCTTTTTTAATCTACCTCGGTGTCAAAGACACCTTAAACGCATAATGCGCCACGAATCCTATCCCTCGGTGTTAAGAACACCTTAAGTGCGCTAAGGCACCAAAATATAATTTAATCCTCGTGTACAAAGACACTTAAATAGCTCCCTTCTCATGCTTATAGCATCAGTAAAAATTATATGAACCATAATAAAATTTCCTTTTAATGTTCCAAACCAAATTAAACATTTAGTTTAATTAAACGTGCTTTCTATCATGCCATAAATAAAAGTGTGGTTCATATTCAACATGCCAAACGATTATTTCCAAATCGGTAATCCATCACAAATAAATCATGCTTCATAATTCAATCACCAATAACAATCAAACCACAATTTTCAATCATAATTTAGCATGATATTACTTGGAATTAATTAATCAAATCTAGTATGCTACTACATCATCAAAATTATGCTAAGTATGCGAACGTACGTTGAATACGATCTTAATATCGCCACGACTAACAGAAATCACTCACTTCAAAGTCTCTTACAAACAAAAATCATAATATGGCATTAAAATTCACTCTACACAAATTTCCAGCAATATATACTCTTATTAAACCACTCATAATTTAATTAAAACAAGCTTAAATTTTATTTAAAACCTCATACTTTAATCCCAATTAATGGGTAATTAAAATCCTTTAAAGAAACTTGATTTTTAGCATACTACCAAAAATTCCAGCAATATATATTAATAAAAACTTGTTGTAATTATGCTTTAAAACCCTTAAATTAAAGGTTTAAACCACCCTAAATCATAATCCTTCAATAATCAATAATTTATGAATCTAGGGTTTCAAAATTGAAGCTTTTTAATTAGAATTAAAATCTGAAAATTAATTTGCACCATACTTAATATCAATCATCATAAAATTAACACAAAACTCATAATTTATAATTAGACCCTGGGATTTAAACAAAAGAAAAAATAAAAAGATTAATTTTTTTTTTCGAAAAGGGGGTGGCCGGACAGCAGGCCGGCACCACAGCCGGCTGCTGCCAGCCTGCTGGTGGCGCCGCCGCTGCTACCGGCTGGCGCTGGTGGTGGCTGGCGGTGGTGATCGAAAAAGGGAAAGGGGAAAAAGAAAGAAAAAGAGAGAAAAAAATAAAGGAAAAGGGAGAGAAAGTTTACCTTGGGTTTTCTCCACTCTGAGCAAAGTTTAATTTGCCAAGTGTTGAATATTTATACCCCTTTTTCTAGAAACCCTTCTTACCTAAACTTTCCTTTTTTACTCTTTCCTAATCCCTTTCCTAATTAAACTTTACTAAAATAAAACATTTCTAAATTAAATTCCAACTTAATAGAATAATTAATTAAATAAAACTTTCCTTTTATAAAATATTTCCAAACTTGTTTAAAATAACTAATTAAAATATCATAAATAATGCATTTCAAATTATTTATATACCCCACAAAATACTTATTTTAAATAAAATACGTATAAAAATACGGGGTATTACAGAAAATCCTTAGAGAAAAAGGATAAAAGAGTAGCATAAATGCCACTCATCAGTTCCGTTTATCGCTTGGTAGATGTTGTAATCGTCCTCAATGTATTACCAAGGTTCCCTTGTAAACCTTTTTGGAATCTCGAAAGAAACTTGGAATCTCCATCTGAGACGATAATCTTAGGAACTCCATGTAGTCTTACAATCGTATGTAATACAAGCGGCCATCGCAAGTAGTTCCATTCTCCAAGTCTCATTCATTGGTTGTAAACGTTGAAACATAGGCAATCTATCCACCATAACCCAATGAGATCACTTCCACTCTAAACCATTAATATACTTTTATCAAATCTTTATACAACTTGTTCTTTGTTGAATAAGGTGTATTACACCCTTCCTCCTTGAATCTATTATATTTGCAATGAAAACTTAAACCTGTATCATCATGAATATTTAAACCATTCATCATCTTATTAACTCAACTAAACTCCTATTCTTTATTTGAATTTTCCCTTTTGGCAACGTAAAAAGTTGTTACTAAAAATATTTTTAGCAACAACAACTAATTTTCAGCAACGACTTTTTGTCGTTATGAGAAGGTCCGTTACCAAAGGTTTCAGCAACAACTAATTTTTGTTGCTAATAATATATTTTTGACGACTTTTTTGTTGCAAAAATTCGCTCGTTGCCATTTCCACACTGTCTATCTAGAGCGTATACAATACATTTTGTAACAAGAAATGTCATTGCCATTAAATTTATCTTTGGAACAGCAAATGTTGTTGCGAATGATTATGTTTGGTAACAACCTATTTTGTTGTCATAAAAATAATTTTGGTAACATCTTTATTGTTGATGTTTATGTTATCTTTAACAACAACCGTTGTCATTGTGAATATTGTAGTATTAATTTTTTACAACAATTAAAATTGTTGCAGTAAATTAACATCGTCGATACATACAATTTTAAATATTTTCATGTATAGATTACAAAGTATTATAACTAAGTTCGAATATAATTTATAAATTGACTTAAATCAAAAGTCTTAAGTAATAATTAAAATGATTTTAATGAGAATAGTAAGTATTTGCACTTTACACTTGCATAGTATACTGCTAAAGTAAATGGTTATAACATAATCCAAATACTTTGACAATGAAAAATATTGTCAAACTATAGATACCAATATACCATGCCTGTTAGCTATGCACAAAAATTGGTTACCATGTAGCCGTCACATAATACAAAAACCCCAAAAGATGGCAAAAGTTGTCGAAGATTAGTTTGACATGCATATGACAGCAAGCTCGTTAGCTATACACAAAATCCACTTGTTTTTCAATCATGATTTTTCTCATTGTTCTTCTCATGCAAAATGAGTGATACCATCATCACCATTAATATCCGATCTGCAAAAAAAAAAAAAATAATGAGGAGCAGAAAAAGTTTAAAAATACAAAGTTATTTAAATTTAGGTATAACATACTTTCAAGAATTTGAACAACTAATCCATGTCAAATCACAAAACATATTGAAAGCTAATTCACTGAACATAATTTACAGTCCCTTAACCAAATGGGCATGGGACAAATTTTTTAAAAAGATTAATAAGTTGTGATTAGTCTATCTTATAAAAAAATTTCAAACTTTAAAATTGAATTGAATTGAATGGATATATTTTTGTAGAATCAAACTTAGAATAAAGAAAATTTCATTTGAAGGCAAGTTGTTTATTTTACCTAGTGTTAGCACTTTGTCCATTTATCATCAGCATAAGGCGTTTCTCCATATCTTCCATGGTGCGTTGTCGTTGCATCTTATATTCTTCCATCTCATTCTTACTTGCCTCTAGCTGACATTGTAATTGAGCAATCTGATCTTGTTGTTTGCGCAAGTTCTGTTGTTGTTCTTGTTGTATTCTTGCTTTGGAAGACCCTCCAAACCCACTGCCTTTGCCTCGTGTGTAACCAGACTTTGGGCTAAGTACATGAAGTAACATTTTGTCTTGTGTTTGAGGACGAGCTTGACCATCCTCATATTCTTTATCCTTATCTTGTACTAATTGATGGAGTGGTGCCTTACAAAAAATAGATTTTTGTTAAAAAAAAATTAAACAGTCAATAGCCTTGGTCATATAATAATATAATAAAACATCAATACTCACATGTACTTCCTTAGAGCGTTTGTCATTAACCCATTCTAGTACTCCTTGCTCATTTGTGTGTGTATGTTGAACAAGCCATACGACTTTAGTTGAAGGAAGTTCACCCCCGTTCGCCTTAGTCTGAATAAATTAATAGATTAATAACCTGTATTAATGTCCTTTTATTTATAAGGTAGTAGTTACTTTACCATCCACATCATCTTACCATTTCATACTCCATTTCAAGGAAAGATAATGGCTCAGTTGTGTGTTTTTACCACTTGTCAGAGTTTCGATTCTTCTTGTTTCTTTCACTTCTTCGTTGCATTATATGAATCAATAAAACCAATTTTCAGAATATATTGAACCAATTTGCAATTAAGTATACAAAAATAATGCTGATGTTATCCAACATGTTATCCAACATGCTTTATGTTGATAATAAAAAAAAAAGTACAAGTCTCATATAGCCTTTTCATTGTTATTAAAAGCAGACCATCACATATAAAATTGAATAAATATCATGTCCATGAAGATAAATAAGCCATACTAAAGAGTTGACACATGAAATGTTTCACCTTGAACGCGACGTATTCGAGTCAAATGTAGCACAACAAGCTTTCCAACTTTCAATTAGAAAATCAGCAGGAGGATTGTTTAAGCGCTCCTCATATGTACTCCCGCATTCTTTGTAATAATAATGCAAGCGACATTTCCAAAACCTATATAGGCGTTGCATTGCATCTGTTGCAAAAGCTTAAAGCCAAAGAATTTGTGTATTTGAATCTTTAATGTTGAACTTGTTCTGTAACCTGAGTACCAATCATGCAATTGTTATATCTATTTAATCTTATCTAAAATGTATAGTACATGTATAAAATTGTATAAAAATAATATAATATACCTACACTTGTAACCACATAGAATTACCATATTTGGCAAAGACTTGTTGCCAATCTCCAGCATCCATAAAAGCAGTGGTTCTCACAACATAACCACAAAAGTTAACCATCATCCTAGAATTTTCTCCGACAAAACCACTTGGTCTGAAGATGTCTAAATCACTTATACTTGACTCCTCATTAGCAATATCATCATTCCGACATGGACGATTAAATTTATAGGGCATATCATCCATAACCCTTGAACAAAAGGTTAGACACTCATCGGCCAAATATCCCCTAGCAATTGAACCTTTTGGATGTGCTTTGTTGCGAACATAGGATTTTAACGTATGCAAGTACCTATATATATTCAATCAATGTTTATAAAAATAAGATATAAAAATTATTTATTGAAATTAAAGATTTAAAAAAATTATGTAGAATATTTTGTTTATACCTCTTTATAGGATACATCTAGTGATATCTAACAGGGCCTGCAAGCTTTGCTTCTACCACCAAATTCATCATAATAGAAAAGAATGGCAGTGGAAAGATCATTTCCAGCTTACATAGTGTGTATGGAATTGACTTTTCAAGTTTATCAAGAACCTTTATGGTCATGTTCTTTGAGCATTGATTCTTGAAAATTGAGCTTAATTCAATCAAGGGCTCACAAACATTTTTTTGGAATAAGTCCCCGAATAGCAACAAGAAGAAGTTGCTCCAAGAATACATGGCGATCATGACTTTTCATGCATGACATCTTTCATCCATTATCTTTTACTCATTGAGAGATGTTTGAGCAATATCCATCAGGGGTCTTTAAATTTTGAAAAACCTCTCAAAATGCAAATTTATCTTCACCTCTCAATGTAGATCTTTTCTTATGTCCATCTTAACCAAATCCAATCGAGATTTTATATTATCCTTAGTCTTATCGTTTATATTCATCAATGTCCAAATGATGCTCTTAGACACGTTTTTTTTCTATATGCATAACATCTAAGTTATGACGCAATCTCAATTTACTCCAATAAGGCAACTGGAAAAATATGCTCTTTTTTCTCCATCCATATAAGCTATTTGTTTCATCCCATTTTCTTTTTCTACCAACTTTCCCAAAATTAACTTGAGTTAATTGGATGCATTGAAATAACACTTCATCACCAGACAATGGAAGGGGAGCAGTCCCTTTATCCACAGTTTGATCAAAGGCCTTTTGTAGTTTTCTCTACCTGTGATTCATTGGCAACCAATGTCTATTTCTCCCATAAAATGTCCTATTTTTTATAGGTATTGATTAAGGCTCTTTATGACAAGCAGGACATGCAAATGATCCTTTTGTACTCCAACCAGACAAGTCTGCATATGATGGAAAATCACTTATTGTCCATAAGAGACATGCACGCATGATGAAATTTTGTTTACTATGTGCATCATATGTTTCAGCACCAACTTCCCATAGTTCTTTCAACTCCTCTATCAAAGGTTGTAAGTAAACATCCAAATCCATTCTCGGAGAATTAGGACCATCAATAAGCAGAGAAAAAAAAAGATATGGAGGCTTCATGCACATCCATGGAGGCAAATTGTAAGGAATTAAAACAACCGGCCAAATGCTATGACATGATCCCCCTAAATTGTTAAATGGCAGGAAGACATCTGCAGCCAAGCCTAGTCTAACACTTCTAGGATCTTCAGCAAATGATTGAAATTGCTTATCAAATGATTTCCACATAGGAGAATCAGTCGGATAGTGTCATAATCAATCCTTTCCTCTTTATGCCAACGCATTTCTTTTGCAATCTTAGAAGACATAAATAACCTTTGCAATCTCGATTTTGTAGAAAAATACCTCAAAACTTTATTTGGTACATTTTTCCCTTTCGTCTTCCATCTAGAAGTGTGACATTTGGGACACTCTTGAAAATCAGCATACTCACGCCAATAAATAATACAGTCATTTTCACATGCATCAATTTTAATATAATCAAGACCCAAATCACTAATAATTTTGCGACAACCATCATAAGAGTCGTGCAAGTTACAACCTAGAATCTCATTTTGAAATTTCAACAATTGAGTTAAAGATGTGTCGGTCCAATTGTTCAAACACTTAAAATCGATAAATATAACTTCATAATGTAAACCAACTTGGAGACTTTTGACCCATCTACAACCAATGGTTCTTTGTATTCTTCTAAGAGGCGATAAAACCGAGCTGCTTCTATTGAAGGTTCTTGGGTTTCCTCATTATTATAACCATCCTCATCCCCCTGGTCACATCTAAGTAAACCCATTCCAGCCACCCTACATCCTACTTCCAGCATGTCTAAAATATCTTCATCATTATCAAAAGTGGCCTCACTTTCAAAGGAAAAATCCTTGTGTATTTCACCATGTTTTGTCCATACAATATAGCTTTGCAGAAGGCCATGTTTTAGCAAATCAAACCGAACTTCACTTCTAGATTTATAATACACATTGGCACATTTACAACAAGGGCATCTAATTGTTGTCCCATTGTTACTGCCTTCACATGCATTAGTATTAGAGAATGTAAAGTCCAGAAAATTATCGATCCCTTGAAGATATTGAATAGAAGTTCAGCCTTTTAGTTCATCCATTCTCTATCCATATATCCTAATATTCAAGTTAACATCAAAATCATTCTTATTTAACATTGTAATGCATAAACTACGAAATCATGTATGTACTTCAGAAAAATAAACAGAATAAATAAGTTACAATAATATAGCCCAGGTCAATGTTATAATTTAAAATAGCTATTTCAAGTGTTGAATCTTTAAAGTCACTAAAAGATAATAATACTAGTCAATAGTTTATAAATATGCATATAAGAATGCATCCATTATTATGAAAGTAAAAATTATAAGGCAGAGTAAAAATTATAACGCATTCAATTATTGTCTCTGTTTTATTAAGATAACATTATAAGGGAATGAATATAACAATAAATCAAGCATTACAGTAGTATAATAAACTTAGAAGGACCAAGTCCATCCCCAAATAAAACTCACATATCACCAAAACTCTTATTCATATATAAAAGTCTCAATTTACCTTTATCAATTTAAGTACTCACATTTTATCAAACAAACTCTACTATATTATTATTTATTCACTTGTCTAAAAACTAGAGCAAGCAAAATGTGATTATTAGTTGGGGACAAAAGGTTACGTATACAATGCCAAATATCATAAATATATATATTGATTAAAAAGTTGAAGGAATAAACAATTAGTGAAGAAAATTAATAAAGTTGGGGGCATTTTCATACTTTAAAACACAAGGAATTATATATGATACTCAAGTATAAATGAATATTGATGTTTTCTTTTACAAAGATATCCAATAATAGTAGCAAATACATTAGTCAGCTTTATATATATCATTATTAGCTTGTAGTTATCATGTTATCCTATGAATTTGCTAATTAAGACTACATTGTGTTCTAGAAAAATGAATAAAGCACTCCACTAAGGCACTGATAAAACCTAAAACCCCACTAAGGCACTTGTTTTGGGTGTTTTTGTCCCTCGGGAGAGTTACGACTCGAAGACTGGTCCGGTGCGGCCTGTACCTGCAAAACAAACGGAGACACCAGTTGGTAGGTGCTCCGCCTCCGACGATCAAGTTAGTAACTTGAAAGGAGAGAAAAAGGTGCGGAAATTTAGGTAGGGATCTGCTCGGATTCCAAGCTCAGTTGTCTCTATCAAAGGGACAGTTTGTAATAAAATGGAAAAACGTGCCCTCCAAAAGAGGGGAATCTCCCTATTTATAGGGTCCTTGGAAATTGTGCCCCTGATTAGGTCACAGAACCCTAATCAGTGGTGGGCTACGCCGCATTGCGGCTTTCTCGGTATTTGGGCCTGATGGCCGTCATTTTCCCAAATATCTGGGATGACACGTGTCAAGCAGGGATAGGTCCACTTTGGACCATCCTGGGGCTGACACGTGTCGCCCTCTGGTTGGTCCACATGGCGGGGTAAAATTACCCTAAACATTTGCCCCTCACAGATGTGACGTGGCACGCCACGTGGCATCTGTGACACGTGTCACTCTCTTGTTGGTGGTAATTTTACCGCCAAAATTTTACTGTTCACCATCTAAGTAAATTACAGGAATACCCCTTAATTTACCCTCCTTTTATAGCCGTTTACCCTCATTATTCTTGTACGTTTCACAAAAATTTTCAGAGAAAACTTAGAGAGAATCTTGAAAGAGAGAGCAGAAGTCATCCGTCTGAGTCAAGCGCAAGTTAAGAAAACTCAGCCTCATCAACACAGGCGGACCCGTCTACCTTCAGATCTGAAATCTAAAGGTACCGTCTCTGACTCTCTCAGCTCTTTTTCATTTTACCGCTTGTACATATTTCTTGCAATAAATGGATTCATCACCAACACACACGGCACAACCTAGGTTAGAATCCAGCCGTTCACCAGGTACGGCTGAGTCTAGGATTGGTAGTGCCGTCTCAGGGTGTTGGGACCACCCTCATGCTTGGATTTCGACCATTTGCGCGTCTGTGCAGGACACAATGGCTCGGACTATGCAGAAGGCTCAGGCGACCAAACGCCTGAGGGAGAGACGTCTGGCTCAGAACACCAGACGGCTCCAGAGAGATCCCCTCCGCGTGGCCCCCCAACTCCTCCAGACTCGTTTTTGGACGAGTGCGACCAAGGCGGTGAGAAGGCCGCCTCAGCTTCTGTCTCCCAATCTGGGGAGGAGACGGGGAGTGGATTTACCGTCTCCTCTTCTGAAAGCAGCGATGATCTTCCCCCGCTTGAGGATAGCGAGGAAGAAGAGAGGAAGAAATGGAACGAGAAGGACGATCCCTAAAAGATCCACGTCTCCATCAAAGACAGGGACCTCATGGAAAGAGGTCTTGAAATTTTTTTGAAAGTGCACCCAATGGGAGACGGGTGGAAAATAAGGGTGCCTCCTGCAGACGGCACCATCTCTTGGGAAGATACTGAACGAAACGCCAATGGCTACTTCGGCTGTTACGAGGCGGCGTTCAAGGCTGGTCTGCGCTTCCTCCTTCACCAGGCGGTGAAGGCAATCTTGAGAGGCTACGGCCTCGAAGTCTGGCAACTTACCCCCAATTCTTGGGCAAACATTCTGGGGTATGTTGCCGCCTGTGAATTCCAAGGAATTCACCCCGGCTGGGAAGCTTTTACTAAGATGCACTATCTTAGCTGCAGCCCAGGCGGGTACAGAGCGTGGTATACTTTGACCACGTTTCCTCAATATATGATGACCTTGAATAAGGTCTCAAAATTTGACGGTTGGAAGCACAGGTTCTACCTGCTGACGGCCCCAACTAGGCGGGAGAACTGCGAGCTCCGCCAATACAATAAGAAGCCTGACCTTCTGGGTCGGAAATGTTGTCTTCCCCGGATCCCGGATGAGGACTTCTACAAAATAATTGAGGCTGACTTCTTCGGCCTCATAGACGCCACATTGTCAACCGGGGAGACAATAAAAGTCCCCAGAAACTGGATCCCCAAGAGCGCCTGGCTCAGGGACGAATGCTTCCTAGCCGCCTGTGGGCTAGGACACATGTTCACCAGACGTATGCGCCTGAATACATTTCCGTCTGTAGTACTTTTGTATCGGAATCGTTTTTGATGATGTACTAATCAATTCCCTTTTTGTTTTTGCAGAAGAAGCTCTGAACATGTTGCCAAACGAGAAGACCCCCAGACGGTCCTCAGCACAGATCCGCCGAGACTTGGCGGAAGCCCAGGCGAGAGAGCTCAGGGCCAAGGTAAATGCCTGACTCTTTTCTTAAGTTTGCTTTCAAAGTTTACTTTCTTCGACTGCTAACATTAACTTGTTTATTTTCTCAGGGAGGAGAGGTGGACAAGACGTTTGAGAAAAAACTCAAACGGGCTAGGGAGGAGACCACCGCCTCTAACCCCAGCAAGTCCTCAAAAAAGGCTGCCTCCAACGCAACTCCCAATGCCCCAGGCGGGAAGACTCAAATGCGGATAGGGGGAAGGACGGAGAGGGTGAGTGGCTCTCTAGGCCTTGACCTGGCCAACCCCCTATCTGCAACCGGGGGGTTCACCACGCCTGCCAGCGGCTCTCGCTTGGCCGGCTCTGCAGGTAAGAACCCTTTTTAATCCCCGCCTGAGCTGGGATGACCGTTGCGAGTGAAATCACACTCCCAGCAGACGTCATCCTCAGACGGTCGGAACCAGATTGGTGCTGCTTTAGTTTCACACTCTGACGCTGATTGTGGTGCAGATCAATCGCCCCGCTGGCCAGACGTCCAGAAGCACGCCAAGGCCATGCTGGAGGCTGTCACCAAACGGGATAAGGATGCTATCCCGGGGATTGAGACGTTCAATCTTGAACGTATCCTGTCCCTCCTAGCTGAGGTAAGACACTTGAATAATTTTCAATAGTTTTCTCCAAGTTTTTCTCCGCCTGCAGTGCTAACCTTGTTTGCTTTTGCAGGCTCTTCTGCGGGTAGATGGGCTCAAGCGTCCTTACACCCGCAAGCGGGATGAGGTAAGACGGGCCAAGAAGTCCGCCTTAGACGCCAATAATGTTGCTTTATACTCGTGTATCATTGACGATCTTGAAACTAAAGCAACCCAAATGACACAGGCGGCCAAGATCCAGGAACTGGAGGCGGACTTGCGGGCGGCCAAGCAGAAGGCGACGGATGCTGAGACGGCCCAGAAACAGGCGGAGGAGGACCTCCCCAAGCTCAGGGAGGACCTCCAGAAGGCTCAGGAGGATCTGGAGAAGCTTCAGGGTGTCTCGAAAGAGAACACTGATCTGAAGGGGAAAGTTGCCAAGTTGGAGAAGGAGGCGGCCAAAGCTCAGGATAATTTCCGAACGACTCTGCAGGCGGATCAAAACCGCCTGGTAGCTGAGATGGCCGCCGACAGCGAGGCTATGATGAAGATCGCCTGGGCTGCCTTGTATCCCAACAAGGATTATGGCGTCTGGGCTCTGGCTCACAAATATGCTGAAGAGGTGATATACCTAAGAGAGAAGGGTGAGCCGGAGCCTGAGTCTTTCCTCGCCTGGGCCAACACTGAGCACCCCGAGCCTGAAGCCCCCGAGATTGAAGAACAGGGGGAGGAGGGCCAGGAAGGACCGTCTGCAGGGCAGTGATTTCAGCGGCTGTATGCCAATTCCTTTATTTTTTTTATTTTTATTTGCGGCAGTATGCCATCATTTGCTTTTTCGGCCTGTGTGCCGAGTATATGTGTATCTTTCCCGGACGGGGTCCGGATAACAATTAATCCATCACAGCCGTTTGGCTGGGTGGAAATTCAATGAATGCACCGACTAAGTCGGTTTTTATTACTTTGCGCTTGTGTTTGCACTTCAATTTTTGCATTTTCAATTTTTGCCTAACTTATCAAAAGCATGCGGCGATCTCTGCCTAACTTGTCAAAAGTATGCGGCTGTCCTTGCCCCTGGACGGCTGTGTGGTTGGTTTCAAGTGGAGTTGGTTGATTGACTTGGGAACGTCTGATGCTGCAAAGAGCATGATACGTTTGTAAGTCAATCAATCACAGTAGTGATTGCCCCAAACCAAGTACACAACCGTACATTAATAGGCGTTCCAGTCACTAGCTAGACGGTGTTGACCGTCTAGGTAGAGATTGTATAGACATTGCACAACTCTTTTGCCCCAAACGAGGATGTATGCAATTTGAAACGGAAAAACGCTAAGTAAGAAATTCAGTCGGTCGCCGACTGATGTCATTGGACATCCGGGTTCCGAAACTTGGCCGTTCCTTAGGCGGTTCAGGTCAGACGGCTATGGATGGCTGATTCAGCCGTCCAATTGTGGCCGCCTGAATTGGTACGTAGAGTAAGCAGGTTGGCTTCTCCCTGCGACGATTGCACCTGGAGGGGTGTCGCCGGACTCCTTTGTCCATGTTGGGACAGACGAATCTATGGGAAAGAGCAGCCATCCGGTCATTGGCCTTCTGGTCTTGTTTGAGACCGGCTGTATATCCACTAAGCGGTTTTGTGCTTAGCTTAATTATCTGGCCATTGGCCTCTCGTCAATCAGACGTTAATTCAATTTTCAAGTGACAAACTCAGAAAAATAAACAAGTGACCCGTCTGAGCTTCAGACGGAGTACAAGATAGAAAAAAAACAAAAGTGAAAACAAAAAGCAATTTCTCGTTAATTTACTTCTTGTTTACAAACATTACAAATCTCAGAAGTAGTACTTTTTCAAATTGTCTACATTCCAAGTTCTAGGCAGGTGCCTGCCGTTTGGAGTTTCCTGGCGGTAGGTGCCGTCTCTTACTTCTTCATAAATCCGGTAGGGGCCTTCCGTAACACTAGGTCGTCCACTTTTAAAGGACGCCTGTGCACTTTCTTGTTGTAGGCTCTGGTCATTCTCAGACGGTAAATCTCATGACGCAAGGCGGCATTGCCCCTGCGTTCTGGGAGTGAGTCCAATGCCAGGCGCATTGCCTCCCAGTTTGTCTCTTCATCATAAAGCATGACTCTGAGAGTCGGCTCATAGTGTTCAATGGGCAAGACGGCTTCAGCACCGTAAACCATGAGAAATGGGGTTTCACCGGTTGCCCCCTTTGCTGTTGTCCGGATGGCCCATAGGACATGGATTAATTCCTCAGCCCATAAGCCACCGGCTCTTTCAATTTTCTTTTTAATGCCGTCTGAGATCAATTTGTTGAAGGCTTCAACTTGGCCGTTTGCTTGGGGACGGCCGACTGATGCAAAACAACTTGAGATCCCTTGATCTCCCAACCAAGTTTTTAGCTGAGGCGTCTCAAACTGAGGACCATTATCAAACACCATGGACATAGGAACCCCATACCGGGTGATGACATTCTTCCAGATGAAAGAGATGACGTCTGATGTCTTGATATTTTTTACCGCCTCAGCCTCTACCCACTTGGTAAAGTAATCCACAGCCACCAAGATATAACGCTTTCCGCCTGGGGCAGGCGTGTAAGGACCTAAGATGTCCATGCCCCATTTTACAAACGGAATTGGGCTGTGGATGGCCGTCAGATCAGTAGCCGGACGGTGAATAAGTTTGCCAAATTTCTGGCACTTGTCACATTTCTTCACCAACTCCTTGGCATCTGCCTCTAGAGTGGGCCAAAAGTAATGTCGTCTGGCTCTGACGGCTAGGGATCTTCCGCCTATGTGGGAGGCGCGAAATCCCGAGTGCAAGTCTTCAAGGACTTCTTTCCCCTTTTCTGGGGTTACACACTTCAAAAGGGGCTTAACAAACCCCGCCTTGAAGAGTTCTCCATTTCTCAACTCAAAGCTTGCGGCTCGCTTTTTCAGAACGGCTGCCTCCTGTGGCGAATCAGGAAGTGTACCGTCTGAGAGGTATGCCCGGATGCCATCCATCCAGGTAGAGCTTCGGTCAAGGACTCCAATGGGATCTTCATAGATGCTTCTTTTTTCAAGAACTTCCCAAAAGACTGACCGAGGCGTATCATGGCAGGCGGAGGATGCAAGTTTTGACAGTGCATCCGCCTGGTTGTTATCAGACCTGGGTACTTGATTCAGATGAAACTCCTCGAGTGACCCAGCGTCCTCTTTGACCGCCTGAAGATATTTGATCATAGCCGGATGAGTTGCCTCAAATTTTCCCTCATACTGGCTAACAACCAACTGTGAATCAGAGTAGGCGTCAATTTTTGTTGCCCCTACCGCCTTACACATGCGGATTCCGGCTAGCAGGGCTTCATATTCCGCCTCATTGTTTGAGGCCTGAAACTTGAATCGTAGTGCATACTCATATCTGTCCCCCTCAGGAGACTCATAAATTACGCCTGCACCACAGCCGTTCTTTGTAGAGCTCCCGTCTATATACACTTTCCAAACCTGATCAAGATTATCCGGAGCCACCGGACAGGTCATTTCAACAATGAAGTCGGCAAACGCGTGACCTTTCACCGCCTTCCTTGGTTCGTAAGTGATTTCAAGACTTTGCATTTCAATAGCCCATTTCAACATTCTGCCGGCTGACTCCAAGGTAGACATTGGCCGCTTGAGTGGCTGGTCGGTGTAAATTACCACCGGATGAGCCAGAAAGTAATGCTTCAATTTTTTGAATGCCATGTACAAAGCAAGACCAAATTTTTCAACCATGGGGTACCGGAGTTCAGCATTTTTTAGAACATGGCTAATGAAGTAAACCGGGAGCTGAACGCCGTGTCGCTCAGCAAGGAGAACGGCACTGAGAGCATGATCTGAGACGGCCAAATACATGTACAACGTCTCCCTAGGCAGAGGAATGACCAGCCTAGGCAGAGAATGCAAGTGCTCTTTTAGCTTCTGGAATGCCGTCTCAGCATCTTCTCCCCATTCAAACCTGGTCTTCTTCCTGATTGCTTGGAAGAAGTAAAGGCATTTGTTGCCTGACCGACTGAGGAACCTTCCCAAGGCGGCCAGGCAACCAGTTAGTCTCTGAACTTCCTTGACAGAACGGGGTGACTTCATGTCAATTACCGCCTGTATCTTTTCGGGGTTAGCCTCTATCCCCCTTTGATCAATCAGGAATCCGAGAAACTTCCCAGACTCAACACCAAAGACGCATTTCTTGGGGTTTAACATGACCTTATGCCGCTTGAGGGTGGTGAATGTTTCTCGGAGATCAGCAAGATGATCCGTCTGTTTCTTGGATTTGACTATCATGTCATCGATGTACGCCTCCACATTCCTCCCAATTTGATTAATGAAGACCGTATTAATCATCCGTAGGAAGGTGGCAGGCGCATTCTTCAAGCCAAACGACATCACAGTATAACAGAATAACCCCAAATCAGTGACGAAGGGCGTCTTCTCTTGATCTTTCTTCCAGAGGGGTATCTGATGGAAGCCGGAGTAGGCATCCATGAAGCTCATCAAGGCGTGACCGGCTGTTGAATCGACCAGACTGTCGATCTTTAGAAGCGGGTAACTGTCCTTTGGACACGCCTTGTTGAGGTCTGTGTAATCAACACGCATGCGCCAGGTCCCATTCGGTTTCTTAAAAAGGACCACATTGGCCACCCAGTCGGGGAAATTACAAGGCCGAATGAACCTGGCGTCTAGCAGCTTTTTGACTTCGGCAGCTGCCGCCTGACTTCTTTCCTCGCCATGGTTTCTTTTCTTTTGCCGGATGGGCTTCTTTTTAGGATCCACGGCGAGTTTGTGGACAGCGAGATCCGGGCTGACGCCTGACATCTCTTCCACTTCAAAGGTAAAGTTGTCTTTGAATTCTTTCAGTAGAAGGTGCAAGCTTGCACCCAGAGTAGCATAAGCAACCGTCCCAACCTTCACAGTACGCTCTAGACGGCTGTCGTCCAGAACGAGATCAATATTTTTACCAGCTGGTTGGAGACGGAGCTCGTCTGACCGTTCCCCGGTCAGTAATTGCTATTTTTTCTCTTTCTTCACCTCCACCAGCAGAGGCGCTTTTCTTTTCTTACCAACGACTGGTGGGGCAGGATTAGCATCCTTGACATCGTCAAGGTCTATTGGTTCCTTCTCTTGGCCGTCTAAGGCCACAGTGTCTTTAACGGCTGAGAGGTAGCACTCCCGAGCCGTCTTCTGATCCCCGTTCAGGGAACCAACAGAGCCATCATCCCGCTCATACTTGATGAGCATGAGAGACGGGATGATTACCGCCTTGGCTTCGTTGAGGGTTGGCCTACCAAGGATGATATTGTAGGCGGTCAACTCCTCAACGACCAAGAATCTGACGACAATATGTCGTCCCTGGCCTTTTTCTCCCAGCCAGATGGGCAAGTCAATTCTTCCGGATGGGTAGACCATCCCACCCCCAAAACCAACCAAGGGGTGGGTGACTGGATGCATGCAGCTGACATTGTATTTCAGCTTCTGCAGGCACCGGAGGCTGATAATGTCCGACGAGCTGCCAGTGTCAATAAGGATCCGTCCAACCAGCTGGTTGACAACCTTACATTCAATGACGACCGGGTCGTCATGCGGACGGCGGACGCTGCCCCTGTCCTTCTTAGTTATGAGGACGTCTGGGAAGGTGGAACTGGCAGACGCCTGCTCATCATCATCATCATCCTTGTCCATCTTTCGAAGATGGCTCTTGGTGCCCCGGATGGTAGGGCCACCACATGAAAATCTGCCTGCTATAGTGTAGACTGGATCCTTGTCGGTATCCGAGCTACTAGTAGGCTGATGGGTAGTCTTGGGGACTGACCCTTGTTTTTCTTCTTTGCCCCAGCTGGGGACTTAGAAATGTAGGACTTTAGAAGCCCTTTGTCAGCCAGACGGTCCAACGTCTGCAGTAGACTGAAGCAGTCGTTGGTGTCATGGCCAACCTCCTCATGGAACTGGCAAAATTTATTTTTGTTCCGTGACTGGACGGAACTCTTCATTGGATTCGGCTTCTCAATGGACAGCCGGTCCTTTACCTCCATGAGGATGGAGTTGCAGTCTTTGTTAAACTCGTACTTGGGGACGTACGGTTTAAACTCTCTCTTTTTCTTCTAGGACGGCTGGTCAGAATCACTAACCGCCCAGACTTCTTTTCTCTTTTTGCTCTCTTCTTTCTTGTTACCCGGCTGAGCAGACCGACTTTCTTTTATTTTGTCAGACTTCTTGGAGTCTGACTGACTACTAGGCGTGCAGAGGTCGGTAGCTTGAATGTAGCTCTCCGCCTCCCTCAGGGCCGCCTGTAACTTAAAAGCCGACCCGTCTCTCAGACCCTTGAAAAAGTCTGTAAAAGCTACCTCGTCAGACAGTCCCTGGATCTGGATTCTGACCGGGTTGAACCGTCTGACATATGAGCGTAGCCCTTCCTTCTCACCCTGCTTAACGGTGCTCAAATCAAGGCTCGTTTTCTTAACAGGGATGTTCATTGAGAAGTTGGTGGCAAACAAGAAGGCTAGCTTCTTGAAGCAATCAATTGAGCCGGCTGGCAAGTTGCCAAACCACTGTTGGGCAATGCCCTTCAGTGTAGCCGGGAAACATCGACACCAGGTGGCATCGTCCCAACCCTGTAAGCACATGGGGTTGGTATATGCCATCAGGTGGTCTTCTGGGTTGGTGGTACCATCATAGGTGCCCACCAACACATTTTTAACCTTGGACGGCTAAGCCGCCTTGGTTATATTCTTGGCAAACGCAGAGGGTTGTTCACCAAGCTTGAGCAGCCGGAGCTGCCAGTCCAAAGGCTGGACGGGGGTGTATGCCGCCTATCCTCCAAAAGGAGGAGGCTGCATGAATTGTAGGCCATATTGCCCATACTGCGCCTGAGGCGCATATAGGACAGACCCAATCATCAGCTGAGGTTCGGTATTGACGGTTTTGCCGCCTGTTCCGACTCTCAAGTAAGGACTGTGGGTTCCTTACAGAAGTTTCTTTGAAGCTGTCTGGAAAGCTCGAAGTAGAGGCTGACTTAGACAGCTGCTGGTTTCTCCTCCGCTCGAAGATGTGTTGAGCGTCGGAGGTTGTTTTCTTGCTGGTCCCCGGCTGTTCATGCCGAGGCTGCCTCTGAGGAACAGTAGGCAGTAGAATTTTCGACCAGTCAAGTCTGGAGGCCATCCTCTCCTTCTCCCTTTCTTTGTCTTTGGGATGGGGAGTTGGACGCCTGTCCTTGACGGGCTTTTTCTTCCCAGGAGTGGGAGACTTCTTAGCCAGCGGACTCTTGCTAGAGCCTGCCTTGTTTTTGTTGATCATGGCCTTGATTTCACCTTTGAAAGAGGTCATGAATTTCATGAGCTCATCCCGGGTGACTGGGGCTTGACCTTTGGCCTTCTGGGTTTCCCCTTCTGGCCTTCCAGAGGGGCGCCTGCTTGGGCCCGCCTGATCAAGATTGCGCTCCAATTTATCTTTGGAACGCTTGTACTTAGACACGAAGGACCCATCCTTTGTGGTATAGGTCTCCACGTCATCATCATCTTCATCATCAACTTCATCCTCAGTGACGACCTCAGGCGGAGGCCGAGGGAACGACTGAGGAATTCCAGAATCTCCTGGCTGAGGTGCCGGTTGAGGGTTTTCTTGGTTCTCCGGTTGTATAACCGGTTGTAAGTTTGTAAGATCAGGAATGGGTACAGACTCTCCAACCATCTTTGAGGTACTCTCCCCACAGACGGCGCCAAATGTTTTGGGTGTTTTTGTCCCTCGGGAGAGTTACAACTCGAAGACTGGTCTGGTGCGGCCTGTACCTACAAAACAAACGGAGACACCGGTTGGTAGGTGCTCCGCCTCCGACGATCAAGTTAGTAACTTGAAAGGAGAGAAAAAGGTGCGGAAATTTAGGTGGGGATCTGCTCGGATTCCAAGCTTAGTTGTCTCTATCAAAGGGACAGTTTGTAATAAAATGGAAAAACGTGCCCTCCAAAAGAGGGGAATCTCCCTATTTATAGGGTCCTTGGGAATTGTGCCCCTGATTAGGTCACAGAACCCTAATCAGTGGTGGGCTGCGCCGCATTGCGGCTTTCTCGGTATTTGGGCCTGAAGGCCGTCATTTTCCCAAATATCTGGGATGACACGTGTCAAGCAGGGATAGGTCCACTTTGGACCATCCTGGGGCTGACACGTGTCGCCCTCTGGTTGGTCCACATGGCGGGGTAAAATTACCCTAAACAGCACTTATAAAACAAAAAATCTATAGATCTAAAAAAAGTATTTACGATAAGTAACAATTAAGATAATTTAATGGAACTTCTATGTCAAAAATAGCAAGTACAAACAAAGAGAACCATAGTTCTACATTTCTTTTCTAAAATTTTACTCCAAAAGATGGAAGTGAGGAATAAAATATGAACCAAAACAAATTCATACAAGCTAAAAGACAAGAATTTGTGAAAGAATTCATACATGCAAAGATTTACGCTGCCGAATTTGGGGTTTTGTGACCAGAATGTCCGATTGACGCCTTCGATGGACTTGTAATAAATCATCAAAACAAGCTATAAATCATCAGATTAAAGGGTAATAAAATAGTTAGTTACCAACAAGAAGAACGAGGCGTTTAGCAGGAGGAGAAAAGCCGGGTTTGACTGGATCCATGCCATGAACAATTGGAGATTTGAAGTAAATATCCAAAATGCTTAACATATAAACACCATGAAGAACAACTCCCATAAAACTAGCCATTTCCCTCTCCTCTTCACCCAAGTTTTGTTACTTTTGGTTTTCTTCCTTAATCTCATGCTTTCTTCATTGCTCACATTGTCGCCCAGAATACCCTCTCTTCTTTCTTTTGAACTTCAATTTGGCAAAGGGTGTTAGGCTTCTAAACAAGCTTATTAGTTGACGCTCGTCTTTGCTCTTCCCTCCAAAGGCTTGTTTGGTTAGAGTGTTTTTTGGGGATGGAATGGATTCAATTAAACCATTACCATTACTCATGTGTGAAATGCTATGGTGGGAGGTTAGGGACGAGGGAAAGTTTGAGGTGAGGGAAAGTCTGGGAAAATGAAAGGTAAATTTGTTAAAAAAAAAAAAAACCTTTTAAATGCCTCATTTTGCAAGAAAAAACCTTTAAATGATTTTATGTTAAAAAAACCACCACGGTCAATTTTTTTGTCTAAAGAAACCTCACCCCACTTTTCAGGCATTGACTACAATTTCTCGTTGTTGACCTCCCCTTTTTCACTACTTGAACCCAAAATTTTATTATTTGCACTCCACCTTTTTATTTCCCCTCTTATTTTCCCTCCAACTCCCCTCTATTCTCTCTCTCCTTTGTCTTCCATGAATGCTCTGCAATTGCATCACATCAGTTTGGCTTTCTCTCTATCTCTTATCTGTTGTATGCAATTAATAATTTAACAATAACCTTAGGTAAGATTAAGTTCACCATAATGTTACTAGAAATAGCAAAAAAATTGGGGCTTTTTTTTTTACTAAAACTCTAAACTTAGAATTTCTTCTTTTTAATGGCTAAAGGAGGAAGAAAGGGGACGTTTGGACACAAATCAAGGTTCCCTAATTTCGCACTAAAAATGCATAAATTGCATAAAATTGTTAGGGTTTAGCAGAATAGTTTCACCAAAAATTAACCTGATTCACCTAATTGTTGGAGAATTTGTACTCTGTTGTTGATGCAAAACCCACAAATATTTAATGATTGTTGAATTTGTTAACTTGATTGGTTTAAATATAGCCCTGATATGTTGAATTTCTTTAATTTTATGTTGGTTTATTTGTTTGTCAGGTTTAATGGTAGAGTGAATGTGTTTGAACCTTGGTTTAAATTCATGGATTCGATTAACATTAGGATGTACTATGGTGGCCATTTTGTGACTAGGAAAAACAAGACAACTCATGAAAAAAAGCCAAATGTAGACCCATCAAAGTAGGGGGTTGCATTGTGTGTGAATGTTGAGGAGGTGTGTTATTTTGAGTTTATCTATTGGATTAAAACTGACTTAGGATTTTTTGAGGTGGGGATATTTAGTTTCGGAAGAAGGGTTGTTCTTTACACACTAGTAGGGCTAAAATTGAGGGTGATAAGGACATAGATGAGTTTCTTGAAGCACCTGAAAAAGATGGTTTTTATCACCTTTATGTTGTGCATGAAGACTAGGTGGAGGGTGTAAATAGGAATCTTTATGGCCCAGGTGTCACTTTTTATACAGACAGTGAGAACAAAGAAAGTGAGGTGGAAAGCAATGAGGTTGGTGAGTCATTAAATAATTCCAAGGGGGGTCCACAAACACACATGGTGCATGATAACCAAACTAAAAACCCTAGATCTGATTCCACTGCTCAAAGTCTTCCCCCAACTCACACTACTGCTCATAGTAGAAGAGCAAAGTTGCCCATTAAATCAGCCACAAAAAAACCACCCACCTAGTTCATTGACTTAAAAACACCTCATACTTCAAACACCACCAGTACCTTCAACTGTCCTGCAACTCTCTAATAACCCAGAGTATGACCCAGAATCCAGCATAGAAGCCAACCTAGAAATTAGGCCAGAAGTTAGCTTAGAAACCAATGAAGAACAAAATTGGCCGCAGATTATTCCATTTCTTGGGGATGATGAGGGAGAACCTGATGGGGAAGATGATGTTGTTCATGATAGTGAGGCTGATGATGCAGATTTAAGTGACCATGACTGTGACGACAAGGATGATGATGATTTGTTCAATGAGTTTATAGATCATGACATAGAAGAGAGGGTTACTAGGAGTTTAGGGGGGTTGTTCAAGGCTGCACCAGAGAATGATGTTGAGGATGAAAATGATGATGGCTTGCATATTGGGAATGAGGAAGACATAGTTAATTCTGATGATGAAGTAGTGACTGTTGTTGGTTTTGATGATGAGGAAACAATTTACCTAGAGTTTAACCCTACTACTGATTTCAAAGGGAAGGTTGTGTTAATAAAAGGGCTCAAGTTCCCTAGCAACAAGGTGTTTAGGAGGGCTTTGCAGTACCATGCTATTGACCATGGGTATGACTATTATTTCCTTCACAACAACAGAAGGGTTAGTGCGTATTGTGCACACAGATGTGCTTGCCCTTGGAAAAGAGCAAGGATATTGGAATGCAAAAAGGGTTGGAAAAGGAAGTGCAGGTTTAAGATTCATTGTAGGAAGTTGAAGGGTGAGAATACTTGGCAGATTAAAAGTCTTAGGTTGAAGCACATTTATGGAAATCAGATTAAGAACTCCAAGATAACTTTTCAGTACTTAACAGAGAGGTATCTAGATGATTGGAGGGATGATCCTACTTGGAAGCTTGGTGCATTTATCAAAAGAGCAAGAAGAGAGTGCAGAGTTGAAGTAGGTTATTATTTAGCTTGGTATGTAAGGGAGAGAGCATTCAAAATGATATTTGGTGATGCAAGTTTGGAGTATGAAAAGGTTTGGGATCATGCAACAACTATCTTGAAGTACAACCTAGGGAGTACAACTGTTGTGAAGGTAGATGGAGTTGAAAACCCTTAACCTGTTTTCCAAAGACTGTATGTCTGTCTTAAAACCTGCAAATAGGGGTTCATAGTTTGATGTAGACCAATCCTAGGAGTCAATGGTGCTCATCTAAGGGGTTCTTATCTAGCCTGGGAAGTAGTGGAGATTGAAAATGCTGACACATGGAGATGGTTTTTGGAGTTGCTTAGGAATGACATAGCATCAGTGGCTAACTCTGTTACTTGGGTACATGAAGCAGATGAACTGACTTATATGAGTGACATGCATAAGGTATGGTGTAGCCACTGTTATTATACATCTTTTGCATAAGATTTCCATGTTTATACCATATATGCTAATTCTTGTTTTTTTACTCACAAATCAAGGATTATTAGATGCATTTGCTACTGTGATGCCTGGTGCAGACACTAGATACTGTTGCAGGCATATCTAGAGCAATTTCAAGAATAAGTTTCCTGGTACTATGTACAAGGAACACTTTTGGAAAGTAGCAAGGTCAACCATAGAGGTAGTGGCTTGCAAACCCTGTTTTGTGTGCTTGTTCATTTGATTTATTTAATGTGTAACTGATTATGTGCATATTCTGCCTTCCACATCATCACTTCAACAAACATATGCAAGCTATCAAAGAGTTGAGTGCGGATGCATTTAATTATTTGAAAGGAATTCCAACTGCTCATTAGTCTGGCATAAGTTCAGCGCATCCTCAAAGTCAGGAATGCTCCTTGACAATTGTTGTGAAAGCTTCAAAAGTGTGTTAAGAGAAGCAAGATCAAAGCCAATTCTTCAGTTGATGGAGTGGGTGAGGAGATATATGATAGGTAGATTTTTTTCAAAGAAAGAAGGTCTAAAAGCATTCAAAGGTGTGATAATGCCTACAGTGCCAAAGTTTGTGCAAAGACGAATGCAGCAAGTGTCTTACATGAGAGTGAATCAAGCTGATCTCATGGAGTTTGAGGTTGATGACACAGAGGACACATTTGTAGTCAATTTAGAGTCCAAGTCATGCTACTACAATAGATGGACACTCATGGGAATTTCATGTTGGCATGCTCTTTGCTGCATTCAGATGAGAAGACTGGATATTAAGAACTTTATCCACCCTGCTTATCATGTTGAAACATACACCAAAGCATTTGCTCCCTCATTCAAAGCAATGCTTGGACATCAACGGTGGGAAGTGACTCCATATCCCAAACCTTTACCACCTCTAGCTAGAAAACTACTAGGCAAGCCATCTAGTAAGAAAAGAAAGAAGGAAGCTGGAGAAAATGAAGAGAGAAAGAATGTTAAAAGGGCAAAACAGAAAAATAAATGTTCTAACTGTGGTGGGTTGGGACATTACAAGAACAAATGTCCATCTCCAGAGATAATCAAGGAAAAGAAGAAGCCTGGAAGGCCCAAAAATAATGCTGCAACAGGGGAAGCAGTAGCAGATAATGATGCTACAACAACATCATCACAACAGCTCAGTCAACCAACCCAAGCTTCTCAACAGTCCATCAGACTTTCTGCACCACAATAGGCCACCCAGCATGCTGATTGAATTAGGACGGTCTATATGTCATGTTTTTTTTTTTAACAATTGAAGTAAACTTTTGATTTTAAGATTTGTTTGTGATAAAAGTATGTATGTGACCAATGTTGCTTCTTAAAACTTATTTTTTGTGAACAAACTCATGATGTGAAGATCTATTTATGATCACAGCAACTTATTTTATGGTATGTATGATTTGAAGATTGTTGTTGCTTTAATTTTGCTATTTTTGGTTGCCATTTTTTGTGTTTGTCATACTTTTATTCAAATAAGATAATGCAGTAACTAAGGAACATGAAACATAAATAATTGATACCAAACTAGATTGCTTTTTTATTTCATAAAAAGGGGTACAAAATACACCACTTACTTAGCATTTCACTTAGCTTAAACCCCCCCACAATCTACTAACCAAAATGGGCCACAAATACAACACAAACTTAAACATCTACTTGCCAAAATAACCCCACTAACTTAGCAATCTATGCAATTATTTTCATCAACTAGACACTGACAATCACAGAAATAACAACACAAAAACCAATGTTCTTAAACCCCCCTGCCCTGGTGCTTGAAGGTTTTTGTGTTCTTCTAAACATAGCATCTTAACTTTGACGATTGTCAGCTCTGTTTCCAGCTTGTGCCTCTCAGCCACAAGGAAATTACTCACATCACGCTACCAACCTGCTTGATCCTCATCTAGCCATTTGAATGTGTTGCAACCTTGTTCACCAGTGTCGTGGTTGTACTTTTTGCAAGCCTCGAACCTTCTCCCTAGATTTTCACGAGTTCATGAGGTCCTCTTTGCACAAGGGAAGCCACATTCGCAATTCACCATTGTATTTGCAAATTTAACAACAATTTGCCTTAGAAAAATTAGGGAAAAGGAAAGAACTCAAACAAAGAGGAAAATTACAGAGGAGAGAAGAACGATTGAACCCTAGAATGGTGAAATCGTCACTGCAATTGTGGAAGAACCCTAAATTACCTTTCAATTGTTTAGAGTTCGGGAAATTTTCCTAATTTTTCAAGCTACTGATTTGGGGATGGATTCCCTAGGATATATAGAGGGGAAATTAGGTTACCAAAAAAAAAGAGGGAAAACAGCAAACAGTAGAGCAAGTAGTGAAAAAGGGGAGGTCAACGCCGGGAAATTGTAGTCAATGCCTGAAAAGTGGGGTGAGGTTTCAAAAAAGTTATTTTGTTTTAATTTAAAAAAAAATCTTAGAAACATCTTTAACGATAAAAGGGCTATGTTAAACGTCGCCCTCATTTTACATACCTACGCCCCCATTTCAACTTAAAAGGTCCATTTTGCCCCTTTTCCTTCTCACTCTCATCCATAGAAATCACCTCTGCCTTCTCCATTAAAGCTGGCTTATGAGCATTCATCCCCTTCATCTATTGAACACACAACCATTCTAATACATTACACACATGTAACAATAAAAAATGATAAAATTATGAGCTTTCATCCATTGAACATATAATCATTCCCGCATTATATGATTGATATTTGCAGAAAAATAAAAACTTAAATTGCTTAAAAAATAAAATACAAAAATTTGGACCTCTAAACTGGAAATCCTTAATCAACAACAAAATTAAAAGTTAAAGTTTTAGGAATGGGTAGTAGAGATTTGAAGCCAGGCAGGGTGTAGTGAAGTTTCTGTCCGTGGCCGAAAATATCGTAACCCGAAGTCCCGCAAGGTGAAAACGCCTAAATTATTCGTTGCTATCTACAAAATACGAAATTTTCAGGCGGTTTGTTGGAAATGCCTAAATATTTCGTAACCTACAGGTGGGAACGAAAACCCAGGCGTTTTCACCTGCGGGTTACGAGATTTTTGGGAGTTTCTTTTATATATATAAATTCAGAAGTCACTGATGGTTATGGTGAGCCTGGTGGATGTTGGTGTTAGGGGTGATGGTTGGCAAGGAGATTTTGATGGCGGTGGGTTAATGGTGGTGCTTCAATGGTGGAGTCCATGTGGAGAAGAAGCTCATAAGCCCACTTTAATGAAGGGTGCTTCAATGAAGGAGAATGCTCAATGCTCGTAAGCCACTAGAAAGAATGGTCAAATTTTTAAGCTTTTTTGCAAATGTAATGACCTCAAGAACTATTTTTGTGACCTGTTTTTGGGGAGAGTAAAAGTGTTAAGTTGAGGTAAGTTGAAGTAAAATTAATTATTAAGGGTAAGTATGTAATTTTAGGTTATTTTTCGGGCGTTATTTGGAGATCTGAGGGCGACGTTTAGTGTTCCACTAAAACAAGTTGTAGCAATAATCTTTTTATATTACTGTAACAACAAATCATGTTGCCAATTAAAATATTCACTACTACAAAAAAGTCCAAAGAGACCATCTCAAAATGGCCAAAAAGACAATTTTAGGTGTGATCTCTAGCTAAGAGGTTGGCCTAAGAGACCATTCCATCAAAAGTGGTCTCTTGTTTTAAAAATTGAGACCACCTATTTCAAATAGATGGTCTCTTTATTTCTTTATTTTTTTTAAAAAAAAATATATATGTTTGTATTTTAATATATATATATATATATATAACAAAAATACAATTTCTACACTTGTAAAATTTACTAGTAATTTATACTTACAAGAAATTTTATACAACACCCTGTAGACACCTATTTCCTATCTTGACAGGAAGTGTGATAATGTTACAAAAACTCGTTATTCATGCTAGATCAAAGTTGAGTGTTTATGGACTACGAAATGCAGTATGAAGTAAGTTAAAACCTATATTTGAGACCAGTTTATCTTAGAGCCTTGTCTAATTAATAATTAGGCCTAAAAAGTTCTCATACATGTTTAAACTTGATTAATAACGGACCCAAATACGTCAAATGCAATGAATAGATCCAATGGATCTTACATTGTTAAAAACCGAGCCAATAATATAAACTAAAAATCAAATTTCCATGAATGACTTATACATATGGATAGCCCTTTCAAAGAGCTTTCCAACGGTATATTATAAGCCCAATTCCGAGTAAAAACGAAGAAGTTATAATCAAAACACTAAACCGGGCCCTAAAACCGACACCCTTGCACTCCAACGGCCATATCTTTTAATCCATAACAGATTTTAACCTAGATTTAATGGCATTGAAAAGTAGACATTCAGAGCTTTCCAATGATATTGCACACACCTTAATCCAAATTTGCAATCAAAAGTTATGGAAGTTTTAAAAACGCATTTTCGTATAAGGCAAACTGCACCGAGCGCAACTCATTGAGTTGCGTGCGCCTGGCGCGCGCAAGTCATTGAGATGCGCGCGACACCAAGCACGACTCAGAGAGTTACGTACGCCACCTGACGGCGCGGCTCTATAAACCTAAACCTAGATTCCAACGCCTATAAATAGGGGTCTTCGTTCAACCCTAAACACAACGAGAAAAATCAGAATTCTAAACCCTAAATTCTGAAAACCTTAATCTCTCAAACCCTCTTGCTATCATACTACTTTTCCCACCTCTTTCCAACTATTCTTCAACCCTAATACATTCCATTGATGTCCTTGGAGGTACAAAGAAGGAGGAAAGTCCATAGATGCATAAGACGGAGATTTAGCATAAGAGAAGAACAGTTAGTTTCCTAGCACTTAGATAAATCACTTTTCTTTTCTTATTTAATTAATTTTAATTGAATAAATAGTGTTGTTTGACCACTTTAAACAAAATTTTAATTAATTTAATTCTCATAGAATTCTTGTGTTAATCAAGACTAGAATTTAAATAATTAATTGACTGTTTTATCACCTAAGTCAAGGCAAACATTGTTTATTTTATTGTTCTTTTTCACGAATTTGAATAACAAAATAATAACGACTTTTGCCATGTAATTCTTACGTGATTGATGCTTGTAAATAAAATCAACTAACTTAGTTTTAGGTATCATGTGATGAAATTGTGAAAAAAGAAGAGCTAGTAGAGGCCGCACTAGGGCTAGAATAGCGATTCCCCCTAAAGGGAACGTTATTTTAGTACTCTCGCTCCCGAACTCATTTCTGGTACATGTAGACCAATTTGGGCATGGGTAAACTTATAATTCATGCTAAATATCCCTTCAACTCTACTTTGAGAAAGGCATGAACGAGGTTTATAAGTTTTCCTAAAACTCATTGGCGACTCCTTACTAGTTTTTTACAAAAAAGCATGATGATAGGATCAACTCTAATTCAAAGGTCTCCCAAACAGTTAGGAATTCAAATCCTAAAACACCCTAACAAGTGTAATGTCTTAGGCTTTTAAAGGGCCATGGGCATAAAGGAGAAGGATCCCCTACAATGGGCACACCCTCCTTACAGTGGCGACTCTGATGGGGACTAAGAGGTTACAAGATTAGTTCATAGTTATGGTCCAAGGTTTCCAACACTAGGTTACCTATGGGTTGTAACGATGGCTAACATTGATAATCTCTAGTTAGAGAGCGAGACTTGAACACATAATATCTTCCTTTTTTCACAAAAGTAAAAGCCAAACAAGCAACATTGTATCATGCATAATCATAGCACACTTTAGCCATTGGGGATTGGCTCATTGCCTAGGGGTCGCCAACACTAGGCTTCTATCCCGAAATAAAAAACAATCATCCCACCCATATCCCTTACAAAATGTTGGGAGAACTATATCATGGGTCAACACATTAAGTGATTGATTCGTGCACCATTTCTTAAGATATGATACCTTTGGACACCTAAGCCTTGACCTTAGAATGACATTGTATGCTTCGACGGTTCCTTTTATGTGCTTATGTGACTATATTGATATGTGTTTAATTATATGCTTCGTGTCTAATCTAATTAATTCCAACTTGTTACCTAGATATATTAAAAAATTCGTAAAAACATTATGGTTTGACCAAAAAAAAAAAGTCGAACCTACCAGGTGGCCCGCGCAACTATCAAAGTTGCGCACACCCTTCAAGCGCAAGTCCAAAATTTGCACGCGGCTCTTGCGCGCAACTTTGTGTCTTGCACGCGCCCACTATTCAATGTTGCCTTTGACTCTTTACGAGCAATGTTATACGAAGAAAACGATATTACCGTTTCAAGGTTAATCGTTAAGTAGGTGTTAATTATATCTCTTTGGCTAACAATGTTGTCCAACTTAGTTCTTTTTTTAGTCTTATTTTCACAAAAAATAAAAAATAAAATAAAATAAAATAAAACTTTAATCTTTCTTTGTTTAAAAAAAATCAAAAAAATGTCTTTTGATCGTCCTTTTCTTTCTTTCCGTTTTTTTTCTTTTCCCCAAAAAAAAAGGTATTTTATCGTACTTTATGCGTTTTTTCGCAAAAATATTATTAAAAAAAAAAACCGTGTGTGGCAGGCGCTACTCTCGAAATTGCACTTTCCACCTTAGCTCAACATGGAAAATTGCGCGCGGTAATGTTTTCAATTATGATGATTCATTTACGTACTTTATAATCGAACTAATGACATTACTTCTCATAAGGTTCTTCATTAGAAGTATGCATCTCTTGATAGGACGTCATCAATATTCCCATTCTTAAACGGGCCTATTTTTATGGTCGTCATCTTTTAGTTGTAATTAGTCAACCTTGAATTAAGAACATAATTTATTTACCTCTTCTATGGTTTAAAAAGAGAATCCCGAGAACCTTACTTAGGATTATTGCCTCACCAAAAAAAATAGAGAAAAAGAGAATAGAGCGAAAAAAAATCAAGAAACCATTCTGAAAAAAGAGTATTTTTTTGGGTAATTTTACCCATGCCACGTGGGCCAATCAAGTCCTGACACGTGTCATACTCTGGTTGGTCCGAGTTGGACCATTCTCCATTTGACATGTGTCCCTCCTAGAGCTTGGGAGAAAAAAGCGGCCTTCAAGGGCCCAAATCCCGAGAAAGCCGTAATACGGCGCAGCCGAGCAGAGCTAGGTCAGAGTGACCTAATCAGGGGCACGTTTCCCCATGACCCTATAAATAGAGAGATTCCCCCATTTTCGGGACATGAATTAATTATTACAGCAGACCCTACATTCTCTTACATCAGAGAAGCACCTGATCTCGAAATCCGAGAAGATCTCACTTTTCATTTTCCGCACCTTCTCCTACCCACATTCAAGTACTAACTTGATCGTCGGAGGTGGAGCTCCTACCACCCGGAATCTCCGTTGTTTTGCAGGTACAGGCGCAGTCGGATCAGTCCTCGAGCTATAACTCTCCCGAGGGACAAAAACACCCAAAACATTTGGCGCCGTCTGTAGGGAGAGTACCTCAAGGATGGTTCAAGAGTCTGTACCGCCTCCTGACCCCAAGGCTAACCAGCTGGAGGTCTTAACAAATGATGAGGATGATGATCCTCAGATCGAAACATACATAGACAAAGATGGCTCTCTCATCACTAAGCGAATCCGTCCCAGAGACACTCTTGAACGAGGCGAAAGCCAAGCGGGTACCAGTAGGCCCCCTGGTCAGCCGGAAGGGGAAACCCAGTCGGCAAGAGGTCAGGCTCCAGTCACCAGAGACGAGCTCATGAAATCTATCCCTGACGCTCGGCAAATCATCGAGCGCAAGAGAGGTCAGCAGCTGTCTGAGTCAGCCTCTACTTCGAGCTTTCCAGACAGCTTCAAAAACACATCTGCAGAGAACATTCAATCCTTGCATGAGAGCCATACAGGCGGTAATACCGTCCATTCTGGCCCTCAAATGATTGAGAATGCACCGTATGTACCCCCTTATGGTCTACGGTCCGTATTCTCCTCACTTCATGCAGCCGGCCCTCTTTGGGGGTCAGGCGGCATATAACGTCCAACCTTTTGGACTGGCAACTCTGTCTGCTCAAACTTGGTGAACAGACTTCTACGTTCACCAAGGAGATAACCGAGCTGGCACAGCTGGCCAAGGTTAAGAATGTGTTGGTTGGTGCTTATGATGGTACCACCAACCCTGAGGACCACCTTATGGCCTACTCTAACCTCATGTACATGCAGGGGCTAGAGGATGCTATGTGGTGTCAGTGCTTCCTGGCTACATTGAAGGGCATTGCCCAACAATGGTTTGGCAACTTGCCAGCCAGATGTATTGACAGTTTCAGGAAGCTTGCCTTCCTGTTTGCCTCGAACTTCTCAATGACTTGAGTACCATCCGGCAGGAAGAAAGAGAAGGGCTTCGCTCCTATGTCTAGCGGTTCAACCTGCTGAGGATTCAAATCCAGGGGCTGTCTGACGAGGTAGCCTATACAGACTTCTTCAAGGGTCTGAAGGACAGGTCAACCTTTAAGTTCGACCTTATCTGAAAGAGGGTTTTCACCCTCCAAGAAGCGTTGATAGAGGCGGAGAGCTTTATTCAAGCCACCGACCTCTGCTCGTCCAGCCATCAGTCGGACTCAAGGAATTCCGACAAGCAAAAAGAGGGTCGGTCTGCTCAGCCGGCTTAGAAAGCTGAAGAGAGCAAAAAGAAAAAAGAAGTCTGGGCGGTTGAGGAACCTGATCAGCCGTCCAAAAAGAAGAAGAAGGAATTCAAACCGTATGTCTCACGGTATGAATTCAATAAAGACTGTTACACCATCTTTACAGAGGTGAAGGACCGGCTGACCATTGAGAAGCCGAATCCTATGAAGAGTTCCGTTCAGTTGCGGAACAAGATTTAATTCTATCACTTCCATCAGGAGGTGGGCCATGACACCAACGACTACTATAGCCTCAAGCGGACGTTGGACCGTTTGGCTGACAAGGGCTTGCTGAAGTCCTATGTCTTGAAGTCCAAAGCGACTTCTAAGACGAATCCGGGGCAGTCGTCAAAAACTGTCCAGCCTACTAGTAGTTCGGATACCGACAAGGATCCGGTCTACACTATAGTAGGCGGATTCGCATACGGTGGCCCGACCATCCGGGGCACCAAGGATCATATGAAGAGGATGATTCACTCGGTTGATGATGGACAGGCGTCCTCAAGTGGAATAAGCGGCACCAGCTTGATGCCGGCTGTCGGACGAAGAAGTCTGTTGAGAGTGAGATTTCACTCGCAACGGCCATCCCAGCTCAGGCGGAGATTCGAAGGGATTGTATTTACCTTCAAGAGCTTGGGGGATTGCACCACCCCCAGGCACAGAGAGGCCGGATGGGACCATATCAAAGCCCACTCCAAAGCCTCCGATGGTGACATTTCTCCCCCCAATGCGGAGGCGGTTCCTCTTAGAAGAGCCTTAGGGGCCCGTCTTACCTGAAGCCGCTTTGGTGTATTTTGCAGGCTTGGTTTGGGTGGAGGCGGTCTCATCCCGTCCCCGTTTGGCTAGGTTCTTAGTAAAGGACCTAGGTGCCTCTCCACCCTGCAATTAACGAAGTATTAAATATACAACCGGCAATGTCTGTTGGAAAAAATAGTTCAAGGAGTTAGACGGTTCTTTACCTCAGCCTTCAGCTTGGCGGCCTTAGCCTCCGCTAGGTCTCTCCGGATTTGTGCAGAGGACCGCTTGGGAGTCTTCTCGTCAGCCACCATGTTCAAAGCTTCTTCTGCAAAAATAATGAACACATGATTAGTGCAAAATCATAATTGGCTAACAATAGTACAAGCGTAATTAAACTGGATGTATATCAAACATACGCTTTGGAAACATCGTGCTAAGCCCGCAGGCGGATAAGAACGCCTCATCCGTAAACAATGCGCACATGGGAATCCAATTATTAGGGACCTTTATTACATCCCCGGTTGAGAGTGTCTCCGTATGGAGCTCAAAAACCTTGATTTCCATGATAGCGTCATAATCGTCCCTTGGAATCCGGGGAAGGGCACATTTGCGACCTAGTAGGTCGGGCTTTTATTATACCGGCGCAGCTCCCGGTTCTCTCGACGAGTTGGGGCAGACAGCAGGTAGAAAAAGGTTTTCCAACCGTCATATTTGGACACCTTGTCCAATGTCATTTGGTACTGCGGGAGAGTGGTTAAGGTGTACCACGCCCTCCAACCGCCTGGGTTGCGGCTGAGATAGTGCATGTGAGCAAAAGCCTCCCAACTGGGATTCAAGTCTTGCATCTCACAGGAGGCAACATACCCTAAAATGTTAGCCCATGAATTTGGGGAGAGCTGCCAGACGCCCAGGCTATAACCCCTGAGTATGGCCCTCACAGCATGGTGAAGCGGGAACCGGAGGCCTGCCAGGAATGCCGCCTCACAGCATCCAAAGTAGGCATTGGCGTTCTCCTGGTCATCTTTCCAGGAGATGGTTCCTAGCTTAGGCGGCACCTGGATAGTATATCCATTTCCCAGAGGCCGTTTCTGTACAAAGCTTTCATTGCCTTTTAGCATTGCCTGCCTGTCTTTAGCGGAGATATGGATCTGAAAGGGATCATCCTTTGCTTCCCATTTTTTCCTCTCTTCGGCCTCACTATCCTCAAGCGGGGAAAGAGGGGCATCACTATCATCCTCAGAGCTAGACCCTGAGGCGGAGCTTTCACCGTCTCCCTTGTCGCCGGCTGACCCCGATGCAGACTCTTCCCCGTCTCTATCTTCGGGGGCCAGCTTCATCAAGGTCCATCTGGGAGACGGCTCCCTCCCCGTCTATACCCTCATCGTATAGGATTGTGTCACTTGGGGTTCTAGGAATCCTAGACGAAGAATATTCCCCTGAGCTTTCATTACTCTCTGACCCCTCAACCGGGGTTACCTCATCAGACGGCAATTTCAAAGTACCGTCTCTTCGACGCCGTCTAGTGGCTGTCTGTTTAGTTCTACCCATCGTGTCCTGCACAAACACATAGATGGTCGGTTGAGGAGTATAGAATTGCTCCATGCACCCAGAGCCGGCACTCACAGTCCTAGACTCAGCCGTACCAGGAGACCGGCTGACTACTGACCTAGGCCGTGCCGTGTGTGTTGGTGATGAGTCCATTTATTGAATGAATTGAAGCAAATGTAAATGAGTTGAAGGGAGTAGAGGCAGTACCTTACGTTTGACTTTGAAAGGGGGGCAAACGGTGATGACTGACTGAGATGCTGCTGAAGTAGACTTTGCTTGCTTGGGGCACAGGCGATTGTAAACCGGTTGAGGCAGGCGGAAAATGAACAACGCTTGTGTGCACGCGGACAAACGGCAGACTTTCTCTCTCTAGGATTGGTGATTTTCTCTCTCTATAATGTTTTGGAAACATCCAAAATGAGGGGGGTAAATTGTGTATTTATAGAGGGGTAAAAAACAGGGGCATCCTGGTAATTTCCCCGGAATGTGAAAGGTTAAATTTTCACAGTAAAAAAAAAAGAAAAAAAAAACTATTTCCTATGACTGAGTGACATGTGTCACAGATGCCACGTGGCGCGCCACGTTACATCTGTGAGGGGAAAATGTTTTGGGTAATTTTACCCATGCTACGTGGGCCAATCAAGTCCTGACACGTGTTATACTCTGGTTGGTCCGAATTGGACCAGTCTCCATTTGACACGTGTCCCTCCTAGAGCTTAGGAGAAAAAAGCGGCCTTCAAGGGCCCAAATCTCGAGAAAGCCGTAATACGGCGCAGCCCAGCAAAGCTAGGTCAAAGTGACCTAATCAGGGGCACGTTTCCCCATGACCCTATAAATAGGGAGATTCCCCCATTTTCGGGACATGAATTAATTATTACAGCAGACCCTACATTCTCTTACATCAGAAAAGCACCTGATCTCGGAATCCGAGAAGATCTCACTTTTCATTTTCCGCACCTTCTCCTACCCACATTCAAGTACTAACTTGATCGTCGGAGGCAAAGCTCCTACCACCCGGAGTCTCCGTTGTTTTGCAGGTACAGGCGCAGTCGGATCAGTCCTCGAGCTGTAACTCTCCCGAGGGACAAAAACACCCAAAACAAGTATGATACAAAATTTTTGTTTTCAACCGAAAAAAAGAGAAAATTATGAATGATAAGACCGAGAAAATGATTTACTTATTTCTTGGATTTTACGTTTGGAGGCAATCATTCTTTTTAAGCAAATAGTAATTATCCTTTAAAGATGAGCAATGTGAGAATCATAATAAAAAATTAAATAAAAATAAAAATTAAAAAAAACTGATAAAGATCTCTATTGTAATCTAAATATCAACAAATACCATAGTATATTGATCATTTTAAGGAGTGTACTAAGGTTGACTAATATTTCTAAAAATTTATGAGCATGTTAATCCAACTTTCCTTTTCTTTCTCTTCTCCCTTTTTTAAAAAACAATTCACTTCAAGTAAAATCCATAGATGATTACCTTGTTGAAGTCAACACAAATCATGGCATTCCATTAATGATTGTTTGTGAGTTTTTTTTTTGACATTTTTATCAATAAACTTGCTTATAGTGAATTCGTATTACAAGGACTAAAAAATAACGACCATTTTGACTTTTGATCATTGTCTAAATGCTTGGCAAAAAAGGTTTAAGTGGACACGCTCAATTTCTCGTGATACACATTACTAGATCATCTTCCACATTCGCATACTAGTCCAATCATGAGTGACAAAGTAGCTTTGGAGAAACTTAGAAAGGAACTCAAAAACCTAAAGGCCCTACGAGAAGAAGAAGCCTAAATGAAGGCTCATAAAAAAGCAGAAAAGGCTAAAATAAAAGCAGAGAAAGAAAAAGAAAACATCTGCAAGAAAAAGCAAGAGTCGAAAGAGTGGAGGCCTTGGAGAAACTTGTCCTTCGAGCTAGCTTGAATTATGATCTTGCACCACAACCTAGTGGCAAGACTCTCCCAGAAAAGTTCTTGACTACGGATTTACCAACCTTTAAGGTTACAAACAATCCTAAGACTCACTTAATGAGCTTTATTGGAATTATGGAATTGAAAGGGGTTGAGAATAGCTTATATGCATGTACTTTTCCTCTTTCATTGGACCCAAATGCTAGATCATGGTTTTATAATCTTGATGCAAAACAAACTTCCACTTGGAGTGACGTTGTGAAAGTGGTTTTAGCCCAATATGGAGACAACATCGAGCTCACAACTACCTTGCACGATCTTAAATTGCTTAAGCAAAGGGAAGAAGAAGGCTTTATTGACTTCTTTTCTAGGTGGCGATCAAAGGTTGCTCTTCTTTCACAAAGACCTTCAGATCATGAACTTGTTCCAAAGTTCATAGACAATATGTCTCCACCATACAAGTGTCATTTACAATACCTTGGTTTAGACACATTTCAAAAAGTCTATACTTTGGGAACATTAATTGAAAGGGACTTGATAAATGAAACCATGAATCATATAGATAGACTAGATTTTTAGAGAGGATTCACCTATGTTGGAAATGGACAAAGCTCGAAGATGCAATCTCAAGAACTTGTCAACAATTCAAAATGTAGCACCCTAGGTCTTGTTTTATTTGTTTCTTTTTCTTTTGTTTTCTTTATGAACTAAGAGATTCATGTTGTCGAATCTACTTATTATGTACTCTCATTAATTAATGAATAAAAATTATATTTTCAAGTATGTCCATCTTCTCTCTCTTTGTTGTTATTAGCTCAAATTAAATGAAACATATACATGCAAACAGGCAATATCAAAAAAGGCATACATACTCAACACTTTAAGAATCTTGATGAGCTTTGGCTTGCAAGATGTATCGAATGAAAAGAGGTCCATCTTTTGGCCCGCTAAAAAAGATATGATGATTGCACCAACACAGGAGGAAACTTGAAACTCCACGTAAATAATCTCATGTTAATTACCTTAGAACAATCCATCTTTTGTTAGCCCTTTTGAGCTTCGTCATTTGAGCCTTACTTATTCAACTTACATTATTCCAAACCTTGGGATGGGAATGGTGCAAAGAGATATGAATGAAAATTTTAGGGAACGAAACATAAGAGGGGGACACAAAGTTAATATAAACCCAAAAAAGGAAAGATCAAATGCAAAATCGTTCTAAACCCAAAACCAAACTTGTCAAAAAGAAATAGAGGGAAGACAAGGAAAAGACACCTAATGTAGGAGTTGTCACACAAAGTAGAAAGGTTTTAATTTGAGAAGCACCAAAAGTAAGGGATTAAGGGACTATACTTGAGCCTGTCCATTTTTCATAACCTTGAGCCTAGCCACGTTACAACCTAGAAAGGCCCTCCTTGAGGTAGACTATAATCATATATCACAAAAATCATCATTCTACGAAAATATGGTTGTAGGCGTCGTTCGAAGCATACCTACGTTAAGCATGTGTGAATACGCTTGGAACTCATAGGAAGTGGGAATTGAAGTATACGATTAGGGACAAATAAAATAGGGAGCTGCCAACAAGTATTTTAAGGAACTTGTAAACCGTTCACGGATCATAAAAGGCAACCACGATAAAGGGACAACGAAAGGCAACAACGATGGACCCGTGAAGGTTACACCCCATTCATAATCCATGAGATTACTAACTCTATATGGTTCGGAACCACGAAAGGAGGATCAAGGATGATGGTACAAAGTGAGTCATGGAGTCACATTCGCCCGTATTGGCCTCTACTCAATTCTTATAGTGAAAAGTGATTCCTGCGATCTCAAAGGCATGCAAACAAAGATTCAATTTGCTCCAAAGTATTATTAGGCTAAATTGGTTTAATATTAATACAACATATAATTCTAATTATTAGTGATCACTTTGATTAAATAACAAGATTAAAAAGGAACCTTACCCGGTTGTCCAAATTATCTTATTAGTCGTGATTTTCAATTACATATTCCCTTTAAACATGTAATATGGTGATCAATAAATATATTAAAATCAACATTAATATTGGAAGCAATTTCACCATAATAACGTTAGTGAAATCAAAAAATAATAAACCAAATCATGATACTAGCAATATTAAAATAAAATAAGTAATTAAATTAATTAATTACTCACATTTCTCACACTCCTTTAAATTGCTACATCATGAATAAAATTTTAGTAACTTCAATAAAAAATATAAATCAAATGGAAATTATATTAAATTAAAAGTAGAGTTGATTTGGTCCAAACCCTCAGTTAATCATACCCTTCACGCCTAGGTTTAAGGACGGAACCTTGGGTCAAGTATGGATTCCTTGGAGTGCTTAGGGGAAGTATTATGGAAGAATGAGGAGGCTAGTGTTTAGGCTAAAGAGGAAAAAGAGAATGATTTTTGGTGTAGTCGTGTAGAGGGAGAGAGAATGATTTTTGATGCTCCGAAACTGCAGAAATCAGGTTTGTATTTATAGAGGAGATGAACAAGGGGATGCACGGATCCCTAGAAGAGATAAGAGCCGCTAGAAAAAAACCCTAATTGGGCACCATGACAAGGTACAGTCCACTGTGGCACGGTTAAGCACACCGCGTCGCGGTGTATAATTTGTCTAAAAATACGTCCAGATTCATATGCGCATGAGAAAAAATGCGGAATAGACATGGGAAAGCACCGCGTCACGGTATGTGTACCGCGACATGGTGCAAAATACCGTGTCACGGTACAAGGCACCGTGACACGTCAGCTTTTGCCGCGACGCGACATTTTACCTGTTGAGCGATAATTTCAGGTTTTTACGCGTTTTTAAAACTATGATAACTTTTGATCTGTTATCGGAATAAGGCATATAATATATCATTGGAAATATTATCAAGCCTACTTTTTAACCCAATTAGAATCAGCTCAAAATTATTTTTTGATTTCAAGATATGGCCGTTTTAGTGAAAGGGTGTTGGTTTTGGGCCGAGTTTAGTATTTTGCTCATATCTTCTTCGTTTTAAATCGGAATTGGGCTTATGATATATCGTTGGAAAGCTTATTTCAAGGCCTATCCAATCAAATAATATTTGGATCAAAATTATTAGGCCACAAAATTAGTTTCTCTTGGTTTTGTGATGTGGACATGAAAAGAGAAAAATAAGTTATGGTTTAGCAAAATGGGCTAGGAATTGGGTTGATTTTTAAATTTATTGGATTGAATATGAATTTTAAGCAATCCAACATTAAATACTCAACCCGATCAATAATGGTGGTTAAAGGTTGTTTATCGTCGGGTTTGGTTTCTGGGAGACATTTTTAGGTGTCTACAGAAGCCCCCACTTTGACTGAGTTTGTAGAAACGTTAGTTTCAAAAACGATAGTCAAAGTAGTCGATAGGGACGGATAATGATTTAAGACGTTCTGTGATCCTAAACCACTCTTTTTACACCGATACCTGCAGAAAAATGTTAGTTCCATAAATAAAAGTGTAAAGGGATAAAATGCGTATCTGACACCAGTGTATCGGTGATGAGATTGCAAGTCTCTGTGTATCGAGAACCTTGCACCGTGAATCATCTTTGCTTGGGAGATGATCACTAAAAAAATGATGATGGTTCGATTGTCCCTGAACGTGGGTTGTAGATGGTTCGATTGTCCCCGAACGTAGGTTGTAGTTGGTTCGCTTGTCCCCGAACATGGGCTGTAAATGGTTCGCTTGTCCCCGAACGTGGGCTGTAGATGGTTCGCTTGTCCTCGAACGTGGGCTGTAGATGGTTCGCTTGTCCCCGAACGTGGGTTGTAGATGGTTCTCTTGTCCCCGAACGTGGGCTGTTCATGGTTCGCTTGTCCCCGAACGTGGGCTGTAAATGGTTCGCTTGTCCCCGAAAGTGGACAGTAAATGAGACCTGCAAAATGAAATTTTCCAAGGGACTCGTGTATATTGTGATTGACTTGACCAACTGACTTGACCAAGCTTGATTTGACATGACATGACATGTGTATGACTTGTGATTGTGTGTGTATGTGTATTAAGTGAGTATGTGCGCAGACACAAGCAACCGAAAATGCAAAAGCAAAAAATTTTCGTCATTTTTGTCATGAGATGAGTGGAGGGTTTGACTTTCTCTCGAAAAAGAAAGACGTGAAAAATGAAGTTTTGATTTCAACTTCCCTCGATGAGAAAATTTTGAAAAAGTTTTTAAACTTCCCCAAAAGAAAAGACATGAAAAAGGGAAGAAATTTTGACTTTCCTCGTTGAGCAAAGCGAAATGAATCGCATGGATTTTCTTCTAGTCAAACTGAACTACTGGTCTTGAGAATAATGCATGCATGATGAATGTTCGTAGGCCAGGAGGCTAAGGAAAATTACATCATGTAACACAATCAATGAATGCACTTAGGTTATGAAGATAAGAACAGTAGAATCGTCGATGGATGTTGCTTAGGTCTGGGAGCTAAGCATCATATAGTGTATGAAAACACAACCTTGATGAACGTTGCTTAGATTTGGAAGCTAAGTACTTATATAGGTGAAGTGATTACTAAGTATTGCATAATGAATGTGGTCCTGAAAAATTACGAAGCACACGCATTGATGAAACAAGATTTCATGATAAGAGGTTCCTAAGGGAAGGATGATATGGTAATGTATGTGTGATGTGTGGGAGAGTAATACTAAGGTGACGCTGCAAAGGCTATGGTGATGAAAAGAGATGTGAGAAGAGTGGAGATGGTGACTCTTTAGGCTAGGTAAGCTAAGTGACGTGGGTTCAAGCCCCCAAGTCTAGCTCTATATGGGTAGGGATAAGCATTGGAAATGACTCGATCATGTGTGGATATGAATGTGGACATGAATATGAGTATGAATCTGGCCGCACCTCATTGTGAGGTTGCCTACGTATCCGTTAGGAATCAGGCCGAACGTAGCTCAAACCGAACTTTGCACAAGTATATGCGTAGGGAATATTTCAAGCATCCCACACTTGAGCCCCACTGTGATCATACACTTAAGCATGGTGGCGTCTAAAGGGAAGGAAGCTAGAGCAAAAGAGTCGCCAACAAGTTTTAGGAACTTGTAAACCGTTCACAGGGTGAAGGTTACACCCCTTCACGATCCATGAGATCGCTAACTCCATAGTGGTCCTAATCCATGACTAGATATTCGGGGATGAAGGTACAAATCCAACCTAAAAGAGATTGAACTTGCCCTAAATAGGCCTCTACTTTATTCTTCTCATATTCATGTGAGCTTTCTGACTAACATACAATCAATATATTTATTTTAAACCTATTTAATCTATGTTGGTTGAATATTAATGCACAAACAAATCTATTATTGGCGATCACTTGAATTAAAATCACATTAGCCTAAACAAAATTATTAATTATCTTATTAAGCGTGATTTCAAGTACGAATTCCCTTTATACCTACAAGAGAGGACGTGATCAAGCAATAACAATAATATCAAGCAACATATAAATATTAATTGACACAACAATCATCATAATAACAATCTCAATAAAGCATAATAATATTATTAGCAAAATCCTAGACATGAGACTAACAATATTAATAACAAATCCTAGCATATCACTAAGCATTAAAAATCAAATCTTTAACCCTAACATGATACTAACATGATAGAAGAAATAGGAAGCAACCTAAGCATGATACCAGAAACATACATGATATTAGAAATATTAGTTAATACCCTAAATATGATACTAAGAATCATAAAGACATCCTAACATGATACTAGGAATTAACATAATCTAAGCATGATTCCTAAAGAAATAGAGCAATAAAACTACTTACTTTGTTGCCTCGTAACTCTTTCTATCAAAACAATACACACGTTAGTAACTTCAATGAAAATATTAAGCCAAACAATTAATTTAAATAATTGAAATAGAGATTTGAGACCAAACCCTCAGAAATTATCAACCTTTCATGTCTAGGGCGAAGGCAACTTCGAACTTGGTTAGGGGCGTCTAAGACTCGTGAATGCGGTATTTTATTTGAAAAGGGAAGGCTTAGAAAGAGGAAGAAAGAACAAGCTTCTAGCTTAAAGAGAGAAAAGAATAGAATTAGATGATTGTTGGTGATTAAAAACGGGGGAAATCGGCCATTTTATAGAGAAAACGACCGTAAATGATTAGAAAAGAGTTAGAATTCGAATCGGAATAGAATTCCTTTTGATGCTGCAAGATAAGGACTATCGCGGCGCGATAAAATTATCGCGTCGCGATAAAAACAGTTTTTTGCGGATTTTGTTTTTATCATAACTTTTGATCCAGAAGTCCAAATAAGGATATAGTATGTCGTTGGAAATGTATTGAAACCTACTTTCCAACACAATTAAAATCAGAGTAAAATATTTTTTAGAATATAAGATATGGCCGAAATAGTGGAAGGGTGTCAGTTTTGGATAGAGTTTCGTATTTCTTTCATATCTTTTTCGTTATAGATTGAAATTAATATTATAATTTATCATTGGAAAGAAAGATCTATCCAATCATATAAAGTTTGGATAAAAATTATGAGGCACGAAAATAATATCTGATCATCTTTTAATATCTTTTAATTCAAATAGAATTAGGACTTAAAAAAGAAAGTTTTATTCAATTTCAAACTCTTTGATTTTATCTTTTCAAAAAGGATAATTCAGATCTTTTAGAAACTCATATAAGATTCTAATTAATCCTAATTGGTTTAGGAATATAATTAAGATTAGTGGACCCTCCACATGATCTATGCGTCGCACATAAAACTCGTTTTAGGCCCAGTTTAATATTTTGACCATAACTTCCTCGTTATCACTCGGAATTGGTCTTATAATATATCGTTGGAAAGATATTTTCAAGTCTCATCCAACTACACTATTATTGGACCCATATCATGGACCAAACTAAATTGTACTGGACATTTTTCATAAATAGAATACGAAATGAATGATTTTCGAAAACAGAAAGAAGTATTTTTATTAAAAACAGAGGAATCACGAGACTCTTTCACATTTTACCTCGTTTGATAATCAATGACGTGAAATATATTCATCACTGGGTTTGGTTTTTGGGGAGACACAATCAGGTGTCTATAGTATGTACACCTCAAAGAGGTCTTTCAAGGGTTGTAATGTGGTTAAGTTGATGGTTTAAAGAAGAAAAGGTTAAAAGGCTCAAGACCCGAGAGAATCACCAAGATGTGTAATTGTGAATTTGAAATTTTGCAAGTTTATTTTCAACATTTTTTTTTATTTTTTTCATTTTTTTGAATCAATGTGGGCAATCTCAGATCATGCGGTCCATCACTCACTTAGCATTCATGTTTCTCAGGCACGGTACCAAACACTCGATGATAGACGCAATTCGAGATGTGTTCATATCAAAGACATTGGAACACTTGCCCTTAGACATTGTTTTATTGTTTTATTGTTGCTTTTTTTTACTTGCTTTTGAATGTTATACAAATTACACACCTTCCCATCCCATGGTTAGGTGAATGTGGGTTGAATAAATGAGGCCAAACGTTAGACGAGGCTCAAAGTGGTTAATGAAGAAATGGAATGAGTTTTTGAAAATGGTTTTAGGGGGAATGACAGGGTTGCAAAGGTGCCTCAAGTTATTGGTGTACCTTGTGTTTAGTTCGGCCATTGACTTTTTTTTTATAAGAAAGACGTGATCGAGATATAAAGGAATAATACTCATTTTATTCATGGAAATGGTGAATAAAAAAACACAATGATCAAATAATAGAATTGGAAATCTATGCTAGACTTGAAAGGAAATGAAAAAATGATCATGAAATCCTGCACGAAGGGCTCGCCGTGTGCCTATCTTCATTGCTGCTTGTCATTTTTTGCCTCCTGGAAGGACAGGAAGTTTGTTGGCATCAACAAGATCTTGAATAACGTCCTTCAAATTCCAAAACTGCTCGATAGTGTGGCCTCTTCCTTGATGAAACTTGCAGTGGGCATTGGGATTCCACTTGGCGCTCCTTTCTTCAGGTTTTGGCTCTGGAAATGGCCCAATAGGTGTGATCAATCCTTGACCGTAAAGGCGATCAAAGGCCGCATCATAAGTCATTACTAAAGGAGTGTAAGTTCTCCTTTTCTTAGGCAATGGAGCATCAAGAGCTAACACTTCATTAAGATCGACTTGACTTATATTATTGGTAGTATTTTCGTGCTTAGAAGTTGAAGAAGAAGGAAGGTCATTCTTCTTGTTTTTCCAAGTGTTATTACTGTTACTACCAGTAGTCTTTATTAGCTCGTCCTCAATATTGATGCCAATGTCGTATACAGCTTCTAAAGTGTTTAGAGGAAGAAATTTGAGATGTTCCTTATGCTTGTGAGTTAGATTTTGAATGAAGAGGCGAACCATCTCTCTTTCTTTGGGAGGATTTACCAAGAGTGCAGTCGTTTCCCTCCACCTATTCAGATAAGCGGTGAAGCCGTCATTCTCTATCTGTTTGAGAATGGAGAGTTCACGTTCAGAAGTTCTGGTTTGAATGTTACACTTGCAACGATTCATGAAACTGTCGGTGACATCTTGCCAAGTTGCAGTATGCTTGGCATCTAGAGAATAAAACCATTGTTGGCAAGCATGCTCTAAGGAGAGATGGAACACCGTAGGGAAGAGAGGTACGTCCAATCCATTGTCAGTAGGCTTGAACTTTAGAATATCAGCAGTGGAGAACTTTTCAGGGAGCATGTCCTTCATATCCAAAGGAGTGGGGAGGTTGTTCCACATAAGGGAAATCCTCAGAAATCTTTCTCATCTGTTCTTTCAATTTGTTAAGGGTAGCAACAGTGACCTTGTTTTGTTCCATGGTAGTGAACCTAGTGGTAAGGGTTTGCATCATGGCAGACAGTGCCTCGATGGATTTGTTGATGTTCTCAATATCTTCCTTAGTGGCCATTGGAACGAACTGAAAGTAGTTTGAAGGTGATAAGTAATGTGGAGATGGCGAAGTTTTCTTTGAAAGCCTCTTAGATCTAAGAGATTGTTGCGGTAATGACTCAATACATATTAATCTACCCCTTCTCCTTGACCAAGTACTGTGAAATAAAGCAATTCACTTAATTGTTTGACTCATTTCTCAAGATAGGAAATGAAAGGGAAAAAATAGACATTTGAAAACAGGTGATAAAAACTCCACTCATTTTTTATTATGACGAAAAAAGGGGGTGCATGAACCTAGTATACGATCATAAACGACATGGTGCACGACTCGAGTTGGAAAATAAATAAAGTGTATGGACTATACTTGACTCGTGAGTGATTAAGTGATGTTATAAGACTCGTAATATGATCGCATGGCTAGACTTGTAAACAGTAACCAAAATGACTGACGCGGGAACTCAATTAGCACGGAAGACTAAAAAAAGCTGACTGAACTTATTCCCTGGGCACCGTGACACGGCAAACTGTACTGTGTCGCGATACAAGTTGCCGTGACACAGCGCTGATTGCCGTGACGCGGCATTTCTGCCGTGGCGCGGTGATCAGTTCTAGGTGTTTTTGTGTGTTTTTTCCGGTTTTTTTTTTATTTTTATTTTAGTGTTTGCGCTTATTACTGAGTGAGTACGGACCATTGGCATTAGTTAGCCATAAAATAAACAACCATAGATATAGAAAACTCGTTAAGGTTAGGATCAAAACGATCACACATAGGGCATGTAGGCACAATGATGCAAAGAAGAGTTCGCAACCTAAGGTCAAGTTCTATGTTCCACTATGGTCAGGTTTATTTGGTGTCAAAAGGGTACCATGGTTAAGAGTTTGGACGCGTTAGCAAGGCAGTCTCCCTTGAGGGCTTATGCCAACGGGCGGCTCTGCGAGTTCGTGATGAAATCGAACTCGACTCCAAGGTTTGGGTGAATTTAATGACTCGGATGAACCCTTATTGCCATGAGCATTTTTGGGTTGATAGAGCTTAAATTCCCCGGGGCTAAAACGCATGTAGAACACATACGGCTTTTTCAGAAAAATCGATGGAAGTTGATCGTGATAAAAAAAATAAAGCCACTGGAAAGATTTCAAGACTGCCGTGACACGACAAGAAGCACCGTGTCACCGTACAGAACGTCGCGTCACGACATTCTTCACCGTGACACGGCAGTCATGAAATGTGACTGGTGCCTCTATTTTCTTCGTTCGCAATCAAGTTATTCGACTTTTCCTACGGGTAAACCTAAAATACGACGTTAAAACGTCTATGCATATGCAAAAATGCCAATTTAATTACAGGAATACTTTTCAAGAATATTTCAAGTCTCATCCACTCATCTTAATTAAATATCGATCACTCAAATCAATAAATAACCAAGAATCCTCCCTAGTGAAGTCACAAAATTGTAGGCGTCGTTCGAAGCGCACCTACGTTTAGCATGTGTAAATATGCTTGGCACTCATAGGAAGTGGGAAATAACATATACGATTAGGGACAAATAAAGTAGGGAGCCGCCAACAAGTTTTTTAAGGAACTTGTAAACCATTCACGAATCATAAAAGGCAACCACGATAAAGGGACAACGACAAGAAACAACGATTGACTCGTGAAGGTTGCACCCCATTCATAATCTATGAGATTACTAACTTCATATGGTTCGGAACCACGAAAGAAGGATCAGGGATGATGGTACGAAGTGAGTCATGGAGTCACATTCGCCCATATTGGCCTCTACTCAATTCTTATAGTGAAAAGTAATTCATGCGATCTCAAAGGCATGCAAACAAAGATTCAATTTGCTCCAAAGTATTATTAGGCTAAATTGGTTTAATATTAATGCAACATATAATTCTAATTATTAGTGATCACTTCAATTAAATAACAAGATTAAAAAGGAACCTAAACCGGTTGTCCAAATTATCTTATTAGTCGTGATTTTCAATTACATATTCCCTTTAAACATTCAATATGGTGATCAATAAATATAATAAAATCAACATTAATATTGGAAGCAATTTCACCATAATAACGTTAGTGAAATCAAATAATAATAAACCAAATCATGATACTAGCAATATTAAAATAAAATAAGTAATTAAATTAATTAATTACTCACATTTCGCACGCTCCTTTAAATTGCTACATCATGAATAAACTGTTAGTAAATTCAATAAAAAATATAAATCAAATGGAAATTATATTAAATTAAAAGTAGAGTTGATTTGGTCCAAACCCTCAGTTAATTATACCCTTCACGCCTTGGTTTAAGGATGGAACCTCGGGTCAAGTATGGATTCCTTGGAGTGCTTAGGGGAAGTAATATGGAAGAATAAGGAGGCTAGTGTTTAGGCTAAAGAGGGAGAAGAGAATGATTTTTGGTGTAGAGGGATAGAGAATGATTTTTGGTGTAGAGGGATAGAGAATGATTTTTGGTGCCCTGAAACTGCAGAAATCAGGTTTGTATTTATAGAGGAGACGAACAAGGGGATGCATGGAACACTAGAAGAGATAAGAGCCGCTGAAAAAACCCTAATTGGTCACCGTGACACGGTACGGGGCACCGTGAAAGGGTACAGTCCACCATTGCATGGTCCACCGTGTCGCGGTGTATAATTTGTCTAAAAATGTGTCCAGATTCATAAGCGCGTGAGAAAAAACGCGGAATAGACACAGAAAAGCACCGTGTCACAGTATGTGTACCGTGACATAGTGCAGAATACCGTGTCACGGTACAAGGCACCGTGACACGTCAGCTTTTGCCGAGACGCGGCATTTTACCCGTTGCACGGTATTTAAGTTTTTTACGCGTTTTTAAAACTATGATAACTTTTGATCCGTAACTTGGAATAAAGCATATAATATATCATTGGAAAGATTATCAAGTCTACTTTCCAACCCAATTAGAATCAGCTCAAAATCATTTTTATATTTTAAGATATGGCCGTTTTAGTGAAAGAGTGTCGGTTTTGGGCTGAGTTTAGTATTTTGCTCATATCTTCTTCGTTTTAAATCGGAATTGGGCTTATGATATATCGTTGGAAATTTTATTTAAAGGCCTATCCAACCAAATAATATTTGGATAAAAATTATAATTCCACAAAATCAGTTTCTCTCGGTTTTGTGATGTGGACACGAAAAGAGAAAAATAAGTTATGGTTTAGCAAAATGGGCTAGGAATTGGGTTGATTTTTAAAATGTATTAGATTGAATATGGATTTAAGCACTCCAAGATTAAATAATCAACCCGACCAATAATGGCGGTGAAAGGTTGTTCATCGTCGGGTTTGGTTTCGGGGAGACATTTTTAGGTGTCTACAATGGCCCACCTTAGGCCTTTGCATATATGGACCTACTATTAAGTAGTTATGCCCATACATAAAATGCATGAAGTGTTGAGCAATGATTAAAAGATCATATTTTTAAAAAAAATAATAATTTGGATGATTTGATAGCCATTGGCTTGATTACGTCATTTTAGTAAAGCAATCGAATCAAACTAAATTCGATGTTTTCCATATCTTTTGCCAAGAAAAATAAGATAACTATCACTTTAAAAAACAATCGTCTTATTTTCTTTTAATAATAGGGCTATTTATTACCAAGGTGATTTAAGTTCTATATACGCTGCCTCGACGTCAACTATAGATGTCTTTTACCACTCTTGAGCATTGGTCTTCTCACTTATCATGAGCAACTAATATATCCGCATGCGTGGGATATCTTCATCCTCTCTAAGTGAGGAAATTTTATTGAACATGATCGTTACATGAAAAAATGATCGTTATTGCTATCACACGTATACCTCACTGCCAAATCATCACGATGATTCAAATATTAAGTCGATAATCCTTGTTTTTTGAAAACACGTCTATTTCTCTTTTTTTATTCTTCTATGGGAAAGTTGGATCCCCTTCCTTTTTATGCAAATCCGTCTTTTTTGTTCATTTCTTTTTTAGGGGGTAAGTCGGGATGATCCCTCCCATTTGGCAACTAAAATACTTGAAAAATAGTATGCCTCAAACTGGGGGCTAAAAAAAAAAGCCGAGACATCCCCACTTCTCTCTATTTATAGATTTGAACACGCTATTCATGCTACGAAATCAATGTCATGCAAAGCTTATTACGAATCATCTTAATAACTTTAAATGACAAAGCGAACAATACCACTTCCTATTATTTAACCAAGATAATTAATTATGTTACTTAATCAAACAGTTCGTGATAAACATATGCAATATTCTACAAATTGAAAATACAAATCGTGGGGTTTCAAATAGACATGAGAAACATCCCCTAGCATATGTATACATGAATTCCGAAAGTCACCTAAGTCTACACTTGGGGGCTACAAAAATATAGGTCTCACCTCAACTTTCGTTTTGAAAAAAGACCATATTTTTGGAAAGTGATTCAAATGATTTTATAAATTATTCTAACACTCCATCAAACCTAAGTTTGATAAATATTCATTCTCAAACTACAGTGCTTATTTTATCGGAAGAACTTTACTTTCAATTAGCAAAGTATGACAATGATGATAAACACTAAAAATAAAAACATAAACAAGACTAGATATACAAAAGTTTGCTCACATTTTCATATCTTTGTTGAAATAAGTTGCAAATTGCAACTTACCTTCATCAAACTTGGACAAAAAAGTCACACTCGATTACGAGCTAGGCTTTTCCTATCCATTTTGGATCCAGTTTCAAAAATAATATTTTTAAACAAACTTTCATTTGTTGGACCCTCTCCAAATTTTGAATTTTAGTTCGAAATAACATGTTTCTTACTTTCCACATAAAATAAAAAAAAAATAGTCTTCAAAATTTCCTTTCTGAATTTTTGTTTCATTTTCTAAAATAAATAAATTTTTAGATTCTCAATGACCATTTGGATAATACATGTATATACATAAATATTTTCCAAAAGGAATGAACTAAGATTCGATTTCTTCTTAACTCGAACTTGTTCTCGCCTAGTCATCCTGTGAATATTAGCTTAGGGATGGTAAAATGAACCACCTACAAGACCAAAATCAAAGATTGATAAGAACAATGAAATCATTTGATGTTTTAAATCAACTTTGAGAATAATGTCACCGTGATGATCTTTAGGAACATTTAGACATTAGGTAAAGATTACTAAACCTTAACTATAATTGTTTTGGGTTTGAAAACAAGCATAAGCCATGTCATTATCCTAAAATGTTCTCAAAACACATGGGATACATAGGCTTATTCCCATATCATGATTATATGAATGGCCTAAACAATAGCAAGTTGTTAGATCTACCCCATAATGGGGGCTCCAAGACTTGTGAAATAGCAAGAATGTGCATAATCTGACTCCTGGGGACTTCAATATCCCCAATAAACAAAATAAGATATTCATGACATTCGAGCTACTTTCAAGAATCGCCTAAACTATAGATGGTTTACATATATCTTGAGCCTTACAATTTTCAATTACATCACAATAATTTGACAATCATTTTGTTCCTTTGAAAATTATGTTTGCAATTGAACTAGGCAATCGAACATGCTACATATTCGAGCCATTTTCAAGTTCAAAAACTAATCTTAGTGCATAATTGTTTCAATACCTCAAAGATTAGAGAGTACGACTAGTATAGAGCAAAAGAAACAAAATCATGAGTATCAAAATAGAATTCAAACGCATACAACATACCTGCTCATACAAAAGTTTAATGCTCAATTGCTCATCATGAAAATTGTAGCAATACACTTTATTAACATAAGACAAACAATTTCATGAGTTAAAATATAAATAAAAGACTCCTAAGTTAAAACTTAAGGGGTCTTCATCCTCTATTGTTGCACATTGGAATTTCACAATGAGGATAATATCTACTTTCTCGAGTTTCAATCAGTAACAAAATTTGAACTCAAGAGAAAGAATTCGAGAGTAGCGAGAATAAAGGAAAAAATTGAGCAACATTTCATTTTTCCTCTTACTTGTTCCAACGAACGACCAATATTACTAGACTTACCAAATTCCATTTGTTGAAACTATGAATGGTCGAAAACGATTTTATCACACTCAAAGATCCTAGTTCTTGTAACAATAAGACAAACACAAGATTGCTAGACCCATTTCGAGCAACATGAAAGGGTCTAATTCTTAAAAAAACAAACAAATCATCGAAGCTACCCAATGTTGGGGGCTACGACATTCGAAAATATAAAATGGGGGCTTAAAAGCTAGAGATATAGACAAATTACACTAGTTCGATGATATCTTCAAGAATTTCCTAAATTTAATAGTTTATGAAAATCTTGAAATCATAGTTTTATAAGTGAATAATAATAACTTTCGGTTATTGTTATCATTGTTAAAACCAATTTTGCAACTTAAGCATGATAAAAATAAACATGAGTCGCAAGAACAATTTCATGCCATTATCAAAGTTCAAAATTTCGATCATAATTTTAGTGCATAATTGTCGTTCTAATAATACTTCAATTTACATAAAAATTTACAAGTATAATCTACGTGAGCAAAAAAGAAAAAGTTCAAGTACAAATTCAAAAATTAAATACATATATGCTTGTATATGCTCATACAGGATCAATACTTTACCATTTCACATGAAATTTGTTGCAGTACATTCTTTAAACATGTCCCAATGACATAGAACAAACAAATTCATGAATACAAGTCGGATCAAAGTCCTCAACTTCTAAAAGTTAGAGTTCTTCATTCGGCTTTCTCCATTTTATTGACCAAGTTCAAAGTTTGGTACAATAAAAGGAGCAAGATTTACTTTTCTTAGCTTCAAACGACAACAAAAATGGAAAGAGATCAAAAATGGCAAAAGAGGAGAAGAAGAGAGTGAGCTGTAGATCGCGCTTCTCCAACATTTTTTACTAATTCAAATGTTGCGCGCAACTTATCAAGTTGCACGTGGCATCCCAGTGCAACCCAGTTTCTTGCGCACGCCTGGCCAGCATAACCCACTGAGTTGCGCACGGATACTGGTTACTTTAAAGACTGGTACTCAGATTTTGATCCGTTTTGAAACTTTCCAACGGTTTTGTGCGTTGTTAGACGTAATAATGCACGAATCATCGAAATCTTTTAAATTGCTTTGAATTTTGTAGTTTATTTTCTTCTTTGTTAGCTTTTTGCATCATCCTGCTTGCACACCGTTCTTTGTGCCTGCCCTAAGCATACGTTTTGGACGTTTTTCGTGAGCGTGTCTTAAAACGTTCCGTAGTGGTGCTTTACATAAAAGCTCTCATAGATAGGTTTGTCATTTTACTGTACTAACTTTAGAAATGTCACGTTCTTTTCGTTTTTTTTAGCATCCACAGCAAAAAGAATGGCATATCGTGCAGCGTAAAATTGCATGGTGTATCGTACAGCATAAAATTGTATGGCGTAGGTGTTGCGTAAAATTGCATCCTCTTCCCCAGCAACGTGATCTACCTCTTGTAACGAAAACGGTAGAACTTTTTTTCAACTTTAGGCGTTTGCTTTACCAGTAGACTAGCGTGCCGAACCATCGTGAACGGACACATTCTTGATTGGAAGCAAAAACGGTAGTTAGTGAGCTTACTAGCTTACCGGACTGTTAGGGTGTCCGTCCACCCCCTATATAAAGAGAGATATGCCGAAGTCGCACCTATTTAGACATGTGCCCCTAGTTTTGAGACGCTTATTTTCATATTGTTGACAAAACTACTAAGAGAGTTGCCGATTTTCTTCTCTCTCACTGGATTTGGATATGTGCCTCCAGTCCCGAGACATGTATTTCTATCTTGTGAACCCCGAATACTTCGTTTTGGCAAGAGAGTGTCAAAACCTCTATTCACGTGTTAGGCTCCGAACGCCGAAACACCTCTCTTTTTATCATCTTTTAACTTGTTAAAATCATGGACTAAAGTTTCACTGACATATCGAGGGACTTTAGATCAACGATGCCATATTGGGAGGATATCATCCTCTTTACTCTTTCTAAACTGATATCTTCTCATAACATGACATCACCCAGGACAACCTTTACTTGTAAAAGCGTTATACACTTGCAAAAGGTTAATCTAGATTCTTTAGCGCACTAAGTCTAGAAAATACTTTTTCTAGTCTTAACAGCTATTTGTCTTGAACACTTAGCAAATCGAGGATAGTTTCGACATTCTCAACACTACTGAAAGATTCCTTATTTTTATGGAACTTCGCAAAATGAGTCTCAAATTTATTTCCTTGGCTACTTTGATCATCGTCTATTCTAGACTCGATCAAAGTGGGGGATAACTGTAGACACCTACTTTTGGCCTCCTGTCCCGATAGAAAGTGCGATGATGTTACAAAAACTCGTTCTTCATGCTAGATCAAAGTTGAAGTGATTATGGACTACGAAATGCACTATGAAGTAAGTTAAAACCAATATTTGAGACCAGTTTATATTAGAGCCTTGTCTGATTAATAATTAGGCCTAAAACGTTCTCATACATGTTTAAACTTAATTAATATCGGACCCAAATGCGTCAAATGCAATGAATAGATCCAATGGATCTTACATTGTTAAAAACCGAGCCAATAAGATAAACCAACCGTCAAATTTCCATGCAAGGCCCATACACATGGATATCCCTTTCAAAGAGCTTTCCAACGGTATATTATAAGCCCAATTCCAAGTAAAAACGAAGAAGTTATGATCAAAACACTAAACCGGGCCCTAAAACCGACACCCTTGCACTCCAACGGCCATATCTTTTTATCCATAACATATTTTAAACTATATCCAACGGAATTGGAAAGTAGACATTCAGAGCTTTCCAATGATATCTCACACGCCTTAATCCGACTTTGCAATCAAAAGTTATGAAAGTTTTAAAAACCGCATTTTCGTATAAGGCAAACCGCACCGAGCGCAACTCATTCAATGAGTTGCGCGCGCCACTTGACGGCGCGGCTCTAAAACCCTAAACCTAGATTCCTAAGCCTATAAATAGGGGTCTTTGTTCAACCCTAAACACAACAAGAAAATTCAGAATTCTAAACCCTAAATTCTGAAAACCTTAATCTCTCAAACCCTCTTATTATCATACTACTTTTTCCTCCTCTTTCCAACTATTCTTCAACCCTAATACATTCCATTGAAATCCTTGGAGATACGAAGGAGGAAAGTTCATAGATGCATAAGAAGGAGATTTAGCATAAGAGAAGAACAGTTAGTTTCCTGAGCACTTAGATAAATCACTTTTTTTTTTCTTGTTTAAATAATTTTAATAGAATAAATAGTGTTGTTTGACCACTTTAAACAAACTTTTAATTAATTTAATTCACATAGCATTCTTGTGTTAATCAAGACTAGAATTTGAATAATTAATTTACTTTTTTATCACCTAAGTCAAGGCAAACATTGTTTATTTCTTGTTCTTTTTCACGAATTTGAATACCAAAATAATAACGACTTTTGCAATTTAATTCCTACGTGACTGATGCTTGTAAATAAAATCAAATAACTTAGTTTTAGGTATCACGTTGCATATATTGTTTGGTGATGAAATTATGAAAAAGGAAGAGCTAGTAGAGGCCGCACTAGGGCTAAAATAGCGATTCCCCCTAAAGGGAACGTTATTTTAGTACCCTCGCTCCCGAACTCATTTCTGGTACACGTAGACCAATTTGGGCATGGGTAAACTTATGATTCATGCTAAATATCCCTTGAACTCTACTTGGGAGAAAGGCATGAACGAGGTTTATGAGTTTTCCAAAAACTCATTGGCGACTCCTTACTAGTTTCTTACAAAAAAGCATGATGATAGGATCAACTCTAATTCAAAGGTCTCCCAAACAGTCAAAAATTCAAATCCTAAAACACCCTAACAAGTGTAAAGTCCTAGGCTTTTAAAGGGCCATGGGCATAAAGGAGAAGGATCCCCTAAGATGGGCACACCCTCCTTACACACCCATACTAAAAACATACTCATAAATATTACAATCAATTTTTTGTAAAAAACTATGCAAAATCAACACTAAAAATATACTCATTAATGCTACATTCAATATTCATTTAAAAAAAAAAAGTCTTCTTAGCAGATCTTGTGCATGCTTTTTACCTGAAATTTGTTCCAAGACATCCTAAATTAGCAACCTAACAATTATGATAAAGAAATATTTAACACCCACTTTAGATTAGCAATTAAATTTAAAAATGCAGAAATTAAAAATGGAAATTAAACTTAAATAGAATACAAAAAATAAAATAATAAAAAATAATCACATCATACTATCATCTTAATCTAATACCCACAACCATCAAAAAGAAAAAAACAAAAGTGAAACTTAAAAAAAATGATTTAAGTCCCACAACCCAGAGAAAATTAAATTGACATGAATGATGAAATTTTGGATATCAATCACCCATAATAAAATCAATTTTCAAAGAAATTTTACAATTTAGCCAATAAAAACAATTAATCATCATATAAAAAGAACATTACTTTGATACGACATCTATTAGATAAATCAAAACAAATTAACTCAAAAATAGTACTAAAAATAGAAATTAAAAAAAAGGAGAAGATGAGTAATACCTTAAAACCAACCAACGATGTTACAACGAGAAAGAGCGGAGGAAAAGTCTGAAGCCACATGTAGCGAATAGAGCCATGGACTATGGAAGTTCTAGTGAGGTGAACCGTAGCGAAAGACAAAACCTCGGCCACTAGTGTCGGGTAGGTCGCAGGTAGTCGTTGGCTTCGATTGTAGGGTCGCAACCTAGGTCGCCACCTGCCTCCTCTATAAAGAATCGAGCCCCAACCCACACCATCCACGCCCACGCCCAAGCCCACGCCCACAAACGAACCCAGATTTGAGAGGGAGAAGTATAAGAACAGATCAAGTCTCTTCAAGACGTCGTCATCGTCACCGCTGAGTTTCTAGAGAGGTAGATGTGTAAAGAGTCTTTGACATAGGAAGACGGGAGAGATAAAGAAAGGGGAAATGAGAGAGAGGATGAAGGAGGAAGAGGGAAAAAAAAAGGAGAAGAGAAAGAAAGAAAGAAAAATGAAATGAGGGATATGCAACGGCTGCTTTGAGGGAAGAGATAGAATAAGCCTAATAAAAGGAGCTCTAGGGTTTGATACTTTGATCATTGTACATGTTGGCAACCCGTGTAAAGGGTGTAATACTTAATACTTTTTCATTAAAAAAAAAATAAAAAAGAGAGAGACCATTCACTTAATACAAGTGGTCTCTCTTTCTTTTAATTAATTAGATAAATAAGAGGGAGACCATTTATTTAAGAGAAGTGGTCTCTCCCTTTTTTTTTAAATAAGTAAATAAATAAAGAGAGATAATTTATTTAAGAAAAGTGGTCTCTCATTTATTTTCATCTCCCTAAGATTGTACCTAAGAGACCATTTATTTGAAATATTTGGTCTCTTGATATAAAGAAACCATTTATTTAATTAATGGGTCTCTTATTTATAGTCTCTTTGACCATTTTTGTAGTAGTGATTATTTCCCACAACAAATTGCTTGTTATTAAAAACGGCTCTTTTTTTAGGTAAACCCGCGTCATGAAACTTCTGAAGGGAAAGTGAAATTTTATCTAGTTGGTTAGGTCCCGTGCCACGCACGGTAATTTTCAATAATTCTAATCATAAATTATTCAAGGATATAACAAAAGTATCATTTGTTGATTTGATATTTGCATTTCATTGTTTAAGCATGGAGCTTCTATTACATAATTAAAAAAATATATAATCTTGTTGTAATAAATATAGTACATAATAAAGTATGTATTATCTATAAATAAATAAATAAATAAAAGGTCCATGTCACAATTTATGTTAAAAGTATTTTTTTTTTCTGTGTAAGTTTATAATTGTTAATAAGATTTTTTTGAAAGACACATCAAATCTTCTTTATGTATATAATTATTACTTTATATAGAGATTTGTTTCTTAAATAGATTTTTTTTTATAAAAAAAAAACACTAAAGACACATCAAGAGATGACACGTGTTATTGTTGGTGTGTCTTTTAGTATATAATTATTGATTGATTGATGCTATCAACTTTTAGTAACAACCAAAATTTTTTGTTACTAATTAATATTTTCAGCTACAAAAATTCCTGTTGTTGCAAAAAAAGTTGTTGCCAAAAACCAATTTTCTTGTAGTCCCCTTTATCTCTTCAAATATTGTTGGTCGAATACTCTAATTGCAAGACATATTCTCTACTTATCTTTCTCCAACAATTTCGAGGAGGTCGACTTCCTTATTTCTCATTTATTTCGTCAGGTATCACCAATGTATTCACCCATTATATTACATTACCTTCGTTCTTTCAATGATATTGAATGTCTTATCCGTAACTTTATCAACTCTACTCATCTCCTTTTGTTACTTATTTAAATCCTTATGTGTGAAAGTATACTTTACATTTTCATGAATTATGTATGATCCACACTTTACACCGACTCTATAAAGAAGATTATAAATATCTTTAAAACAAGTATTTGTCTTACTATATTAATCTTTCAATTTTGTCTTGCATATGACTTTGCACTAAGTGGAAACACTTGAAACTAAAATCTTATTCCAAGCAAAACTCTATATATATATATATATATATATATATATATATATATATATATATATATATATATATATATATATATATATATATATATATATATATATATATATATATATCCTTTATATATATAAGATGGTCTTATGTAAGACAATCTGTTAGTTTAATTGGTAACAATATAATTGTTAAACAAAAATGGAAAATGTTACTATATGAGAAATTTATTATTAAATATTATAAATAATTAAATTCATAAATAGTTAAAATATTTTATGAGAAGAGTTTTACACATAAGACCGTCTTATATAAGATTTAGCATTTCAAATTAGCAATGTATTTACATTTAAAAATTAAACTTTATGATTAGCTGTATCTATAATTTATATTACTACAAAAATTATTGATTCCATTTTCCTAAAATATTAGTTTCATAATAGTTGCGTATGGTTGACAAATTATATGCACCAGATGCAACCTTTTCATATATATAGCTTGTGCACGTGTGGTTGACAAATTACATCTGCCAGATGCTAGCTTTTTTTTATTATTTTTTTATTTATGTTGCCTATGCACACATGCTAGCTTTTTTTTTATTTACGTTGCCTATGCACACATGCTAGCATGAGTGAATCCAATGGTGTGTCTTGTATGGACAAGATGTTGGAAAAATATTGTCTAATGTCAACAAATTCTTCATATTACTTTGCTAAAATAAACAATATAAGATATATGTCAAATTTAAACTGATTTCATTCAGATTTTATCAACATGTATGCTTACTACAAAACGTCATCCCGTCACATTATTTTTATTGAATTTGAATTATTGTTACTGATTAAAAAATATATTTAATAAACTAAATCTATATTTAGTGAACTTAATTTAATTTTAAGTAATTGACATTATCTTTATAATTGATATTTACTCAATATTATTTGAGAATGAGGTGAAAAGAACATGTTTCTGGTATACTTCTATTAATCTTACCCAAATTTTTATATGTGGTTGGCCACACCGTGTGGCCAACCATCATATGGGTTAATTCAATTCGTTAGAGTTATAGGGGTTACTTCGTCAGTGTTATAGGGGTTATTCGGTCAGTGTTACAAAGTTGATTCATCAGTATTATAGGGGTTACCCGGTCAGTGCTATAGGGGTTATTTCGTTAGTGTAATGGATGTTATTCGGTCAGACAATAGTTACTCGGTCATTGTTACATGTGGCCAGCCGCATACAAAACACGTTGTCAATCTTAAACCTTGTATTAAAGAAATCAGTAAAGACAATATATTTTTCTATAATAGGAGAACACTCAAATAATCCACATTCATTGGAATAAAAATAAAAATGCAATACACATTTATATTGTTGAAACAATCTTCTACATTTTTCATTCTTTAACATATGATCGAGCAGTCATATTATTATCCTCTGTTTGGGGACAATCGAGCAAACAACCCCTATTTGGGGACAATCGAGTAATCATATTATCATCCTCTGTTCAGGGACAATCGAAGAAAGAACCTCTGTTCAGGGACAATCGAACAAACAACCTCTGTTCAGGGACAATCAAACAATATCGTACTCTTTTCTTCACCAATACTTATACAGTCAAACACACATAACTTGAAGGTATCGAGCAACACTTATATAGTCAGAAACACATGACTTAAAGGTGCAATCATCGATGTTTCATCATCATCAATGCTTATACAGTCAGATGCACATGACTTGAAGGTGTCGTCATCATCATTCACAACTTCTGTTCGGAGACAATCGAACACTCATATTCCTTTTCTTCGAAGGCAATCAAACACACTCTTATCAACACTCAGTGATCATCCCGAGGCACGGAGGATTACTATTCATATATTCATATTACTAGTTTCTCAAGGCGTAGAGATTTTTCCCAAGCGTGGAAGATGGTCAACTGTTGAGGCGCATAGGTTTGCAATTTTGTCCCCAGGCGCAAATACTTTTTAGTGTAATTCCCGAGGTGAGGAATTTCACTTGCTATGTTGTGATCTACTCGAGGCGTAGGAGTTCACAATAGGATTCCCGAGGTGTGGAATAATATCATTCATCATTCTTCCCGAGGCGCAGAAGGTTATCACTTATTTAGTAGACTGCTCAAGGCATAGAAGTCTACAACATGTTTCCCGAGGCGTGGAGACTTGTGATATTCTTAGTGAGTTGCTCGAGGTGTAGTGGTTTGCGGTAGATTTCTCGAGGTGCAGAATGATACCAAACGTATTTGGTGTCGATGCACTTGTGTCAGATACACATTCTATCCCCTTACTTTTTTATGATTGGAAATAACGCTTTTTTGCAAGTACCGGTGCTGTATATAGAGTGATTTAGGATTGCAGAACGTCTTAAATCATTCTCCGTCCTAGTTGAATACTTTGACTATTGTTTTGGAAACTTACGTTTCTACAAACTTAATTAAAGGAAGGGCTTTTGTAGACACCTCAAAATGTCTCCCCAAAACCAAACCCGATATGAACCATTCATCGCCATTATTGGTCGGGTTAAGTATTTAATAGTTGGAGTGCTTAAAATCCATATCCAGTCTAATACATTTTCATATACCAGTCCATTCAGTCCAAACATTTATTTAATCATTATCTAAACCTCATTTTTAGCCTGCACCCTTTTTAATCCATTTCCGTAATTATTAAGCCAAATTAATAAAATCACAAAACCCTTAACCTAAAATGAGTATGGAATGACAAAAACGAATTATCATGTGTTTCATGAAAAATTAGATAAAATCAATTAAAATAGAAGTTTCTAGAAAAAAAGGAGTGTCATGACACGGTACCTACACTCCCCAGTTTTCATCTTTGAACGCGTTTTGCATTGACTTTCTGAAATGATAACATTTGGTATATCACCACATCATAGGTGCTACGCCACGGTACCCGTTCCATGACACAGTACTTTATAATGTGACACAGTACTCGTGCCGTGTTACGGTACCTTTTTCCCTCAGCGGTGCCTCATTTCTAGGGTTCACGACCTCATTCATTAGTTTTGTCTATAGATACGAAGCTCATTTACAACTTTCGTGGCAGCAACATCAATTCTCTTCCTTCTCTCATACTTACAATTATTATACTTACATCATACCTCCCAAAGCACACCAAGGAGTCCATACTTTATCCGAAGTTCCATACTTAAACTAAAGCGTGAAAGGTAGAACTGTTTGAGGGTTTGGACCAAATCAACTCTACTTTTAATTTAGTTTAATTTAATTTCCATTGTATTTGTTATTTTCCTTGAAGTTACTAAAGTTTTTATTGTTTTGTAGTTGCAAGCAAAAGCAATCGAAGTAAGAATCATGCTTCTTTTGTTCTTATTAATTTTTTAATGATTTTTATTATGTTTTTCATATATTAATCGTTATGTTTCTATGGTTAAATTGCTTCCAATGTTATTGTCTTATTCGATCTATTATTATATTGATCACCATATTGCATGTTTAAAAGGAATATGTAATTGAAAGCAATGATTAATAAGATAATTTGGACTACAGAATTAGGTTCCTTTTTAATCTTGTTGCTTAATCAAGTGATCACTAATATTTAGAATTATGTGTGCATTAATTTTCAACCAATTTAGCCTAATCTAGTTTGGAGCAAATTGAATCTTTGTTTTTGTGCCTTTGAGATTGCAGGAAATGCTTTTCACTAAAAGAATCGAGTAGAGGCCAATATGAGCGAAGTGGCTTCCATGACTCACTTCGTACCATCATCCCAATCCTCCATTCGTGGTTCCGGACCATATGGAATTAGTAATTCTCATGGATTATGAATGGGGTGTAACCTTAATGGGCCAATCGTTGTTGCCTTTCGTTGTCCCTTATTGTGGTTGCCTTAAATGATTCGTGAACGGTTTACAAGTTCCTTAAAAAACTTGTTGGTGGCTCCCTACTTTATTTGTTCCTTATCGTATATCTCAAATCCCGCTTCTCATGATTGCCAAGCATATTCAAACATGCTTAAGTAGGCGCGCTTCAATCGACGCCTACAATGATGACTCAAAAGCTCAACTCATGGAACTCACTCTGCTGCAGCTTCCATGCTCAAGTCACTTGTAGAAAAGTTGAGTGAAAAAGAAAGATAGAGAAATTGACAGGGAAAAGAGAAAAAACATTGTGGTTCAAAATCAACAATGGATCGGAGTAAATGAATATGGTTGGGAGAATTGATGATGGAGAAAGAAGGTATCATCACTGAGTTAAAATCAGTGAGAGAGATGAGGTAAAAGATGGGTAGTTAATTACGTGGGCCCCACTAATGAAAACATTAAAAGAAGTTGGACGGAATTACCAAAAGCTATTTTTTTTTTTTAATTTGATAGGTAGCAAAATGAAAAAGTTTAGATGGGTACCAAAAGTCAGCAGAGGCCCTTTTCGAAGTACCAAAAGTCAAAAATTCCTAATATTAATATTTTATAATTGAAATGATTAAGGACCAATTCTAAGTTGTCGCACAGGGCCCCGAAATCCTTTCCCACTCCCCTACTTGATAGAAAAAAGGCTGAATTATAATGTTGGGGTTTGGATGAGGAAAAATCCTTCTAAAAATTGCTGAAAAAGTTGTCTCAGTCCCCAGGTTTGAAAAATGAACAATTTTATAAAGTTAAATGTTAATTTTGATAATGTTAAATGTATTGTGAAAAATCTAACTGTTTCATTGATAATCTAGATTTTCATGGATGATTTTACTACCTTGTTGAATGAAGCTATGTACACTTGTCAAAACTTTCAACCAAATCACAAATTCTTGATTAAGGCGGACCTTCATTAAATTATTGTAAAACGGGTTAAAGTTACCCTAAAAAAATATAAATTACCCTTTTATACTACAAAAGTTACCATTTTTGTAACAAAATATTTACCCTTACAAAAATATTTATAATGTATAAGATTAATCATATTAGTTTTCAAAGCATGTATTTATTAGAAATTACACATTAAAATACAACCAAACTTATACAAATTAAAAGTTACCCTAAATTGACCGTCTTATAATAAAATTAACGTAAACCCACGTTACTCAAGACTTATTGAAAACAAATTGGTGAAGGCAAAGGAAATATTTCTAAAAATGATTTAGCAAGAAAGTTGATGAAGTTTTGGGTAAGACGGTAAGGGAACAATATCCTAAGCTAGATGAAGAAATTTATGGCTCAGAGGATTTCTTGAATGCGATTGCACAAGCTAATGGATCTAATACAAGCAAGTGAGAAGGAAAAGAACATAAAAGGAAAGGAGCAACAACAAGAGCATGATATAAGAAAAGCATTTAGATTAGGATTGACGCCACCATCTTCGACCATTGGTAATATAACAACATAAAATTTTAAATTTAATAGTCAAAATCTGATAACTTTTTACTAACTATTTTTAAAAGAACAAAAATAGGCCCAATTTCTTCAGCAAAAAGTGTTATTATTGACTCCAAAGAACCTGAACTGAGTAAAATGTTCATACTCAGATTTTTTTAAAAATAATTTTATGTTTAATATTAAAATTTTTAAATTCCAAAAATTCTGTCAACATTGCCATAATGGCTCATAAACAATAAATTAAATATATACTCCCTTCATTTCCTAATTTTAGTTCAATTTATAATCTTTTGACTATTAAAAATTAAAGGAAATCTTCTAAACTTCTCTCTATATATAAGATCAAACACAGTCATATGAGATTTAGTTTTATTTGTTTCAATGACTACATCATTAATATCTAAAATTTATAAATTTTGCTAGTGTGATATTTAAAATATTTACTATTAAAGATTTGCATTGATATACATAAATAAGACTAACACAATGAAAAAAGGGAGTGTTTTTTACTCAATAATTAATAGAAAAACAAATTTTTATACAACTTATTTACTCCCTCCGTCCCTTAATTACATTTCTATTTCTAAATTTACACGGGAATTAAGGAACTTGGAGTAACCTTACAACTCATGATTAGAAAGTACAATGGGAATTACAAGACATTTATTGCTGTCTTTGAATGAAACAAAGATAGAATGATATTAAATGAAGCACATGTCATCAATCCTTTGAAAAGAAAAAGAACCTATCACATTTGTTTATGAAAAATAAAAGGACCAATCATATTCAATTATAGTGCTGCACATGGATTCAGAATGTTCAAAAGGGTAAATGAAAATTATGATTTCTATGCAACCATTAATTGCAAAACAGAAAAATAATTAAAGTAATGTCACATCACAACTATAATAACATAATACTAAAATAGACATTAGGAATGACACGTGTCATTTTCTGGTGCTGTTATTTTCCCTCCAAAACCATCCTCTCTCTTCTCTTTCCAAAAACGTTTTAGAAAATATTTATATAATATGATTTGTAATTGGTTTTATTACATCTTTTATATATACACAATTAACTAAAATTTTATTCAAAATATATTATAATTCGCATCTTTTCTTGCCAAAATCTCTTACAAGAATATTTGTATAATATGATTTCTTATTTGGTCATTTTTTTTTGTTAATCATGCTTTTTATTTAACGAGATGCATTTTATATTGTGTTGGGAAGAATAAACTGATCTAACTACTTTCTTTTCCCCCAAAAATTACAAGATTGCTTTGACTATCACCTAAACTCCCTTTCCTCTATTTAATCTCATCGTATCATATCACATTCTATTTTGTTTGTTTTTCTTTTCTACTTCCTACAAACATTGTTATTATCTTTATACGTATTGATTTTAAAACTATTTTAGTACTATATAGCTTTAATTTACGCAAAATTAATTTTATTGGTTAAATATGTGCATTGCATGGAAACTAACCTAGTTTAGAGATAATTTGGGGATATTTGGTAAAAATTGAAGGGAGTACTAAAATATCATTCGATAAACATTTATCAATGTGATAAATTAGGTCTTGTTTGACTTTTGTCACCCCTGACTCCGAACCCAAACCGTAGAATTCTGTTTTTAGAGGGAAGAGCAAAGACGAGCGTCCAAACTAATAAGCTTGTTTAGAAGCCTAACACCCTTTGCCCAATTCAAGATCAAGAGAAAGAAGAAGAGAGAAAATGAGGAGGGATGGTATTCTGGGTGACAATGTGAGCAATGAAGAAAGCATGAGATTAAGGAACAAAACCAAAATCAGCAAAACTTGGGTGAAGAGAAGAGAGAAATGGCTAGTACTTCTGGGAGTTGTTCTTCATGCTGTTTATATGTTAAGCATTTTCGATATTTACTTCAAATCTCCAATTGTTCATGGCATGGATCCAGTCAAACCCCGCTTTTCTCCTCCTGCTAAACGCCTCGTTCTTCTTGTTGGTAACTTACTATTTTATTACCCTTTAATCTGATGATTTGTAGCTTGTTTTGATATTTTGTTGGATAATATGAGTTGGGTTTGCGTTAATTTTTACTTTGGAGTAGCATTTGTTTGATTATAATGATTGTTGTTTGGAATTATGATCTGGGGTTTGTAGGAATTTATTGTTTGAGAACAGATGAATGTTCCAATGCAAATGATTATGCTTCTATAATGCAATATTTAATGCTGATCTATATGATTAGAATATATGATTAGTATATATGATTTGGGTTTGCATTAATTTTGAAGTGGGTTCATTAATTTATGTTTTGAAAGGGAATTTATGTTCCGAGTGTTGCTGATCATGCTTCCATCATGAAAGTGCTGTTTTATGCTTGTCAATTAAATTCTAGTTGTGAAACCAAATGACTATTTAATAGTAAGGGTTTGGAACACTACATGAGGTTTAATGAGTTATAACTATCAGTTTGTGCATGATGTAAATTGAAAGTTGGAAACCCTTATAATGAACATGGCAGCTGATGGTTTGCGAGCTGACAAATTCTATGAGCCGGATGAGGAAGGGAATTACCGAGCACCTTTCCTTAGAAGTGTGATAAAAGAACGAGGGCGTTGGGGTGTGTCCCATGCTAGGCCTCCAACAGAGTCAAGGCCTGGACATGTCTCTATTATAGCTGGTTTTTATGAAGATCCTAGTGCTGTTACAAAAGGTGCTTACTTTATATCCGTCATCTTTTTGTTTGAACTTGCTCCGTTGTTCAAATTGATCAATTTGTTTTTCAAGATAAAATTTGCAAGGTTGCCTCCAGACAATATTTTATGTCTAAATCTGTTTTGTTCGTTAATGCAGGGTGGAAAGCTAATCCAGTTGAATTTGATTCAGTATTCAACCGCAGCCGTCATACATTTTCATACGGCAGCCCTGATATTGTGCCAATATTCTGTGGCGCGTTGCCGCACAGCACATGGAAAACATATCCTCATGAGTTTGAGGACTTTGCCACTGGTACTTTTTCTATCTGTTTTGAATATGTCACTTGTAGTTTCTTGTTGGCAGTTGGTTAGATGTACTATATGTGAGCTGATGAGTACAGACTCTACACTTATAGATCACTTGGATAAGTTTCTGATATGTCTATTGTGGTTATCTGTTAGGAACTACTTCTAACAGGTACTTTTGTGCAAAATGAACTCTAATTGTTTGTAAAGGTCTAGTATTATGTTTGGTGAAGTTACTACAACATAGTCTCCCATTTCAACACTTGTTGGGAGAAATTGAAGTCAGATATTTGGATTATCTCAACTCAATAGCTATTTAGTGAGCATTGATCTATTAAATAAGATAACATATTGATATTAGCTCTGTCTATGCGCCTGAATTTTCACTTAGACTAGCGACTAGTGAATTGTCTTAATGTTAATTTGTAATAGCTTCTTGAAAATTCATGAATATGCTTGATTAAGTGTTAGTGTTTTGCAGATGCATCATTTTTGGATGAATGGTCCTTTGATCAATTTCAAAGCCTTTTGAACAATTCTAAGGAAGACCAGAACTTGGAGCACTTACTTAAGCAGGACAACATTGCAATTTTTCTGCACCTTTTGGGTTGTGATTCAAATGGTCATGCTCATCGCCCATTCTCTTCTATTTATCTCAATAATGTTAAGGTTGTGGACAGCATTGCTGAGAGAGTTTATAATCTAATGGAGGATCATTTCAAGGACAATCGGACTGCATACATCTTTACAGCAGACCATGGGATGAGTGACAAAGGTCAGAGACTCAAAATTTATATATTTTTTTTTCTCTCTTTAAAATTGATTCTTATATTATTCCTCTCCATTTGCTTTTTATTTTTGTTTTTCTTCATTGCCTTATATTTTTATTTATTAATTATTATTATTATTATTATTATTATTATATAAAAAGAGGCCTACTAGAACAAGGAAACAAGATGAGAATCAAATCCTGATTTCCCTTTGTTGATTCTTGATTGACAACTTAGCAATTCCCTTTACCCTTTGTTTGAATTTAAAGTCTCTCTAACTCCAGGTTTCGATTTTCTTTTGCCCTGAATTATTAGATTTAGAGCAGTATGTCCGTAGCGACTGACTGTTAAACCCAAAAGATACAAAAACAATGGAAAAATAGGTGCAGCAACGTCAAGTAATTTATAAAACATCCATTGGACTGACTGTTAAACCTAAAAGATACAAAAGCAATGGAAAAATAGGTGCAGCAATGTCTAGTAATTTATAAAACATCCATTAACTATGGTCGTATGGTGGTTGTAACACCTTCTACACAATGTTTTTTTTTTTGTTTGTTTTTTTCTACACACTATATGTTAACTGTTGATGGTTACTCCCTCCGTTCCATATTGTTGGTTACGTTTCAATAGTTTCCTAAATTAAATAATTTTTTTACACATTTTCCCTCAAATTTACGTATTTCTAATGCAACTATTCCCATTTACCAATATATTTACCTACTCCCAAAGCAACTATTCCTATTTACCAAAATTTTTATGTACTCCCAAAACAAATATTTAATATCTTAATACTTGATATATGTGACATCTAATCATTGCTTTCCACTATCTTCTTTTCTTTAATAACCGATACCAAACATAACCAACAATGTGGAATGGAGGGAGTAGTAATTTTCTACTTATTACAAGTAATGTTACGTACGAGTATAGGAGGCTTGTTAGTTGTTTTATGATGTACAAAAGACATTGATACAATATAAGAGTACCATTCCTATATCTTGTGTGTTTTTATTTCTTTCGTGTGCTTCCTTATCTATATTGCTGTCAATATTATATCAAAATGTGCTTAGAGCCTTAGACCTTATTTAATTTCCCGGTACAGCTACGAATTGCTTGGTTGTCTGTTTTGTTTCCTGGAGTGATTATTTTGTTCACCATTTCACTTCCAAGAATGGACGGCTAAACTAAAACCCATGAAGCCGTCATCTGTTTTTCAGTTTGTTTCTCCTCTTTCATATCCTTTTCTCATTATAGTAGGATAGAGAGCAGTACAATACCATTGAAACATTCAATCTTGTTTTAAATTTAATTTTCAATCAACTCACCCCAACAAATAAGAAAAGAATCTCAGGCAAGATATCTAGTTCAATTACAATGTAGCGTCACTTAGTTGGCTATTTGAGCTGAAACTCATCTGATATCCAGTTGACTCTATTTCCCAAACAGTTAATCTCTTTAATTAACCTTGCAAAAGAAAAACAATTAACTTGTCAATGAACGCGGAAAGTTCGAATGAAGCCTCCCTCTGGAGCTTCACTAACTTTCCTATCATAAAATCTCTATCTTTTATTGTGATTTTGAGCTTCACTAAATCAAAGACATGAAAATTCCGTCATTATTGACTTATTGTTATCAGAAGATTTAAATGTTAATGTGAAACTTTAACCTTGCTATATTTGTGAAATTAAGTCGATAGTTGTGAAATTAAGCGGTTGTCTTGTTCAATAACAAATCCAACTAAGCATTCAGGACTTAAGTACAATATTTAATGATGATGGTGATAAATGATAGATGAATGCTACGGAATTGTGTTTCTTTCTATTTGTACTGATGACTCAGCTGTTTCTTTATGTATTTTTGTGGAGGAACCTCTATGGAAACCAATATTAATGAAAAAATTGAAGTACTGAAGTGCATATCATGACATAATTCTTAATATCTCTTTTTTCTTGGTAAATTTAAGGACAAGTATATAATTGACTTTAATTGGTGGTTCATGAATCTCGAATAACAGAAGCCGTGCCTGAGTTGATGATGTGTCTATACCTAAATTCCCACAACAAACACTTCTTCCCTCCCGCCCACTCCAGCCTACTGCTCCGTACAGAGTACGGATTCAAGGATTTCAAACACTCTAATGGACTATAACGAGCTGGTTAATGAGTAGGCAAAATCAAGGAGAAGGAAATAAAAGATCAGGCATGCTAGATTATCAAAAGCTGCAATTCCAGCATAGTGAATAACTTTGATATGCTGCATACTCTTATCTGATATGCTTGTGCTTATGCTTTTCATTCGACTTGTTGAAGCTGATGCATAGGTAGTCATGGGGATGGACATCCTTCAAACACTGATACTCCCCTTGTTGCTTGGGGAGCAGGAGTGAAAACTACCAGGCCTAACTCAAGCAACCATTCTGACTGCGGTTTCCGTTTTGTTGATGAGCATTCTCATGACACACCAACACCAAATGAATGGGGTCTTGATGGCATAGAGAGGGTTGATGTCAATCAGGCCGATATTTCACCATTGATGGTTGTTTTATCTTCCTTGATCATCTGTTTGATGCCTCTTTATTTATTTATAGCTTATTTGTATTATTCTCATTTCTTGTTTGTCTTATTAACAGTCCACTCTACTTGGTCAGTCATGTCCTGTAAACTCAGTTGGAAGTTTACCTCTTGATTACATTGACTTCAATGAGGTAAGCTCAGAGATTATTTGTTTCACTATACTTTAACAGTATGACAGATATTATCTGTTTGTTTGTCATTTCTTTATGTAACTTTATTCCACTAACTGAAAGTTTCCAGGCTGAAGAAGTTGAAGCTGTGCTTGCTAATACCAAACAAATTTTAAACCAATTTCTCCGCAAGTCATGTATCCTTTTTGCTGTGATTTCATACTTTCCATGTCAATATTTTTGCATTTTATGCACATGTTATATTGTTTTCTTGTCTAAGTTATCACAACCTGTTTCTACAAGAAAATAACAGCTTACTTACTTTTTGGGAAAACTAGTTTTTTGTACTGATGTTATGTTACACTTAGTACTAGGAGATAAATTGTTTATACTAGCTGCCTGTATTCTGAAATAAAAGAGCTTCTTACTATATCTTATGAGTACTGGATCTACAAAGCAAGTGGTAGAACTACTTGGCATAGTGGTGTTTTCGTATGCTTAATGCTTAGAAATGAGTCAGTCTGTTGTAGCTGATTTTGTGGTGTTGAGCATAAAACTTAATAAAAGTGAATTTCCATATTCCCATTATTATCCAACAATCTCATAATTCAAAATTTCAAGAGATGGGAGAGGGTGTGAGTGTATGGTTTGGAATCAAGAATGAAAAACAATGGCATGGGGTTGGAACTTGATTTTTAATACCTTGTGTTTGGTTGATGGTTAGGAATGATTTTTTTTTTTTTAAATAAATAGAGGTGTGGTATACTCCCAATCCCCCCCCCCCCCCACCCAGGGTTTTCTAACCCCATACCATGTGGGTTTGAGGTATGGGTTTAAAAATTGAAATTCTCTAAAATAAGCAGATGGTTTGGGTTATCACCATTCAAAACTCATACCTCATACCTAAAATCTACAAAACAAACGCCTGTCTATAAAAGTGATTGCTGTAATATGTGAGTTTTTAGGAATAGGTGAAGAGTTAAACTTACAGGCTGGAATCAGTCTACTGGGCTACAAGCTGAGACCTAGTTTGCCAATCAATATAAGATGAAAGTGTCTTAGTCTTATACAGGAGGGAGAGGGTTTAGGCAGCCTCGTATGCAGGCTATCCATGAGATGTTACTTTCTAAAGTTTAATTGTTTTGAGGTTCCAAATCGTCACTGTAATATCTTTTGTCTCAATTTTTTGCAATGTATCTAGGACTATCCATCTCATATTCTCATATTCTCATATAAACAGAGGAGTAGTAATTCTATTTCTACAACTACTGCATGGATTATTAAATTTTGTTCTTTTTGTCATAGTTCTTTTTTCTTTTTATTCTTTTGTTTTGTAATTTTATCTCTGCTGAACTCTGTGTTGTTATATTTGAATGTTAATTCTACTAACCTGTAGGTGTAATAGTTCATTGTTCATGTTTTCCTGTGCTCCTTTTGATTTTGCCCTGGACTGTAATATCTAGTGACTAGTGGGTAGTACTATTTTCCTTGACAATAATTAGATGTTAAACAGTCAAATTCTTTATTTTTTAAGACTTTCAAGCCTCTGGCCAACTATTCAGCGATGCTGGATAAAATTGAAGACCTTATCTCTACTAAAGACTATCATAGTGCGATGGAACTATCTGAAAATCTCAGAAAACTGGCGCTTGAAGGACTTCATTATTTTCAAACCTATGACTGGATGATGCTCATGACAGTAGTGATTCTTGGATACATTGGTTGGATATTTTATCTAGTGATCCACGTGCTGCAATCATATACTAGCTTGCCTGGTCAGATAATGTACAGAGAGGAAGCTGGTCAAGTGGACAAAAAGATGGAAAAGGTATGCATAAAATACATGCTTACTGATTGCCTCTTTTTCGTTTCTTTTCTCCAATTTTCTATGATACTTGCAGAATGTGTTCCGTTCTTGTGGAGTTGTGATTGTTATATATTTTTGTACTACTAGAGCACTCTACTTCCATAATTTGTCTGCAGAATGTATTCCATTCTTGTGGAGTTGTGATTGTTTTTAATTTTTAATTATTTAATTTACTATTAGAGCACTCTACTTCCATTCCATCAAGATATTGTGAGGAACTAATATGTGTCCTGTAAAACTGATGTCTATTCATGTAAAACTTGCTCTCTTTGCAAGACACTGATATGTGCCAGGAGAAAAGGACGCTATGAAACTGTAAAGAAAGAATGTTGATGTGAATTATTTTACGTGAAGAAGACTAACAATTACAAAAGATGCAAGTCAATTAGCTCGTGTCTACTGCATATAATGAAATTCTACCATTCCATCAAGATATTGATTTCAGAGTAGTTTCCCAATTAAATAGATTGAAAAGTCAGTTGTATTGCTTAATTACTCAGCTTGGCTCTACCATAACAACCCAATAGAGTATAGTCTTTGCAGTATGGCAGTTTCTTATCTCAGCTTGATTAACTTTAGTTAGAACTGTCCGTCTGTACCCCTAAATTTCTCTCCACAAACATTTTGATTGAAATCGATGAGTTTTCTTCCAAACATACTCTCAATGTTCTAGTGTAACATTAAATATTACTTATTTCTGCAAATCCATTTTTGATTTTATGTATCAAACAATCAGCTTGTGCAGTAACTTCTTCAAGGACTTGCACAATTAGGAGTGTCTGTGAGAATTAGGGATGGCAATGGGTTTGGGATCCTACCCAGACCTGTAGGACCCTACCCTAAAATACAGGTATGGGTCTTATATTTTTAGAACCTATGGGTACGGGTAGCTGGGTAGGGTATGGGTCTAGGCGGCATTGGATAGGGAAAGGGTCCAGGTATGATGTTTTTAGACCCAGACCCTACCCACGAACCCTTGAGACCCATACCCTACCCAGACCTGTACATAGACCCACATAATATATTAACTTGGTTCAAAATCAAATAGAAAAAATCTTAAGGATGTTGATTTTGTAGGATGTTAATGATGAAATCGAGTATGATACGAAAGACAATTATAAATAGTAGGCTATTAACTTTCTATTTGTTCACTTAATTTTACAAAACTATAATTGTAATGTGCTTATGGATAATAATAATTTGTTTATATATCATTCTAATATATATATATTTTATTAATTGTTTTACGATATGTCAAATTAATCGGTCATGTTCTTATGTATTAGTTTATTTGTTTTTTGCGCAATACATGCAATCGTACAATAATAAATAGACGATTAAAATTTGGGAAAAAAGGCTAGTGAAGGACCCATATCCCTGCCAGACCCATAGGGTCCGGGTAAGGGTCTTAAAATTTTAGACCCTAAGGGTCCAGGTAGGGTATGGGTATGGATTGAAAATTCTGGTTATGGGTACAAGTATCACAAGACCCTACCCAGAGCCATCCCTAGTGAGAATAATCCATGGCTAAGTTTTAGTTGTATGGTTTAAATGTAGCAAAATGAACTCAAGAGAAAATTTTGATTCTTCAATATTTTTTCTGGTGATTATTTACCTTGTTGCTAGAAATTAATTTGTAGCTTTGATATTGTCTGTGATGAATTTGGGCTTTGTCACTTTACTTTAATTCCTGGTACTGCTGTTTTCTGTATGACTGAAATACTAGGTACTAAGTTGGGTTTCTTGATCGTTTGATATTATTTGCATTAAATTCACTAGATGGTAATCATGGTATGAAAAAGCATCATATTATTTGAATTGACACTATCTTTCAATTGATATTTATATTTACTATTGTCAACATTATTCAACATTCAACACATATACTATGCTCTAATGTCTATAGATCGAAGCATTTAACTTGTTTTGCATTATGTCTGCATTTTGGAGTATTCCAAATGCCTTGGCTTGAAACATCATACTTTATTTTCTTGTTAGTTTATCTGTAAGAAAAATTGTATTTCCTTCTATTAACGATGTCAATAACCTTTTTTTTATTGCTTTTTATGTTATAATATTACAATATTTCTTCTTGCAGGTTTATATACTTGGAAGTTTGCTGATGGGGGCATTTTCTATAATACTGCTTGTTGAGCGTTCTCCTCCTCTCTATCATGCTTACACTGCAATGACTGTTTTCCTTTGGACACAAATTTTAAGTCAATACCAGTTTTTAAATGCTTTACTGAGAAGCTTTCAGAAGGAGAAATTTGCTTACTTCGTCAAACTTCTAGCTTATGGCATTGTGTCATTGATTATTCTTGAATTTCTAGTATGGTTTTAGCTAAACAAATAAAACATGCTATTCATTGAAATTTTAAATGATTGATGAAACTTCACAATTTTTACTTTGAACGGTTTACCCCTTGTGTAGGTACACAGCTTTACAGAAAGGAAGCTGTACACCTGGTGCTTCCTAATTGTTGGTAGTGTAGCTCCCTTATATCTTTATCGTGCAATTCCGTGGAAATCATGCATACCAGGATTTGTGTGTGTATCATGTTGGTTGTTATCAATTTTCACATTGATGCCTGCAGAAATACCTGATAATACATTCTTAGTGTAAGTTTTTCCCTCACATCCTTTTTTTTTTCTTTTTTTTTTTTTTGGTTCCATATGCCTTGTGTGTGTTTCTAACTTTGCCAATCAAACCATTCTTGCCTTGTGTTATTGATAAAGATAATCTTTAACCATGTCTGCATTTGGGGAAGAGGAAGGGGAGAGAATGAGACATACTGAGTTCAATTTATTTCCATATAAGACACCATTTATACCATATAAAGTCAGTTTATAAAGATTAGAAACTTAAGAAAATATGTGGATATTTATCCTCCAACCTTTGGAAACATGCAAGTGTATATTTTTATGGTTAATTTAGCGTATTTTCTTATAGTTTAACATTCCCATTAAACACGACCTTCCAGAGAAACATAGCTTTTATTTTTTATTATTTAAATAATTATTTATTACTATTTTTTTTTGAGATTTAGAACGTTGATAACCTTTAAAAAAAAGATAACTTAGGAAAATTTAACAAGAATAATCCAAGCTTTGCTTGGTTCTCCAAAATAATCCTACTTTTTGATTTTTTTTTAATAATCCAAGCTTTGCTTTGTTCTCTAAAATAATCCTACTTTTTGATTATTTCTAATCCAACCTAAGCTACCCATTTTTCCCTAGCAACCGATCATCCTACCCATTATACCGGTTGCTAATCCATGTGTCACCTTTTTTATTTTAGTTTAAAACATAATTTTATTTTTATTTTATTAATTATGTTAATTAAAGCTAACAAAAAAAAAAATCCCACTTCTTTCTCTCTCTTTCCTTTTCTCGCTTCTTCGTTATCTCTCCATCCCCTCCATGGCTTTCCTCCATTACCACCACTTTCCTCGATTCCTCCTTTGTGCGTCTGTGCGTGTGCGTGTGCATGTGCGCGTGTGAGTGGGCATGGGCGTGTGCGTGTGTGTGAGGTGGTTGTGTGTATCTGTGTGTGGTCTTGTTACATTTGTCTCAATTTTCCATATATCAAAATTTTATAAATTTTAGTTATAGATAATTGAAGATAATAAAATTGATATAATGTGTTAGAAAACGTGCCTAAAGGATATGTGTCAACCGAAATGAGATGGAGGAAGTATATGGTTAAAAGAAAGCTATATTGATACTCGATAGAGGATATTCAAAGCAAAATCAAATAATTATGAGAATAAGTAGTAGTTAACTGAACTTGTTTGTCTGATTCTAGATAAACTTTAAGTTGTATATTGAAAAATATTAAGACAAATACTCGATTTTGGCATGTTTAACTGCAGATACGTCAATCGGAAATAAAAATAGTATTTGTTTGCTATGATGCCATAAACCATGTATAGTATATTGTTTTAGCAAATATGTTATTGTTTTATTATTGAAAAACATGATCTAAACTTTCTTATTTTAGAATCTCACATTATTAAATCTTGACAATCAAATTTGGAATCAGAAACCTGGGTTTAACTTGTTGATTATGAGGTAAAAGATGATGCTGACGTCTGTTTTACTTGTTTACAGTGTATTTAGTGGAGCTTTGATTATTTTAATTGGACTAGCTGCAAGATGGCTAGAACTGTGCTACGGAGAGAATAAATATTTTCAGAATATCATAAATCCTGAATTGACCAAGCCGAAGTTACCAATGCTTTTTCCTCTGCAGGTACATAGATTTGTTATAGTAATGCCAGTTCCATTGATATGAATTTATTCACCAGGTTCTTTCTTCTCCTTGGTGACTAACATGAACAGACTCCTGATGCTTCTTCTCTCAAAAAACATAGGCTGTTTTGGTGGGTTTATCGTCAGTGATGCTCTCTCTATCAACATCACACAGAACTCAAAAGCAAGAATTACTTGTATTTCATCAGTTAACAAATTGGTTTGTGGCAGGTATGATCTTTCTTTCATCTTCATCCTTTCCTTCAACCTTGAGACATGAGCCCAAAAGTATTGAAAAGCAGTGGCAGATCCAGTATGTGTTCAGTTGAACCCATACTGGATCTGGAAAAAATCTAACAAGGTTTTTGAGTAATTAGATAAAAGTCAATACGAATATTATTTTATAATACTTTTAACAGCCCAGCAGTAGGAGCACTACATAATATATCAAGGCAGCAGGTTTAGTTATGCCTAGCATACTTTTTAGGGAATTAACCAGTACCCAAAATACCAACAAAGCCTAATTTTCCAAGATTTCCAACATCTTCCTCTCTGTCTCACTTTCACTCCCTAAGCTCCCTGTGTCGACCTTGGATTTTGTCACATTTATCGTTTTTTTTTTTCTCTATTTTTTTTTTCCTAGTTAAAGATGATGATTTAATATATTGCTTTCAAAACATGGAAGAGTCATCGAATTTAATTGTAACTTGTGTAATATGTGCACACCTATTTTGGATTACACTATTTGATTTCGTTGTGTGTGTTTAGTGACTCCGGAAGTTGTAATTGTTATATTTTTACATGTACAAATTAACCCAAATTCTAAGTAGTAATTTGTATTTTGGATTATGCTATTTGATTTCATTCTATGTATTTAAAGAATTCGAACCCATAAGGAAAATTTTCTTGATTTGCTACTGATGAAAAAAAGGGGATAGAAAGAAAAGAAAAAGGAGTGTTGCCACTCTCTTTTTCTTCAGGTCTAGTAAGTAAATGGGTCTGCACCAACTTTGTACTGCATCCGTCCCTAACTAAGCCAAATTTGATTGGGGTGCATTTCTAAGCGATTGAGTGAATAAACATCATTGTATTTCTTCGTTGTTTAAAATTCTGCATCTCTTGTTTCCATGTGATTTTTGGTTTATTAAGGATAGTACAGGAAGTCCAAAGTTCAAACTTTAATTTGCTGAACTATGAAAGTGGCCTTTTATTTGAAGTTTGGATGTCTAAAAGTAGAAAAACTAGAAATGTTTCTTAATATTAAGAGATTGAGGGAGTAATTTAAAGTTGTGGTGACCTTATTTTACTGATGTGCTGGGAGTAATTTAAATTTGAGGTGACTAATATAGTAGAATTATGACCCGCTTAATTAGTTTGTTACTTTGAACATTAGAAGAAAAAATTTAATGACATCAAAACTTTGATGTTTGTATATAGCTGGCATGTTTAATCATTAAACTTGATAGTTTCTTCTCCGTCAAATGAAATTCTCTACAAATATTACTCCCTCCGTATTTTACTATTTTTGTCAGTGAAAGGTTTTTCATGTGCACGTATGCTAATGCAAAACTTTGACCATTATATCTATGATTACTCATTCCATCAATCAAAGTCCCATAAGTATTGAGAAGTATAAATTATAATAGTTGAATCTCAATGATCTATTCATTGAAACGATTCCAACAAATACCCACAATACTATAATTTTTGTTATGTATATAAATCACTAACATTAGTCAAACTAGATTAGGTGAATAGTGCAAAAAAGTCAAAACGTTTTACTTAAATAAATATGGAGGGAGTAGCATATTTCTGAGAACTTGCCATTTCAAGCTGACATCTCCTAAAGTTGTTTTGCCCAACTCTTGCATATTGAGAGTTGAGACAAGTCATTTTACATTTACTTTCTGTAGACAAGGTTTAGTAGATTAATACTTTATTTGTTTTCTTCTAGTTACTGTGTGATTAGTATTTCTAAGTCTAGTTATAATAGTGGTTTCGCTATTGGTACATTGAAGGTTTTTTTTTTTTTTTAATTTTTTTTTAATTTTTTTTATTATATATATATATATATATATATATCCTAAAAAAAAAAAAAAAAGAAAAATTGTCCTTCAATTAAATTAGGAAAAATGGAAAAGAATAATCCCACCTTTAATTATTCTAGAAATAATCTCACCTTTAACCCCCAACTTCTTTTAACGATCCTTTTGACTTATAACCTCTTTTACAGGTTAAGTTTTTTTTAAAAAAAAAATTAATTTTGTTTTGCTCTTTTTTCTTAATTCTCTCTCCTCTCCATAACCACGGTACCACTGACACCACCAACATCCCCACCGTCGCCACCTTGAATTAGAACATTCACCTATCTTCTTCCTATCACTGCCACCACTCCACTTTCAAACCCACACATAATCCCACCCTTTAAACACCATTACCCCCCAAAAAACCCACGTCTAGCCAACTACAATAACCCCACCCATCCAATCTGCATCACATATTAACTCTCCCTCCTCGCTGATACCAATCAAGCAGCCCCAAGCAGCCCTAAGTTGTTGCTGCAACTCTACTCATCACTCTATCAAATCACACAAAATCAAATAAATTATACAATTCATCCAATTAAATACATTTTTTTAGTTATTGAGGAGTTAATTTAGAATAATTGAAGGCAAAAGCTTCAAAATTAAACTGTTTTTTCTTAATTGGGGTCGACTTGCTCGTGTTATGGGGGGCCTTTTGGGGATTTTGGTGCTGTTGGTTTCTTGTGGTCATGAGACGAGGTGGTTGGATGGTGGTTGTCAATTTGTGGGGCAACAATGGTACGGTGTTTCTATGGAAGAGGGAGGGGAAGTCCCAGCCATAGAAGGAGGAAAGGGAACGAGGCTAGGAGGGAAAGGAGTTTTTTTTTTTTTTTTTTTTTTTTCTCAATATTTTGACAAATAGAAAATCGACATGTGGCATGTTACCTTCTCCAATAAGTTACTAACCCATCAAAACTGGTCATGGCCTGTTAATAGAAGATTGATGTCAAAGTGGGATTTCAAAGGTGGGATTGTTTTTTGAGAAGACCGGGCAAAGGTGGGATTATTAATTTCAATTTTTCCATTAAATTAATTAAAAAATGAACAAATAAAAAACTACATATTACTGTTCTGAATTTAATGGAGGTGTTTTGGCCTCGAGACTTATGCTAACACTTTTCATGTTTCACTTGATAGGATTTTCAATGATTCTCCCCTTATTTTCAGCACCTTGCCTTTTGTCTAGATTAACGTCCATTTTCCTTGGATTTGCACCAGCATTTTTGCTTTTATCAATTGGGTAAATCTGCTTTCTCCATTTATGCAATGAAACCTACTTTAGTCAACTTATTGTGCTTAACCATGTTTGGAAGCAGTAATTAAATTTTCCAACTTTTGAAAATTGTAGCTATGAAGCACTGTTTTATGCTGCACTTGGTCTAGTACTTATGGCATGGGTACTATTTGAAAATACAATTCTCTATTTGAGTAAGGCGAGAAGATATTCAGTATCTTCAAATAGTGTGGTTGAAGAGGTCCCTATTGAGAATGGGGATAGATCTTTGGAGTTGTCTGATGCAAGAATTGCTTTGATCTTTGTAAGTCACTCTCCTTCATGTTTATCAAGAAAATTTAAGGTATTTACTAATTCAAGTCATAGACAGCTCAGCCTTTTTGCATGGCATATGGTGTTTTTTTTTTTTTTTTTTTTTTTTTTGTAAGTTGCGAATTAATTGTGCCATTACTTAATTGGCCAAGGGTTCTCTCTATCTCTCTCTCCTCATCATGGAGATTCCCCTTTTAATTACTCTCTACAACTCTCTCTGAAACAACGTGCATCCCCTCTACTTGCACTTGTAAGAGAATTGAGGGTGTACAATCTATGTGCAAAAGATTTTACGCTGGTGTTTCTTATTTATTCTGGATTATTGGCAAAGTATTAGAGGCTTGAAATGATAATTGCTTTTTTGTGCAATTTCCATTATGAAGCATATGGATTTGCATGAGAATGAGGTAATTGATCATAAGGTGTAGAGGAGGATGATTTTTATGGATAACTATATGAAATAATCACTTTTGATTCATGTAGCTGACCCCACTTATGAGGGTTAAGGCTTTGATTGATTGATTTCTATTATGTTTATAAAGCTTTATCAATCAAAAGTCGAAGATGTGTGCAATGCTACACCTTTATTGGTAGCATAACTGCTTGATACACAAAGTAGTCGCTACTCTCTTTGTTCCTCCTATTTGGAATCTTGACACCGTTCAAAAGATGAGGGAATTTTCTAAATTAATTTCAATATATACAACATAATATTTTCATGTTGGATATTTTTTTTATTTTTTTATTTTATTTGTGACAATGAGTAATTTATTAATATTGTATTGTCATATATGTTACTAATGTGAAACTAACGATATTTATGATCAAAGTAATACATTGACAAATGCGCAGCACAATCATAATGAGAAGAATTTTAAGGAACAAAGGGAGTAATAGTTAGTATATGATAAAATTTACTACTATCATAGGAGTATAGGACCAAAGCATCATTATGTGCTATGATTTAGTTATTTTTTTTAATAATGCTTTGCTTACTGGTTGAAAGGAGATGAGTCCATATATAGTAGTTTCTATTACAAGAAAAAGTATCCACTCTCGCAGTGCTTCAAATCTGGACAAAACAGCTGATAATGAAAAAACGTGATTGTTAGATACGCTTACGTGGTAGTCTGCAATTTTGGACATGATCACTATGTTAGGGGAGGAGGGGGGGTGGTGGGTAGGGATGGCAATGGGTCGGGTTAAACGAGAGACCCGCACTACTAGAATTAGGCCATTTTTCGACCGAAATAATCCGTTGGAAGAGGTTGAAATTCCGTCGGAAATCATCTTTCCGACGAAATTCCGTCGTTAAGGTCCGTAGGAAAACAGGTCGTAGGAAATTTTGGATTTTAGAGGAAAATTCCGCCGGAAAGGTCGTTTCCGATGGATTTAGTTCTGTCGCAGACAAATTTGACTTTTATTCAAAATCCGTCTCTATGTTCCGACGGATAAATTCCGTTGTTGATTTGCTTTTCCGACGGAATTTTCGGTCGTAAAACATATTTTTCCGACGGATATTTCCGTCGCAAACAGAAGTTCTTGCGAGGGAAAAACATTCCGTCGCAAATTTGCGACGGATATTGACGGAATTTACATTTATTAATTCCGTTGCAAAGAGATTATTTCTGTCGGAAATAAGTTTTAATTTCAACATATTCAGATTGTTTTTTTTTTTAAAAATTAGCATCATTCAAAACCTTATTTTGCATATAATTCCTATTAAAATTTAAATCATCGAATTACGGAAATATTTATATATATATTTCCACAAAAGCTATGCTGAAGTGAACATAATGAAAAGCTACATAATATATAGTCATTTCCAAAAAAGCGGGAACATAATCAAAAGCTACATAATTCAAATTAAGTACATGTCCATACTACATAAACCAAAGCTAGTCTAAACAATCGCCGGGGTACCCTGGCGTACTCCTCCACTACCCGTGTCGTCCGTGGGCTCTCGATGCTAAGGCTGAATGGTGGAACATGTGTCGTTTCTCGCGAATCGACTCATGAACTCATCCCACCTCTCCTGGTTTCTTTCTATTTCGATCACTTCAGCTTTAATTCGGGTTTGCATCTCAGCTTCCATTTCACTCTGGATTTCACTGCGAAGAGCCTGCACCCTATGCTCCATCTGATCCTACATCTGAGAAACAACGGACGGAGTGTATGGCTGTGAAGTCCTGGAAACTCGACCCATCCGGTGGCCATAGTACAACTCTGCACTTTGGCCAAGTCCCCTTACACAACTCTTCTTGTTGCGACCACCCACAGTCTCCCAATACAACTCGTTCGGACTCTTCTTAATCCCTTGACTGGTTGTTTCTTCAACCTTCTTCTCGCAGGTCTCCTACAAGATATACATTATACAAACATATATTGTTTAACAAAATCACCAACAACATAAGTTATAAGTAGTTTAGGGTGTATGACTTGTAATCACATAAAAGAAGCTATTTTCTAAGTTTTAGGGATCATTTTCATCAAAATAGAGCCAAGTAAGGCAAAAAAAGTCTTCTACTTTGCCTATTTTCTTCATTTCTTAACTAATGAACTCATTCTTTCTCAAATCATTCATATTTTAAGTATTTGAAGGTGTCTATGACTTGAAAACACATAAAAAGACCAATTACTTAAGATTAGGAACCATTTTACTCCAAACAAATCCAAAAATGGCTTAAGTGACTTCTAGTTTGCCCGTTTTCTTCATTTCTTAACTAATGAACTCATTCTTTCTCAAATCATGTCACTTTTACATAGTTATAGGTGTCTATGACTTGTAATCACATAAAAGAAGCTATTTTCTAAGTTTTAGGGATCATTTTCATTAAAATAGAGCCAAGTAAGGCAAAAAAGCCTCCTAATTTGCATATTTTCTTCATTTCTTAACTAATGAACTCATTCTTTCTCAAGTCATTCATATTTTAAGTATTTGAAGGTGTCTATGACTTGAAAACACATAAAAAGACCAATTACTTAGGATTAGGAACCATTTTACTCCAAACACATCCAAAAATGGCTTAAGTGACTTCTAGTTTGCCTATTTTCTTCATTTCTTAACTAATAAACTCATTCTTTCTCAAATCATCTCACTATTACATAGTTATAGGTGGTTATGGCTTGTAATCACATTAAATTAGCTATTTACTAAGTTTTAGGGATCATTTTCATCAAAATAGAGCCAAACAAGGCAAAAATGGCTTCTAATTACTCATGTCACTAAAAAAATAAGTTTAGATACATAATGATATTGAAGGGTCCTTGATTTACCTTTCGAAGGGATACATCCATCTATATTGAATAGGACCACATAACTTGCCCTCATATGGCAAATGAATAGGTAAATGCTCCATGGAGTTGAAGAATGCAGGAGGGAAAACCTTTTCAAGCTTGCAAAGGATTTCGGCTATGTTTATCTCCAATCGCTCCATGTCACTAACTGTGATTGTGTAACAACACAAATCGGGAAGAATTGACTGATCTCTGTAACTGCATTCCAAATAAGGACAGGGAGCAATTCCCTCAAAGCAGTGGGCAACAACCTCTCCATGAACACGTGACAGTCGTGGCTTTTCATTCCGTGAAGCTTACATGCTTTCAAATCTACACATCTGCTCAAATTGGAGGCGTATCCATCAGGAAAACACAACTGTTTAACCCACTCACGCAACACTTTTCTCGGAGCCTTGTCAAGAGCGAATGGGGCTTTTGGCATGAACTCTTTTCCTCTGTCGTCCTCCTGAAGATGAAGTTTTGGCTGTTTACAGTATTTGGCAATGTCATTTCGAGCCGATGGCGTGTCACATGTATGCTTTTTCACATCCTTTATAGTGTGAATTAACTGATCAAAGAAGTTCTTTTCAATGTGCAAGACATCTAAGTTGTGACGGATGAGCGGATGCTTCAGAGTGAGCTTTGCTTGAACCATCCTTTTTTGGCTTTTTCAAGGCATTTCAGTGCCTCCGGCCCATCTATTGCCCTTGGAAGGTCTCTCACACATTCCCACAATTCCTGTCCTGACATGATGTGTGGTGGTCAATCTTTTTCGACTTTGTTTTTACAAAATGCAGTTTTACTATTTCGAAAAGGGTGATCCGTTAGAAGGAATTGGCGATGACAATCAAACCAAGAAAGTTTGCCACCGTATTCAAGCCAAAATGCTTTGATTTTCTCCATGCAATAAGGACAAGCCTTCTTATCGGTTATTGTCTAACCAGACAACATACCGTAAGCCGGGAAGTCACTAATGGTCCAAAGGATGGCTGCTCGAAGATTGAAATTTTGTTTCCTCGAAATGTCACAAGTATTTGTGCCAACTTCCCATAATTGTTTCAACTCTTCTACCAACGGTTGCATATACACATCCAAGTTGCCCGTAGGGTTTTTAGGACCAGGAACGAGCAACGAAAGGAACATGAATTATCTTTTCATACACATTGAGGGAGGCAAGTTATAAGGGGTCAAAATGACAGGCGAACAATAATATTGTCCCCTAAACTTACCTCGAGGAGCAAAACCATCTGTACACAAGCCAAGTCGAACATTACGAGGCTTATTGGCAAATTTGGAAAGCAACTATCGAGGTGTTTCCAAGCTTCACTATCACTAGGGTGCGCGGAGGATTTTTCGAATGCCATGTCATTTCCTCCGAAATTTTCTTAGTTGCGTAGATCCTTTGCAACCTGGGTGTGATCGGGAAATAAAATAAAACATTCAAATGCACTAAGCTATCTTTAGAAGTCTTCTTGTATCGGTCGCTACCACACACCCATAGCTGAGCATCATCCTTCCAAAACAGCATACATCCTTTCGGGCATGCATGAATCTTTTCATGAGCCAACTCCAACCCCTTCACAATCTTCTTCACCTCATGTCGGCCATATGGTTGTTGTTAGGAATCGCTTCATTGAACAAAGAAGCAAACCCATCAACACATATGTGGGGCAAATTATACTCACACTTAAGACTAGTAATTCTGGCAGCCATCTCTGAATGAATTCCCTTCGTATAATGGTTGTTCGGGAGCCTTCAACAAATTGCGAAAATGCTTAGCTTGTGCATAAGGCTCCTCCTCTGAGGAACCCCAACCTTTTCGGAATGCCCTTGATCTTCATTATGACGAAAAGCATCGAAAACCATTTCATAATATTCATTTGACTGTCGTTTAGGAACTCCTGGAAACCCTTCCCCATGACACATCCACTCATAGTAATTAGGTACAAAACCCTTGCGATACAAATGAATTTTAATCGTTTCCGCATCCCAAAGCCGTTTGTTCTTACATTTATAACATGAACACCTAACTTCATTCGGGTTGCTGCTCTCGGGATGATCTTCCACGTATTTAAGGAATTCATCTACCCCTTTCACAAAGTCCGGATTAATAGAATGCCCAACCTTCTTTTCATACATCCAGCTACGTTCTCTTCGTTTCATGATTACAACTTCTACACAACTCACGCATATGTATAATCACATTAGTCACAAAGCGTATTGAATATTCATTATCCATCAAAGTGTTATGGAAATGCAAATGAGATTGTAAATGATGTCCAAAGGGTCCTTATCACTCCAACCTAACCCATCCTTAGACGTTTAATCTCACTAGTGAATGTATGTAAGGTTTTCAATTTTATGGGAAATCCGGCATCATTTCCCTTTACTTCTCCAAGTACACGATGTAGACGATTAGATAAGCCGCCATATGTACCTAGAGAACATTGTAGAAAAATGACAAGCCAGGATATTCCCTAGAATCAATAACAAGACATACATTCACCACATAAGTGAGAATAAACATACAAGGACAGTTCCAACCGGGGACTATTCAAGACATACTCCTAATGTGTATGCCTTGAACGGGTATCTAAGCATATGTTTATGCAAATGACTCATTTAAAAATATATAAAGTAAATAACACATCCATTATATTAAACAAATATATTATAATCATAATTAAATTGATATAAACAAAATATATAAACAATTAGTGGTCATAATTAAATTGATATAAACAATTATTAAGCATTATATAAAACAAATATATTTAACTAAATAAACTAACATACATTATATTAAACTAAATTAAACTAACATACATCTATACTTCTATACTTAGTATTTAAAAACACAAACCAAAGTTGCCACGTGTCCTCCTCTCTCTCTACCTTTTACCAAAGAATCATTCTCTTTTTTTAGGTTTACATAAAACTTTTCCATCTCCCCCACTTTATTTCTCAATAGCTCTTTATATTCTATAACCTCTACTAATTCAACAATTGATTTTATCAACCTTCTACTCTTCTCCCTCTATCTTTCAATTCCATTTAATCACATTAGTCATTTAACTCATTAACCCTTTATGTTCCCCAATCTCTAATATAAATCCAAAAATTTCCACTAAAGATTTTTTCCCATCACTACCTAAGCTCCCAAAAAAAAAAAAAAAAAAAAAAAAAAAAAAAATAAAATTCAAAAGTATATATCTCTCCAAATTCTATGTAAAATTTTTCTATAGCGAGGATGATGATTGAAAAGGAACAAAAAAAAAATTAAGCTACAAAAATAAGAGACTTGAAATCTGTCAAGAGAAACAAAGAGTTTTTTGTAACAATATTATGAAATTTCATACTATAACATTGCTTGTATGTCATTGAGTTATTTTTTTTTAGGATGGATGAGGGTCATTATTTTCAACATATTAAGTGCACTCTAAGCGATATGGATTTGGTAAAGAGCTTTTTATTTGATTTAAAAATATAAAATTAAACTAAATCAAACTAAACTAACATATCATAATATTTGGTAAAGTGCTAGTTACTATAATAAATTAAACCAAACTAAACTAACATATCATAATCAACACATTCATTTCAAATATTTCAACATATTTAAACATAAAATAAAAACAATAATAAACTAACATATATGTAAGTCACTAACATGCCAAATATAAACTAAACTAAGAATTTTAGGGTTTATAATATCACTAACCTCTAGATCTACACTTTTTATTGAGATTCAAAGCAAGTAAATGTACAAATCCTACAAATAATTATAATTAAACCTTATTTAGGGTTTAAGATGTCAATTTTTATTCAAAAAAAAATTAAAAAAAAAATAATAAACAAAAAAGCCAACACTTAACGGCGGCAGAATGACGGGAGGATGAAGGTGGTGGTGGTTCTGGTCGTAGCAACGACGGAGAAAAGGAGGAACCTGTAGGTGGTGGTGGTGGTTAGGGTTTAAACAAAAAAAAAACACAATTAATTAAAAAATTACCGAGCGGCGGCTTGTGAACGACAGGTGGTAGAGGTGAGAGCCCGCTGGTGGCTGTTGACAAGGTGGTGGTGGTTAGGGTTTATCGAAAAATTTTAATTAAAAAAAAAAAAATAAATAAATAAAATTCACTACACTTACCCACCGGCGGCCGACAAAAACACGAGGAAGTATACGGCGCGCGGCAGATCGACGGTGGACGATGGCGGCTTTGGTTTTCCCTCCCTCTTTTTCTTTTTCTCTCTTTCTCCCTTTATTTCGTTCTCTCTCTTCCCCCTTTTTTCCGTTTCAGAAAAAAGACCCTAAACTCTAAAATCCCCCTTTTTTTATATTATTTCCGACAGAATTAATATCGGTCGAAAACTAACCTTTGCGACGGAATATTCCGTCGGAAATAATTTTCCTACGGAATATTCCGTTGGAAAGGTTAGTTTCCGATCGAAATTAATTTCGCCGGAAGGTTTTCGAGGGACATTCCGTCGGAATTTTAGTTTTCTGACAGATTTCTACGACAAATTTAATTTCCTCGCAAAATTCAAATTTAACGACGAAAATAACGGTCCGTCGGAACCTATTTCTAGTAGTGCCGCCCCATTAGGGCGGGAATGGAGGGAGGTTTGTCGGGTGATGGGTACAAAATGTGTACCAGCCATGGGTGATGGGGGCGGGTATGGATTTTAGAGTAGACCCGCCCCATGACCACCCCGCCCTATACCCGCCCCATATTTCCTTTAGAAGAGTTTAGAATTTATGAAACTTGATACCCTCCAAGGCCCAATCTGCACAAACAATAAGAGTCTCAAATTTTTTAACCTAATTTGATGTAATCGTCATAAATGTGATACAATACGTCATTATGGCAGTAGGTTGGGGATGGTTTTGTGGCGGGTATGGGGTGGATATGGATATCCAAGCGGGTGGTGGGGCGGGGCGGGTACGGATGTGGATATTGTATCCGTCACAGGTGGTGGGGCGGGGATGGGTATAAGATTTTTAGGCGGGTATGGGTATGGAGGTACCCATCATCCGCATCCGACCCACCCCATTGCCATCCCTAGTAGTGGGTGGACAAAAGGGGTCTATTGTTATTGAATTAGATTGTAAAACTAAGGCTGAGGGGTTTGTCTTTTGATTGTGTGTTGCCCCTCTAGTATTCATTTCCAGAGGGGTGGGAGCTTTGGAAGCTGACTATGAAGACAAATTCTCCTTGCATAATGGATGATGTGCATTGTCAGGATTCAACACCTTTATTCAGTGTATTTTCCTTTTCCCCATATAAAGTTTGATGAAGGGTAGGGTTTTTTTTAACAAAAATCAAAAATTTCACTATGGACTTTGAGATTTACCTTTTAGTTGTATGTTCTCATCTATATCCATTTTTTGTGCTATTGTCTTGCATTAAATATAAGAGGGTTTATGCTTTTTTTTTTTTTTTTTTTGACGGGGTAAGAGGATTTATGCTATTGTCATGTACTTAATGTAAGTTGGGTGCAAATTGTCCATAAGAATTTTCAATGGAGGAGACATCGTAATTATTGAATGTGGAACTTGATTAATAAGTAGTCTAGCTCAAATAACTAAGTGCTCAATTTGTATATGCTCGTGAACAACTTGTTTCTAGTCGTCTATAAATTTGTTTGCTTTTGTTTATAAGCTTTTAATGAATCTTGTTCTAGCTCGGATTTTAAAAATAAACATATATATTAATAACTGTTATTTTAGTTTTTATAAGCTTCATTAAATCTTTTTCTAGCTCAAATTTTTAAAATAAATATGTAAATTAATGGCCATTCTTTTAGTTTAAACATAGGATTAATATTATCTATGTTATCGTTTCTTTACTTTTCTTGAGAATCCTAAATTGTAATATCGAGTCTTGGATTTGGTTAATATCCGCCATTGTTATAAATTCATTGTTGCTTCTTTATTGGCTTGGACTTATGCAATTTATTTGTAGTTTTAGAGGCCTCATTTTTCTGGTATATACAAGAAGAAAGAACTTGACAAGCTAGCATTTGTAGACAAAGTAGATCCACTTTCCTAGTGCCCATGATAGGCAAGAGAAGGAACACTTTTCTATTGATTGCTCCTATATTCTAAATCACAACATTCATGTTGAGTAGTTTAGTAGTTCAAAAAGTGAACAGTTGGGTTATCCAACCAAATTAGAGAACCTTTAAGTAAAGATATATTGGCTTCACAGATTCTTGGGTTGATCTAAACTTTTGGAAGATAATATCACCTTGCCCTTAATGCTCAGCATCACTCTTACAACACTGAAGCTCTCTGTTTGTTTTGTTCCCTGTATCATATACTTGTGAGTTGTGACTGGCAAGTATAACCCTCAACTTCTGGCAGCATTCCTAGCTTACCTGACATGTCAGGTGAACTAAGTAAAATTGTCTTGGTTGCTTGCCCTAATTTATATGCGTGCCTGTTTAAAGCAGTAAGATAGGTTTTTATGGCTTAGTATGTATGTTTGCTGGAGTGTCTTCTATTATATGACCTAGCAGTTGTGGTCAAGTTTACATTCTATTTTGGATTTTACTATCATTAGTAACAAGTGTAATGATTACTATCCAGATGGTCTTGTTCAATGTTGCATTTTTTGGCACGGGAAACTTTGCAAGTATCGCTAGTTTTGAGATATCATCTGTGTACCGCTTCATCACCGTCTTTAGTGTAAGTGAAGGAATGAACCCTTAAAATTGCTTGACTTTGCTTTTCAAACTGTTCTAACGTTGATGTGTTGCAGCCTTTCTTGATGGCAGCCCTTCTGATTTTCAAGCTATTTATTCCCTTCATGCTTGTAATGTAAGTTATTCTTCCATCAGCTCTATATGCAATATGTCTTTGTAACAAACTAACAGCTAAGGACTTGTAATAAAATCGAATTATGCAATAAAGTTTCAATCTTGGGGAAGATGGGCAGCTTTTTGATTAACTTGAAAATGGAAATAGCAAACAAGAGTAGCTTGAGGCTACTAGTCTCTATTAGCACCTTTAGGGCACCACTCTCTAGTCCTAGAAATTACTATGATCTTGCCTACTCGCAATTCCTACCCTCCCTTTCTTATATATACAAGTGCTGACAAAAGAAGGACAAAACAAGGATGCAGCAGCTGTCATGATCTCAGGGGCTGCTTCACTGATTTGGTGGTGACTGCCCTGCTGTCACATTCCTTGACAGACCTCCCCTCATTGGCTCCTCATTACTTGGCTGACCCCTCCTCCTTCGCACATAAGTAATCAAGCCACAGTCCTGAGGAATTAGTGCACTCGTCACATTCCCTCCCCCTAGAAGACTCACCTTGTCCTCAAGGTGAAAAGAAGGAAAACGCTCATTAATTAAAGAAGCTTCCTCCCAAGTGGCCTCCAAAGTAGGCAGCCCTGCCCACTTAATTAGCACCTCCCTGACTTGCTGCGAGTCCTGAGACACCTTGATATCTAAGACCTGCTCAGGTTCCACAACCAACTCCAATTCCTCTGTAATCTGAGTGGGTATTGTGGGGTTAGCTACTTGATTTCCAAGCGCAAGCTTCAACTGAGAAACGTGGAAAATTGGGTGCACCTTGCAAGAGCATGGTAAACTCAGCTTATAGGCCACCAATCCTACGCGTTCCACCACCAAGAAGGGACCATAGAAGCGCGGGGACAACTTCTCATTGGGGCGTTTTGCTAGAGATGTCTGGCGGTAAGGTTGCAGTTTCAAATACACATAATCTCCCACCCGAAATTCCTCCTCTCTCCTCTTTGAATCGGCATAAGCCTTCATTCGCTGCTGGGCTCTGAGCAAGTTCATGTAGAGGTCATCAAGCACCCAATCCCGCTCTTGCAGCCACTCATCCAAACTATCCACGGGTGTTTGACCCTTGCCCACCTTGATTAATCTTGGGGGATCTCTTCCATAGACCACTCGAAAAGGAGTGAACCCAATTGACTCGTGGTGAGCCGTATTATAGGCATATTCCGCCCAATGTAACCACCTCCCCCACGATTTAGGTTGCCCATTCACAAAACATCGCAAGTATGTCTCCAATGTCTTATTAACTATTTCGGTTTGGCCATCGGTTTGGGGATGGTAAGCCGTGCTCCTCTTGAGGTCCGTTCCTTGCAATTTGAACAACTCACGCCAAAATATACTCATGAATACACGATCTCGATCCGAAACAATGGAGGAAGAAAATCCGTGCAACTTAACAATCTCCCTCACAAAGGTGGCAGCCACTGTTGCGGCACTATACGGGTGTTTTAAACCCACAAAATGCGCATACTTGGAGAGGCGGTCTACTACCACCAAGATGGAGTCCATTCCCTTCGATGTTGGAAGGCCTTCCACAAAGTCCATCGAAATGTCCTCCCAAATGGCCTTAGGTATCGGAAGAGGTTGTAGTAGACCCGAGGGATGCAATTGGGAGTACTTAGCTTGTTGGCAAATGGAGCATTGCCAGACATGATCCCCTATGTCCTTCCTCATCCCAATCCAATACCACTCCGCCGCCACTCTTAGATAAGTCTTGGTTTCACCTTGATGTCCTCCAATGGGGCTATCATGATATTCCTTCAACAATTTGGAGATTAAGGTGGAGGTCTTGGGAATCGCCACTCTCCCTTTGAACATGAGCCTCTCTCCCTCCAAGGTATAACCCGCATATGTGCTTTTCCCTTGCTTCAATGCTGCTGCAATTTTGCCCAGCAAAGGGTCGGTGCACACCTCCTTCTCAATCTCTCCCCACTCGATCCCTTGCACCATGACCATGGTGGCTAACTCCCCCACCTTGCCGCCCCTCCTAGAAAGGGCATCGGCCACCCTATTGCTTGCCCCGGGTTTAAATTGAATCTCAAAGTCAAATCCCAAAAGTTTGCGCAACCATTTTTGATAATCACCTCCAACCTCCCGTTGCTCCATTATATACTTCAAACTTTGTTGGTCCGTCCTCACTACAAAGTGGCGGCCTAGCAAGTAGTGGCGCCACTTCTCTACGGCTAAGCAAATGGCCATCAACTCCTTCTCGTAAGTTGCCTTAGCTTGTGAATTTGGTCCCAAAAGTTTGCTATAATAAGCTATTGGCCTTGAAACTTGCATGAGAACCGCCCCTAATCCATAGCCCGAGGCATCGACTTCTACCACAAAGAGTTTGCCAAAGTTTGGCATTGTGAGGACCGGAGCTTCGACCATGGCTGCCTTGAGTGCCTCAAAGGCCCTTGTAGCTTCAATGGACCACCCAAAATTATCTCTCTTCAACTGCTCGGTCAATGGCTTGGCCACTTGAGCATAGCCTTTAATAAACTTGCGGTAGTGACCGGTTAGCCCCAAGAAACCACGCAATTCCTTCAAGTTCTTGGGAGTTGGCCACTCCACCATGGCCTTGATCTTCTCCATGTCTACGGCCACCCCTTCCTTGGACACCACATGCCCCAAATACGCCACTTGTGGCTGCCCAAATTTGCATTTTTTGAAGTTCACCACTAGGCTATTCTCCTTGAGGACGGTTAATACTATCCTCATGTGTTCAAGGTGTGAGTCCATGTTGGGGCTATAAATAAGTATGTCGTCAAAAAACACTAACACGAATCTCCTCAAATATGGCCGAAACACATCATTCATTAATGCTTGAAAGGTTGCGGGTGCATTAGTGAGCCCGAAGGGCATCACCAAAAACTCGTAATGGCCCTCGTGGGTACGAAAAGCCGTCTTGTGAGTGTCCTCATCCCTCACCAATATTTGATGATACCCCGATTTGAGGTCTAACTTTGAAAAAATGGCCGCTCCATGTAATTCATCCAAGAGTTCATCGATGATAGGAATGGGGTATTTATCCGGGATTGTTTCACGGTTCAAGGCACGGTAATCCACACAAAACCTCCACGAGCCGTCTTTTTTCCCAACCAACAAGACCGGGCTCGAAAAAGGGCTCACTGATGGCTTAATAATTTCGGCCGCCAACATCTCCTTAATCATTTTTTCGATCTCATCTTTTTGAAATTGAGGGTACCGGTAGGGTCTAACACTCACCGGATTACTCCCCTCTTTCATCACAATGGCGTGTTCGTGCCCTCTCCGAGGAGGCAGCCCTTTAGGAGTCGTGAACACACTTCCAAACTGCCCCAAAATACCCTCCATCCACGGTGGGACAGCAGGCCCGTGAGCTCCCTCATCTCCTCCCCTCGTGGCAGCAGCCTCCACTTGGTTTATTTCCACCCATAAACCGCCACCCTCATGTTGCAACGCTCTTATCATAGCCCTCAAAGACACCTTCGAGCGCTCCAACGCCGGGTTACCCACCAAGGTTACCAACTCTTCTCCCACCTTGAAACTCATCACATGAGTCTTCCAATTGTTAGTAACGGAACCAAGTTTTTCCAGCCACTCAATGCCCAAGATTAAATCGGCACTTCCTAGTTTAAGTGGCAAAAAATTGTCCACCACCACAAAGCCTCCCTTGAGCACCACCCGAACTCCGGTACACCTCCCTTTTCCCAAAATAACATCGGCATTTCCAAGCGAAACACCAAATTCGCGATCTCCGGCCACCGGAACTCCCACCTCCGCCACCAGCAGCTCGGAGATGAAGTTGTGGGTGGCGCCGGGGTCCACCAGGATCACCACCGCCTTAGGACCGACTCTCCCCTCCAGACTTATTGTTCTCGGGCTCGAAATCCCCACCAAGGAGCAGAGAGATGCTCCAACCGCCACCTCTTCATCGCTGGAATCCGCCTCCGGTGGTTTAGACGGTCCGGCGGCCGCGTCTTCTTCTTCTCCGAGCAAAAGAACACTCAGCTCTTTGTTCTTGCAGCGATGCCCGACGCTCCAGCGTTCGTCGCACCGGAAGCAGAGGCCTCGAGCCTTGCGCTCCTGGTGCTCAAAATCGGAGAGGCGCCGCGGCTCTCCAAATCTGGCCGTCGACGTCGCGGTGGTTCTGGGCGCGTTCACCGACGCTTGCGATTCAGTGGGTGCCCTTGGCCACCCCTTGAAGGTGGAGGCTTGTTGAATCGGGGTTCCATAGGTTTGAATAAGTCCGGATCCGGTCACGGATCTGGATCCCGAAGACCCGGACCCACTCGCTGCGGGTTTACCCGTACCAAAGAAGTTGGGCACGACCCGTTTCGACCTACTAACCATATTACGCTCCTCGACCCGACCCGCAATCTCCATTGCTTGCTCCAGATTAAATGGGTTCATTAACCTAACATCAGCCTTAATCTCGTCTTTTAGCCCATTAATAAAGTGACCCATCAAGATTGTCTCTGGTATATCTTCAAGAGGGGCTGAAAGCTCGATGAAGCGCTTGCGATACTCAATCACGGTGGTCTCCTGGCTCGCAGCCAGCCACTGTTCGTGAAGGCTGCCGGCGTGAGTTGGCCGGAACGGCGCAAGACCCTTGCTTTAAGGCTTTCCCAGCTCGGAATCGGTCGCCGCCTATTCTCCCACTGAAACCACCTCAGTGCATCACCTTCGATAGCCGACACCGCCACCTGAAGCTTTTGCTCCTCCGTGAGATGGTAGTGTGTGAAGTATTTCTCCCCTTTTAGTATCCACCCGTCTGGATCCGTCCCTTCAAATAGAGGCATGTCCAACTTTCTTGGTCTCCAATATTGGTCTCCTCCTCCGTTTTGGTTGTGGTTTCCCGGAGTGTAGCCTTGCTCATGGTTTCTCTTATTGACCAAACCCCGCAACTCCTCGAAGAACTGGGCCTGGTTCGTGGCATTCGCCTCCGCTGTTGCCGAAGCAACTCAAATTGGTTGTCGAGTTTCTGACTGGCCTCGTCCAATGACTTCTTGAGACTTTCTTCCTGAGTTTTCATCGCCGCCTCTAAGGCCTCCAGCCGTGCTTGTACTCCGGCCATCTGTTCATCCAGATTATCACACCGTTGGGTTGTCGAGGTCACCATATTTTCTCTCTCTTTTTTTTTTTTTTTTTTTTTTTTTTGGAAAGCAGAGTACGGAGGGTGGTTTCCCAGTGCCGGCAGGCGCAGGACCGCCGCTCTGATACCACTTGTAACAAACGAACAGCTAAGGACTTGTAATAAAATCGAATTATGCAATAAAGATTCAATCTTGGGGAAGATGGGCAGCTTTTTGATTAACTTGAAAATGGAAATAGCAAACAAGAGTAGCTTGAGGCTACTAGTCTCTATTAGCACCTTTAGGGCACCACTCTCTAGTCCTAGAAATTACTATGATCTTGCCTACTCGCAATTCCTACCCTCCCTTTCTTATATATACAAGTGCTGACAAAAGAAGGACAAAACAAGGATGCAGCAGCTGTCATGATCTCAGGGGCTGCTTCACTGATTTGGTGGTGACTGCCCTGCTGTCACATTCCTTGACAGACCTCCCCTCATTGGCTCCTCATTACTTGGCTGACCCCTCCTCCTTCGCACATAAGTAATCAAGCCACGGTCCTTAGGAATTAGTGCACTCGTCACAGTCTTGCGGGCTTTCTCCCTTTGTTTGTTGGTCGTGATGACTCATGACAGTGTTACATATGTGCTAACTCTTTTGAGAGGGAGGAAAAAAAAAAACAAAAGAGGTGAAGGTAGTTTAGTTGCTGTGATGATTGTCGTTGTTAGAGTGTGCAGGGTACAAGGCCACAAATTCATTTGTAGCAGCACCATAGTAAATGTTTTTGAAATCGCTCTATGGTTTGAATTAGGCTTATATACTCCCTCTGTTACGAATTACTCGCAACAAGCTTGGGGATTGCGGACTCCAAGGCAAAAGATTGAAAGCATGATTAATGAAAAATAAGGGCATATACTTAAATGTTAATCCACCCCCCCCCCCCCCCCCCCCAAAAAAAAAAAAAAAACCAAATTAAATCAAAGTTTACAACCTAGCACCTGAATTCACGAACCACCACCACCTATCACCACGAAACCACCCAACACCATCACCCAGTGGCACGCGGCACGAAACACTGACCAACACCACAACCAAGCACTACGAAACAACCATAACCCACCACCACCCAAAACCCCATTACCCACCACCCACGAACCCAGAACCCCAAAAATCACAACCAATGAACCCAAAACCCACAACCACACAACCCACAATCCACGAACTGACGAACCCAAAAATCCCGCCCCTAGAAAAACGCAACCCTAAAAATATAAACTAAAGGGATGTAAATGACAAACTAATTCATCAATTAAAACTTTAATTCGTCAAATTTAACCATCAAAACTCAAGATCTAGAGTTTTCATGTTTAAATTTGACCATAAAACTTCAAATTTGAGCTTCAGCGGCAATGACGAAACAACAAGAAAAGGAAGAGAGAGAAAACGGAGGCGGCCACAAGCAAGGGGACATGCAGTGGCAGTGACTTCCGATGATGGTGACGGTTTCCATAGATTGTTGCGATCGAATTGAGGGGAGATGAACAAAGAGAGAAAAATCTGGGTTGATGAACAAAGATTGGAGATCGGTGGTAGTGGTGGTGGTGGTTGCCAATGAAGGTGATGATGAATTTAGATAGAAGGAGAATTATTTTGGTGGAAATGGTTAAGTTAATTAATGCTAAGGTTTAAGTTAATAAGATAAAATCAGTAGTTTAATTAGGGTGTTTAAAAAAAGTAAGGCTAATTTTGTAAAATCACACAAAAAAACTTACTATAAAAGGAAAGAAAATTTTTTGTTGCAAGTAATGTGTACCGGTCATTTATAGTAATTGTTGCGAGTAATGTGTAACGGAGGGAGTATTAACTTGTGAAAACTTGACCCATCTACCTTAGGGCATCATGCTTTGGTTGCACTTTCTTATTTTTCAAACGATGGTACATGAAAACACATTTTTCCTTGTGATGGTAGTATTTGTTCTCTCACAAATGAACATTTATTCTGAACATTTGACCTGCTCGTTATCAAGCAGCAATGGTAAATAGTCAACCTTTTGTAAATTGATCTTGCCAACTATAATGTGTGCTCAGTATGATTGAAATTTTCATGGAAAAAGAGAAGCCTCTTGGACTTTGTCTTCTTATACATGAACCTTTGCATGTGGTGTAGACTTTAGGATTGCATAATTAGCTATTTGCTTCTGTGCTGGAGCTGTAAATACTGAAATTAAGTTTATATTGTTGCTTTGCTGTTGTCTAGTATTCTGCTCAGGCACTGACAATTCTTATCTTGTACACAGCTGTGCCTTCAGTGCCATAACCAAACTTATTCGAGTCCCACGTCTGGGATTGTATTTTCTTGTCATACTTTTCTCGGACGTCATGACTATCCATTTCTTCTTCCTGGTATGTCACCCGTTGACCCTTCTCTTCTATTTTATTTGTCATACTGTTTGCTCTTATCCTTAGTAACCCTAAAACTGCGGTTGATACTTGTGTCCTTGCTTTACCATCAAATTTATTACTTTTAAAGCTTTAAGTTTGAAGGTTTTGCAAATCTTGTAGTATAATAAAGCGTTCATAATAGTTTGAAGGCTCCCAAAAGCCATAATTGATATCAGAAATACCCCAAAGATTAATGCTTTTCAGCTTGTTAACTATGCTACTATCTTTTTAGTGGCTGATGTGACTAATTGATTGAATTTTTTATGATGGTGCTGCAATGGTGACATGCTTGCTTAGCCATTCAACTGTTAACTATGCTAAAATCAGCTGTCTGCCTTAAGCCTTCTTCACTTGGTTGATAAATTTGAATCTCTCCCTTGATTGACTGATTGTCAAGCAGCTGTCAAGTGTTAGTCTTGTAGTACTAGTTGTGAGAACTGTTGGTAATATGCATCTTTGATTTTGCTATGATATCTTGATTTCTGAATGTTGCTAAAAGAATGGTGTTTACCACTATTATGAATGGCCAAAACTTCACTGATGACAAAACTTTTCAATGGAGCAGGTTCGAAATACTGGAAGTTGGATGGAAATCGGGAACAGCATCAGCCACTTTGGTATAATGAGCGCGCAAGTCGTGTTTGTGCTTTTGCTCTTTGCATTGACAAATATATACACCAAGGACATACAAATCAAATCTGCTGCTTCATTGTCCCGGAAGTCAGTGTAACGTATGGTTTTTTGGCTCATCGCAGAGTTAAGCCTCAATAGCAAAGTGAGCATGAAATTTTGATAGTCTGGTTTTATTAGTTTTTTTTTTTTTTTTTTTTTTTTTTTTTTCCCTCAAAGTTTTCCTTTGTATAGTACCATACTTCATATAGCGTATACATGGTACGGAGTATTATTTAGTTAATTAGTTTGTCTTTTAGAGCTGAGAGTTGAAATGAAAAGAGAAAACAGTTTGATTCCTTTTTTATTTATCAAACTGATACATTTAACATATTAAGTTATAACTCTATAAACTTTGTAACAGTCAGGTGGTCAAAGTGTTCTACAACATAGAGGTGTCAATTTGAATGTCTGGGTTGAGTTCAATAGCGTTGGGGTAGGTTGGGCGTACTTTGAAGTTAAGTCATGCTAATTACTTTTAAGTCGGGTCACATCAGTTTGGGTCGGGTGAGTTTTGACACCTATAACACTACTTTTATTGTGTTATATAGAAGGGTAAATAATTTAAATCAAAGTAGTTGCAGTGTCGAGGTGTAAGAATTGAAAGTATGAGTTATACTGAATACAGAGTGCATATAGGCGCATAGCACCTATATGTTAAGCATGCATATAGGAGGGCATTATGGGGTTTTTATTATTATTTTTTCATTTGATGTTTTTTTTTGCATTGGTACATTTTTGTGTATTATTATGTATGTAGTGGTACTTTTTATCATCCTTTATTGTTCATTATTTTCTCCTAAAATAAATACCACCTATCACCTATATGCTGTAGTAGTACATTTTACATCCTATATGTTTGCAAAACATATAGGTGTTATGCACCAATACATGACCCTGAATACAATGAATAGTTACTTTAATTAGTAATGGGCCAACAGAGTAGACCCGTATTAATTATGATCAAAAACTTTGTTAGAAACTTAGAAAGTTAGATTCAAATGAGCTGTTAAATTAAGATCTTCATAAATATGGAAATTTTTGTCCAACAAACACCTGTTGTTTACATCATATTGGTCATTTTTGTCTTGTCATCTCTAACTTCTGGTTTAGTGTGTAAGCTATGTATTCATGTACTCCCTTTGTTGAGGATCATGGAGTTGAAAGACGGTTAGTCCCTCCATCTCACTCAGGAATGACCTGGGTTCGATCCTCAACCCACCCCTCCTGTGATAGGAGGGGCCTATGATAGGAGGGGCATTCCCTATATCTTACCGTAAAAAAAAAGTATAAAATATAAAATGTACTTCCTCTATTCTTAAATGATGGTAGTGTATTTACGTTTGATGATTTTACGAGATTATTAAAGGAAAAAAGAAAGTTAAAAATAATGATTAGATGTCATATATATCAAGTACTATGACATAAGTCATGTTGGGAATATTTGCTTTTGAAGTAATTATATATTGTACTCCGTATTTTGTTGTTAAAAGAAAAAAAGAAAAAAAAAACTTCCGTTTTTTATTACGTGCGACAAAACGGTATTATTTGTAAGACAAATAAAAAAAATAAAAAAAATAAAAACAAAAAAAAAACAAAAAAAATCTCTTTGTTTCAAATAATAAGAAATGAGTTTTGAGTGGGTAGATATTATTGTAAATGGGAATAGTTGTGCAATCCGGATTCCTCTTTTTGATAGGAAGGATAGGTGGGTGTGGCATTTTTCGAAAGACGGGAGATTTACTGTCAAGAGCTCGTATAAAATGCTGACTTTATTGAGGGAAAGTGAGAAGGCAACCTCCTCTAGATGCAATGAGGAGTTTGATTGGAACCTTGTGTGGAATGTGGATGTTCCTCCAAAGGTTAAAAATTTTGCGTGGCGTGCTATTAATAATGGGGTTGCTACTCGTGCTAATTTGTGCTCTAGAGGTCTAGTAATGGATAATATATGTGCAATGTGTGGTGAAAAAAAGGAGGACACTCTGCATATGTTGGCTCTTTGCAATGATACACAACTTATTTGGAGTCTCTCTCCTCTGAGGTTGGAAATTGATAGATATGAGGGAAGCAACTTTCGACAGTGGTGTGTGGCAGTGAGGTGCAAGCATAAAGATACTCTGTGGTGGAGTATTTTTTGGAGCATTATATGGGGTCTATGGCTTCGTAGGAATGCGTGGGTTTTTAAGGGGAAGAAAAAGGAGATTGGGGAACTTCTCCGAAACGCAGTCAGCTTGGTGGGTGAGTATGAGCAAGCAATTGAAGCTAGTAACACCCGTGCAAAGCCTATCAAGCACCCATGTCAATGGGCTGCTCCACCAGATGGAGTTATCAAAGTAAACTCTGATGCTGCTACTTTCAAAAACAATTCTGTTGGGCTTGGAGCTGTTATGAGAGATGATGTTGGGGATGTTGTGATCTCTACTTGTCATTTGGTGAAGGGTGCGATCAAGGCTGATATTGCTGAAGCGATGGCGATGCGGCACGCTCCGAGCATCTCCCTTCAATCTGGTTTTAATAGGTTATGCCTGGAAACCGACTGCTTGAAACTTTACCACAGTTTGGTGAAGTCTGAAGCTAGCCCCTCTGAGTTTGGTTCAATAATTTAGACATTTTACAGCTTTCGTTGTCTTGTGTTTCTGTCTCTTTTTCTTTTGTCAAGAGGGAGGGGAATCGAGTTGCTCATAGTTTAGCTTCTTTAAGTAGTAACTATGAGGATGCTATGGTATGGCTGGAAGACATCCCAGGTGCTCTCTTCGAGCTTGTAATGGCTGATTTCAGCCCCCCTGCTACCTAATAAATTCTGTTACTTCTTCCCATCAAAAAATGGGAATAGTTGTATGGGAAGTATGTACATATGACAGTAAATGTGAAAATAATACTCCGTAATAATAAATTTAAAAAAAAACTGTAATGGAAATAAAAAGAGTTGAAACGTAAACAAAGAGCAAAGCCCAAAATGGCCAATGTATCATTTAGGAACAAAGTGATGCAGCAACTGTTATTAGTGCAATTAACCACATTGCCGCAATGCCGCTGGCTTTTTACGAATTTCTTGGTGTATGATGATATTAAGTTTGATAGCAATCTATGTGATGATGTTCTTTTTTTCTATGTAAAACGGCATACCATAGCTCATTTTATATCTAGATGGGATACGGATAGTAGATTAGCAGCAATGAGTACATTTGTGTTGGTTCAACTTCACAAAGCATAATTATTCAGAAATTATTCACGACCTCAAATTTGACATTAACAATTATAGTGGTATCTCCTCTTCTTCTCCCATCTGAAACCCCAACCTTATCTCTTCCACCGCCTACCTTCTCAAGCACCTTGCTCGCCGGCGATCGGCGCTCTTCTCCTTTCCATCGCCGGCTAGCCGTAACCTGCATAGCTTTGCCTTTAATTTTGATTTTCTTTTAGTTTTTCTCAATAAAGAAGACAAGGGAGTTTGTAGTACCGCTTTCCATCAATTTCTTTGTTTTAATTGCGGCTGTCGTCTGTGTTTTTCAATTAACCAACGAAACAAGAAGCCAAGGTTAGTCTTAACGCCACCGTCGAAAGGATTTGTTACTTGTTTTCCCGGCGGTAAGGGTGAAGTTAGGGCTAGGGTTTTCCTCCCTTAATTTAGAGTATAATTCGGGTGAGGCGGTTCTTCTTGCGTTGGCCTGTGACGGCTGGTCGCTATGGTTGGTTTTGAATTTAGCAGTGAGGTATCTTTCTTGTAATCTTCTTCTAGTTGTCTCACAAGTAGCTTTGTGAGTGTTTCTTATTTTCTCTGCTTTAGTTAGTAGCTTTTAGTTTGTTGTTCTGAGTTTGGCTTGCTTTGGTATGTTTACCTTGGAGAGTTTGTTTTGTTGATTGCTCGGTTATACGAGTGTGTCCCTTGCTCTGGTTTTTGGTCTTGTTTTGGAATTTCTTATGGTAGCTCTAGTTATGGGGGTTGAAGTGTTGTTGTGTTTGGAGTCTGATTGGTCAGTTTGGCCCCTGGTTTTAGGGGTAGCAAGGTTAAGTAAAATCTTGCTTGGTTTGATGGTGCTTCTGGTTGTCTTCCAGGAGGTACTGTTGTTAGTGCAGGGGTACTTTTTGCCCTGTATTTGGAGTTTGCAGGAGGGGGGTTTTGTCGAGGGGAAAGGTGTTCTTGCATTTCTTGTTGTGTCTTGGTTATGGGATGATTTAGATATCCGTTCGGTTGCTATCATCCCATTGTTAGTCTTTGTGATGACAAAAGTCGGTCATTGCTTTTAATCTCAATCTAGACGGAGACTCCCCATCTTTAATTTTTGGGGTGAGCAAAGTCCTCCAATCTCTTGCTCTCTTTGTTAGTAGAGTTGCAAGAAGAGAAACCACATTTGGGTGTATGGTTTCTCATGTTAGAGTCATACAAAACGATGGCTCTTGGGTTTGTTCCTAGACTCCTAGGAAGTAGCTATACTTTCCGATCCCTAGGAGTGGAATGTTGTCAAGGTTTATTTGGTCAACAGGGTTCTTTCATCTTTCGGTCGTGTCAACTCTCAACTTCTTCTATCAAGAACTTGCATTTGTGGGTTTGCAAGTTTCAATTTCGTTCCCTAATTTCAACTCGCAACCATTGTCCATTTCAAGTTTCTCGGCAAAGGTTGCAACTCTCGGGTCACGGTAAGGATATGGTAAGTTTTTCTTGGTTTTTCAGGCTCCGGTGTAACAGGTATGAAGCAAGGCATTGTTTGAGTTCTCAGTCACTTTAGTTGTCCTCCAATGGTGGTCATTGCAAGCCGTGTTTATGGGATGGATTACGCGTCTTGCCTCAGCTACAGTTCATAAGTTTTTCCTTTGGTTGTTTATGTATCTGGTTTGATGTAGTTGGCTGTAATGTAGTGTTGTTTAGCTCTTATAGGTTGTAATTTTTGCCTTTCGTTATATGTACTCACTGTAAAAAAAAAAAAAAAAACTTCACAAAGCATAATGACTTTGACAAATTTTATTTTGATATAATAATATAATACCCAAGTTTGTTTGAAAAAAAAAAAAAAGGTTGGTCTTATAAATTTAACAGTACATGTCTACATGGAGAAAAAATAAAAATAGGAAAAAGTAAGTTTGGTATTCGAGCCGACATTCTGTAATGTAAATTTTCTACTCCGTACCTTCCAGATACTTCAAGAACCGATTCCATGTGTTCGTTGCTGGGTCCGAAATTTTTTTAGATCATTTGTTATGTTTTATGTTGGGACCAAATAATTTTAAGATTTTTTTTAACTTAGTTTTTTTATTTGGCAAAATTGATTAAATTAGCACAAATTATTGCTTGGGGGTGGAGTGCTTAACAATATGAACTTTAAGTTAAGCAATAAATAGCACGAACTTTAAGGGTTGAGTATGGTAAATGATATAAATGATTTTTAGTATCGGAAATTCTACCAAATTCCAGCTATCTTTTTTTTAAAAAAAAATTAAATAAATTTAAACCACCCCCACCTCCCTTCTTTCACATGACTGCTATAGTAACTAAACTTGATCATTGGTCTACCCTAATATGAAATAGGTGATGGTAAGTTACCATCCACAAAATACAAAGACGGAGACTATATTCCTTGAAGACTATGTTGAAGGTTAAAGACAAAGACACTCAACCATTATTTCCTTTACTTGTTTGATCCAAAATACGAATGACAGGATTAAAAAGAAAGAAGACATATTAGAGTTTTGTATGATTAATTTTGATTGATTTATGGGTAAATTTTAGGTTTGGTATAATGATTAATTTTGATCCCAATTACAAAGATTATAGTAATCATGTGGCGGGAAGGGGCAAGGGTTAATTATATTTGTTAAAAAAAAAAAAGTTGAAATCCGGTGGAATCTATCTCCGGAAAATAATTTTGTTATAACCTCACCCAACCCCCAAAGTTCATGATGTTTATTGCTCCACTTATTTAGGGGTTACTTACTCAGGGCTCACTTATTCAAGAGTTACTTATTCAGGGGTTACTTATTGAAGGGTTACTTACTCAGTCGGTAAGCTCATTTTCGGGTGTGGCAAGGTGCCAAGGTTACTTATTCAGGTGTTACTTGTATAGGTTACTTATTCAGGGGTTACTTGTAGGAGTTACTTACTCAGGGGTTACTTATAGGGGTTACTTATTCATGGCTTACTTGTAAGGGTTACTTACTCAATCGGTTAGCTTGTTTTCGATGTAAGAGCAACCCCTGATCAACCAAGTAACCCTTGAATAAGTAACACCTATGATTTACCACTGACTAAATGAGTAACCCCAAAATAAGTAACCCCTACGCGTTAAAAAAATAAAAAATAAAAATAATATTAATAAAAAAATAAAAAAATCTTACAAGTAACCCCCGTTAAAAAAAATAAAAAATAAAAAAATAATGTAAAAAAACCTTACAAGTAACCCCTGATCAAACGAGTAACCCTCTACATACAAGTAACCTCGGTCACACGGTGTGGCCAGCTACAAATAAAAATTTGTATTATATGATTTGGTAAATATTTTTGTAAGAAAGTGAATCACAATTATATAAAAAGTAAACTTTTTTAAAGAAAGTGAATTAAAAAAATAAAGAAAAAAAAAGTTTTGGAATGAAAAACAGCACCAAAAAGTGACACGGTGTTATGTTATTCACTGTTCTCCAAAATAAGCAGCGAATTCAAATAAATTTCCCATTAATTAAGTATAATTTAATATCTAATAATCAATATTCTCATCTCAAATAAAATATTAAAATATGGCTAATTAGGTAAAATAATGCAGCATACAATAATGGAAGAAAAGAGTTTAGATAACTCAATAAATAATTATAAAAATTATTCTTGGACATTGAAATTAAAAATTAGGACATGAACAAATAATGATAATAGGGGAAGTAGACAAGTAGTGGATGCACACTAGTTCATAACAACTACTCTTCCAGCATGATCCATCATGTGCGCATACGGCACCTGCGCCGAGGCCACCGTTGCATTTAGATAAGTTGTGATTTGATCTTTCCTCAACTTACGCCAATAGTCACTGGGACCCCAAGGGTAATAATGTCTTTTTCAAGGGTGTTTTTTCTTTCTTTTTTAGAGAAAGGAATTGTATTTAATACTCCGTACGTGATAATTATAAAATGTCAAAGAGCATATAAATAAATAAATAAACTATACACCTATATATGCCGTTTAATTTGTACGGAGTAGTTTAATATTTTTTTGGTTTTCTTTTAAATGAAACACTTTGACTTTTACATTACTCTATTTTAATTATCTTTGATGATTTATAGTTATAGTCGTGTTATCTTATTAAATTCGTCTCGATTTATATTTTATTAACTAGTGTGTAGTCCGGATGTTGCACCGAGTTGCCACTTTAATTATTCCTTGTGATTATATCATTATATGTTGATTATCAATTATATACATTTATTTTTATGTTCAAAACATAAATGATAATTAGCTTAGATGGTTCAATAACCATCCAGACAAAATCGAATTTTCGGTGGATTTAGAGGTGGGAGAAGGGGAAGGGATATTCCCCCTTTCCCCATCCGCACCACCAAAAACTCATCCCCTCCCGCCCTCCCCTTTCCTAATCTTAAAATCCACCAAAAAAATCGATTTTGTCTTGTTTAATATTAACACCCCTTAAAAGATTGTATTATTACGAAATAATCCAAAGGTTGTATTATCAAAAAAAGAACCGGTCAAAGGTTGTATTATTTTTGGCAATTTTTCCAAGTAATAATATATGTTTGGGGTATTTTTACCCTAAAACACTTGGACCAATGAGGGCCTGCCACGTGTCAGAGGCTGGCAAGTCACCTCTGACCAATCCCCAGCTGACACGTGTCACTCCCAGATCAATTCTCAGAATTGCGGCCTTCAAGGGCTCAATTCCCCAAATCCGCACTTTTGCGGCGCAACCCACCTGCCCTAGGTCAGAATGACCTAGTGGAGGGCACTTTTCCCCATGACCCTATAAATAGGGAGATATTCCCCCATTTTGGGGGCATTCACAATCATTTATTACATCCATTTTCTCTCACATCAGAGAATATCTGAGCTTGAATCCAAGCAGATCCCCACCTTAAATTCCGCACTTTTTATCCTTCTTCAAGTTACTAACTTGATCGTTAGAGGCGGAGCTCCACCCATCCGGAGTCTCCGTTGCTTTTGCAGGTACAGACTCAGACGGACCAATTTTTGAGTTGTAACTCTCCCAAGGAACAAAAATACCCAAAACATTTGGCGCCGTCTGTGGGGAGAGTACCTCAAGATGGTTCAAGATTCTGTACCGATTCCTAACCCTACTACTCTGCAGCCGGTTACCCAACTGGGTAACCTTGATAATGTTCAACCGGTTATTCAACCGGGTAGCTTTGGAATTCCTCGGCTTTCTTCCCAGCCTCAGCCGGAGGTCTTTACTGAGGAAGAAGAGGATGATGATGATGATGATGATGTGGAGACCTATACAACCTGGGATGGCTTTCTCATCTCCAAGTCCATATATTCCAAGGACCAGTTGGAACGCAATGAAGACCAGGCGGGTCCGAGCAGGTGGCCCCCTGGGTGGCCAGAAGGGGAAACCCAGAAGGCCAGAGGAGAAGCTCCGGTCACCCGGGATGAGCTCATGAAATTCATGAACTCCTTCAAGGGTGAAATCAAGGAGATGATCAACAAGAGCAAGGCTGGCTCTAGCAAGGGTCAGCCGGCTAAAAAGACTCCCTCTGTCGGGAGGAAGAAGCCAATCAGGGACAGGCAGCCAACTCCTCATCCCAAGGAGAAGGCAGCCGCAAAACTTGACTGGGCTAAAATTCTGTTGCCCAAGAGGCAGCCCCGACAACAACAGTCGGAGGCCAACAAGACGTCTGCCTCCGACGCTCGACATATCATTGAACGGAGGAGACAGCAGCAGCTGTCTGAGTCTGCTTCTACATCAAGTTTTCCAGACAGCTTCAGAGAAACTTCTGCAAGGAACTCATTGTCTTTGCATTGGTACTTTTCTCTTGATAAAGAGAAAACCTCTAGTTGGGAGTCAATTGTAAACGCTTTCATTGATAGATATAAATGCAATGTTCAAGTTGAAACTGATCATAGGGAACTTGAAATACTTAAGCAGAAAGAGAATGAAGGCTTTACTTCCTTCTTTAATAAATGGAGGGAAACTTCTGCAAAGATGGTTGAGGTGCCTAGTGAGAAAGAATCCGTGAGGATGTTCATCAAGAACCTCCAAGAAAAATATTCTAAGCATCTCAAATACCAAAATAACTTGCACACTTTCAAGGCCGTCTATGACATTGGTATCAATATTGAAGACGACCTAGCTAAACAAAAAGCTGCTAACAATAGTAACTCTAATAGTGGCTGGAAAGGCAAGAAGAACGACAATCCTTCTTCTTCCAAAACCACCCACTCAAATAATGTTAGCACCTTTAATTTGAATGAAGTCCTCGCTATGAATAATCAAGGATAAAAGAAACCATTAAGGAGGAACTTTACTCCTATTGGTATGAGTTATAACACCGCATTCGATCGCTTACATGCAAAAGGTCTTATAACTCTCATTGGACCGTTTAGGGACCCACCTGTAGAAAAGAGAACGGCTAGCTGGAACCCCAATGCACATTGCAAGTATCATCAGGGTAGGGGCCATCTCACAGAAAATTGTTGGAAGCTAAAGGAAGCAATCCAAGATTTAATTGATAACAACAAACTTCCATTGCCCCCTGCAAGCAAGAAGCCAAGTATCAATAATGCACCACTGTCGGATTCCTTGGCTATTTCCGATGAGGAAAATCAGGTAGACCCCTCGAATCTCATTAAACCTGTCGAAGCCATTGAAGAAGAGGAGGAAGTCTTCGAGGATGCCGAGGATCATTTTCCTTGTGGACAAGAACCTACGACTAAACAAGAAGTGTGTATCTTTATTCAGGTTGTGTTGGAAGCAAGAGAATTATTACGCGAGGCCATGGAGGTTATAAAAGAACGAAATGAACTACTCAAAAGTAGACCTCTACCTAAAGAGAAGAAATCGTTCTCCCTCCAAGTAATTGACACACCCAAAAGGAGCAATAGGCCATACACTCCAATTGGGACTTCTTATGCAAATATGTTCAAAATGCTCTCCGAGAATGGTAAAATTAAACCTCTCGAACCGAGATCATTTGAATCACTAAAAAGGACAGATAGGTACTACTGTCCATATCATCAATCGGGAGGACATACTATAGAAAATTGTTTCAAGTTTAAAGACTTGGTCCAAAGATTGATTGATAACAAGAAACTAGTTCAAATCCCACAAGAACAAGATGCTACCATTAATGGGGTTTGGGATAGTGATGACGAGGATGTCTACCTCAAGGATGTCGAAGAAACTCCACTTTTGACAATATATCCAGTAGGTGGCATTTGGGATGAAGAGGATTCACCTATAGATGTCCTCACAAGATCCGGGAGAATGCAACCTCCCATTACTACACAACCTATTCCCGCTACTCAACAAGTTCCCATACCAATCATAGAAGACAACGATGTTGTCAAACAATTAAAAAAGACTAAGGTTGAGATGAACGTAGGGAAACTTCTAGTAATCCCGAGAACATAGAGTTGCGGTCATGGATGCCTTAGCTAAAGTAGGGATAGATTCGGACACCACTCCTGAGGGGTTGGCTAACTTCCTCACGAGTGATCTCCCAAGTCCTATTAATTTGATCACTTTTTCCGACAAAGATCTACCGCCGGAAGGTGACAAGCACAACAAAGCTCTCAACCTCACAGTAATTTGCAAGAGAATGAATGTCCCTATGACTCTTGTAGATAATGGATCGGCAATTAACGTTTGCCCACTTAGAACTGCGAGGATGTTATGGATAAGAGATGAAGATTTATCTCCATCAACACAAGGAATAAGTGCCTACGATAACTCACGTCGCCAAGCATTAGGCACAATTACTATGAACATAACGACGGGAGTAATTGAACATGCCACCACATTCCAAGTGGTAGATATTAAAGCCTCGTTCAACTTACTGTTGGGACGCCCTTGGCTTCATGACCTAAAGGCCATCCCTTCATCTCTTCACCAACAAGTGAAAGCCATAGTTGGAGGAATACCAATTACAATCGATGCTTCACCTATGAGGATCAAAACAGTAGAAAATCCACTAATCAATGTGGAGCACGATGAGAATGACGAAGATCTGTGGGGCTTTAATGAAGAGGTCTCCTTAATCGAGGAAGATGAAAGGACTCCTCTTCGCTATGACCTCCACTCCAACATGATAATCAATGCTATCCTGAGAAAACAAGGACATTTCCCTGGAATGACTCTAGGAAAGAAGAAAAGGATAGCAAAACAGATGGGACTACTTGGCCTCCCTAAATTAGATACTTTCGGACTTGGTTTCGAACCGACTCTCGAAGATCTAAAACGAGCCCGGGAAAGATCAAAAGCACATAGAAATGCTCGCACACAAAAGAAAGTAATCCCAACGGATCAATATCCTCTTACTTTAAATGGACAGTTCATAAGAGAGGGAGAAGATTATCCATGTTACGAATTTCCAGAACCCTTTGTTGTAAACGACATAAGACAACCTGGGTTCGAAATATTTCTAGATTGTTGCTTTCTAGATGGGATCCTGTAGGGAATATTTCAAGCCATTAACCCCAAGCTTGAACCCCACTGTGATCATACCCTTAAGCATGGTGGCGTCCAAAGGGAAGGAAGCTAGAGCAAAAGAGTCGCCAACAAGTTTTAGGAACTTGTAAACCGTTCACAAGGTGAAGATTACACCCCTTAACGATCTAGGAGATCGTCAACTCCAAAAGGTCTTGAACCAAATAGGGTTCGGGGATGAGGGTACAAATCCAACCTAAAAGAGATTGAACCTGCCCTATACAATAAGCCTCTACTTCATTCTTCTCGTGTTCGTGTGCGCTTTCTGACTAGCATGCAAACAATAGATTAACCCTAAACCTGTTTATCTATGTTGGTTGAATATAATGCAGAAGCAAAACTATTATTGGCGATCACTTGAATTATAATCAAATTAACCCTAAACAAGATTATTAATTATCTTATTAAGTGTGATTACAAGTACAAATTCCCTTTAAACCTGCATAAAAGGCGTGATCAAGCAATAACAATAATAATATATATCAAGCAACATAATAATCATCATTATAATCATGTTCATGTTAATAATAAAGCTTAAATATAATAGCAAGATCCTAGACATGATACTAATAAGATTAATAACAAATCCTAGCATGTCACTAAGCATTAAAGATCAAAGCTTTAAACCTAACATGGTACTGACATGATATTAGAAAAGAGAATAGGAAGCATCGCAGGAATCATAATAAGCATATTTGATATTATAACCTTTTCCCTAAACATGATATTAGGAATCAAAATAGGAACCTAAACATCTTCTATATATCAATAAACAATTAAAGTACTTACTTGGATGCCTCGTATCTCTTTCTTATAACAAAATACACGCGTTAGTAACTTCAAGGAAAATATAAAATCAAACAATCAAATCAAATAATGGAAATAGAGATTAGGGACCAAACCCTCAAAAATTATAACCTTTCACGTCTAGGGCGAAGGCAACTTCAAACTTGGCTAGGTGTATCTAGATCTCGTGAATGCGGAATTTTGTAAGAGGGAAGGTTTAGAAAAAGAATAGAGAGAGAAAGCTTCTAGCTTTAGAGAGAGAGAGAGAGATGATGATTATTGATGATTGATGATTGTAGATGAATAAAAACGGAGGTTTAGGACCATATTTATAAGAAAACAGTCCGGAAATAAGTAGAATTTGATAAGGAATAAAACTCCACGATGTCGCTGCAAAACCGACCTTGTCGCGTGGCGACAGCCTGGATTTCTATGCGCTTTCAAACACGGAGTCCACATATGTATCAAAATTGATTTGTAAAGTCCGTATGAAAACTGAAATCGTATCTTTCATAAAATAATATTTTATTCCAAATAAAACTTTATCAAAATATAATTATTAATTCCAATTCTATTAGGATTAAAGAGAACCTTCTAGAGAATTATAGAAGACTATAATTAATTCTAATAACTTTAGGAATAATAATTAACATTGGGCCCTCCCCTAGATCATTGGGCCGCATGTAAAGATCAACCGGGCCCAGTTTAGTGTTTTGGCCATAATTTCCTCGTTATTCATCGGAATTGGGCTTATAATATATCGTTGGAAATCTCTTTGCAAGCCCCATCGAACTACACTATTATTGGACCCTTGTCGTGGACCAAACTAAACTGGATTGGCTGTTTTCATAAAATAGAGTTGTTTTCGAAAACAGAAAGAAAGAATTTTAATAAAAACCAACCGCAACACTTGACTTTTCACACTTTCACCTCATTCGATAATCATTCAACGCAAAAGGTATTCATCACTGGGTTTGGTTTTGGGGAGACACATTTGGGTGTCTACAGAAGCCCCCACTTTGACTGAGTTTGGAGAAACGCAAGTTTCGAAAACGAAAGTCAAAGTAGCGATAGGGACGGAGAATATTCAGAACGTTCTGCGATCCTAAATCATTCTTGTAACACCGATACCTGCAAACTAGCGTTAGTTAAAACAGATAAAAGAGTTAAGAAACGCGTATCTTGCATCGTCGAGCACACGTCTCTGAAGTAACCGGTTTGTTGCATTTGTTGAACACCGCTCTGCTTGTAGCTGCCTCCTATTTCATCGAAGATGACTTTGCTTGTAGTCATTCTCCTCCACTTGTGACCATCTTCCACATCCTAGGGAACGTCGTCTATCATTGCTGCTACATCTCGAGCTTTTTTCTTGAATCATAGTGACAACCTTCCCAATCATAGCAAAAGCCGTCGAAGACTGCCTCATCACGAACCACTCTTCTCAAATCTTGGTGACAACCTCCACAATCTTAGCGAACGCTGTCGAAGACGGCCCATCTCGTGTTATCTTCTCAAATCTTGGTGACAACCTCCACAATCTTAGCGAACGCTGTCGAAGACCGCCCATCTCGTGCTATCTTCTCAAATCTTGGTGACAACCTCCACTGCTATCTTCTCAAATCTTGGTGACAACCTCCACAATCTTAGCGAACGTTGTCGAAGACCGCCCATCTCGTGCTATCTTCTCAAATCTTGGTGACAACCTCCACAATCTTAGCGAACGCTGTCGAAGACCGCCCATCTCGTGCTCAAATCTTTTGTAAATTAAAGCTCTTCATCTCTAATTTACTGATCTATGTAACTCCTCTCATCTTGGAAGAATCTCATGTGTCATATTCGCAGTTTGAAAAAATCCGGGAATGTTCTTGCTTGATGGGATGCTCCTGCATTTATATTTCCGTCATTTTTGTGGAGGGTACCGACTTTCTCCCGAAAAAGAAAGACGCAAAAAAGGAAGAAGTTTTTGATGGTGCATGTTGAATGAGCTTAGTCAAACGTTGTTTGATATTATCTCTCAAGATGCGAGGATTAACTCATCCTAGGCTATCCCAATTTTTGACTCAATGATGAAAGTATTTGGGTAACTTAGGCACGGAGGCTAAGTACTTCATACTTTGTGGTGCAATGATGAGCGATGAGTGATTTTGACATGACAAGGCATGCTTCAGCGTTGTGTTAAGATCTCATGACAAAGGGGTCCTAAAGGAAGTATATTTGGTTATGTATTTGTGTAGTGTGTGAAAGTGACACTAAAGTTAGGCCGCAAGGGCTAAGTGCGTGGAAAAATATTGAAAAGAGTCCAATGGTGGTGACTCTTAGGCTGGGTAAGCTAATAATGCAAGGATTAAGCCCCTAAGTCTAGCTCTAAATGAATAGGGATGAGCATTGGAGATCCTTTGATATGATCAATGTAAATATGAATGCATGTTTATTACGGCCGCACCCCAATGTGAGGTTGCCTACGTATCCGTTAGGAATCAGGCCGAACGTAGCTCTAGCCAAACCTCACACAAGTGTGTGTATACCTCAAAGAGGTCTTTTAAGGGTTGTAACGTGGTTAGGATAAAGGTTGAAGAAGAAAGGGATAAAGGCTCAAGACCCTACATAAGCCCCCCAAGGTGTGCAACCTTGCTTTTGAATATTTGTATTATTATGCTTGAGGTTTCTCCCTTTTGAACTCTTTATATTTTACTCTCTCTTTTTTGCTTTATCATTTTTCAAATTCAAATCTCTTTTTTATGAGCGTGGGCAATCCCGATCATGCGGTCTATCACTCACTTGGCATTCATGTTTCTCAGGCACGGTACCTAGCACTCGATAAGAAACGCAATCTTGAGACGTGTTCATATCAAAGACATTTTCATGTCAAAGACATTGAAACACTTGCCCTTTTGTACACTTTTATCATTTTTGCTTATTGAATTTTTTGAAATTACTCAAGCTTTTATTCTTTGAAAAAATTGCATAAGTGGCACACCATCCCATCCCAAGGTTAGGTAGATATGGGTTGAAAAATGACAGGTCTATCGTTAGACGAGGCTCAAAGTGAACATCAAAAAAGGATTACGTTTTTTTTTTTTTTTTTTTTTTTTTTTTTTTTTTTTAAAGGTGAAAGGTGATGTGATGTGGCTACAAGGGGTGCCTCAAATCATTGTTATACCTTATGCTTAGTTCGACATGTTTTTTTTTTTTTTTTTTTTTTTTTTTTTTTTTTTTTTGTGAATGCAATGCAATGTAATGATCACACGAAAGGAAACAAACGCTCATTTTATTAAAGGGAGAAAAGAAACGTACAAAATAAAAAATCTAAGGACGAAGGTGCCTATTACTAGACTTATTGGGGAAAGGGAAAATGAAAAAGAAATAGAAAAAGAGGTCATGAAATCTTGTCGTTGAAGCTCGCCTCTTGTATTGTATTGTTCGCTTTATCATCACTCGCTCTTCTTGCTGGCTTGAGGTATGGGAAGCTTGTTATTATCAATCAAGTATTGGATGGCCTCTTTTAGCTTCCAACAGCTCTCAGTAGTATGACCCCTTACCTTGATGGTACTTGCAATGTGAATCAGGGTTCCAACTAGGCAATCTTTTTTTGGGCGCGGGATCTTGAATAGGTCCAATGGGAGTAATGAGTCCCTTGGCATGGAGTCGGTCGAAAGCAGCATCATAGCTCATCCCAATGGGGGTGAAGTCTTTCCTTAGTTGTTTCTTAGATCCTTGGTTATCCATGGCTAAAACTTCACTGAGATCAAAGGTACTAACATTGTTACTAGAGTAGGCGTTTTCGGAAGAAGAAAGATTGTCGTTCTTCTTTCCTTTCCAGCCACTGTGGTTACTATTGTTAGTAGCATTTTGCTTTGCGAGGTCATCTTCGATTTCAATGCCGATATCATAGACGGCCTTGAAAGTATTCAAATTATGTTGATTCTTTAAATGTTTTGAATACTTTTCTTGTAAATTTTTGATGAACATCCTCACGGACTCTTTCTCACTAGGCACCTCAACCATCTTTGCAGAAGTTTCCCTCCACTTATTAAGGAAAGAAGTAAAGCCTTCATTCTCTTCTTGTCTCAGCATCTCAAGTTGTCTATAATCAGTTTCGATTTGAATATTACATTTATATCTATCAATGAAAGCGTTTACAATAGCATCCCAAGTAGAGGTTTTCTCCTTATCAAGAGAAAAGTACCATTGCTGACAAACGGTTTCTAAAGATTGGGAAAACACAGAATGAAAAGCTTTCTTGTCTATTCCCTTAATATTCATTACAGTTTCAAAAGCTCTTAAATGAAAATAAGGGTTATCCATTGCCTTGAATTTCGGGATGTCGTTGGCATTGAACTTCTGCGGAAGAAGATCCTTGTCCACTGAGACCCCTTGTGAACTAATGCCCTGCAATCTATAGTCATTTGACAATTTGCTCAAATTTTTATGGATGAGCTCCGTTTGCTGTTGTCTCACAGGGTCATTGATTTGGAGAGTCAGATTCTTCAACATTTCAGCAATGTTAGCCACTTGTCCCTTGAGTTCGTTGACTTCTTCCTGACTTGCCATTATCTTCTTAGCTTTCCTTTTTCGACCGATTGGCTTATCAAAAAGTTGAATTTGAATAAAGGTGTTGTCTTTGATTAATCGTCCTTCTCTCCTTGACCAAGTACTGTGGAAAGGAAGATTAAGGAATATTCATTGTTAATTATTTGACTCAACTTTATTCAACATGCAATGGATGGAAGAAGGTAGGAAGAATGAATATTGTGACATGGGGAAAGCATGTAGAGAATGGAAAGATGATGTAGATGGAGAGATATGAAAAAATTAGGAATAGAATGTACCCCCAACTCAAATGATGGAAAAAACCGACTCATGCATGAACCTAAGATGTGGTCCTGGTGACATATACAAAGTGCGTGCTAACACTAGTGAGTGTACTGATGAGTCTATTTTATATATATATTTATTCCCCGTCCCACGGTCATATTTGTGCTTATTTGAGCTCTACGGAGCTATTTTTATTACTAATATACGTTTTCTAGTGTTTTTGTAGAGTTAGTATTTTTTTGTAGGAATTTGCAGATTTATGACAATTCCCGAGCTTATTAAACCACTATGAAGATATTGGAGAGGGATCGTATTTCTAGGACCGTATATTAAAGCCCAAGATCGAGTTAAAGGAATTTAGTTCGGTGAATAAGGGCTCGATTAGAGAAGAGAGTGGTCTACATTATTATTATGGATTAATGGACCTAGCATTATAGAGAACTTGGACTCAAGTCAAGAAGCCCAAGTCCAAGGAGAAGCAAAGCAGCCCAACTTCAGTTGACCGGGCCCGATCGGGCAAGGCCTGGCCCGATCGGGCGAGTTTGTTTGTTTGTCGGTTACTCGGTTTTTTTTGTGGGTTAGATATGAAGTATAAAAAGCCCATTAGTAGGCAAATTTGAGGGGAGTCAGATTTTTAGTCTTTAGTTTTTGTTCCGCAGCTTTTTACTTCGTATTAGTTTTTTAATGTTTTGCTTAGAAAGTTAAGTTGTGTTGTGTTTTACTCTTATGCACTTTAGTTTTATGATTATAGTTTTCATTAGTTTGGTAATTTTAATCTTCGTTTTGTTACTTTCATAATTGACTAGTTTTCATTACTTCCGTTTTTTTAGTATTAATTAATGCTTTTACTTAGTTTTATTCTAGTTGTCTTTCTTAGTTTTCTTTAATAATGCTTCTTTGAGTTTACATTATTGCTTTTAATCATGACTTGTTTAATTGATTTGTTCAGTTTAGTTTTAGTTATGTGCGAGTAGTTTAATTCTAGGGTTTGTGAGGATCCATAATTAATATGAAGGGATAATTTATTATTGTCGATTATTGATATTGCATGATAATTTCTTATTGAATTGTTTTAATTCTTTGCAATTAGATTATGAATCGAGCAGATGTAATTTGATTGTGAATGTTTAGCAATATTGAATTGATGAATCGAGCAGATGTTAATTTAATATTAAAGGCTATTTTCAATAGGAACTTAGATCTAGTAAATTGCGAGAGCCTGTTAGATCTATGTTGGTTAATAAATTGCGAGAGCCTGTTAATCATGTTATTTGTGCAATGTTGATTATTGATTGTTATGTTTTATCCCGGAATATTAATTATTGGTGAACCTGTGACCCTAGGCCTTCTTATTATTGATTTTCTCCCTAAACTTAATCTCCTTAGTATAATTTCATGTTAAACACAACAAATTGGTTACCTTAATAATTTAGATTATATTAATTAATTAGGAGTAGGAAGACCAGTTTCCCTGTGGATTCGACCCTACTTCCCTATCTACTTTAGTTAGAGGACTTAGGTATTACTTTTGATTAGGGGATACGACTTTACCCTGTCATGTATATGACATGCTTTGACTCTTGTGTATGACCATGGGACTAGGTGCCTAGACTGAACTAAGGACTTAACAAATTGATTAAACTGATTAGCAGACTGGTTAATTAGACTCGTCGTGATGACTTGAGTAAGAATCTAGACTGTCGTCGGAACAACAGAACTGTCGCCAAAGTTTACAGATTGTCGCCAGACGATAGACCTGTCGCCAGGCGACAAGCAGTAAACTGCGGCGCCACAACCCAAACTCCTGCGCCATTTCTGGAACATTAATCTGGGACTGTTTCCAGTAATTTTACTTTAAGGGGACATGCCTAAAGTCGTACTAAGTCAGATTAATTATGTCATTAGTCTTTAATTAGTCAAATTAATTAATTAATTCATTAATTAGACAAAGTCCTTTTTAGTAATTAATTGGTTTATTTAGACTTAAACACAAGTCAAACAAACGGTTAGCACATATAAAGTATGCACAAGCAAAGAATGCACAAATAGTCAAGTAGTCACAACATGATGCAATGAGTTTGCAACCTAACCATGGCTCTAGTTCTCTAAAGTTCGGGATATGGGTTAGTCAAATAGGGTCCATGGTTATGAGTCCGGATGCACCGCGCGGAAGCCTTACCTTTGGAAGGATTGGCGCGAGTGGATGGGACCCCGCAAGTTAAAAACTTGCTTCCATGGTTTGGTAGATTCACAAACTCGGATGTACCCGTCGTTGACAGGAGCGTTCGATTGGGTAGATGGAGCGTGAACGCCCAGAGGGTTATGTACATATGTAGAACATATATGGGTTTCAGAAAAGTGAGAAAAACTCAATCAGGAAGTAGAATCGAGCCAACAGTGCTAGAAATAGACAAAACAAGAAGACAGAGTTCTGGCTCGGTATTGGAAGAACTTGGCGCCAGACTACAGGGACTGTCGCCGCAAAAGTACCCCTGTCGCCAAGCGACAGAACTGTCGCTAGGCGACAGAAGCACTTTACAGGTGACAATCCTGTTTTCTAGGCGCTAGTTCCTACATGCCTCAGCAGGTATCTACGCTCTTAGAATTTTCCAGATTTCGCAACGTTATTTCAATTCTAGTTGTGAAAGATATTTCTCAAATTTCCTACGTGTAAAAATCCTATGTTTTTGACTCATTTCGGATGGTCTATCCAATGAGGACCTTTTTTATGCATATGACAATAATGCTAATCAAAATTACGGACATGAAATACTTAGAACTTTTAGAGTCTCATCCACTCATTCTAAATCATTGCCGAAATAAATTTCAGGAATTAAAATAGAAATCCTCCCCAGTGGAGTCGCCAAAAACTGTAGGGAATATTTCAAGCCATTAACCCCAAGCTTGAACCCCACTGTGATCATACCCTTAAGCATGGTGGCGTCCAAAGGGAAGGAAGCTAGAGCAAAAGAGTCGCCAACAAGTTTTAGGAACTTGTAAACCGTTCACAAGGTGAAGATTACACCCCTTAACGATCTAGGAGATCGTCAACTCCAAAAGGTCTTGAACCAAATAGGGTTCGGGGATGAGGGTACAAATCCAACCTAAAAGAGATTGAACCTGCCCTATACAATAAGCCTCTACTTCATTCTTCTCGTGTTCGTGTGCGCTTTCTGACTAGCATGCAAACAATAGATTAACCCTAAACCTGTTTATCTATGTTGGTTGAATATAATGCACAAGCAAAACTATTATTGGCGATCACTTGAATTATAATCAAATTAACCCTAAACAAGATTATTAATTATCTTATTAAGTGTGATTACAAGTACAAATTCCCTTTAAACCTGCATAAAAGGCGTGATCAAGCAATAACAATAATAATATATATCAAGCAACATAATAATCATCATTATAATCATGTTCATGTTAATAATAAAGCTTAAATATAATAGCAAGATCCTAGACATGATACTAATAAGATTAATAACAAATCCTAGCATGTCACTAAGCATTAAAGATCAAAGCTTTAAACCTAACATGGTACTGACATGATATTAGAAAAGAGAATAGGAAGCATCGCAGGAATCATAATAAGCATATTTGATATTATAACCTTTTCCCTAAACATGATATTAGGAATCAAAATAGGAACCTAAACATCTTCTATATATCAATAAACAATTAAAGTACTTACTTGGATGCCTCGTATCTCTTTCTAATAACAAAATACACGCGTTAGTAACTTCAAGGAAAATATAAAATCAAACAATCAAATCAAATAATGGAAATATTGATTAGGGACCAAACCCTCAGAAATTATAACCTTTCGCGTCTAGGGCGAAGGCAACTTCGAACTTGGCTAGGTGTATCTAGATCTCGTGAATGCGGAATTTTGTAAGAGGGAAGGTTTAGAAAAAGAATAGAGAGAGAAAGCTTCTAGCTAGAGAGAGAGAGATGATGATTGATGATTGTAGATGAATAAAAACGGAGGTTTAGGACCCTATTTATAAGAAAACAGTCCGGAAATAAGTAGAACTTGATAAGGAATAAAACTCCACGCTGTCGCTGCAAAACCAACCTTGTTGCCAGGCGACAGGGTCTGTCGCGTGGCGACAAGGCTTGTCGCGTGGTGACAGCCTGGATTTCTACACGCTTTCAAACACGGAGTCCACATATGGATCAAAACTGATTTGTAAAGTCCGTATGAAAACTGAAATCGTATCTTTCATAAAATAATATTTTATTCCAAATAAAACTTTATCAAAATATAATTATTAATTCTAATTCTATTAGGATTAAAGAGAACCTTCTAGAGAATTCTAGAAGACTATAATTAATTCTAATAACTTTAGGAATAATAATTAACATTGGGCCCTCCCCTAGATCATTGGGCCGCATGTAAAGATCAACCGGGCCCAGTTTAGTGTTTTGTCCATAACTTTCTCATTATTCATCGGAATTGGGCTTATAATATATCGTTGGAAAGCTCTTTGCAAGCCCCATCCAACTACACTATTATTGGACCCTTGTCATGGACTAAACTAAACTGGATTGGCTGTTTTCATAAAATAGAGTTGTTTTCGGAAACAAAAAGAAAGAATTTTAATAAAAACCAACCGCAACACTTGACTTTTCACACTTTCACCTCATTCGATAATCATTCGACGCGAAAGGTATTCATCACTGGGTTTGGTTTTGGGGAGACACATTTGGGTGTCTACAGATCCCAACTCCTTTCCATAAAGAAAAAGCACCCCCATGCTTTGACTTTAATGTCATGGGACTTCTCTTTGGGCAAGAAAAAAATGAGCCAAGATATATAGAAGATAACTCCTCACTCATTTAAACAGTCCTACAAAGCGAGAACTTTGACCCTTCCAAACTCATCACTCCAGCAGAGGATTTAGTGCGAGGATGGCGCAAGACAGTGAAGGTGACTACTGCAAGCGGAAAGGAGATCTCAATATCTACAGGACAAGGGCCAATGTTCGAAGAATCGTCTGAGTCAGAGTCTTCCCCTATCGAGTCCTCTAAGTCTCTAGTTGTAGCACCTCCCTCTAGCTCTTCTATTTCAACATCTACTCTTAGGATAGTTAGCAATCAAGTCCCAACGGACATTTCTTTATTCGATGTAATGATTTCTGAGTTTAATAATATGTGTTCTTCCCCTTATTCCTCGTGTTTTTCTTTAACTCAAGATGACGAGTATTGCTTAACTAATGATGAAAATGACAAAGAAATTATTAAAGCAATGGAAACACTTGAAAATAAGACACCAATAATTGAGGACACTGAAACGGTTGATATCTCAAAAGATCCAACCATTAAAAGAGAAGTTAAAATCGGACTCACGCTAAACAAAGATGAAAGAACCAATTTAATTAATTTACTTAAAGAATTCATCAATGTATTCGCCTGGTCATATGAAGATATGCCAGGAATTAATAGAGAAATAGGTCAGCACACTATACCACTAATCCCAGGAATGAAACCAATAAAACAAAAGTTGCGTCGAATGAAACTCAACGTAGCTCTTAAAATAAAAGAAGAAGTACAAAAACAAATAACTGCAGGTTTTATCAGGGTATCCAAATACCCCGAATGGGTTGCAAATGTAGTCCCAGTTCCAAAAAAGGATGGTAGGGTTCGAATGTGTGTCAACTATCGAGATCTAAATAAGGGAAGTCCAAAGGACAACTTCCCTTTACCACACATCGATATTTTGGTAGATAATACAGCGAATCACGCACTTCTCTCATTTATGGACGGATACGCAGGGTACAACCAGATTCTCATGGCCGAAGAAGACATGGAGAAAACAACATTAATAACACCTTGGGGTACTTACTGTTACACGGTAATGCCATTCGGGTTGAAAAACGCGGGTGCCACTTACCAACGAGCAGCAACTGCCCTACTCCATGACATGATGCACAAAGAAGTCGAAGTATATGTGGACGACATGATTGTGAAATCTAAAGACCGTCCAGGACATCAAGTGGCCTTAAGAAAATTCTTCGAGAGGCTAAGAAAATATAACATGAGGTTGAATCCATCCAAGTGTGCTTTTGGAGTAACCTCAGGCAAACTCTTGGGATATGTCATAAGCTCTAGAGGAATAGAGATAGACCCAACCAAGATCAAAGCAATCATGTCAATGCCACCGCCCAAAACCGAGAAGCAAATTCGAGGATTTATTAGCCGGTTGCAATATATAAGTAGGTTCATATCTAAGCTAACAACAATATGTGAACCGATATTCAAGAAGCTTAAGAAAAACGTGCCAGTAATATAGGACGACGAGTGTCAAAAAGCCTTTGAGAAGATCAAAGCTTATCTTGCCAATCCTCCCGTATTAGCCCCAGCGCTTCCAGGAATCCCTCTAAGGTTGTACTTATCAGTCACCAAAGAAACAATAGGAGCTATGCTCGTACAAGAGGTAGAAGGAAAAGAAAACACCATCTACTACCTAAGCAAAAAGATGCTTGAATATGAAGCACGCTATACACCACTTGAGAAATTGTGCCTCGCATTGGTGTGGGCCACAACCAAGTTAAGACACTACATGCTTGTTCACACAGTCTTTGTAGTGTCAAAAATGGATCCTCTCAAGTACTTATTCGAGAAATCCACGCTTAACGGACGCATCTCAAGGTGGATAGTCAACCTAGCCCAGTTTGATGTAAGATTCATGCCTCAAAAGGCTATTAAAGGATCTGTAATCTCGGACTTCTTAGCGGACTTTCCAATAGAAGATTCGACACCAATACACGACAATGAATTTCCAGATGAAGACTTGATGGTCACGGAAGATGATACTTCGATTTTATACTTCGATGGAGCCTCGAACCAAAAGGGATGTGGCGTAGGAGTCCTATTAGTATCACCTAAAGAGGAGCATGTTCCAATTTCAATAAAGTTAGATTTCGATGTTACCAACAACGCTGCAGAATATGAAGCATGCGTGGTAGGCCTCGAAACAGCTTTAGCATTGGGTGTAAAGAAACTTCGAATATTCGGAGATTCTTCCTTGATCATCAACTAAATCTCCAAAATATGGAAAGTAAGGAGCGAAAGCTTAGCCCCTTACCAAACCTATCTAGAAACTCTCACCGATCAACTGGAAAAGGTAGAATACACATATCTACCTAGAGAAGAAATCCAATTTGCCAATGCCTTGGCAAGACTAGCCTCAATGGTTAGGATTCCTAAGGAAATTGAGCAAATGCCTCTAACTATAGAGAAAAGACACAAACCAGCAAACATTCAAGCTATAGAGGATGATGAAACAATCCAAGAAGAAGAAGAAGAAGAAGAACCATGGTATACTGATATATACTCAATTATGTCACTAAAGGAGAATACCCCCCTCATGCTGACAAAAGAGTAAAACGAGCTTTAAGACTTTTGGCTTCCCAATACATACTCATAAATGATGAGTTACACAAAAGGGTATCTAAAGGTCGAGCCCTATTATGTGTAGGCAAGAAGGACGCTAAAAGAACTATGAGAATAGTCCACGAAGGAGTATGTGGAACGCATGTTAATGGCAAAATGCTAGTCCAAAAGATAATGCGAGAAGGATATTATTGGACTACCATGAATAAGGATTGTCATCAATATGTAAAAAGATGCCCTAAGTGCCAAATTTATGCAAATTTGCAACATATTCCCCCGTCTCTTCTCTACACCTACACCTCACCATGGCCATTCTCAACATGGGGAATCGATATAATCGGAAAAATCACACCTCCTGGAACAGGAGGTCACGAGTACATCTTGGTAGCAATCGATTACTTCACAAAGTGGGTTGAAGCACAATCATATGCTAAACTCACTGCAAAACATGTAGCACTCTTTATCGAAAGGAACATAATTTGTCGATACGGAGTCCCACATGAGATGATAAGTGAAAATGGAACTCACTTTCAAGCCGAATGTGAAGAATTGTTACATAAGTATGGTATTCAACATCGCCATTCTTCCCCTTATAGACCTCAAGCAAATGGAGCAGTTGAGGCAGCTAATAAAAATTTAAAGACTATCATCGAGAAAATGACAGAAAATTACAAGGATTGGCCTGACAAACTCCATTTTGCACTTTGGGGCTATCGCACGTCAATTCGAACGTCAACAGGAAACACGCCATTCGCCCTAGTCTATGGAATGGATGTCGTACACCTTGTAGAACTAGAAATACCTTCTCTACGCGTTGCGTTAGAAAGTAAACTCGACGAAGTTGAATGGACTAGAGCACGGTATAAAGAGTTAATTCTACTTGACGAAAAAGCGACTAGAAGCTCTACATCATACCCAATGCTACCAAACTCGTATGGCTAGACACTTCAACAAGAAGGTCAAGACAAGGAACATCAAGGTTGGAGACTTGGTACTAAAATCATTGAGGAAAATTTTTTTGGATCCAAGAGGCAAATTAAGGCCCAATTGGTCCGGACCATACATTGTCAAAACAATCTTATCAGGAGGTGCAGCTCAATTAAGTGACATGGATGGCAATGAATTCTCAAACATGACCAATCTTGACCAACTTAAGAAGTACTACCCATAATTACTTGAGTAGGACACTCAAGAGAGTTACGTTTGGCCTGATTCCTTAAGAAAGGATACGTAGACAACCCCTTTAAAGGGTGCGACCATTTTAATTATTAAGAATTTCGCGTCCCAGCATCGACAAAAGCACAAGCGTAAAAAAAAAAAAAGTAAATCTATCGCAAAAAAAAAACGACAAGTGTGTCGCTAGGCAACAAGTGGAAAAGTCTGGCGACAGACTTGTATGAGTAGCGCCAATTTTCTGCGGACATCTGGACAACTTTGGTGCATTATGGAAATTTTTTCAACTTCCGTACTTGAAGAAATTTTTTCGGAAAAAATATTTTAAGTTGTTTTCATTGCTTTAAATAATCAAATGTAAAGTTAATTTAATTAAAAAGCTGAAATTGCATTAATAAATAAAGAATTACATTATTGATGGAATTTAAATAAAGCTTAAAAAAATTAAAATTAACTTAAAAAAAAAAAACTTAAATTGTCTAATAAATTGAAGGAAAAGCAATGCTCTAATCTTTCTTTTCTTTCTTAATTGTTTTCCAATTCTTGTCAGAATCTTCCTCTTCATCCATCACTTTTGCTAAGAGACATCCATTAGAGGATCTACATTCGATTTTAGTATAGATAGTCTCTCCTTCAGCTAAAACTCCATGCTTTTTCTCTACCCAAACCTTATTTTCTGTAGAGTCCACCTTTCTTTTCCCTTTGTCTTTATTAGCATTCTTCTTCTTAGGCATCACAGGAGGCTTAAACTCAACTCTTTCACCTAGGCCTTCCTTAGCAAGAATTTTCTTGTCACCAAGGCGAGTCTTCACGTTGGTCTTCTCTACTTTGGTTTGGTCCTTTTGAGATCTACCAATCAACCATTGCTTCACATCATTGGACAAAGAAGGTGGAACCTTTTGGGTAATCCCTTCCCATAAAGGCCTAGCACACCAATACTTGTCAAATCTTTTAACTTCTTGTGAAACGGGGAATTCATAAGGGCGACGAAGATCTCCCGTAGGAATGATTTGCGCAATCCTATATTGCCTCTTTACTTTACAGGGTTAATAAAAGGTCAATTTTGACAAACTAGGAAGCCGACAAAAGGGTTGGGTATTACACCCAATCATCTTTTCAAGCTTCCACCAGGGAACGACCCATTTAATGGAGAAATCACAACAGGCAAAAACTTTGCCCCACTCACGGCGACCCATCTTCAAGGAGAAACATTTCTTTCGCCGAACAAAGAAATTGGGGGTATATTTGTCAATATTATCAGGAGGACTAATTAATTCTAGTCTCTCCATGAGCCACATATGTAAAAATCAATGCACATAATTAGTATTGCTATACAAAAATATGTTTTTAATTTTTATAATTAAGAATATTATTTTTCTACTTGTAATAAAATTGGAGAGCCTCGAAGAGGTGCTTCTGGATTCTTTTTCAATTCATCAAGACTAAGCATAGTCTCTCCAATGATTAATGGCATTGGATTTCTCCCAAATTCAATTTGTTCTAGCACAGATATTATAATTGCTTGACCATCATTACTTTTACCACTAGTAAGAAGATATTGGCTAAGCATGCAAAAGAGGAAAGTTGTTCCCCTATAAACATGAAAAGATTCAGAGCGTGGTCTATCAAAATAAAAATGTGCAAATTCTTTTAAATCAACATTATTACCATGCACTATGTTTTTTAGATCTTTACCCCTAAGGTCAAGGAAACGCTCATAATCTTTGTAATAATACTCACTCACCCTAGGCATTACCGCAAGATTTAATGAAGGAAAGCCTAGAATGGCACCAAACTCTTCCGGTAAAGGGAAAATTTCATCATAGCCTAATCTAAAGCAATGAGTATTAGGATCCCAATATTCTAAGGCGGTATGAATAAAGTCTATATCAAGATCTACCCCCTTTATGCCATAAATACCCCCCATATGGAAAAAGTCAAGTTCTTTTCTCTCCTTAGTAGTTAAAGAACGACACCACTCACGAGTGAAATCACAAAAGCTCTTCTTAATTAAAGCCATGATTAATTTTTGAATCTAATTAATTGTTAATCTGTTCGAATTATACAGATATCGTCAGATTTGGGGGCTATTTATAAACAATTTTTTGGCAGATTTCGAATTCTAAAAGGATTTGGAAAAATAAGTCTGTCGCCAAACGACAAGTTTGTCGCGTGGCGACAACGTCTGTCGCGTGGCGACAAAGGAAACGCATGGCGATAACGCGTCTAAGCCAGTGACAATTACGCGTTATACAAACCGCGTTTTTCTGACTTCGATTCGACTTTGATTTTGCACATTACACCCCGTTATTCAATACCCTTATATACAAATCCAATCAATATTGTTTTTTTCTTTTGATTAAATTGAGCTTAGGCTTATTTTTAGTCGAAATTATTTTTTTTCATTATTTCTTTTGGGGGGAGAAAGTCGGATACCCTCCATTGATAATAAAAATGACGGAAATTTTTGCGCAAAAATTAAGTCACTTTGTTTTTTTGTGCACACACTCACATGCACATAAAATGAAAAATAAAATGCAAAGATAAAACAGGCTTAATATAAAAAGTGTGTATATACAATATGTCTAATATGTGAGTCATATAATACAACGGACAAAGTCTTATGAAGTCAAATAAATAAATAAGCACAAGTACAAACTATGGTGCCGGGGGCCGTAGATGATGAGGTGCGCCCATCATATCAAAGAACGCTGTAGCCCGGGGTGTATGCCCCTCACCATCTCCTGACCCGCCAGTCGGCGGAAACCTCAACTCAGGGCCAGTCCACCCAGGCTCACCCCGATAATCAATCGACAACGGCTGAGGCTGTAAGGGCTACTGCGACGACGAGCCAACCTCGTACGTCCCACCACCCATCGAAGGAGCCGATGTCACGCCTCCTTGGCCCGTCGGCCCAGCAAAGACATCCTCAGGCGAAGAAACCGAGTCCTCGGTTGGAGCAGCCTTAGACCGGCCACCTCGGCCGCCAGCAAAAGTGCGGCGACGCCTTGAGCCACATCTAGCTGGCTCTCTCCTAGCCTCGGGTCTCAACCGAGTGCGGGGTGAAGGAATAGGTTGTCCCTGCAAAGGTAAATCAAGTCAGATACCAAGTAAAGAATATAATAAAAGGTGACACAAAAAAAAGACAAGAGAGATACCTCCTCAACGTCGTTCCCCCGACAGGTAGCTCGATTCCGTAACCTCACGAGCTGGCTGCGAAAGGCATCTATACACCTCGCCATAGCTGTCACCACCTCGCGAGAAAACCGTCAAAGGAATAAAGTCAGTAATAATACAGAACAAATACAAAAGCAAGAAAATAGATAAGCTCACCCGAGTCTGGTGACGAGGAATGGAGCGCTCCACAAAACGTTGATCCTCGGGGCTGGAGGAATCATGTCCTCAATCGGTCCGAACATACCCTGGTAACAGATAGACATCCTCGGAGGGACGAACTTCCTAGGCCCAGCCTAATAAAATAAAATTCAAATGATTAGAATTCACTAGGGGGGCTACCTAATGAAAAATAAAAAGTAAAGCATACCGCTGCCTCCTCAGACAAAACAGGGGCCGGCGCTAGCAAAGGCAGCAAGTCATCCTCGTAACTCTGCCCCAAATGGACATGAGACCGCCAGGGAGTGCCAGGGAGTCACGCATCAACGCCTCATGAAACATATGTCGAGGCGGGCGAGTGGGGACGACGAAAACATCCGAGGAGTGCTGAATAGCTACTCTCTCGCCAAGATACACTGTAGCATCATACGTCCCCTGAAAATAACGACGCTCGGTAGTATACCGCGCGGCCGGCGCAGGTATAGCCAAATCAGTCCATGGTCGGTATACCACGCCAGGCTCCTACAAAACAGCTATGTAAGATAAATGCCCTCAAAAGAGTAATATAAAAAAAAAACAAGTTTTCACGAGAATCTACCGAGAGGATCAAATCTCGAATACGTGCAGTCTCGAACTGGCCGATGCGACCTCCCCAACTGGTGCCAACGGGGAGTGCTCGCGAGGTGAAGGTCTCACCAGCGCAAGCGAGGGGAAGTTCTCGTAGAACCAAATCTACATAGATAAGAGAAAGTCAGCAAATGCTTGCACAAGTCTAGGGCTAATTTCAAAAGGATAGAAATATACTTCTACGACCCTCTAGAAACTGGAAAGTGCTCTTCAGACAAGGCCCTGTGACGGCAGGAACGTCGCAGGCCCAGAAGAAAGTCATCATAGGCCAAGCTGGCCCAGTCATATGTCCCGACCAGGTGAAGGTCGCGAACAGCTCTCAGGTAGTAGAGGAGCACTCGACTACCCTTGTCAGGAGAAAAGGTCCCTGACAGCAAAATAAGAACAAAAATGCGCACCCACTGCTCGTGAGTGGTCGCATCATCCTCAAAAGCCGCTACCAAGGTGGAACGGCGGATGCACCGGGAACTAAGCTGTCCCGGTTGAGCCTGAGCACGGGCCCGAATAGCAATCGGACCCAATAACTCCAAAAGCATCGGTGAGTAGACAGTAATGTCACCGTCAAATGGCAGTGGAGAAGAACGAAACTCCAAACCCGTGATGAGACTGAAGTCGGCAGGAGTGACCGTCATCTCACCCCAGGGAAAGTGAAAGGTGTTGGTGGTGTCCGAAAAGAACTCCACCAAAGCTCGGACGACGAGGTTACCCCCATCATAGGAGTACATGGCCTGAGTAGCCCGAAAGAGGGGAGTCAACCCACAGGACTCCCAGAGTTGTCGCAGCGCCTCGTCTTTGCTGAAGTACGCGTTGTATAGTGTACCGATGACGTTGCCAGAACTATGACTGCGAGTCCTCCCGTTGATGAGCCCGCGTCGCACCCGCTCAGAAATATGGTGCTCAGGATAAAAGAAAAGAGTGTGCTCATCCCACTCTGGGAGAGGTCCAAGTCTAGTAGAGGGGTCCTCACCCTCACCGACAGGCTCGTCCTCCCGGCGTGTGTCCCTCGGCTGAGAACCAGAGCCGCGTTGCCTAACCATGCTATATTATGCAAATAATAAAGATTAAGGTTCTATAGTATCTAAGGTTTGCCTAGCCGCATGGTACTATGTTCGCAAAAAAAAAATAGAGTACGTAGTACTAAAACAGAGCACAAATTCAATTTAAGCATAATTAGCATTTTCAAGCAACCAAACAATTTCTTGCAATACTATGATAATTATTGTGACAAATTGTACAAGAAGAACTAGTAAAAACACAAAGAACGGATCACATTGTTCTTTACGACCTTAAGAGGTCTAACAATGGTGAATCGCTCATTTCTTCACCAAATTGAGTCAAACAAGTCTCAAAACACTCCCAAGGCAATGTATAAGCATAATTAAGCAAGTTCAAGGCATAAAATTCAACAAACGAAGCAAATTAAGCAAGAACATGTTCAAATTTTCGGAAAAGTCGCGAACAAAGAATGCATAATTCAGCAAAAACCGAGTTGAGTTTGAGTAAAACTTACATAGATCGGGAGAATAGGTAAAATAAGCTTTGGTTTGCAACAAGTTTGAGTGAATTCGGTTGAGAATTGAGCGAGAACGAGAAGGTTGAAGTTTTGAGCAAATGTGAAAAAACAGAACAGCAGCAGCGGAAAATGAAGAAGAAAGGGAGGGTATTTAAAAAACCCGACCTTGTCGCCAAACGACAAGTTTGTCGCGTGGCGACAAAACCTGCCGCTTGGTGACAAGAAGAAATAGCGGCGACAAGCAGTTCCGACTAGCGCTGGAGCGGCAACAGAGTACAGGGCTCCATAATATGGTTATGTGAACCTCGTGCAGCGGTTTGGGTTCCTTGGTACGCTAGTTAGCCCCTCTAAGCAACTTGACATGATCGGCTCGATTACAATTAAGTTAATTGATCGACCTGGTAAAAAGATCATCTCACTTCGCTTAAAGCGCCTGAACATTGGCTCATCACAAAGGCACTGACATAATGGTTCATAAACAGCAAAAGCACCGACGTAATGGTTCACAAGCAGCAAAAGCGCCAACGTACTGGCATAGCAGAAGCAAGTTCAAGCGAACTGTAAAAGATCGACAAGCGTTGGTCTTCGATAATTTTCTTCGGAATATTATCACGACAACTGAAGGTGATTTCAAGCGGAGTTATCTTCGATCGTGTTCCCTAAGATGTGGAAAATGGTCACAAAGCGGAAGAGGATCGTTTTCAAGCGAAGCAATCTTCGATAGTGTTCCCTGGCTTGTGGAAGATTATCACAGCGGAAATTGGAGGCAGTTACAAGCGTAGCAGTCTTCAAGCGGGATGGCGTTCTCTAGCTTGTGGAAGATCGTCAAAACAAAATGCAACAAATCGGTTACCTTCAGAGACGTGTGCTCGACGGTGCAAGATACGCGTTTCTTAACTCTTTTATCTGTTTAACTAATGCTAGTTTGCAGGTATCGGCGTTACAAGAGTGATTTGGGATCGCAGAACTTTTCGAATCATTCTCCGTCCCTATCGATACTTTGACTTTTGTTTTCGAAACATGCGTTTCTCCAAACTCAGTCAAAGTGGGGGCTTCTGTAGACACCCATTTGTGTCTCCCCAAAACCAAACCCAGTGATGAATACCTTTTGTGTCGAATGATAATCGAATAAAGTGAAAGTGTGAAAGGTCAGGTGTTGCGGTTAGTTTTTATTAAAAATTCTTTCTTTCTGTTTTCAAAAAACAACTCTATTTTATGGAAATAGCCAATCCAGTTTAATTTGGTCCACGACAAGAGTCCAATAATAGTGTAGTTGGATGGTGCTTGCAAAGAGCTTTCCAACGATATATTATAAGCCCAATTCCGATGAATAATGAGGAAGTTATGGCCAAAATACTAAACTGGGCCCGGTTTGGTCTTTACATGCGGCCCGATAATCTAGGGGAGGGCCCAATGTTAATTATTATTCCTAAAGTTATTAGAATTAATTATAATCTTCTAGAATTCTCTAGAAGGTTCTCTTTAGTCCTAATAGAATTAGAATTAATAATTAAAGTTTGATAAGTTTTACTTGGAATAAAATATTATTTTATGAAAAATACGATTTCAGTTTTCATACGGACTTTACAAGTCAATTTTAATTGATAAGTGGACTCTGTGTTTGAAGGAGTGTAGGAATTCAGGCTGTCACCAAACAACAGGCTTGTCGCTACGCGACAAGCGTTGTCGCCACGCGACAGAGCTTGTCGCCAAGCGACAAGTTGGTTTTGCGGCGACAGCGTGGAGTTTTATTCCTTATCAAATTCTACCTATTTCCGGATTGTTTTCTTATAAATAGGGTCCTGAACCTCTGTTTTTATTCATCTACAATCTACAATCTACAATCAACAAATAATCTATTCTCTAAATTCTCTCTAAGCTCTCATCTCTCTAGCTTTTCACAAACACAATTCCGCATACACAAGATCTAGAAACACCTAACCAAGTTCGAAGTTGCCTTCGCCCTAGGCGTGAAAGGTTCATACTTTTCTGAGGGTTTGGTCCCAAATCCAGTCTAACTCTTTTTAATCTTTATTTAATTGAATTCTTTGATTTTATACTTTTCCTTGAAGTTTACTAACGCGTGTATTTTGTTATTAGAAAGAGGTACAAGGCATCAAAGTATGTAATCTTATTGCTCTATTCTTGTAGAAAGCATGTTTAAATTTGTTTAATTCCTAGTATAATGTTAGGATGTTTCTATTGCTTTCTAGTGTCATGTTTAAGGTGCCTTTTACTCTTTTCTAATATCATGTTAAGGCTAAAGCTTTGATCTTTAATGCTTAGTGACATGCTAGGATTTGTTAAATCTTGTTAGTATCATGCCTAGGATCTTGCTATTATATTTAAGCTTTATTATTAACATGATCATAATGGTTATGATTATTATGATAATTATTATGTTGCTTGATATTTATTATATATTGTTATTGCTTGATCACGCCTTTTATGCATGTTTAAAGGGAATTGGTACTTGTAATCACGCTTAATAAGATAATTAATAATCTTGTTTAGGGCTAATATGATTATAATTCAAGTGATCGCCAATAATAGATTTATTCGTGCATTAATATTCAACCAACATAGATTAAACAGGTTTAGGATTAATCTAATGTTTGCATGTTAGTCAAAAAGCGCACATGAATACGAGAAGAATAAAGTAGAGGCCTAATTTTAGGGCAGGTTCAATCTCTTTTAGGTTGGATTTGTACCTTCATCCCCGAACTTCCAGTCATGGTTCCAGACCTATTGGAGTTAACGATCTCCTGGATCGTTAAGGGGTGTAACCTTCACCCTGTGAACGGTTTACAAGTTCCTAAAATTTGTTGGCGACTCTTTTACTCTAGCCTCCTTCCCTTTGGACGCCACCATACTTAAGTGTATGATCACAGTGGGGTTCAAGCTTGGGGTTAATGCTTGAAATATTCCCTACAAATACTATAAGACATATTATGCTAGAGCAAGGGCTTTAAAAATGATTTTTGGTGATGCTAGTGAGGAGTACAAGAAGGTGTGGGATTATGCTGCAATAATCATCAAGTATAACCCTGGTAGTACTGCTGTAGTGAAGGTGGATGGGATAGAGAAGCCACCTCCCTTGTTCCAGAGGCTCCATGTCTATTTACAGGCCTGTAAGGAGGGTTTTATTGCTGGTTGTAGGCCTTTATAGGGGTTGATGGGGCACACCTTAAAGGCCCTTATCCAGGAATTTTACTTATTGTAGTGGGCAAAGATGGGAATAACAATATATTCCCTCTGGCATGGGCAGTGGTGGAGACTGAGAATACAGAGACATGGTCCTGGTTCCTGGACTTGTTGAGAAATGACATCATATCTGTTGCTGACTTAGTTACTTGGGTGCATAAAGATGATGAGCTTACCTATATGTCTGATAGGCAGAAGGTAATATCCTTATTCCCTGTCCTTTCCTAACTCATTGCTTTGACTTTGTTTTACTGAAATCTGCAATCCCATTGTTGCAGGGATTACTTGAAGCATTCAATACAGTTATGCCAGATGCAGAGACAAGATATTTCTGTAGGCATATATGGAAAAACTTCAAATCCAAATTCCCCGGGGTTATATTCAAAGAGTACTTCTGGATGGCTGCTAGATCAAACACAAAGGTAAGGTCTTAGTACTGATTTTATTTTGTGTCCATGGGCCTCTGTTTATGACTTGCATTCTTACACTTTAAAACATGTAACAACATCATTTCAATGATCACATGGACAAAATTAAAGAGTTGAATAAAGAGGCTTATGAGTACTTGGCTGCAATTCCAACCTGCCACTAGTCTAGGCATAGTTTCAGTTCATCATCTAAGTCTGGTATGCTGCTCAATAATTGTTTTGAATCTTTCAATAATGTGTTAAGGGAAGCAAGATCCAAACCAATTTTGCAGTTAATGGAGTGGATAAGGAGATATGTTATGCAGAGGTTTTGTTCTAAAAAGGAAGGCATAAGGGGGTATGATGGAAAGATAATGCCTTCTGTCATGAAGATGATTAATAGGGGGTATGATGAGGTGTCAAATATGAGAGTTATGCAGGCTGATTTGTATGAGTTTGAGGTGGACCATGAGGGATACACCTTTGTTGTTAACTTGGAGAAGCAAGAATGTGGCTGCTATAGGTGGAATCTGATGGGCATTCCATGCTGGCGTGCTTTAGCATGTATTAGGATGTTGAGGTTGAACCATGAAGAGTATATTCATCAAGCATATCATGTGGAGACATATAAAAAAGCTTACAGGACTATGCCAGGACAGACTCAATGGGAGGTCACACCATACCCTGCTCCCTTGCTTCCACCTTACAGAAAAATGGCTGGCAGACCAAGCAATAAAAAAAGGGTAAAGGAGCCAGGTGAAGATGCTGAAAAAATGTTAAAAGGGCCAAAAAACCAAACAGGTGCACTGGGTGTGGTGGCCATGGACATTATGTGAATAAGTGTTCTAACCCTGTTGATGGAGGAGGAGGGACCACTTATGCTCAAGCTCATGCAGCAGCAAAGAAGGTAGCAGCAGAAGCAAAGAAGGCCCAAGCTGAACAAAGTGCACCTGCTCCAAGGAGAAGTGGCAGGAAGAAAGCACCAGCAGAGCATGATGAAATAGTGTTAACTCAGCCTACTCAACCTTCACAACCTCAGCATGATGAAGCCTAACTGTAGTTCTGTGTCTTTGTACTGTACAAGGAGTTTATGTGTTTGCTTTTTTTAACATATCATTAGCTTATTTTGGATAATTTTTGTGTATTTAAAGCGTGTGGCCACCAAAAATATTTGTGTTAATGGTGTACACACTTATGCATGGTGTTTGACTGATTTTCATAATCTATTCAAGCTAATGTTCTTTTGCAAAAATTGTATGCTATTTATGAAAGGAGTTTAGGTGACATAAATTGTGAAACAAAATAAGCATCATCATTTGATTCATCCACTAATAAAGGTTCAAATTACAATATTCAAACCAAAATGCCATTATACCAAATACAACTTCAATAACTAACCAAAAAGCTTAACAAAACAAAAACTAACAACAACTGACACAATCACACATGTTACAATTAGATTGTTCCTTGAATTTTCTTCTTCTATTACCCTCCTTTCAACCCTGTACTTGCTGTTCTTCAGCATATTAAGTTCAGAAGCAAGGCGACCCTTCTCTTGTTCAATACATGCCAATCTTGTTTTCAGAATACTCAGATAAGTGGAAAGCCTATGCTTTTCTGCTATTAGCACATTAGTTACATCCCTCTGCCAATCTAGTATATCCTCGTCTAACCATTCAAATGTATTACAACCTCTTTGCCTTGTTTCGTGGTTGAAGAACTTGCAAGCAACAAATTTTCTCCCTGGATTTTCATGGGTCCATGAAGTCCTTCTAGCAACTGGAAACCCACATCCACATCTCTTCTCTTCAAATCGAGCTATATTGGGTACCAATTCCCTGAAAATTAAACAACAAACAAACCCCAATTCAAAACTCTAGAATTTTAATGGTTCACAAAATTGAAGAAATGTTATGGAATTACTCACCTGATTGAGAACAAGATTCAATTCGCGACCTTCGAATTGTTGAATGACCAAGTGGAATTCGAAATTGGGGAAAAAAAAATTAGATTTGGATTCAATTGAGATTAAGAGGGGTTTTATGTGGGAAAATTGGAGGGAAAATGGGTGAAATTAGAAGAAATAAGGACCACGTGATAGTCACGTGGGTGTCAATGCCGGAATCCGGTGGTCAATGGCCTGAAAGTGGGGGTTGGTCTCCCTAAACAAAAAATTTTTTTATTCAGGTCTGACTTTGCCAAAAAAAATTTATAAGGTTGTCCCAGACAAAAAATGTGTTATAAAAAGTTGTCCCTGACAAATTTTCCCAAAGAAATATATTCGTTGACTAAAAAAATTGCTAATCATTTTGTAATTTGTATAAAAGAATGAATTATTTTGTAATAATATATTAAGATACAATTGTATCCATTAAAAAAATAAAATTGTATCCATTTTTTTAAATTGATGGGACTCTTTACTTGTTTGGTATCATTAGGCTTGTTTGACATCACTTTTTTTTTTTTTTTTTTTTTTTTTTTTTTTTTTTTTTTGTAAAACAAAAATTAAAGTGGAAAAATTAAGAAACAAGAAAAAAAAAATGTTTTCACTTTTCTGTTGTCAATGTTTAAAATTATTATGATCGTAATAAGTTTGACCAATTTTTGATTCATTATATGACATATATCATATGATTGTGCAAATCAAATAACCAAAAAACAAAAAATCAGAGTGATACCAAACGAACCCGTAGTTTATTGTTTTGTGGATTTAGATTTATTTTCAAATTCATATGATATATGCCGTAAAAAGAATCAAAATCTAGTCAAACCTATTAAAATCATGATGATTTAGTATAAAAATGCATTTCCTAATGCGGCATGAGATAAGAAACTTACGAGTAAAAACACACATTAATTAGTGTGTGATTAACATTGAGTTATTCTAATCATTTCATATTTGAGTTTCTTATAACATTTTTAGCTTCTTTTTTATCATAAAATTAGATGTAAGCCCGTCGGATGCACGATTTTTTTTAATAAATTTCACAAAAAGATATTTTTTTATAAAATTTTGATTAAAATTTTATGTAATTTGTAGTGTACCTTATTAAGATTTTTTTTTTAAAAAAAAAATTTAAATCTTAAGTCACTATTAGTAGTTTTTCTTAACCTATGTGCCACATAAAATTTAAACTCTCAAATCATATTTGTTAATTTGTCAAAATAAAGCCTTTAACGAAGTACTAATTTAACATTTAATATTTAATATTCAATCGTAATAATAAATATTAACACGAAGTACCACTATTATTTTTTATATTATACAGCTTCACACATATATAAACATTATACATTTTGTAAAATTTTCGTTTAAATTAAACAACAAAACAAATTAATTCTTGAAGAAAAAATAAAAAGAAAATAAAATATGGGAAGCTATATGTATTTGTTTAACCAAACTTTTTTCAAATTGTGTTGACGATGAAAATAAATGACCTTAATATTTGTTTATGCTAGTTTATAAATTGCATACTTAAACTCACCCATATATGACTTCTTTTGATAATCGTTCATTGCATTCAAGAATTTCATGATGTTTAAAAAATGTTTCTTTGTGTGGGATTGACATTAGACGAGTTTATATAGGATTGAAATAATATTGAACTAAAATTGGTGATAAAGTTTAATTTATAATTAGATATGATAAACCATGCTAATGTAGTACTTAATCTAATAGATGATGTTTTTTTTTTTAAATTTTTTTTTATTTTTTATTTTTTTTGCAATATAAAGAGAAAAGGATTTTTTTATGAAAAGATTTTTCTTTATTGTGTATCTAATCCAAAGCTGATATCTTTTTTAAGAATGATTTCCATGAATATAGCTTAAATGAAAATTTATTTCCAGTTTGTTTCGATTTAAAAAATGATTCCCAAAGTATTGTTCACCTAGGATCAGATAACATTTTAGTGCTTTTTTTTTTTTTTTAAGTAGTAAAATCTCTAACATTGTTAACGGTTTAAAGAGTAAAACCTCAATCAGTAATAGCGGTTCTTATTCTTTTAATAATTACACCCAATTCTTCTTTTCCATATCATTTCATTCTACTGACAAAAGTAGTATTTTTTTTTAAAATAAAACAGAGCAGCGTTAAAAAAAAAAAAAAAAAGAGTAACGTTAAATAAAAATCGACCACCATTGTCTCTCCTCCATAGTGTTTCACGGCGACCACCAGCTTCTCACCATCATAAACACTCTGCGTTGTGGCCCAGATTCCTTCCCCTCCACCTTTTCTGACCCTCAATTATGTTTACTAATTACTATGTTGTTTAGTTTACTTAGAGCATCATGTCTTGGATTTTTTTTATTTTGAGTAATTAAATCGCCTTGGGGAAGAGCATTATCAAGATGTGTTGTATGCCTTTTTCTTTTTGTAAGTTAATAAGCATATTAGCATAACTGGCAGGGAGTACAGATTGAAATCGCAAACTATATCAAGGTTTCAATTGAAGATTAAATTGCAATTATGATAGTGGTTATAAACTGTAAAACCGCTATTGTCGATTGCGGTTCTTGGTTGAACTAGATTTTTTTTTTTTTTTTTAAAAAAAAAAAAAATTTAACAAATCTACGTGGACAATATTGCAGGAAATTAGTTTATAAACCAATGTAAAATGGGAAATAACTTTTGATTGAGCAATTTGCAGGGAAAACGTTCTCTTTTTTAATGAACGTGCTTTCCTTTTTTTAAAAAAATTTATTATTATAATCAATTCTCATATTTCATTATTTTCTTTATCTAATACATTTTCTTAAAATTTATCAATTTAATGTCACATTCATTTTTTTAAGTTTAATAGTATTTTCTTTTATTATTTTTATTAAATATATATTTTATTATAACCAATTTTTTAAGTTTATATTGAACGTGATATTTAATAGTTTATTCATGGAAATCCTATATTTTGTATATTCATTGTAATCTATTAATCTCTTAACATTTTTTTCTATTTACATTTCTTGACATAAATTTCACATAAATGTTTAAAGAAGGTAAATTTTTTTCTTCAATTGTGAATATTAAAGTTTTAATGCAATATCATCACATTCATTCAATGGCGGATCCAGGACTTGCCTAGGGGGTTTCAACTTCATCAAATACCCGATGTCCGAATGCACGGATATAAATCAGGTATTCAAGTATAAAATAGAGTGTTCAAATAAATACTAATACACAAGCACACAACAAAATAAGTCCAAATTCCAATAAAAATGCAAAATAAAATGCTCAGATAAAATAATACATAACTTTAGGATAATGTCAAAATACATACATAAAAAAAATGTGAATTACAAAAGCATTCTTCGAGTTTTCATACTTTGAAAACGTTCCAATACATCATTGTCACAAACGTTCCAATTCATTAATCAAACAACTAAACAAGTAACAAAATTAACAATTTAAACAAGTAACAATTAATAAATAGATTTAAAAATTAAAACAGATTTAAATATTTAACACTACGCAATTAAAAAAATAACACTAAAAAGAAAAAGATTAACAATCCAGTAATCTACAATTAAACAAGTAAAAAACAAGAAATTGAAAAAAAAAAAGAGAGAAGAAGACCTGTCGAGACGCCCGACGTTGAGTGCCAACCTGCAGCAGCCAGCAGATGTTCGATGTCGTGGGTGAGACTGGTGAGTTGAGCAGCGACTGGGAGAGACCGGTGAGCGGGCGGCGGGGAGATTCAGAGAAGAGCGATTGAGTGAAGAGGATGGCTAGGGTTTTTAAATTACACAATGAGAAAGGAAAGAGAAACTGATTAACTGAGGAGTAGGGAAAAAAAGGAGAAAACTAAAAAGAAAAAAAAATATCTATACATATATATATATATATATATATATATATATATATATATATATATATATATATATATATATATATATATATATATATATAAATACTCAAAAAGCGTCCTTGTTGACCCTCGAACTCAGGACCTTATCTCCAAAAATTACTAACCTATCCAATTAAGCGGTGTGTTTAACATTGTATATCTTTGTTTCAAATATTATTTTTATAGTTTTTTTTTTTGTTTTTTAAACAATTTTTCCATTTTTTTTCCACGGATTTAACTGGGTTCAGTTGAACCCCTTGAACCCCCACTGGATCCTCCCCTGCATTCATTTGATATTAAGATAAAAACCATTAATATTAAAAGATAATATATATTTATTTTTTAAACAACTTAAATCCTAATATCAAAATAAAATTTTTAGTTTTTTTTTAATATTTTAAATCCTTATATCTAAATATAATTTTTCTATAAAAAAAATAAATAATAATTTTTAGTTTTTTATATAATTTAAATCCTAATAAATCACTATTTATTGTTTTACATACTTGGAAAAAAATTTAAATATCATTTGTCAATTTTCTTTGGTGTCGAGTGAATTTTTTAATTCTAAAATAAAATAGAAATTTAAATTTTAATTGGTCGAAAAAATACCTTTGCTTATGTGGCCCGCCGAATGTTCTCGAAAAATGCCTACTTTATTTATATAATATATATTATAGATTATTTTAGCATTTTCTTCAAACAAAATAAAGGAAAATTTGATAATAGCCACCTAATATTCTTTTTGTTTTAGTAATTACCACCTACAATATTTTTGTATTTTATTTTACCATCAACAGTAATGTAAAATATCACATTTTACCACCTCCTCACCCTAAGCCTCTTGTACTGACGTCACTTTAGGCTCCACCTCTTTTTTCCCCTCTTCTTTTTTCCCTTTTTCTCCCGATTTCCCCTTCTTTGTTAATTTATTTATCTCAAATTTGGCCAAAAGCCTAAAATCAAAAGGTGAACACTAAAATTAGGGTTTCAAAATTCATTCTTCTCGTTGCTTCAATACTCAAATGTAATCGAGGAAAAAGGCATGTATTGTTGTTTAATGCTTTTGGCAACTTAAATTGGGGGTTTTTGAAATGAAATTATGGGTTTGATATCAAATTGGAGATTTAATATGGTGAAGTATTCAAGGAAATTAACTCAAAATTCATCAATTTCACGTTGTGATGAACACTATTGTGGTTGTAACCAATGTTCGTTTAATTTAGCTCAATAAAAAAAATCCCTAAATTTACCTAGCTTTTTGTCATATTTGCATTGAGTTTCAAAGCCACATGTCTCCAAAGCTCCCTTCTCCCCTCTAATGTTGTCTTTGTTGTTCACTTTTGGTCCTTCTATGTGTTCTTTTGCAGTGAAAGTATAGAACGAAACAATAATTCTAAAAAGGAAAGAGGAGAAAGAAAGAGAGAGAGAATTAACGAGAATCAAAATTTTGGGGGAAAAAAATGATGTGTGAGCATCGATAAAGGGAACTAAGGAATACATATAGTAGAAGTGAAAGAACAAATAAGGGAAATCGAGAGAAGGGAAATTGAGAGAAGAAGGAAAGGGGGGGGATTTAAGGGTCAGTATTCAAAATCTTACACAATAATGAAGGAGTCCTTTTTCAACTTTAACCACAATCCTCTAATAATATTCCAATCCACAATCAAATTATAATCTACACATATATTTATTTTTATATAGAGATCAGATGTTTTTATTTTAATACTTCATATTATATAAGTATATGACATGGAATGCTGTAGCGTTACATGACACATTAGCATTCTTTAATTTGGATCGATTATATATACTATACTCTGCAGTATAAATTTGAATAAGAAAACATTTAGGGCCTATTCACTTCAGCTTAATTTCAGTTCAGTTCAGCTCCTAATTTTCTTCTCCCATAAAATATTCATTTCAGCTCTATTTAGTTCAGTTCAGTTCAGTTCAGCTCCAATCAGTTCAGCTCAGTTTAGTAAATGTGAACAGGCCCTTAGAAGTTTATTCCTATCAAATATTCCTTCCTCTTAAGTTAAATTCATCCTAAAGTTTTTATTCTTTTTTTTTTTTTTTTTTGGGGGGGGGGGGGGTTAGAGAGCCACTAAGGCGGGAGAATAGATTCCAAGATCACCTGGAATCAGGAGGAAAACTCTAATCACTTGATATATCCCTCACTTTCTTATCCTAAAGTTTGTTATTGTATATTCCGTATTAAAATGCATTATAGTGCAACTTTCTGATGTATGTAATGATATACTCCGTAGTACAAATTTAATTAGTATAAGAAAACATTTAGAAGTTTATTCTTATCAAACATTCCATCCTTATTACAATTTTTTTTTTCTGACAAAAGAACTTACAAACAAACTAAAAACGAAAACAAAGTCAATCATGGCGACGCGCCATCTGATGCGGGAGTTTTAGAGGGTCAAGTTAGTCAAGCAGTCGATAAAGCAATATCTCTTACATATCATCCAAGTAGGCTTCTATTATCATTGGATTAGATCGTGGCCTACTCGGAAGGTCGTTTTGAGGCTAGAGCAGGAACGAAACTTAATTTGGTAGTACTCCAATGGGACGACATTGGCGAGAAGGTAGACTAAATTAGAGTAGTAGTTTTAGCTTACTTTTAATTAATTATTTAAGAAATATAGAAAGTTAATTCCTATTTGGTTTCTTAGTAATACCTTGGCAGTTTTTTGCCTACTAGCTATAGGGTCCTAGTTATATTGGGTTTATAATTAGTGTTTATTCTAGTTGTCCTATTAGGTTTAGGAATCTTGTGTCGGTTACTCTAGTCTATAAAAGGCTATTAGTTTGTAATTTTTATTCATAGTTAAAATAATAGTTTTCTTGAGTTTATTACTGCAGACTTACGAATTAAGTTTGTTTGTTCCATACGTTTGATTGAGTAAGCTTGGTTTTGATCCGATTGATGAAAATCTTGCATAGGTTCGCGTTAGCTCCGTTTGAGTTTAACATTGACCAAAAAAACACCTTAGCGTTTGGGTATAAACGCATCAAGTGGTATCAAAGCCAGGTTTTCGGTGAGGATTCTTACGGCATAGTCTAACGTAATCGACTCTCTTGATAGAGCAAGGAGGAAACCAACGAGAGACATGCCTGGAGACGAAGAACAACCTCGTAATTTCGGAAACGAAATTGATTATCTCTCAGATAATGTAAACAAACTTACTGCATCAGTGGGTAAGATTTTAGGGCGTTTTGATGGGTTGGACACATGTATGGAACAAGTTAATATTAGTGTGGGAGAGTTGAGGCGTGGCGACAGCGACGATAATGGTGGTCGGGTGAGTCGAAACTTTTATCATATTCATGGGGAGCAAGAAAATAATAGGCGACGAGAGGACGAAATTAAACTCACAGATTTACCCGAATTTGATGGTAGTGTAGACCCTGAAGTATATTATGAGTGGGAACGTTGTATTGAGCAAATATTTGATTTTAAGGACCTTGATGATCAAAGAAGGTTTAAGTATGCTACCTTAAAGTTGTCTTAATATGCATCCTTATGGTATGAGAGCATGAAAAGGGCTCGGGATAAGGAAGGGAAGGAGAAGCTTCAATCTTGGGCAAAATTAAAGAAAAAGTTGAGGATGCGGTTCGTACCAAAAACGTATAAACAAGACCTTTTTAGACAGCTTGATACATTACAACAAGGTGGGTTGTCCGTCGAGCAATACACTAAGAAGTTTGATAATCTTAGCTTAGCTTGTGATATTGAAGAAGGTGAAGAGCAACGTATGAGCAAGTTTTTGCGTGGTCTTAATGTTGATATAGCCAATGTAGTGGAATTGCAACAATTTTGGACATATGATGAGCTTAGTTCTTTGGCTTTAAAAATTGAGAAGCAACTACGTGGAACTAAAGTGAGGAGTTATACAAAGGCACTAACTCCCAACAAAGTGGAAGGTGTTGGGTCCTCAAGCAAAGGCATTAGCACAGCAACAAAATCTGAATTTTGGGACAAAAATAATCAAGAAAATAAAGGAGAAAATTCAAGAAACTCCAAAAATGAAGGTAAGAAGCCAACTGTAAAATGTTTTAAGTTCCAAGGGGTCGGACATTATGCACGTGAGTGTCCCAATAAACGTGTAATGACAATGGAGGATTGGCATGAGGCTACAAATTACGCATTGAATAGCTTCACAGAGGGATAAAGTGCAATAAGTAAATGATGAGGTGATAGTGGAAACCAAAGACGAGGAAGAGGATAGTGGAGAGCACGTCTATGGGGGTGATAGTGATGTTAGTATGGTGCTCCGAAGGACTCTACATTCTCAATCGGTGATGGAGGAAACGAGCAACATGAACTCATATTTCATTCAAAATTCTTGATTGGTGGCAAAAGTAGGAGTTTGATTATTGACAATGGGAGTTGTACCAATGTTGTAGCGCTCTCTTTGGTGGATAAATTGAAGCTTCCTACTAAACCACACCCTCGACCCTACAAGTTGCAGTGGCTCAACAATGGTGATGAGGTAAAAGTAAATAAGCAAGCATTAATTTCTTTTAGCATGGGGCCATATGTTGATAATGTGATTTGAGATGTTGTTCCTATGGATGCATGTCAATTATTGTTGGGTAGACTTTGGATGTTTGACAGGGAGGTGTCGTACCTTGGTAAACAAAATGTTTATTCTCTTTTGTTTAACAAGAAAAAAATAATTTTAGAACCTTTGACCAGAGAACAAATACACAAACTCCATAAAAAGCCCAAAAAAGAGATCGAGTATGTTTTCCACTGAAGGTGAACTTTTGAGGGAAATTGGAGATGGCAGTAAGTTGTATATTGTCTTAATGAAAGAGGTGGAGTCAAAAGAAGGGGAGAACACCTCAAATCCTTTCTTAAAACCTTTATTAGAAGAGTATAAGGATGTGTTCGTTTCCTATTGATTTACCTCCTGGCTTACCTCCATTACGTGGGATTGAACATCAAATTGACCTTATTCCTAGTTCTCAACTTCCTAACAAACTAGCCTATAGGTGCAATTCCGAGGAAACTAAAGAATTACAAAGACAAATAGAACAGTTGATGGGGAGAGGTTATGTGAGAGAGAGTATAAGTCCATGAGCAGTTCTTGCATTATTAGTGTTGAAAAAAGATGGTACATGGCATATTTGCATTGATATTAGGGCGGTAAATAATATAACTATTAAGTATCATTTTCCTATTCCTCGATTGGATGATATGATTGATGAGTTGCATGGTGCTACTGTATTTTCAAAAATTGATTTGAGAAGTGGATATCATCAAATTCGCATGCGTGAAGGAGATGAATGGAAAACAACTTTTAAGATTAAACACGGGCTATATGAGTGGATGGTGATGCCTTTTGGGCTTACAAGTGCCCGAGCACTAGCACTTTCATGAGATTGATGAATGAGGTGCTTAAATCCTTTATCGGAAAGTTCGTGGTGGTGTACCTCGACGATATTATTGTTTATAGTAAGAGTGAAGAAGAGCATGTGGGTCATTTAAGGCAATTACTTGATAAATTGAGGGAACAAAAGTTGTTTAGAAAGATGGAAAAATGCTCTTTTATGGTTCCTTCAGTTACATTTCTTGGCTACATTATATCTAATGAAGGTATTAGTGGGATCCTACAAAGATCGAAGCCGTCAAGTCGTGGCCTACCCCTACTATTGTTACTGAGGTACGATCTTTTCATGGTTTAGCTTCATTTTATAGAAGGTTCATAAAAAATTTTAGTACTATTACTGCTCCTATAACTGAATGCTTGAAGAAGGGAAAATTTGAGTGGTATGGAACAACACAAAGAGCGTTTGAATTAATAAAACAAAAGCTTTGTGAGACTCCGGTTCTTGCATTACCTGATTTTAGTCAACCTTTTGAGGTAGAGTGTGATGCTAGTGGGGTTGGTATCGGTGCTGTATTATTACAGAACAAACTACCAATTGCTTATTTTAGTGAAAAGTTGGGTGGTGCTAAACTCAATTATTCTACTTATGACAAGGTGTTTTATGCAATAATTCGTGCTTTAGATCATTGGAGCCATTATTTGAGGCCTAGTCATTTTGTTCTTCATTCAGATCATGAGGCTCTTAAATACGTTCATGGGAAACACAAGCTTAATCCTAGACATGCTAAATGGGTTGAGTTCCTACAGTCGTTTCACTTTTCTTGCAAGTACAAAGATGGGAAAAGTAACATTGTTGCAGATGCTCTTTTTAGGAGGCATTCTTTGATCTCTATTATGGATTCTCGACTACTTGGATTTGATGTGATTAAAGAATATTATGCCACTGATCCTGTTTTTTCTCATGTCATTGATTCTTGTAAAAGGGGTGCACATGGTGGTTATGTCATACAAGATGGTTTCCTTTTTCGGGGAAATCGCTTATGTATTCCTAAATGTAATATGCGGGAGTTGTTAGTCAGAGAGGCACATGGAGGAGGAATAGAAGGACATTTTGGTATTAATAAATCCCTTGAGGTATTACAAGAACATTTTTATTGGCCAAAGATGTTTGGAGATGTTTAAAATATTGTTGTTCGTTGTGCGTCTTGCCAAAAGGCAAAGAGTTCTTTTCAAAAGGGTTTGTATACTTCTCTACCTGTTCCAGAAAGACCTTGGGAAGATGTATCCATGGATTTTATTGTGGCATTGCCGAGAACTCAAAGGGGAAAGGATGCAATCATGGTTGTGGTGGATCGTTTCTCAAAGATGGCACACTTTATTTCCTGTCACAAAACGGATGATGTGACTCATGTGGCCGATTTGTATTTTAGGGAGATAGTTCGTCTACATGGAGTTCCTAAAACTATTTTTTCCGATAGAGATAGTAAGTTTCTTAGTCATTTTTGGAGGACTTTGTGGAAATTGATAGGGACTAAATTGCTTTTTAGTACATCTCATCATCCACAAACCAATGGACAAACCGAGGTGACAAATAGAATACATGGTACACTACTGAGAGGGTTGGTGAGTAAGACTCAAAAGGATTGGGATTTGAAGCTAGCACATGCAGAGTTTGCTTATAATAGGTCACCGTCTTTTGCTACAAAGCATTCTCCATTTGAGGTGGTTTATGATACAAATCCAATGCTTCCAATTGATTTGATTCCTTTTCCAAAATAGGAGATTACTAATATTGATGCACGAAAGAAATTGGAGGCAATGATTAAGCTACATCAACAAGTCAGAGGAAGAATTGAGCAAGTTAATGAAACTTATAAAAAAAGAGTAAACAAGCACATAAAACAACCCACTTTCCAAGTTGGTGATCTTGTTTGGTTGCATTTGAGGAAGGAGTGTTTCCCTGACAAGCATAAGAATAAGTTAATGCCTAGAGCTGAAGGTCCTTTTCAAGTTATTAAGAAAATTGGAAGTAGTGCTTACAAGTTAGATTACCAGGTGACTATGGTGTTAGTGCCACTTTTAATGTTGGTGACCTGTCTCCATATCTTAGTGATGATGTATTCTCGGAATTGAGGACAATTCCTTTCGAAGAAGGGGAGAATGATGCGGGAGTTTTAGAGGGTCAAGTTAGTCAAGCAGTCGATAAATTAATATCTCTTACATGTCATCCAAGTAGGCTTTTATTATCGTTGGATTGGATCGTGGCCTACTTGGAGGGTTGTTTTGGGGCTAGAGCAGGAACGAAACTTAATTTGGTAGTACTCCAATGGGACGACATTGGCGAGAAGGTAGACTAAATTAGAGTAGTAGTTTTAGCTTACTTTTAATTAATTATTTAAGAAATATAGAAAGTTAATTCCTATTTGGTTTCTTAGTAATACCTTGGCAGTTTGTTGCCTACTAGCTATAGGGTCCTAGTTATATTGGGTTTATAATTAGTATTTAGTCTAGCCGTCCTATTAGGAGTAGGAATCTTGTGTCGGTTTCTCTAGTTTATAAAAGGCTATTAGTTTGTAATTTTTTTATTCATAGTTAAAATAATAGTTTTCTTGAGTTTATTACTGCAGACTTACGAATTAAGTTTGTTTGTTCCATACGTTTGATTGAGTAAGCTTGGTTTTGATCCGATTGATCAAAATCTTGCATAGGTTCGCGTTAGCTCCGTTTGAGTTTAACATTGACCAAAAAAACACCTTAGCGTTTGGGTATAAACGCATCACCATCCCTGCTAAACAGTGAGCCTGAGCAACCGTAGACCTTGGAACCTTCTGAATATGACACACAACCAACCCCAATAACTTCCAGAAGCTCCTGCTAAATTCAACGCACAGAAATATTCTTAGGAAACTGAGATCGAAGCAAATCCACCACCGAAGTACAATCAGTAAGAATCTATAAAGAAGAATACCCACGCTGCCTGACATGGTGTAAAGCAAACAGACAAGCCATCATTTTAGACAAGCAAGCAGATCCTTATTACAAGTTAAAATCATCTAAAAATATGTTATTTTTTATTAAAATGCATTATAGAGCAAGCAGATTCTGACATGGTGTAAAGCAAACAGGACAACCCTCTGAAAATTCGGGTGACTCTCATCCGTCGGATCAGGAAATTTTTAGGGATGGTCTTGGTGATTCTCCTCATCCTCCGTATTATCCTACTCGGTCTTTTCCTGGCTTGTTCCCGAATCCTCTCCCTGGTGGGTTTCGTGGGGCGGAGGACGAATTTTGGAGGCGGAAACAAGGTGTTCTCCGGCTGAATAACCACCGCTTGAGGTTCCTCTGCCATGTCATCAAGTGCCATGTGCTCCTCATAGATTCACCTTTTCTTATGCAGAGGGATATTAAGGCACTTGGCAAAATAATCCAATTTCTAATCGCCAAGTTCATTGCAATCACATGGGTCATCCTCATCCCATATCACATGAAGTGGTGCTAGCTTTTTCCTCATCAGATTTTCTAGGGTAATCCATCTCATGTGAATGAGATCATGACACCTCCTGATTCTGCAATTGACACATCAGCAAATAATTTAGACTTAATCTCATCTTCAGATAATATTTCTATAAGGCAATCTCATCACGTGCGTCTTAATGGTTCAAAAATTATGACCCAATACCCTCTTCTACCTCAATCTGGGCCGGTTCAGCTAAGCAGCCCAACACCTTAATTGGATCCTACTCTTTGTGATTTGGGCTTTAACATTGGGCCCAACTTATTGCACCCAAGTTATGCAAATATCCAAGGAGCCCAGACTAATTGTGATGCCTATTCTGAAGACTTGGAGCATCTTCTTCTTCGACAATATATTCCAGAGGGTGGCTCCAACCATGCCTTTACTCCGACTCCTGCTCAGCAAGATCCTTATGCGACTTTTGGCCGGAATTATCTCTGTCCAGCTATTCCTCCTGGGGTACGATTCTCTCCGCCGCCAATTAGGCCGTCTGGCCCGATTTATCCTAACCCATATGATGCGGGCTGCAAAACTAGATGGATTCATCTTCTCAGAACACTCAAATCGCTCCACCTCAAGTTCCGTCCCCTACTCCCACCTTATCAGCGGCTGCAATGGAGAATGAAGGGGCTGATTCCGGGTATATGGCGGATTCTTCATCAGGATTGTTGGAGGTTCTAGCGCAACAATTGTCAGCAACTCCGAAATCTTCTAAACGCACGCCAATGGTGGATTCTGATATTTCGGTGCCCATGGACTGTTCACCCGCGGCTTCATCTCGGCCGTCTATTCACTCTTCTTCGGCATCATCTTCTTTAGTTAAGAATGAGAAGAGCGAGGGAAAGAAGCCTCTGTGTCTGAAATTAGCAAAGAAGGGTGACAAGGTTTGGACTTGGGTTAAAGAGGGTTGCTCTTGTAAAAGGCCTGCCTCTTCTCGTGAACCAGTTACTCCTCCATTGACAATTGGTGATGCAAACTTAGCTATTTTCTCATGTCTCAAGCTGTTCAAAAAGCGTAAGGCTGTTTCTTCGGGAAGTACTTCTTCTGCTGGTTCTAGTTCTTCTGAGGGTGAGGTGGCTCCCCATTCTAGGCCACCACAACCACCGTGAATGTGGCTGCTTGGAACTGTAGGGGGCTAGGTGCAGTGGACTCCCCTAAAGTTCCTTATGTGTCCTCTTTAGTCCGCTCTTTTGGGATCGACCTTATGTTTTTAATGGAAACCTTAGTCTCTATAAATGTAGTTGTAGCTAAGTTATCTTGTTTAGGTTTTGAGGGGTTTTGTGGTTCGGATGCGATAGGGGTTAGTAGGGGTTTGGTAGTTTTTTGGTTTGCCCCAGTCTCAGTTATTCCTATTTTAGTTTCTCCTCATGTTATCTTTTATAAAGTTGTAGTTCCCGGCTAAGGAATAAGATTTGTAGTGTTTGTGTACGGTTCGCCCCATGTGTCTTTACGTTCTGTTGTTTGGGATGAACTTTTAGAAATTTTGAACCACAACCTAGATGTCGTACTGTTAGGAGATTTTAACTAAGTTGAGTATATAGATGACAAAATGGGAGGGGCATCTTCTATCCCGGGTCGTTCTGCCTTCTTATAATGGAAATTAGCTTCTGGTTTAGTTGACATCCCTTTTGCAGGTTCCCGCTTTACTTGGACTAATGGCCAATTAGGGAATCCTACCTTGAAAGAATTGATAAAAGGTATGCTTCTTGTTCATGGTTAGATTCTCATCTAGACGCTATGCTACTTCACCAACCCATTCTACTCTCAGACCATGCAGTTATTGTGTTAAAGGAAACGATTAGTCATTCTTCTAGAAAATGTCCTTACCGTATTGAAAATTGGTGCTTAGATATCAGAGAGGTAACATTAATAATTGCCTCTGCCTAGCACACTAATCTTTTAAGGTCGCAAATGTATGCTTTATCTCAAAAATTGGTGAACCTTAGACTTATTTTACTACGTTGTGTGGAGCATAAAAAGACTTGGGGTATAGACTGGAAAGATTTGCAAGATTCTGTTGCTTCGTAGGCCCTGTCCTTGAATTCTACTACTGCCGGTTCTCGTTTCCTTCATACTTGGGATGAGAAGCTATCGCAGGCTCATACTTTATTCACTTACTGGAAACAAAGGTCTAAAGTGAGATGGGATGCTTTAGGTGATACTAGTTCGCGACTACTATTCTCACCGATTCAAGAGCGTCGCCGTAGAAACAAAATCTTTAGTTTGAAAGATAATCAGGGTAATTGGGTTTTTGATCCTGTGGGAATTGAGAATCTTTTGATTAATCATTTCTCAGATCTCTATAATTGTCAAAATTCTCGTTCTTCTACCATTCCTGGATTCTGGGATGATTTGAATATTCCTTCTCTTTCGCCTCTGCACCAACAGCAGCTTATGGTTCCTTTTTATGCAGAAGAGATTAAGGACGCTATTTTCCATATTGGAAATGACAAATCTCCTGGGTCGGACGGCTTCTCGGCTGCTTTCTTTAAATCTCATTGGTCGACTGTGGGTGCCCAAGTTACTTTTGCAATTCAGTATTTCTTTGCTCGTGGATATATGCTTAAAGATTTGAACTGCACCTTTTTGGTTCTTTTACCTAAGGTGGAGCATCTTGATTCTCCTTCCCAATTCCGTCCCATTGGTCTGTGTAAGGTGCTATATAAGTGCATTGCTAAATGCATGACGGCTCGTCTGTGTAAAATAATACCGCTTTTGATTTCAGAGACTCAATCAGCTTTTATTCCGGGTCGCTTAATGTCATATAACAGTCTCATTGCTCATGAAATACTCTCCTATATGAATTCTTCTTCTTCGAGATTGTGTTCTGCCGCTTTGAAATTGGATATGAACAAAGCCTACGATAAAGTTTTGGGAGTTTTTATGGGATGTGCTCAAGGCCTTTGGGTTTCCTCCGTATTGGATTCAACTAATTAAGCAGTGTGTTTCTACGGTCTCGTATCAGATCCTTGTCAACGACAGACCATCTTCTGTTCTTCGTCCTACTTATGGTTTACGATAGGGAGACCCTTTATCCCCTTATTTATTCGTTCTCTGCATGGAAGTATTTTCAGTGATGCTTCGTAAGGCCGAGGAAACTGGGTTATTTTAGGGCTTGCGTATTTCTCGACAAGCTCCTTCAATCTCCCATCTGTTTTTTGCAGATGATGCTTTATTGTTTTTTTCTGGGCTTCTCCGGACGCCTGTTCTCATCTTTTGGGGGTGATTAACCGCTTATGTACCATTTCTGGTCAGATGGTTAATGTTCAAAAGTCCTTTGTTAAATTCAATTCAAATACTCCGCAGGATTATTGTGAGTTCTTGAGCTCTACTTTGCGTATGCAAGCTAAAAATTCGCTTGGCACATACTTGGGTCTTTCGGTGGATTTAGGCGGTGCTAAATGTCGCCAGTTTCAACCCTTGGTGGATAAAGTGTCGCAAAAGCTGTCTGCTTTTAGGTCTCGTCATTTATCAGCAACGACCAAGTTAGTTCTTATTAATAAGGTGGTCATAACTTCTTTAAATCATGTGCTCTCGGTCTTCAAGTTGCCTACGACTATTTCTGACCGTATTGATCGTCTTCTGACTCGTTTTTGGTGGAAAAATAACAAAGCTACTGGGGGTTTAGCTTTAACTCCTTCTCAGCCCTCCATCTTCCTCGAGGCTTAGGGGGTTTGGGCATCCGCCACGTGCCTTCGTTTAACTCGGCTTTGTTAGCCAAGAAAATGTGGCGTCTAATTCATCATCCACAGCTTTTTGTTTCGAGGATTTATCGTGCTCGTTATCCTCACCTTATAAACTATAGAGCTACTATTTCTCCTTCCCGTCCTTCTTGGGGGTGTAGGAGTTTATTGGAAGGGGTCCGCGTCATCTCTCATGGAGTTATGTGGAAAGTGGGCTCAGGTTCTCAAATCAATATTGTGGACGACCATTGGGTTCCAGGGGTCTCTGTTCAGTTCAAGAATTCTATTCCCCCGTCCGAGCTTCCTTCCAAGGTGTCGCAGATAATTGATCCCATTTCTCAAGCTTGGGATAATACTCGTATCCGGCGGATCTTTCCTCCTTCAACGATGGATTTCATTCCTGGGATGGAAAGACCTCAGGAAGAAATGGATGATTTTGTTTACTGGAAATATACGCGGGATGTTTCATTTTCAACTAAATTTGCTTATGCTCAGTTGCTGAACCAGTCTGGTTTGGAGAGATCTTTACCTTCTAATATCCTTCCAAGTTGGTGGAGGAAATTCTAGGGTCTCCCAATTTTACCGAAATGGAAGATCTTCATTTTGGAAAATACTTCACAACGGCCTTCCCACAACGGTTGTTTTAACCTTAAAAGGTGTTCCGGTTGATGCCAACTGTGGGTTCTGTCATCAACCTCCTGAAACAGTTTCACATATTTTCTACAATGTTAGTTAACTAGTTTGGTCAGGGCTTCGCATCCTATGGATGCTCTTCAGACTTTGCCTCGGGATCGAGATCTTAGCCTTTGGTTAATTGAAACCATTAGCCGTTTTGCGACCTCTAAGGACTGGCATAGTTTGGATGGTTTTCTGGCTTTGTTGTGGTCGGTCTGGTTAACTAGGAACAACCTTCGTTTCTGCTCGGAGGTCTATTTTCCGGCCGGGATCTTTGCTATGGCTGCTACTTGGGTAGATAGGAGTGTTAAGGCGCGAGATTTGTCTGACGTTAGTCAGCCCTTGTGCCCTCTGGGGTTCGGTTTCTCTTCTTTTCAATCTCTTAGGTCGGAGGGACCTTCTACAGAGTATGACATTTGCCTTACCTTTGATGGTTTCTGGAGTGTCAGGGACCATCGTGCAGGCATGGGTTGGTACTTATCTTCTGAGTTATCTTCCCCGTCTATTGGAGGAGGGGCCCAAGCGGGTTTCACTTCTTCGGCTCTTTATTCTGAACTGCTAGCTTGCTTACTTGGTTTGAGGCATGTACGGGATAAAGACTACTCCAGTGTTCGAGTTTTTACGGACTGCTGTTCAGCTCGGACACTGATTTGTGGTCAGACTTCGGATACTATCTCAGTTACTTGGATTTTGCGTGAAAATCGGCAGATTGTTGCGGGTTTCCATAGGTTTGACATTCAGAAAGTATCCAAACCAGAAATTGGTTGTGCTCATCTTTTGGCCGGTTTAGCTCGTTGCCGTCATTTTATTTGTTTCCGGTTTTAGGTTTTCTTTGTACTCTTTGTCAAAAAAAAAAAAAAAGCGCATTATAGTGTAACTTTCTGGTGTAATGATAGTTCAATAATTTTCTTTAGGTGAAAACTTTAACAGCAAAGCTAAAAAGCTAAAAACAAAATCATATCTGTGAGACCATGCAAATGAATTTATAAATGATTTTAATTTTGACATACTTGTATAATAATGATGATTATTGGAGCAATTCTCCAATTCTTCCACTAATTTCCATTTGCTTAATCACAAAATATAAAAAATGTAATGCTGAAAAAAGCTGTACCGCAGCTCTCCCGTGATTGTTGGTTGTAATTGTATTCATGACGCGTGACTATAACAAACTCAAGTTTGAACAATTTAAGGTATAGGACCTAACATGATTTTTTTTTTTTTTTTTGGGTTTATCTTCTAGTTTTTTTGTCTTGAAAGTCGAAATATTGGATTTCATTATTTATATTTTCACGATCACAAATAATAAATGAATACATAATTTAATTTATTTAACACTATGTTCTTGATTATATTTCTTTTGTTTGGGAATAATTGATATATGTTATGAAAATATTGAGTAGATATCCATTAACCTTATATCATTGCGGAATATTCTATATCTAGGATTTATTGTTATCTAACCAAATCCTATTTATTGTATTCTATAAATGTATACCCTAATATATGAAATAATATACACAGATCAATTCTCTCTCAATTATTATATTTTTCATTATTTTCATAACACGTTATCAGCACCACTTCTAACCGAATATGCAGTCCAAATCAGCCATAATTGAATAAGGAGACGAACGAAGAAGTCAACTAGTAATTTCACGGGTATTCCTAAATATACTCCTCCACTCCATTAGATTATCCTTATCATACATTCCTTCAGGTATCCCTATATTTTTTTGGAAAATGATAAACATAACCCTTAGGGCTATGTATAAAAAGCTCAAAAAGGAAACATTGAGCAAAGATTAACATTAATTACACCGATTTGCTCGTAATTTGTCATGAATTCCCAACTTAATTCCATTTTGGGAAGTATATTTAATGCTTATACACAGCCCTAAGGACTACATATATCATTACCCTATTTTTTTCACCGTATTTTTATTGATGTCGTTAGATTGTTATTGTCCTACTTGAGGTAAATTAATTATAAGGTGTTAGATTTGTTTTATTTGATCAATTAACATGTTCAGTGATATTTTGGTATTGAAGTGAAGTATGAAGTCTAATGAATATGGGATATGGGCTATTCGATTTGTTTCGCCTAATTTGTCTCATTTGAATATTTATTTTTTGGGAATGAAATCAGTTTGGTGGTTTTATTATCAATCTCCGTTACAGTATGAAGATAATCGAGCAATTTCCCTCAATAATGTTGAAACAAAAACAAATTCCCATCATGCACCCATTTAAAAACAAATTCCCAAAATACCGTCCATGTAGGATTGGTATTTGATTTGGCTTAAAACCGGTAATGTTGTTAACGGTTTTATGTTAAAACCGCTAGCAACAATAGCGGTTTTTTTTTAAAAAAAAAAAGAAAGAAAAGAGACCCGTTATTAATGAAATTAGGTCTCTTTGAACTTAACAGCAATAATATGGGCGCTCTCTTTCCTCCTGTTGGCTAAGGCATGGTTTCAGATAAGGAAGAAAAGAGACCTGTTAATTGAAAAAGGCGGTCTCTTTTCTGAAACCGCTAATAACAATAGCGGTTTTAAAGCTATAACCGCTATTTCCATTAGCGATTTTAGGCTAAACCAAATCAAAAAAAATTACACCCAACACCGATCCTACGTGGACGGTATCTCTGGAATTAGTTTCCAAATCGATGCACAAAGGGAATTTATTTTTATTTTAGCAATATTGTGGGAAATTGCTCGAAGATAATCATAGTATATTTATTTTGAACCAAATATTCAATAATGTTAATTATAACTGTAAACGTGACCTAGCCTTTTTTGGAATTTTTAAATTGTTGGTCATGATGATCAAATTATATATATATTGCTTTTAATTGTCTATAATTTACCGTCATAATTAGGTGTTCAACTGTATGTATTACGTGAGATTTGTCAGCCGTAGATTTCTACGATATACATAAGAAGTTAATCTAATCCTCCTTGAATTAAGCACTAAAGCATCATTGTTAGATATGTTAATAGGATTTAATATGATGACGCAAATACTTTGATATAATCATAAAGCTGAGTTTTTTTTTTTTTTCTTTTCCTGTGTCACTGATTTCGTGCCTACAAGTTCATATTGAATTAAAGATATGTGCCTTGTTCCCTTTGATGTTGAGTGGGTGTAAGAAAGTTCCTTCTCAAATTTTGTTGTTCTTAATAATTTCGAAAGTGCCCTTTGTTATGCACTTATATTATGATGTGTTGCCTAGAAATGTTGGTGACTTGATTTAAAATTTAAGACTAACTAGTAAATTAGCTTAACTCACCTTGGTAAGTGTATTGGGGAAAGAAAACTTGATGAGAGTTTATGTATCTATGACAAGCTTAGCAAAGTACAAGTACTTTACTTTCTGCTTATATGTTTTGTATTCATTGTTAAATCATGTTTGTTTATGGATTTTATTATTTTTCATTTTGATTAGGGAAGGTTTGTTTGGTTTGAATGTTACAATGTGCTATATGTTTTCCTTTTTTTAAGAGGCCTAAGCAACAGTTTGGTCAAGCATTGAGAATTTGCTAAGTTTAGTTTGTGAGTATTCTTATGAGTTTAAATCTAAAAGGAAATTTAGAATTATTATTGATATTAATTCTTGTTAACTCAACGTTTTTATTGAGATAAAAATATGTGCATTTGCAAGAGGTATATCATTAATTTTTCTAGTTAAGGGTCTAGACAAGATCATTATATCTCTCTACTTGACAGCTCAGTTTGCCAACGACAAGTAAGAATGTCGTACAAAGTCTATTTTATATGTAATTCATATACGGTAAGAATGAGAAGTTTGAACCTCTACTTCTTGAATGTTTACAATTGTCTGTACATGAACCTTTTCTTATGTCAAAATAGCAAGTATATTTCAGTGGTTTATACATATAATTTCCTCACGAAACTAGTTGTCATTCCATAAATTTATAATGGAGTCATATTTATTTCCAAGTGACACATACATGTCTCTAATGTGGAGTTTTCAAATATGAATATTTAATTTCTTTTAAGTGTTTCACATAAGGCATGTTGGATTATGTGCTACGAAATTTTATGAATGACCTCATATCTCAAGTATGGTTTTTCCCCTAACATATGATACACTAATCTTGTGTGTTCATCATGTGGTTGCTCTTGTTTCTTAAGCTTTGCTTTGGCTTATATAGTTGAGTATATCAACTAATATAAGGTATGTTTTGATCACAGTTTGAACTAATTAAGTCCCATTTTGTGATTACCTTCTTGTTCTAAAATGTGTAGATTGTCTAATTAAATTATTTGAATTAAGTTATTAATTTATTTAAAATGAAGGTTTCATATTTGTAAATATTTATTTAGTAAGGGATAATTGTTTAGTAGACATGATAATACATGAAATTGGATTATGGGAATGATGTGTAAATTGAACATAGAATTCTCGAACATATGAACCTGAAGTTCCTTAAATTTATAATGGGTTAGAAACCTTCTAGAACAATCTAGAAATGTCTAATAGTTTTGAAAGTATGTTGACTAGATTATTCTCCATTCACAAAACTAATGTGTTTCTATATATGTCATGCGAGACTTATTAGCTCATGTTTGGAAATGAATGAGAAATCTCGTGATTATTGAAGAATTAACAAGTATATTTGCATGTTTTTTTATGATATATAATTCATGGAAAAGTTCATAAGAGTATTCATTTGAGCAAAGAATAGTTCAAGAAATAAACATGCTATTTTGAGCAAATTACTTGGAAAATGTATTCATCATGCCCATACTTTAATTTTGGGAGTTTTCAATATAAAGATTAATACAATTGGGCAAGGGGAATAAGTAAGAGTTTTATAACAATATTTTTCTTTGCTTGATACATGACATTACCAAAAGAATTTATGGTTTAAAAGTGCAAGGGATTTCAAGGTTGTTGGATAACTTGGATTAATTTCATATCCCCCATATGCAAGGATTAGGGGGAGATATTATTTATTTTGTTATTATATGTAATCCTTGCACATGAATTGTATGATACATTGATGGTCGGTAGTGCATACATTTGCTTTAATATCAATGTCAATAATTTATTTGATAAAAGCGACCACATAATATTATATATTTACAATGACTCCATCCTGATGGATATAAATAAATGAATGTCATTGATCACATACTAGTTATAAATGCTCCAATTAAAATTATTGTCCCAGAAGGATAACATCGGTTTCTAATGAACCTAAAGCACGTTTGAAGCGTTATAGTCCAATAAATTTAAAATATAAGAACCTTCGGAAAGGAATGGAGCAACTATTGACAATGACAAATTTGAGGAAATGATAAATCCCATTATATTTCTAGAATAAAATCACTTTTAGTAAAATTCATATGTTCATGATTATATAAAAGACTCCAGAATCGTATGAAATGTCCAACAAGATTAACATGCATGTATCAAGATTATAGTCAAAGCTCCCGTAGAGTATGAATAATTACAGGATAAAGTAGTATTAGTTGATTGTCTTGCCAATTGTATAAATAAACACATGTTGGTGTTCTAATATCACATCATATCCATAGCCATGCATAAAGTTAGTTTAATAAAGTGATCAGTAGTGTTGAAAAACTGATCATAGTTCAAATTTAGAGAAGTAATTGAATGTGATAATTAAATTAGGCCATTCGGGTTTAATGATCACCCGTTATGGAAACCTGAAGTTTCATTTGATAATGTGCTGACACTCTCTCAATGTTAGATATATGAAATGAATTGAATAGCAAGACATAACATTGAGATTGAGCTATATTTGGATTGTGATTTATAATAATTTGTATTGATGAAAAATTCAAGAGTTAATAGGTTTTGATTTCTTATATAAAAGAGTAATGGGTGACCAGAAGTTCACCAAAATATTGTATATATTATTGTCAATTATCATGTGATCAGAAGCTCACCAAATAGACTATTTAAGTCTTTAAAGATCGAGAAGATCATCACCTACTAGAATTACAAGCAAGTGATTTATGCTTGTATAACAATTTTTTTGATTGGGGCTAGTATATGTCAGCACATAAGAAATTGGAAAAGAAAGAAAAATGTACAACTGCACAACACATGTCTCCCCATTAACATTGTTTTTCCAGAAGATATTATGAAAAAGGTAATAATAAATACACATGCAATGTAAAGTTAATGAAGAAATGATTATTCATTGAAATTGTTCTCTAGAAGAGATAGAACTTGTTTAATACAAATCTTCTGAGAACTAAATTTTGATTGTGATCCTCCTAATGAAGTGAATTTTATTAATGCAAATTTGTCTACTAAGTTGGTATAAAATTAGATGCCCCTACAAATGAGATATTTTACCAACTTAGGGGAAGAAGAATGAATTAGCAAAAGTTGGAAAATTTTAAAATTAATAAATAATAATTATGATCCCTATAATGGTAGTTTGAGAATTTTTATGCTACCTTTTGTCTATATATTATCAAGATATGTTGCACATTTATGATTTGATTTGGTTTCAGTTATGACTCATGTTGCATAACGTTAAAGATACATTTTGGTCATATTAATTATGTGTATACATTGAGATAAAATCTTGCCAATTATACTTGAATCACTACACCTAAAGTGTAGGTTGTATGATATATGGCAAGATAGTGCAGTTGACTCTAATAGTGTAATAGTATATAAATATCATAGTGTATAAATACTTCAAAAAGTGGCATAGATATTTGAATTATTACAATAGATGGCCTATGATGTAAGAAAAATTATAATAGTACCAATGAAAAAATGTATTCATATATCATTGTCAAAATAGCATGCAAATTAAAATTGTACCTTGAGGAATTATATGATGATAGCGGTATATGATGGAACCAATAAATAATGCATATGCATGATAGAATGGACTAGTGAATAAAGGATCTAGAATATATGTTCATTTTAATGTCGACATAATAATAATCATCATAAATTTATCACGGACCAGAAGTCCAATAAAATATGGATTTTTAAATCCACATTATACAGTGTCTTGCATTATTTTGAGTCCTAGTATGTTCATATGCATGTGTGAGTCATAGATTAACAGATTATTCATTGCATATGTCAGAAGTTGTTTACATGCATTGCTCATTATAATTCTTATTTAATATGTTATCATGTTTTTTATATCTCAAATTGCATGCATTAGTTTCTATATAATATTTGTGGTATATGTAAATGTTCATTCTTTATATAGTAAGGCATATTTACAACTTTGATGGAAAATTAGAAAGACATATTTATATTCCAATGGGCTTATAGTTGTGATGAAATTATTGATGATGTCGGTTTTATAGCATGTTATGAATCATGTAAGAAGAGTTCCTGAAAAACTTATGTACGACGTATTTATATATCCAGCCCTACAAAGTTATATTTTGAATATTGTAATTATTATCAAACTTTTAGTCTATGTGACTACATCATTGAACCTGAAGTTTGAGCACATGAGATTTAATGAGAATAATTATTTGTATTTGCTAGAGAACTATCATGTCAATTATGAAAATTTTAAAGAATATCAACGAGATACTTATACGTGAGACTGTTTTATTATGGTCTAGAAAAACCATGATCAATGTATATAATTACATGTGTTATATTATAATTCATATGAGATTGAATAATGACATTAGTAATATAATATCAAGTTTTGTCATCAAATTATTATTAATGAATGTTTGATCAATAATAATCATCAATTTCTATTATTCACGACTTTCAGAAGAAGTTGTAACCGCATAATTTTAACTTTTAAATCAACTATAAAACAGAGATTTAAAATAATGATATTAGAGAAAAACACATGTATGGTGAAATGAAGACACTTCACATGTTCACATGAAGACTTGAAGATTTGAAGATGCAATTTCAGTTTGGGAGTATCGAAGATCAACGAATGTTATTTTACTACATATGAGAAGATATTCAACTATATTGGATTCATTGATGCGGGACTAGAAGATATCAAGTTATTTATTCATCAGGTAGAGAAAATACGCGCTGCACTCTTTTTCCATTAACCATGATTTTGTCCCACATTGGATTTTCTTGGTAAGGTTTTTAATGAGGCAACATCTTGAGCGTATTACGAAGAATGTTGTACTCTTAGGTTTATATTACATAGGGTTTTTCCTATTAAGGTTTTAACGAGACACAATCTTCGATAATGGACATCCAAGGGGGAGTGTTATGAAAATATTGTATGGATATTCATTATCCTTATATCATACGGAATATTCTAGATCTAGGGTTTATTATTATCTAAGAAAACCCTAGTTATTGTATTCTATAAATGTGTACCCCTAATATATAGAATAATATACACAGATCAATTCTCTCTCAATTATTATATTTTCCATTATTTTCACAACAATATATGTATTTTTTTTTCTTTCAATTATTTCACTAAGTGACACATTTCTTAATTTAGATAATACTACACCTATTGTGTTTCATTTACTCCATAATTGACACACTTAATTTTTTTTTATTTTTTTATTTCTTTTTGGGAAATTCTCTTTAGTAACACCCAATTTTTCATTTTTCTATTTGATAAATTGTAAAAATTCTTATTATCATTGGTAGTATTGTATTTTTTGTTATCAAAGATAATATTATTTGTGGAGAAGGTTTTGGGGAAAGGGTTAGTGATTTAGGGGGAAGGAGAGGCACGACAAGGGTGGAGGATGTCAGCGCACCGGCGAAGGAGGGGATTGTGCGCCGGCATGGGTAGGGGTGGGGGTGGGGGGGGGGGGGGAAGCCGGAGAGGTGACTTTTTAAAAAAAATTTATACAATATATTAAAAGGCATTTTGAAGCAAATCCACATGCCACGTAGCACTCTCCTGTTTTTTTTTTTTATTATTATTATTTTTATTATTAGCTATTATTCCATGTCATTACACATTAAAAACTTAAGAAACGTGATTTATATAAGAATCGAACTGTTGATTTCAAGGTTAACTAATAGGAACTTGACCATTGAACTATGTCTTAATATGTATCTTTAATTGCAAAAAAAAATTAATATACGACAACATACTTGATAAGTGACTTATATGTCACTTTTAGGGGTTTTTTTTAGTGTTATTTTCTAGTTATTTTCCGAATAATTTCTCTCGTTTTAGTCTTTATTTCACTTATTTGCTTATTCTCGTCTTTTGTCTTTTAATTTGAGTATTTTGGTAATTTTTAGTGATTTTTAGTTTATTTTCGTAATTTATTTATGTTTCTTATTCTCTAATGTTTTAGGTCTTGGTTCTAGTTAATAATAATCTTCTCGTTTTCCTCCTTTTATTTTCTTTTATTTTCAAGTTTGTTTTCTTTATTTTATTTAATTTCATTTGATTTTACTATTTCTTTTAGTTTTAATATCTTATTTTACTTTAATTTTATCTTTATTTTATTTTTATTTTGTTCTCGATCCTACCCTCAGTTTTGTTTGGTTTTGTTTGTAGGAGTGTTCAGGTCAAGGCACTTATTTCAAAGTCAATTGGCTTGGATTGAAATTTTGTCTCCAAATCAAGCAATTGCCAACAAAGAAGCTACCCCTTTTGCTCACCCTTCACTATCCTACACCACACCCTTCACTATCCTTCTCCACACCAACATAACCATCTCCACTGCTCCTCCTTCCATTCCAAACATCCACACAATCCCTTGCTCCCTGCTGCGCTTCCTCACACCAGCCTCCCAAAGCAGTTCACAACTCCATCTCACCCATTTCAAGCACCACCTTCACCTGCGACCTCCAATTCACCTCCACTCAAACACCACGCACTCCACAACAGCCCCCTGCTTCACCCCGTAGCTCCACAGCCACCATTTTGCCACCAATTCGAACTCGCAACCACCGGTTAGCCACGCACCAACAACCCCACAAACAACAGCATAAATATTAGCAAGTAGCAGCTCCAAACCACAACAAATTCGCAGCAACAGAGCAGTGAGAGCCTCGCCGATTACCACTACAGCAACCCAGGCAGCCGCGGGTGCGGCTGCTGCTGCCGCGGGCGCGGCCTTGGGTCCTTCCACCCCTTGCAAATTTTCGGTAGATGCTTGGGAGATTCCCAGCCGCGGCCGCTCCGTTTTATCAGGTCCAATTGTACAGAATTAATGAGCTTCAACGGTTGGGATTAATTCAATTAATCCAAGGGCCACGATTGACAACGATTAACGGTGAAGATGATGGTTGATGATGCGCTGATGGTGAAGATCAGAGAGCAGAGCAGTCACGAAGAGGATGATATGCGTGGGTCTGATTGATTTTTGAGGGGGGAGGGCATCTTTGGTTTTATTTTCCTTTTTATTTTTAGTTTTGTTATTTAATTAATTTGTTTAGTTTTATTTCTTTTTATTTTCTTATTTATTTTAGCTTGTAATATAAATACCTTTTGGGGTTTAATACTCCTTTGGGAAAAAACAATAATTCACCTTAGATTAGTTTAGCATCTTTTATTTTCTCTCTCTTAGGGTTAGATTAGGATTCTCTCTCTAATTTAGGAGTAGTTTTAGGGAGAGAAAGCTTAGATTTTTCATGGAATTTTGAGAGGTTGAAGAAGCAATTTGTGGATTTTGTTCTCATATATTCAATTAATCTTTCTAACTTTCTCTCATCTTTATTGCTTTCCTTTAATTCTTGGTTTTGTTTACTCTTTGTTGATTAGAGTTGTTAATTAGTTTAGTTGTTTGACTCTTGCTTTATTTCTTATTTTACCATGTTTTCTATGCTTTTGTTCATCATGTTAACTTAGATATTATTCTAGGGAAATGGATGAAGGTTATGTTGATGAATTGAATAATTGATTGTGATAAGTATGCAATTGGGTTCTTGATTTTAGTGTGTGATGATGCTTATATGGACTAGAATCTTTCTAGCTAATTGATTCTATGTTCTTAATTGTGCTTTCAATCAAATGTGCGAAAGTGAGTTGTTTGAGAGTCTAAATTCTTCCAGACCTATGCTAGGCTAGTTGCACGAGAGTGAATTAGTTTAGTAGGATAATTAGCACGCCTAATTGCGCGAGAGTGAGTTGAGTGTGTTGATTGTTCCTAATTGAGGTCATTTTCATCTAATTGCAATGTTGTTGTTGAATGCATTGATGTAATTGGATTCCACTTTCCCTAGTTTTAGTTATTTGCTCTAAGTAGTGTCTAAATGTGCCTCTCTCTATTTCACAACCTTTCCTAGTAGTCTAATTAGCATAGATTGATACACTTAGTTTTCGTGGTTCGGCTCTTTACTTGCCATTAACTAGTTTAGTGTAAGTTTAGGCATATAAATTTCTAATTTGATTAGGGTACTGGACCAATGACCTACGTCACCTTCCGATCAATACTATACTAAAATCAATAAAAGTTTGATTGATTCATGAATGTCATGCACAATTGTTATAAATACGAGATTTAAATCAAGAATATCATTCACAAATATTGTAATATATGTAATAACTCGGGGCATTGCCCGAGCCTAAAAACTAGTTAATTATTTGGGAAATTCTACATAGTGGCCTTCAGGTTTCAATTTTTCTACGTGGAAGACAAACTTTTTTCCAACTCCCTCAAGTGGCACTCAGGTTTTGCAAAATTAAGTGTAGTGTCATTTTTTTGGTTTTATGGCTAACTTTTATAATTAAAATGGTTAAATTAAGGTATTTTCGTTTAAAAACTAATTAAATTATATTTTAAAATAATAAAATTAAAAAAAAAGGAAAAACCACCACCACCATATCCGCTGCCCAGCCACCAATCTGGCCACCTCATATTCGTCGTCGAACAGATCCCTACACCGACCTCTATTTACCTCTAACCCCGATCTTCCCCTAGCCCTCCTCTCCCCTCACCATCAATCCCAAACAAATCGCCAAAACCCTAAAGAGGTACGGGGGTTTAGGGGATGCCGATGAAGGAAAGGGAGGGTTGGGGTACCGGTGGGTTCGCCTCTGGGAAAGGAGAGGAACTGGCTGGCCAGCGAGGGGATAGAAAGGCTTCATGGAGGTAAGAATAAGAGAAGAGAAGGTGGGGGCTGACTGGGTCGTGCGCGGTGGAGGAAGGGGGGGTTCTTTCCGGTTAGGGTGAAAGGAGGAGGGTCGACTCGGGGAAAAGAAAGGGGTGGGATTGGGCTGAGTGTGAGGGACGGCTGACCACCGTTTGGGCTGTGGGGTTAGGGTTCCGTTGAGGTGGTGGTGGATGGGTTGGTGATTGGTTTTTTTTTTTTTTTTTAAAACAAAAAATTTGTTGTTGATAAAATATTTTTTTAATAATAAAATCTAAGGTTAACCATTTTAATGATAAAGGTTAGCCATAAAACCATAAAATGGGCACTATACTTAATTAATCAAAACTTGGGTTCCACTAAAGAGAGTTAGAAAAAAGTTTGTCTTCCACGTAGAAAAATTGAATCTTGGAGGCCACCATGTAGAATTTCCCTAATTATTTCTAAAATCAATGAAAAAAACACCTTACTATAGTTAAATATTTAGTTAAAATATATCATTAATGTTATAATTAACTTAATATAAAAAATTCTAATTTACCAAGGATAATAAGAATTTTTACAATTTACCAAAGAGAAATTAAAAACTACAGTGTTACCAAAGGGAATTTCTTTTTATTTTTTATTTTTTATTTTTACTTTGAGCATCTTAATTTCAGTGTGCCTTGTGTTTGCGTCGTGTGGCCCCCTTGTAATTAAACAAAGTAAGTCCTAAAAAACTAACTGAGTAACCCTTTTAACACTGATTGAGTAACCCTCATAACACTGACGAAGTAACCTCTGTAACTCTAACGAATTGACCCCTGAACACTAACTGGGTAACCCCTATTACATCAAGAAGTAATCCCTATGATGGTTGGCCACACAGTGTGGCCATCCAAATAAAATAATTTGTGTCTTTTTTACATTATATTAAATAAAATGTTAATAAATAAATTGCACAAATTCGTATATGTGACTGGTCACACCGTGTGCCCAGCTGTGATGGAGGTTATTTCATTAGTGTTATACAGGTTACTTGGTCAGTATTACAAGAATTACTTCACCAATATTATAGGGGTTACTCATATAGTGTTATAGGGTTACTCAATCAGTATTACCCGGGTTACCCGGTCAATGTTATAAGGGTTACTTTGTTATTTTACAAGCGGTCATATAGTGTGGCCAGCCACACACAAGATGCATTGAATAAATTGTTGTTGAATTTATAATTTTATATTAATGATATGATTAGAATATCACGTTTATATAAAAATATTATTCAAATATATAATACTCAACGCCTTTAAGTCCTCCCCAACATTCTTCAATGCCTTTAATTAAGACTTCCTTGTACTTGATTCCTTCTAAGGTTTTCCCTTGAGAGGGTTTCTTTGGATCTCTTAACTCTAGGGTTTTTTTCTTACTTGGGAAGGTTTTTCTATTTTTTGTTTTTTTTAAGGTTTTCCTTAATTCTTCTTCCTTTTCTCTCCATCTTTTTTTTCTTCTTGATCTCGGTTATTATGAATCTTTGTAGGAGCTTTTCACCATTGATGATAAGCCTCAAAACTTTATGCATCGATCCCATCCTTGAGATGGTGATTATTCTAGTGTGTTTAATTTCTTTGTTTGTTCGTTTGGTAGGATTGAATTTCTAAGGTTTCATAATCCAAATATTATCTAGAAGACCACATGATTATTTCTACCTAAACGACTATATATGAGTGGATTTCAAGCCGAATTATTATTAACTCACATATTGTATTGATTCATATGCAATTTTTTTTATTAAGACTATTGTTGTTCGAATATGCGATGATTAGTTCTAAACTACTATGTAATTATGTTAAAATTTTAGATTTTTTAGGAATTGTTTGTAAGTGTTGTTTGGCTGATGGCTATATTCTATTAATGAATTTTTTTTCCTGTCAAAAGATACTTGTACTTTTTCTTTTCAAATAAGTTTTCCTTGTACTTAAAACACCTTTTGTGAATATGTTCTCTCTCTCTCTCTCTTTTTTTTTTGACAAACTGAATGTGTTCTTCTTCCTCACAGTAGGAACATTTTACGTTAGGATTGCCCGCCTTCTAGCCTTTTTGTTTTTTTCCTTTTCCACTTGATTCTGATACTAGGTAACAATCCCTCAACATGGATTGACGATGCTCCTTACTTCATAATTCTTCATGCCTCGACTAGGGTCACAACAATATCATCCAATAAAGCAATATGCTTGCCTTCCCTATAAATAAACTTGTTAAAGCAGAATTAATGAATTATGCCTTTTAGGAAGAGATGTCAACAATATAATTCCCATGTCTTCCTCCTTGATTTTCAAATCTAAACTTGCTAATGGGGTGATCACGCCAACAAACATATTTAGATGATCTTGTAATGAACCACCATCGTTCATCTGATGAGTGTCATTTATGGCACTCATTTGGTCTCTTTTAGGATGAATTTTCATTGTTTTTATGTCTCTTTTATCTCCTTTTCTCTAGTTTTATTTGATATTTCTCTACTTTGTGTTTTCTTTAGTTGTTTTCCCATTTTCTTGCATTTCTTGGTTTATTTTGCTTTTTCTCTTTTATTTGTTTGCCTTTCTTAAATTTCAGGGAATTGGTGACGTCTAAGGATCCAAATGACCTTCTCTCGGGATTTGCAAAGCTAAAGGTGCAAGCCGGTTCCTCCTCTTGAAGCTCAAAAGTGAAGGAGTGCAAAGGCCAAGTCTTCAAGGCCACGCTCTCCTGCTGCATTGACATCAAAATCGATGTTGAACCTATTGTGAAGGCCTCTAGTGACCGAGTCCCTCAACATATATCAAGTAGAGCGCACGGGAGCATCAACGACCGCACAAGAGGGAAGTGAACTGCTCCCAGGCGCGGGCGCGCACGAGTGAGGAGCGGGCACGCATACCCTATGCGCGGCCGCACAGGTGTAAGGTGCGCCCGCACACCTCCTCTTCCCCTGTTCCGTACTCATTTTTGAGCGGCCGCGCTTGTGAAGGAGAGGTCGCGCCATTTGGGGTTCTTTTTTAACGTTCAACTAAATCTTCCATTGTTAGTTTTACTATATATGGATGATGTGGATTTAAACCCCTTAAATTAATAAAGAATCTAAAATCACACAATAAGAATAAAGCTTCGTTCTTGATAAGAAATTCAAACCAAAAACGATTGAAAGTAACCGGATATGACCTTGAAAACGACCACTCGTAGAACGAATTCAATGCCAAATCAAACTACTTAGACTACTCCTAGAACTAAGTATTTTGATGAACAAATCTTAGACTACTCCTAGAACTAAGAATTGCACGTTCTAATTATCAAAACAACTCCTTGAATTGAAAACTAGCAAGAAAACGTTTAAGCAAAGCTAAACAATTTTTATTGAAATTAATCTGATTTTCTATGTCTCTAAGAGCCACGAAATTCCCCTATTTATAGACTAAAAATAAGCTAATTCCATCCCTACAAGGATTAGGACAAACCCCTAACCTTGCCCCCCAAGTATTCTAACTAGAATAGGAAACTACTTCTAATTAGAATAGGAAAACTAAAACTAATCCTAAACAAACTTTACTTAACTAAAAAATTTCCTAATATACTTAGGAAGTTTATAGCAACTAAATAATCAGAAAATAAACCTAATCCTAAGTGCTTAAACCAAGAAAAACCCTTTCAAGTGAAAGGTAAAAACTTGCAAGCAAAACTCTAAAAAAAACTAAGTATTAAAAAACTACCATTTCACATTGCTGCTTAAAAACACCCTCACGCGCCACCATAGGTGACACGCGCCTGACCGGCGTGTAGCTGGCTTCAATCCGGTGCCGATGCCGGCACGTAGGACCCAACTCGACGCGTGTGCATCGCCATCGTCGCCGGAAGTGAACTGCTGCAAATCTTCTTACTTGGTGATCAAGCTTCCTTCTTTCTCAATTAATCTATTGAACCTTTCCTTGTTTATTTCCTTGTTTGGGCAGCCTATAATGAAGTTATTAAGACCTTCTAAAAGTACATTAGATCCTTCAAAAGAATTCCCCTCTTGATTCACATTAATAGAATTTCTTCATTTTTAGAGAAGGAATGAGTTTTGATTTAGCTTAGAAATAGATTTTAGAGAGAGAAGCTCAAATTTGGAAAACTTTTGTTCTTAGATTCTAGAAAGAGAAACTTGGTGATTTTTATGAATGCTACTTTCAATCTTCTTCCTCTTTGATTTTGATCAAAATTTTGTAAGAATTCTTTACTCTTTAATGCAATTTCATGTTTGATACTTGAATTTTATTGAATTACTTGTTGTTTGTTTGATTTGATTTTTGATAAGTTTGAGCATATTTTGAATACAATGTTGATGATGAAATTTGTGATTAGATTAGTTTTGTTATTCAACTTTGCAATGTGTAGTGAGTAGATTACTTGTTAGGGATATGGTGAAGCATGTATAAGTGATAATTCATGGCTAATTGGGGGATTTTGATTGATCCTCATTGTGATTAAATTGGTTGGTGAAATTTGTGCATGTGTTTGATATCTTGAGGAGTGATCAAGCTTTTCTATCAAGCTAGATTGCATAATAGTTTTCATTGATACGAAAAATTGATTTGGAAGCTACTATTATCGATTGATCTTGTTTTGCGATTTTCCTTTGAAGTCATTTACAGCATCTAGCTTGACCCTAGGAAATAGCTCTTTAAGTGATTTTGATTGCATTTGTTACCTTCCCTCACATTGTATGTTTGGTCGTTTTCTTTCCCAATTAGTGTGATTGTCATGAGTGCATGTGGATCCTAATTCCCTAGCATCCTTTATATCTATCTTCTATTCATTTAATTGCGTTGTTTAGTTTGCTAGACCAACCCTCACTTAGGTTTCGGAATAGTTTAGCTAGAGACTTTAGCATATACCGCATTCCCTTGGGTTCGACCCGGACTTACCCCTATACTTAGGGTTGGGTTTGGTTCTATAAATTTGGTTTTGATCGGGGAATCTTAGACATCAACGACCTAGGTTTCACCCGCGTCAAAAATGGCACCGTTGTCGGGGAATGGCGTGGTTTTTTGCTATTTTTGATTGAGTCTATTCCATTTATTTGAAAAATACAAAAAGATTTCCTTTCTTTTAGGCTACATTTGTAGCCGTGCTACTAATTGTTTCTTTTGAGATTTTATGCATAGAGCACGTGGTCGTTCTCTAGTGCCATTTGATCGGGAAGTCGAGAGGGCAATTACAAGGATAAAAGTTGCTAGACGTTCTTTGAGTTCTAGCCCTCCAAGTGAAGAAGAACCCCAAGAATAAGAACAAGCAAGCATGGGAGAAAATCCAAGAGTGGCATTGAAGGAGTTAGGAGTTCCGGGAGCCTATAGGTATGAGAGTGGGATTGCTCTACCTACGACATCGCCAACCAACTTTGAGATTAGACCGGCCATGATTACTTTGATAGAGAGGCGTCAATATAGTGGTGCAAAGCACGAGAGTCCCCTTAATCATCTTAAGGAGTTCGAGAAGTATTGCAATACCATCAAGGTGAATGGGATTTCTCAAGAGTTTATTCGCCTTAAGCTTTTCCCTTTTTCTCTCATTGGACGTGAATTGGAGTGGTTGAACAAGGAGGTGAAACCAAACTCCTTGAGGACATGGGATGAAGTGACTAAGGAGTTTCTATCTCGGTTCTATCCTCAAAAGAAGACGGCCGAAGCAAGAGCTCTCATTCAAACCTTCAAGCAAAAACCCAATGAAAGTCTTTATAAAGCATAGGAGAGGTATAAGGAATACCAATGAGAGTGTCCACACCATGGGACCTACCTATCAAATCATCCAAATCTTCTATAGAGGTCTAAGCCCTCGAGGAAAATCTTACCTTGATGCGGGAGTCGGAGGACCAATAATGAACAAAACAGAGGAGGAAGTGGTGGATGTCATTGAAGATGTAGTGAGGCATTATATGGATTAGCAAGATGATGAACATGAAACAACAAGCAAAAGTGGTGCTTCGGTGTACTCGGTTGATCACATCAATGCCATCAACAACTTGTCTTCAAAAATCTCGGATTAAAGGAAGGAAATGACCTCTATCATTGCCAAACTTAAGAGTGCTTCGTCTCAAGCATCGATTCTTCCCTCCCAAAATAAGGGGAGAGGTACATTTACTAACTCAAATCCCCTTCCCCCTTCTAGCAACATGTCTAATGGTTATATGATTTTTTATTTATGTGATTCATATGACCATGATGCTTCAAATTTTCCTAATGCTTCTTGTGATGGATGTGATGATTATGTTAGCAATGAGAATGAAAATGTGAACTATGTGTCTAATAACAATGTTAGACCTAGATTTGATAATCAAAGAAATAATGGGAATAGAAACTATCATAATGGGAATTTTGATAATTATAACCACAATGGGGGTTATAGAAACCAAGGAAACCAAGGTTTTCGAGGCAACCATAACCACCAAGTTTTGGTGGTCAAAACCAAGGCCAAGGATATGGGAACCATATCAAAATTATGGTAATCATAATCAAAGTGGCCAAAATCAAGGTCGGGGCAATTGGAGTAACCAAAATAGGGGCAATTTTCAAAACAACAATCAAAGGGGTCCCCCACCCGATTTCACTCCAAAGGCTCAAGGTCAAAATGATAGCTCTTATACCTAATCATCTCCTTCTAGAGGTAGTTTGGAGGATGTCATTGAAAATCAAATCAAGGTGTTGAACACTAACATGTCATCTAGTGATAAGAAGTTTAATGACATTATGACTCATAGTAAGATGTTGGAGAATCAAATTTCTCAATTGACAAATGTTTTGAAAGAGCATGCTAGCCCTTCCTCCCTACCATCTCAAGGTTTAGATCCTAAGACACCAATTAATTCCATAGTGACAAGGAGTGGTATGATTCTTGAGAATGTAGAGCCTAATAAGAGTGAGGCTAAGGAGAGTCCTAAGGAAGTTTTGGTTGTAGATGAGGAAGGAAAAAAACTCTTTGAGTGAGGATGTAGGTGAAAAACCAATTGAAAAAGAAAAAGAGAAAGTGAGAGAAGTTATCAAACCTAAGCTCCCATACCCCTAAAAGTTCAATAGGTACAAACTAGATGAACAATATGGCAAATTCATAGAGATGCTTAGGCAACTTCATCTTACCCTTCCATTTACCGATGTCATAGATTAAATGCCGAATTATGCAAAATTCCTTAAGGACATCTTAAGTGGAAGAAGAACTTATGATATGGTGGAAACGGTTAGCTTGACCGAGAATTGTAGTGCAATCATTATGAACAAGATGCCGCATAAGTTGAAGGATCCCGAAAACTTTTCTATCCCTTGTGCTATCTATAAGATGCAAATTGATAATGCTTTGTGTGACTTAGGAGCTAGTGTTAGCCTTATGCCATATTCGGTTTATCAAAGACTTGAGCTAGAGGAACTTTCACCTACCAATATTACCTTGAAACTAGCCGATAGATCAATTAAGATTCCAAAAGTTAAGGTAGAAGATGTTCCTTTGAGAGTAGGAAAGTTTGTAATTCCAGTTGACTTTGTTGTTCTTGAAATGGATGAGGATTCCAATATTCCTATCATACTTGGTATACCTTTTCTTTCTACTTCTGGTGCTATGATTGATATTAAAAGTGCTAAGATTTCTCTCAAAGTTAGAGAAGAAGTCATTGAATTTGATTTGAATGAAAGCATGAAATATCCTTCTTCTTCACTTGAAAATTGCATGAGAGTTGAAATCTTGGATGATATTGTGAATTCTATGCATGAGCACTTGCTCACTTCTAATGATCCACTTGAGTGTGTTTTGTTGAACAAGGCAAAGATAGGTGAGCATGGCAAGGAAATGGCTTTCTTTGAAAGAGTCATTGAGGAAAGCATGGAAGAGAGTGATGATCACATTTACATGGGAATTTCAAGTCAAGATGCATGTCAAGTGACCTCAACCAATGAAGGTAAAGGTGTTCCAATTGTAGAACTCAAACCTCTACCATCACACCTTAGGTATGAATTCTTAGGCCCCAATTCTACTTATCCCATTATTGTTTGCTCCTCCTTGAGTGAGAGTCAAGCTCAAGAGTTATGTGGTGTTTTGAGAAGGCACCAAGGTGCTTTGGGTTATGCGATTGATGACCTCAAAGGTATAAGCCCGGGTTTATGTTCACACCATATCATTCTTGATGAGGGCGCCTCACCTAGCATTGACAGGCAACAAAAGCTACACCCTCAAATGGGGGAGGTAGTTAAGAAGGAAATCACTAAGTTATTGGATGCAGGATTCATATTCCCCATCTCTAGCTCTGGATGGGTTTCTCCGGTCCACGTTGTCCCGAAAAAAGGAGGCATGATCGTTGTAGAGAATGAGAGAGGTGAGCTCATTGCTACAAGGACGGTCACGGGATGGAGAATGTGTATAGACTATCGACGTCTAAACACATCCACCAAAAAGGATCATTTTCCCCTTCCCTTCATTGATCAAATGCTTGAAAGACTAACAAGGCACAAGTATTATTGTTTTCTTGATGGATATTCCGGGTTTTTCCAAATTCCTTGTAACACCCCCAAATCTCCCTTTACGGAAATACTAGTATAATACGTATAATTATACCATAGAGATAGACTTAGGCGTATTACCGCCGCGTGATTACGCAAGGCTACTCAACTTACTAACAAAACAATACTTTGCAGCGGAAACTTCAAAACTCTTCTTTATTAATAATAACTATAGATAGAAACCAATGTTATGAGTACTCAATTTAAATACAAGACCAAAATTCCTAATTTAGTGAAACCAAATCCCGGGACTCCAATGCATCAATTTATTCACTCCACCTGAAATAACACTGCTTACCATTACGGTAAACAGGGCGAACCAAAACAAATAAGAAGTACGGGTTAGCAAATATGCTAAGTACGGTAAGTGCAAGATAATTAAATTCAATTTATTTGCAAACATGCTTTTGAATTCAATTCCAATAATTATTCCAATAATTCCAAACTCATGATTCAAAACCATTTCTCAATATCCAAATCCCAATAATCAATAAAACCAATTCCAATTATTTTAAAACCAATTAAACCAATTTAACCAATTCCTCTCCCAAGTGTGCACACCCCCCAAGCTAGTCTCCTTATGTTACAAGGCTATTCTTGAGGAAAGACCCGGTCATACAAAGTCCAAGGCCTTATCAATATACCAAATCCGCTTAGTGGGATTACTAACATGCTTATAAAGCATAAATTTAATTCAATGATTCAATAAATCCTTTTTAAATCCAATAATTCCAACCTTTAATAATAATAATTCAAACCCCTTTTTTTTTATAAATCCAATATGCTTTCAAAACCAATCTTTTTTAAACATGAATAATAAATTAATTAATCAAAACATGTTATAAAAATCAATACTCCAATCTAATTATTAAAACCAATCTTTTAAACATACCTTTATTTCATAAACCATAATTCAAGTCAATTTAATTCAATCACCATAAAATCATTCAAACATGCTCATTCAAATCGATCACTTTCAAGGTATCTAGCCACCTAACGTACCTTGATCCTTGCTTAGCCAAAAACACTTCAAAAGAACTCTTAAGTAGCTTGATCAAAAACACCCTACAAATAAATATAACCTTAATTAATATAAGGTTAACAAATAATCACAACAATGAAATTAAAAACCTCCAACTATATGTACATGAACCTTTTAAATTAATTTTCATAAACATCATTAAAAATCTAATTTATATAATTAAAACTACTCATAATAATTTTTATAAATCCCCCATAATAATAATAATAATAATTGAATAAAAGAAGAGAAAGAGAAAAGATAAAAAACCAAGGAAAAGAGAAAAATTGGATTTTCGTTGGAAAGAATAGGCAGAACTTGCAGAGGCTATAACTCCTTCGATATAACTCCGAATTGGGTGATTCTTGAGCCTAACCTCAAGGATTTTTCGAGAGGAACAATCTTCTGTGATACAGAAATACCCCAAAAACTGACCAGAAGTGCCCGAAAATTGACTTCAAAGATAAACGGGATGATTTGTGTAAAAAAAGAGGAGAAGAAAAGAAGAAAATTGGTGTGAAGAATGTGAGAGGTATGGAGGGGTATTTATAGGCTAGCTCATGCAAGAATTATGGTAAGAGAATTTGGGAAGAATTATGGTAAGTAGGGTTTAAGGGATTACTTGGAGAAGTGAGTAAAGATTTAAGGAAAGTTTTGATATTGAAGAGAGTGTGTATAATTGAATATGGAAGGTATGATTGTCATGAAAAATATTAAGGAAATTGGAATTACTTGGGGAATAATTAAGAAAAATAGATGGCAAGAAAATATAATGATTGGATACTAAAAAGATGGAGAATTAGATTTAAGGAAAATAGGAGATTTTAAGGAGATAATTAAAAATACAATTTACCAAAAATATTTTTCCCAAAATCTATATGGGATGGCCGAAATTTTTGAGCTTTCCTAAGCTCATATTTTCGACCCTCCTATTTAGTAATTTAGGAAATTATTTTTCTAGTTTTAAGGAATTAAAATAATTGTGTAAATAATATTTATTGTAATAAATAATTAAATAATAAAATACCAAATATTCACCAAATAATTTAACTAATAAAATCAGATTTTCTCTTAGGAAAATCTGAAATTTATTAGTCAAATAAATGGGATTTTTGGACTTATTAAAATAATAAAATATAGCTTTTGCCTTAATTAAATTATCCAAAATATATAAATAATCCGGTTTTTAAAATAGGATAAATGGATAATAAATCTTATCCAAAATAATAATTTTTTTTTAAAATAATTTTGGCGCCAAAATTCAAATATCGTTTTGGCTCCAAGATTTAAATAGTAAGTTAAATTACTAAAATACCCTTTTTAGAAAATAATAATTAATTAAATAATTAATTAGGAAAATACGTATAAAAATACAGGGTATTACAGTCTACCCCCCTTAAAATAAGTTTCGACCCAAAACTTAATCAAAAGAAACGAAAATCATTTTGAAATTATTGGTTCATGCACATCCTAACTTGACTCAAGACTCCAACTAAACTCAAATAAGACTTGAAATCACTAAAAAAAAAATGACTCGAAAAGTAGACGTGCAAAACTCTATGGCCCTCTACCCCCCTTAAAAGGAGTTACGCCCCTGTAACTCGACCACTAACCTTAGGTAAACAACTCTGGGTGTCGTTTCCTCATATCAGCCTCAGCTTCCCATGTAGCCTCCTCAGTTTTCTGATTTGACCACAACACTTTCACAATGCTCACATCCTTGTTCCTTGTGCTCCTTACCTTAGAGTCAAGAATCTTTACTGGTCTTTCCTCATAAGTCAAATTTTCATCCATCTCAATGGTTTCTGGTTGCAACACATGTGTCACGTCCGGAATATACTTTCGAATTTGGCTCACATGGAACACATTGTGAACCCTTTCTAGCTCGTTAGGCAGATCCAACTTATAAGCCACTTTTTCCACTTTCTGGATGATCTCATAAGGCCCTATGTACTTTGGGCTCAGTTTCCCCTTCTTTCCGAACCTCATTACCCCTTTCATGGGTGAAATTTTCAACAAAACCTTCTCTCCAACTTCATATTCTTCCTCCCTTCTTTTCAAATCAGCATAGCTTTTCTGTCGATCCTGAGCTGCTTTAATCTTTTCCTGGATCAACTTGACCTGCTTCACCATATCTTCAATCATTTCTGGTCCAAGAACCATAGTCTCACTTATATCATTCCAACACACTGGGCTTCTACACTTCCGACCATATAATGCTTCAAACGGTGCCATTCCAATGCTTGCATGGTAACTGTTATTGTAAGAGAACTCTATTAAATCCAAGTGGTCTTCCCAAGACCCTTGATACTCCATCACACAAGCTCTCAACATGTCCTCCAATGTCTGAATCGTTCTTTCTGTTTGACCATCTGTTGCTGGATGAAATGCTGTGCTCATTAACAACTTCGTTCCCATCGCCTTTTGCAAACTTTTCCAAAAGGTAGACAAAAATCTTGAATCTCTATCCGAAATGATATCCGTGGGTACCCCATGGTATTTCACCACAAACTTCACGTATGCTCTTCCCAACTGATCCATAGTCCAAGTACTCTTCATGGGTATGAACGTTGCTGACTTCGTCAACCTGTCCACTATTACCCAAATAGTGTCATTCCCTGCCTTGGTCTTTGACAAAGCTCCCACAAAATCCATAGAAATCGAATCCCATTTCCACTTAGGTACCTCCAAGGATTGGACCTTTCCTTGAGGCCTGCGATGCTCAATCTTCACCTTCTGACATGTCAAACACTTAGCCACAAATTCAGCCACTTCTCTCTTCATATTGGGCCACCAAAAAGTCTTCTTCATGTCCTTATACAACTTATCCCCTCCAGGATGCATTGAATAAGGAGAATTATGAGCCTCCTCCATCAATCTTTGTTTCAGATCACCACGATTCTGCGGTACACACCATCGTCCCTTAAAACGAATACTTCCCTCATCACCAATGGTGAAATCCAACACTTGTCCTTCATCAATCTTCTTCTTAATTGCTTTTAACTTCTCATCTTCCAATTGGCTATCCCTTATCTCATCATAAATGGATGGTTGAACCACCAAGGCATTCAACATCCTAGCCACTTCACCATTCTCCATCACTTCCAAGTTCAACTTCTGAAATTCCACACACAACTGATCTGGTACTACCATCACATTCACCGTATGTTCTGACTTCCTACTCAAAGCATCTGCCACCACATTAGCTTTTCCCTCGTGATACTGAATATCCAATGTATAATCACTCATATACTCCAACCATCGTCTCTGCCTCCCATTCTAGTGCGTCTGGGTGAAAATGTACTTCAAACTCTTATGGTCTGTGAAAATTCTACAAGTCACCCCATACAAGTAATGTCTCCAAATTTTCAAGGCAAACACTATTGCAGCTAACTCCAAATCGTGGGTTGGGTAATTCCCTTCGTGAACCTTCAACTGCCTCGAGGCATACGCAATCACTCTTCGATTTTGCATTAACACACATCTCAATCCCAACTTCGATGCATCACTGTACACGTCATACAGATCACTCCCATACGGCAAGGCCAGCACAGGTGCTGTGGTTAACCTTTCTTTCAGGATCTTAAACGCCTCCTCACACTCTGGAGTCCATAAGAATTTATGCTCCTTTTTCATCAAACTTGTCATGGGCTTCGCGATCCTTAAAAAATCCTTCACAAACCTTCTGTAATAGCCTGCTAAACTCAGAAAACTCCTTACATCTGACACATTCTTTGGGGTTGGCCAATCACTCACAGCCCGAATCTTGCTTGGGTCCACTGAAATTCCATCCTTGGAAATCACATGGCCCAAAAATGCTACTTCCTCCAACCAAAACTCACACTTAGACAACTTGGCATACAACTGATGTTCCCTTAAACATAATAACACTTGTCTCAAATGCTCCTTGTGCTCTTCTTCATCCTTTGAATAGACCAAAATATCATCAATAAACACTACCACAAACTTGTCCAAGTATGGCCTGAAAATCCTATGCATCAAATCCATGAACACTGCAGGTGCATTGGTCAAACCAAATGGCATAACTGTGAACTCATAGTGACCATAACGGGTCCTGAAAGCACTCTTTGCAATATCTTGCTCCCCAATTCTCAACTGGTGATAACCCGATCTCAAATCTATCTTTGAAAATACTCCTGCTCCTTTCAACTGGTCAAACAAATCATCGATCCTTGGTAATGGATACTTATTCTTCACTGTCACCTTGTTCAACTCTCGATAATCTATACACAACCTCATACTCCCATCTTTCTTCTTCACAAACAATACTGGAGCTCCCCAGGGTGATGAACTAGGCCTAATATAACCTTTCTCCAATAAATCATCCAACTGGGTCTTTAACTCCCTCAACTCAGCTGGAGCCATCCTATATGGAGCCTTAGAGATAGGTCCAGTTCCAGGCACTAGGTCAATAGTGAACTCAACATCCCTTACTGGCGGCATTCTCGGAATCTCGTCTGGAAACACATCCGGAAACTCTTCTACAACAGCAATACCCTCTTCACCTTTCTTTTCCTCACTTTCAATCTCTTGAAGACTACACAAAAACAAAGGACAACCCTTCTTAACCAGCTTCTGTAGTTGCATTGCAGACACAATTCTCGACCCTGAACTTTTCCCTTCCTTTTTGTATACCACTTTGGTCTTATTTGGGCTAGTTAAGGTGACCTTTTCAGCCGCACAATCGATCCTTGCCTCATACTTTCCCAACCAATCCATACCCAGAATTACACCGAAGTCATTCAAATCGAACTCGATCAAATCTGCCAGAAATTCTACCCCAGAAATGGAAATAGGCACTCTCAAAAACAATCTTGAACAACTCCTCACTTCCCCAGACGGGATAGACACATCTATAGAAACAGACTCAGGACTCTCTAAACTGAGACTCCCAACTAATTTCTTAGAAATAAAAGAATGCGACGCCCCTGAATCAAACAAGACTCTCACAGGAGATGAACTTATAAAGAAAACACCAATTACCACATCATTAGCAGACTTAGCCTGACGGCTATTCATCACGAACACACGACCTTTTGGGGCACTTCCCGCACCGCTACTGGTTCCAGCCTTGGTTGTAGGTCCACTAGATTGAGGTGGTTTGCTAGGTGCACTAGACTCTTTCACCTTCCCAGACTTAGCATCAGCTTCCTTCTTGAAACACTCGTACTCACGGTGTCCCAACTTCTGACAGTAACGACATTACCGGGTTTCCCTCACAGTCCTTCCCTGGGTGGTCTTTCTCACACCGCTTGCAGAAATACCTTCTCTTAGGTTTATCACCCCTTTGGTTCCCATTCCCCTTATGGTTGGACGACTGGCCTCCATTCCCCTTCCTTTTCTCTCCAACCTGCTTCATCTCTCTCCCCTTAATTCCGTACAGATGGGCTGCACGGCCATAAACTTCATCCAAAGTCTCAAAGGTCACTCCCCCTAGCTTCCCTTGGAGAGTCAAGGTTAAGCCTTGCTCAAATCTCTGAGCTTTGATGGTTTCAGTAGGGACTACTTCCGGGGCAAACCTCATCAACTCAATGAACTTGTTGTAATATTCACTGATTGACATGTTCCCCATCCTTAGGTTGGTAAACTCCATGCACTTCTGCTTCCTCAGGTAGGAAGGGTAAAACTTTTCTCTCAAGGCTTCCTTAAACTCATCCCACCCAAAGTTTGGTTTCTTCAACAGCTCATCTTTTCTTTGGGCCCACCATAAATCAGCTTCCTCCCTCAAGTAGTAAACCCCATTGTTCACCCTCATCTCACTTGGGCAATTGATAGCATCAAACAACTTGTCAAACTCCCTAATCCAGTTTTCAAGGCTGGCTAGGTCCTCCTTTCCCAAGTAAACAGGTGGTTTAGCTGTGTCTACCCTCTTAAAGACTTCACTATAGGAATCAAGCTCGGGATTTTGGTGTTCCTTTTTCACCACTTTCGTGATGTTCTCAATAATATGGGCTAACTGCTTAAGGACCTTCCCAACTTTGGAACCAGTGCGCTTACTTCTTAATTGATCCCTCATTCTTGGAGACATACTTCCTGGGTTTAATTATCACACTTTGAAAATTAAAACAAGTTTTATCATATAAACATTTAATTCACTTAACAACATAGAGAAATTTCAAATAATTCATTTTATTTCATTAATAATTAATGAAAATACAACTTTGTCATTTAGGACAATTATTGAGACACCAAACAAAACCATAGTTCAAAATCAATCAATCAAATAACACTATGAGCATAACCATCTTCACTAGGATCATAATCCGGATCCTCACTTCTATTACTCGGTTCGGCCATGAAAGTTGGGTTATAACCACTATAGCTTGGAATAAGGCCTGATGAGCTTGACCTAGATTTACTTATATTTCTGTCCGGGCCAGGAGTGTAACTTGGGCTTTTTGTTGGGCTTACATCCCCACGAGGTTGGCTTGAAGAAGCTTTGGGGTTTTGGGCTCTTTCTTTTGCAGTTTGAGAACGAGTTCTAGGCCTTTTTGCAACATGGAAATGGACTTTTGGGCTAGGTTGTTCTGAAGATTCATAGCTTGGTGTTTGGCTAAGAGAACGGTAATGCTTGCTCCTACCAAGAGGTTGTATGGACTCATCACTAGATTCCACATACTCATGTCGCTTCTTTGGGTATGAAAAAGGTAATTGGGCATTTAAGAAGTACATTTGGTCATTAGGTCCAAAGGTTCGATCTTTTGGGATCGTGGGAATTTTCACAACTTTCCTCCTAGGTTCATACTTGCGCTCCACATAGTGTAAGTCCCTCTTAAGGCTAGACATGGTTGCTAACCATTTCCCTTCATGATGATGCTTCTCATTCCACATTGTTCCATCTTCCTTGATCACATCCCCATATTTGTCAAAGAGAGGTTGGTATTTCTTAATCCTAGGTAAATGGGCCAAAGCCAAAAGGACCATCCAAGGTTGTTGGGTCAAGGCTTCCTCACCATACTTCTCACAAAGGGTCAATGCCAAAGTACAAATTCCAGTCATGAATTCACTAACTGAGACTCCACTATCTTTCAAATAATCAATCAATCAATCAAAGCCTTAATCCCAAAAGTGGGGTCGGCTAACATGAACCAAATTTGATTATTCCGTGTAGTCATCAACATAAATCTTTCTCCTCCATCCCTTACGATCCAAAACTTCATCCTCACGTAAATCCATGCACTTCATATCCTTCCTCACTCCTTCCAACCAAGTCATCTTTGGTCTCCCTCTTCCTCGTTTAATCCCTCCATGGTCCCACTCTTCCACTCTTCGCACCGGTGCACCCTCTCTTCCACTCTTCCACTCTTCCACTCTTCACTCTTCCACTCTTCACTATCTTTCACTCCATGGTCCCACTCTTCCACTCTTCACTATCTTTCAAATAATGAATGTCAAAATATTGATGTCTCATTTGATCAATCTTTTCCATCTGTTTCACACACACACATGCAAAACAATTAATTAAATGCCAAATCACACAAACAATCCAATTCAAAATCCATTTGCAATAAGCAATTCATAACTCAATAAACCAAGTATAACTCAAAATCACCCAACCATGGGTAATACTCCAAAATTTCGGAACCCCCTATACTCACTTCAAGGTGTTTTCACACCAACTTTAATGCACACATAATCGCATACTCAAGTTTCAAATAATTTCAATTCTTTTTATTTTCGAAAATAATAAATATATACTTGAATCATGATTATAGGACGGTCGAGCCCGCGTCTCCCAGGAAAGTTACCTACGACGTTGAGGAGAGCCTTTCCTAGACAAAGAGTCGTACCCATTATAGGCCTCCGTAGAGAACTCGAGCATCCTTTTCTCATTCATCTTTCCACAAATAGGAAAATAGTTTTTAAATAAAATAAGACTTTTGACTCACACACAAATGCGAAACTCTATCTATCCTATATGCCCTCTTAAGTCTACCCACAATTTTAATTACTATTCCAATTTTAATCTTTTTAGGACCTTGAAAACTGATACCACTTTGTAACACCCCCAAATCTCCCTCTACGGAAATACTAGTATAATACGTATAATTATACCATAGAGATAGACTTAGGCGTATTACCGCCGCGTGATTACGCAAGGCTACTCAACTTACTAACAAAACAATACTTTGTAGCGGAAACTTCAAAACTCTTCTTTATTAATAATAACTATAGATAGAAACCAATGTTATGAGTACTCAATTTAAATACAAGACCAAAATTCCTAATTTAGTGAAACCAAATCCCGGGACTCCAATGCATCAATTTATTCACTCCACCTGAAATAACACTGCTTACCATTACGGTAAACAGGGCGAACCAAAACAAATAAGAAGTACGGGTTAGCAAATATGCTAAGTACGGTAAGTGCAAGATAATTAAATTCAATTTATTTGCAAACATGCTTTTGAATTCAATTCCAATAATTATTCCAATAATTCCAAACTCATGATTCAAAACCATTTCTCAATATCCAAATCCCAATAATCAATAAAACCAATTCCAATTATTTTAAAACCAATTAAACCAATTTAACCAATTCCTCTCCCAAGTGTGCACACCCCCCAAGCTAGTCTCCTTATGTTACAAGGCTATTCTTGAGGAAAGACCCGGTCATACAAAGTCCAAGGCCTTATCAATATACCAAATCCGCTTAGTGGGATTACTAACATGCTTATAAAGCATAAATTTAATTCAATGATTCAATAAATCCTTTTTAAATCCAATAATTCCAACCTTTAATAATAATAATAATTCAAACCCCTTTTTTTTTTTATAAATCCAATATGCTTTCAAAACCAATCTTTTTTAAACATGAATAATAAATTAATTAATCAAAACATGTTATAAAAATCAATACTCCAATCTAATTATTAAAACCAATCTTTTAAACATACCTTTATTTCATAAACCATAATTCAAGTCAATTTAATTCAATCACCATAAAATCATTCAAACATGCTCATTCAAATCGATCACTTTCAAGGTATCTAGCCACCTAACGTACCTTGATCCTTGCTTAGCCAAAAACACTTCAAAATAACTCTTAAGTAGCTTGATCAAAAACACCCTACAAATAAATATAACCTTAATTAATATAAGGTTAACAAATAATCACAACAATGAAATTAAAAACCCCCAACTATATGTACATGAACCTTTTAAATTAATTTTCATAAACATCATTAAAAATCTAATTTATATAATTAAAACTACTCATAATAATTTTTATAAATCCCCCATAATAATAATAATAATAATAATTGAATAAAAGAAGAGAAAGAGAAAAGATAAAAAACCAAGGAAAAGAGAAGAATTGGATTTTCGTTGGAAAGAATAGGCAGAACTTGCAGAGGCTATAACTCCTTTGATATAACTCCGAATTGGGTGATTCTTGAGCCTAACCTCAAGGATTTTTCGAGAGGAACAACCTTTTGTGAAACAGAAATACCCCAAAAACTGACCAGAACTGCCCGAAAATTGGCTTCAAAGATAAACGGGATGATTTGTGTAAAAAAAGAGGAGAAGAAAAGAAGAGAATTGGTGTGAAGAATGTGAGAGGTATGGAGGAGTATTTATAGGCTAGCTCATGCAAGAATTATGGTAAGAGAATTTGGGAAGAATTATGGTAAGTAGGGTTTAAGGGATTAATTGGAGAAGTGAGTAAAGATTTAAGGAAAGTTTTGATATTGAAGAGATTGTGTATAATTGAATATGGAAGGTATGATTGTCATGAAAAATATTAAGGAAATTGAAATTACTTGGGGAATAATTAAGAAAAATAGATGGCAAGAAAATATAATGATTAGATATTAAAAAGATGGAGAATTAGATTTAAGGAAAATAGGAGATTTTAAGGAGATAATTAAAAATACAATTTACCAAAAATATTTTTCCCAAAATCTATATGGGATGGCCGAAATTTTTGAGCTTTCCTAAGCTCATATTTTCGGCCCTCCTATTTAGTACTTTAGGAAATTATTTTGCTAGTTTTTAGGAATTAAAATAATTGTGTAAATAATATTTATTGTAATAAATAATTAAATAATAAAATACCAAATATTCACCAAATAATTTAACTAATAAAATCAGATTTTTCTCTTAGGAAAATCCGAAATTTATTAGCCAAATAAATAGGATTTTCGAACTTATTAAAATAATAAAATATAGCTTTTGCCTTAATTAAAATATCCAAAATATATAAATAATCCGGTTTTTAAAATAGGATAAATGAATAATAAATCTTATACAAAATAATAATTTGTTTTTAAAATACTTTTGGCGCCAAAATTCAAATATCGTTTTGGCTCCAAGATTTAAATAGTAAGTTAAATTACTAAAATACCCTTTTTAGAAAATAATAATTAATTAATTAATTAGGAAAATACGTATAAAAATACGGGGTATTACATTCCTATTCACCCAAATGACCAAGAGAAAACAACTTTTACTTGTCCATATGAAACTTTTGCCTATAGGAGAATGCCATTTGGGCTTTGCAATGCCCCCGCTACCTTCCAACAATGTATGATGAGCATATTTGGAGATATGTTGGAAGAAGAAATGGAGGTGTTCATGGATGATTTTTCGGTAGGTGGTGTTTCTTTTGAGGTGTGCCTTGAAAATCTTGATAATTGTTTGGCTCGATGTAAGAAGGTGAATTTGGTTTTGAATTGGGAGAAATGTCATTTCATGGTTGAGGAAGGCATTGTCCTTGGTCACAAGATCTCTCACAAGGGCATAGAGGTAAACAAGGCAAAGATTGAAGTGATTGAAAAGCTTCCACCTCCGATTAATGTGAAAGGAGTGAGATCTTTCTTAGGGCATGCCCGGTTCTATAGAAGATTTATCAAGGATTTCTCTCTTATTGCAAAACCTCTCAATGATCTTCTTCAAAAAGATGTCGTATTTGTGTTTGATGATAGATGCTTGGAGGCTTTAAACAAGTTGAAAAAAGCTTTGATCTCTACTCCCATTGTCCAAGCCCCGAGGTGGGATTTGCCTTTTGAATTGATGTGTGATACTAGTGACACGGCCATTGGAGGAATTCTAGGTCAAAAGCTGGATAAAAAGCTTCATGTCATCTATTACATGTCAAAAACCCTCAATGGAGCTCAAAGGAACTACACAACAACGGAAAAAGAATTCTTGACAATTGTGCATGCTTTTGAAAAGTTCCGTTGTTAATTGTTGGGTTCTAAGACCATTGTCTTCACGGATCATGGGGCTCTCAAATACCTCTTTGCCAAAAAGGAATCTAAGCCTAGGTTGATCCGTTGGGTGCTCAAGTTTCAAACTTTTGATATAGAGATTAGAGATAAAAAAAAAGGAGCGAAAATGTTGTGGCGGACCATCTTTCTCGCCTTGAAGATTCCCAAATCCAAGATGATGGTTCTCCAATTGAGGATAGGATTCTTGATGACTCCTTATATGCCATTAATGTGAAGGAGCTTTCATGGTTTGCCGATTTGGTAAATTACCTTGCATGTGGGGAGTTTTTGCCTTCATTCTCCAAGAATCAAAGAAAGAAGCTCAAGAAAGAGGATAGGCACTATTTGTGGGATGATCCCATCTTGTACAAACGAGGAGTTGATGGCTTGCTAAGGCGTTGTGTTCCAAATGAGGAGGTGCCAAGTGTTTTGAATATGAGCCACTCGGATCCTAGTAATGGTCATATGGGTGTTTCTAAAACCGCCACTAAGATTTTTCAAAGTGGTTTGTGGTGGCCTCATCTCTTCAAGGATACATGGGTTTTGTCAAGTCATGTGATCGATGTCAACGTACCGGGAACATCTTAAAACGCAATGAGATGCCTCAACAACCTATCCTTGAGTTGGAATTATTTGATATGTGGGGAATTGATTTCATGGGACCGTTTCCTTCTTCTTATGGGAACCAATACATTCTTGTAGCGGTGAATTATGTATCGAAACGGGTTGAGGCCATTGCCTCCCCAACAAATGACCACAAGGTGGTGATGAAATTGTTCAAAAAGATCATTTTCCCAAGTTTCGGTGTTCCCAAGGCGGTGATTAGTGACAATGACTCACATTTTGTGCACAATGCTTTTAAAAAGATGTTGAAAAAGCATGGGGTTCATCAACGTTTTGGCCTTCCTTATCATCCTCAAACAAGTGGGCAAGTTGAGGTGTCAAATCGTCAAATCAAGTGAATTCTTGAGAAGACAATTGCTAGAATTAGGAAAGATTGGGCAGACAAGCTTGATAATGCCTTGTGGGCATATCAAACGGCTTTTAAGACTCCTATTGACACCACTCCATATTGTCTTGTTTATGGAAAATCTTGCCATCTTTCGGTAGAACTTGAACACCATGCTCTTTGGGCAATCAAGAAGATCAATTTTGATTTAGCAAGTGCGGGAGAGCAAAGGTGGCTAGATCTTAATGAATTAGAGGAGCTTAGACTTGATGCATATGATTATGCTAGCACCTACAAGGCGCAAACTAAGGAAGCTCATGACAAGCTTATCAAAAAAATGGAGTTTTGTGTTGGTGACAAGGTCCTCCTCTACAATTCCAAGATGAAGTTGTTCCCTGGAAAACTCATGTCTAGATGGAGTAGTCCTTTCATGGTGCAAGAAGTTTTTCCTAATGGAGTTGTGGAACTTTATTCAATGGATTCATCATCTCCTTTTAAAGTCAATGGTCATCGGCTCAAGAAGTATTTCGATGGTATTTTTGTTGGCCTTGTTCATAGAATGACTCTTTATGATCCACCTTGAGAAGGGGTGGAGAACGTCAAGCTAATGACGTTAAACAAGCGCTTCTCGGGAGGCAACCTGATGTTCTAACCTTCTTTCCATTTTTCTTTTGATTTTATCTTTCTTCTTGATGCTTATGAACTATTCAATTTTCTTTGTTTGTTATGATTTTAGGTAATTTTTGATATGATGGAGGTTAGTTTGCCAGCATTCTTGGTAACAAATTTTGAAGATGAAGTGTTCTTGTGCTTACTGGAAGTTTTGAGTAAGAATTGAACTTTAGTGGGTGCAAGATGGTGGGTTCATGAATTATGGATGTTGAACCTATTGTCAAGGGGTTTAGAAACTGCATATGTTTGTGTTTATCATCATCATGGGTGTTGTGCACACCGGTGTGCGCACCAAAATTGCATAGGGCATGAGCAACCCAGAGTTGCGCGAGCACGCGCGAGGATTGCGCGGGTGCGCAGGGGGGTGGCGCGGGCGCGCAAACCCATGGCGTGGGAGCGCTGGTCTGCTACATTCCCCCCCTTAAACGCACCCCTCTCTTTTCTCTATCTCACTTCTTTCATTTTACTTTATTCTTCATTGTAGTGTTCAAGCATTTGCCCTATTTTTGCTGCTATATTTCATCATAAAATCATCATTATTCATTTTCCTTGGTTGATAATCACTTCAAATACTCAATTTTATGCTTTGTAATTGATTTTCTCTCTCCAAAAGTTGGGAATTTGGGTATTGTTGATTGGGGTTTTGGAACTTACAAGTTTGGGATTGTTTGCTAGTAGTTGTGCTTTCTACTCCATTTCATTTGAATCAAACACTCTTTCAAGGTATGAATTCTCAATTTCATTTTATTTTCATGATAAATTTCACACCTTGTATTATATTGTTGGATTTGAATGTTATGGTGTATGCTTTAATGATGTTTCTAGTTTTCCTATTTCATGTCTCCAAATTTTGTATTCATGATGATTATTGGTGAATATATGAACTTGTGATGCTATGGTTTTGCTTGATTGTGCTACTTTTTTGTTACCACCATTGTTGGTTTTCACCCTCTTTGAAATAGTTGCTTGTAAGAATGATTGTTGCTCACTCTTTATTCTCAAATGGCTTATAAATCCTTGCTTAAATTGTGGTTTGAATGTGCTTACATACTTGTTATGTGCCAAATTATTCATTCTAGTTCAATGATTGGTTGTGGATTCATCCATTTTGGTTATGCAACTTGTTGTGAGCACCATATCTTTCTTGCCTTGGATATATTGTCTTGGTTTGTTTGTGTAGATGGCTCCCCTCCGACATCCTAAACGAGCCCGTGGCTCTAGTTCCCGTGAGGCAGTGCCACCCCCGCCAAATGTAAGTGAAACTTATGGAATTGAGTTTACGAAGAGCGAGCATTGGGAAAACTTTGTCCGGCTTTCCTCCCGAAAACCTCTATCAACAAGTTTTTATGATCGATCAACGACTACAAAGCTTGGTATAAATGAGGATGTGAGGCGTTTGGCCCGGAAGCTTGGTTTGGAGGATTTCATTGGATTAAGTGCTCCAACTTACGCCCGTCTCACTTTTGAGTTCCTCTCCTCTCTCGAGGTACATGAAGCGAAAGTGGATGGTGAGCTTGTTCGTACATTAAAGCTCCAGATGTTTAACAACGACCATTCCATCCCTCTCTCCTACCTTAATGAGATTTTCAAATTTCCCGTCCCTTTGGAAGATTCCGATTATATCTACCTGGCATTTGAGGAGTTACAAAACAATCATGCTTATAATGAGGGTCGTTGGTGGAGGCATATCTATCTCGGTCGAAGGATTGTATCAACCTCAATATTCCAAGGCGGCTTCAATCATTCATCCGGCCTTGAGGTACTTTAACAGGTTGCTTACCTATGCTTTTTTCTCAAAGGAATCCCTTGGTGCCATCTCTAGGGAGGAGCTTAGTTTGTTATGGTTGGTGGATCAACCATTTGAAGAGATCGGGGTAATTGATTTTGGGATTCAATTGCTTAATCGGTTTGTTAATATTCGTGATGGTGTGTTTCTTTCCGAAAGCATCCAATTGGGTGGTTTGATCACCATCATTGTTCTTTCTCTCAATAAGAAATATGAGAAGATGATCTTGTCTCTTGAGCCCATTCGGGACCGTCGAGAGAAGTCCCCATCCTATCTCCTCAACACATATAATTTGATCAACCAAAAGTTTTTGGAGCGGATTTCTAAAGAGGATTTGTTCATTTGGAAGGTTTCTTGGACTACTGATTGGTGGCCTATCCCTCATCCGGAGGCCACCGCTCAGTGGTTAGGCACTCCTCTTCCTTGGCGGCCCAACAAATGGCCTATTGATCCTTCTCTCAAGGGGACTCCTCCGCCCAACCTTCGCATCAACCCATGTGTTGTCGTTCGTACTCTCTCTCAAGATTTGCCCCCGGTAACCCGGGGAGGTACTCCTATGATTTCTTCTTCTTCATCTTCTATTTCTCATTGGGATTTGTCTATTTTGCATGCAAAGATTGATTCCATTACCAATGTGTTGAATGCTTCTCCTTTGGAAAATGATTTTGTGCTATGATATTACTATCATGCTAGACAAATCTATGTCTTGCATGTGATGAGAGGTGAGATTGAGCCTTATTTGAATTACCCCTACTTCTCGGTCCAACAAGGACTCGTACACAATGGGTCCCATTCGACCCGGACAAGGGCCTTCTTTGTGCTCATTTGGCCTCTTTTAGGATGAATTTTCATTGTTTTTATGTCTCTTTTATCTCCTTTTCTCTAGCTTTATTTGATATTTCTCTACTTTGTGTTTTCTTTAGTTGTTTTCCCATTTTCTTGCATTTCTTGGTTTATTTTGCTTTTTCTCTTTTATTTGTTTGTCTTTCTTAAATTTCAGGGAATTGGTGATGTCTAAGGATTCAAATGACCTTCTCTCAGGATTTGCAAAGCTAAAGGTGCAAGCCGGTTCCTCCTCTTGAAGCTCAAAAGGGAAGGAGTGCAAAGGCCAAGTCTTCAAGGCCGCGCTCTCATGCTGCGTGGACAGCAAAATCGGTGTTGAACCCACCGTGAAGGCCTCTAGTGACCGAGTCCCTCAACATATATCAAGTAGAGCGCACGGGATCATCAACGACCGCACAAGAGGGAAGTGCACTGCTCCCAGGCGCGGGCGCGCAGACCCTGTGCGCGGCCGCACAGGTGTGAGGTGCGCCCGCACACCTCCTCTTCCCCTGTTCCGTACTCATTTTTGAGCGGCCGCGCTTGTGAAGGAGAGGCCGCGCCATTTGAGGTTCTTTTTGAACGTTCAACTAAATCTCCATTGTTAGTTTTACTATATATAGAATTTCTTCATTTTTAGAGAAGGAATGAGTTTTGATTTAGCTTAGAATTAGATTTTAGAGAGAAAAGCTCAAATTTGGGAAACTTTTGTTCTTAGATTCTAGAGAGAGAAACTTGGTGATTTTGATGAATGCTACTTTCAATCTTCTTCCTCTTTGATTTTATCAAAATTTTGTAAGAATTCTTTACTTTTTAATGCAATTTTATGTTTGATACTTGAATTTTATTGAATTACATGTTATTTGTCTGATTTGATTTTTGATAAGTTTGAGCATATTTTGAATACAATTTTGATGATGAAATTTGTGATTAGATTAGTTTTGTTATTCAAATTTGCAATGTGTAATGAGTAGATTACTTGTTAGGGATATGGTGAAGCATGTATGAGTGATAATTCATGGCTAATTGGGGGATTTTGATTGATCCTCATTGTGATTAAATTGGTTGGTGAAATTTGTGCATGTGTTTGTGAGGAGTGATCAACCTTATCTATCAAACTAGATTGCATAATAGTTTTCATTGATATGAAAAATTAATTTGGAAGCTATTAATATCGATTGATCTTGTTTTGCGATTTTCCTTTGAAGTTATTTGTAGAGACATCTAGCTTGACCCTAGGAAATAGCTCTCTGAGTGATTTTGATTGCATTTGTTACCTTCCCTCACATTGTATGTTTGGTCGATTCCTTTCCCAATTAGTGTGATTCTCATGAGTGCATGTGAATCCTAATTCCCTAACATCCTTTATATCGTTCTTGTATTCATTTAATTGCGTTGTTTAGTTTGTTAGACCAACCCTCACTTAGGCTTCGGAGTAGCTTAGCTAGAGACTTTAGCATGTACCTCATTCCCTTGGGTTCGACTCGGACTTACCCCTATACTTAGGGTTAGGTTTGGTTCTATACATTTGGTATTGATCGGGGAATCTTAGACATCAACGGCCTAGGTTTCACCGCGTTATCATCTCAAGAGAATTAAGATCTTGTTCAAGAACACGAGTGACTTGGATGCGTACATCTTTATCAACTTCTCCCATAAAAAAAAAAATTTAATATTTGTATTAATAATTAATTATAAAATAAATAATACCCTGTAATAAAATTAAATTGAATTGATAATAATTTCTAAAAAAACTCAAGCCTAAGAGCCTGTTCTATTCAACTCAATTTCAGTTTAGTTCAGTTCAGCTTCAATCACTTCAGTTCCTAATTTCCTTCTCTCATAAACAATTTATTTCAGCTCTATTCAATTTACTTCAATTCAGAGTTCAGCTCAAATCAGTTCAATTTAGTTCAATAAATCAGAATAGGCCTTAAATGTCTATGAACATCAATTTGAAAATCCGTCATTTAATTTTAGTTGAGCATAATATAAATACTCCATGACTACAAATATTATTGTTAGATTTATTACTCATTGTAATATTACTTAGTCAAAATCTTATACTCTTCCCTAATCATAATTCATCCATCCTATGTCCCCATTCCCTCACTCACTCCTCAACCTTCACCATTCCATTTTCTCTGTCTCTCTTTAAAACCCCATCTCCTCCTTTTCCTCTCACCCCCTTTCCCAATCTCTCTCCTCCCTCAACCACCACTCACTAGTGTTAGCCACCTCCATCAATGGCACCCCACTTCCACCTCTTCATCATCATCGCATCCCTCATTTTCTCATTCCCTACCTCCCAATCCCGCCTTTCCGCCAACTACTACGCCAAATCCTGTCCCAAATTCGACAGAATCATGGAAGAAACCACCACCAACAAACAAATCGCCCACCCCACCACCGCCGGCGCCGCCCTCCGCCTCTTCTTCCACGACTGCTTCGTCACCGGCTGCGACGCCTCCACTCTCATTACCTCCACCCCTTTCAATACCGCCGAACGCGACGCCGAAATCAACCTCTCCCTCCCTGGCGACGGCTTCGACGTCGTCGTCCGCGCCAAAGCCGCCCTCGAACTCGCCTGCCCTGGCGTCGTCTCCTGCACCGACATCCTCGCCGTCGCTACCCGCAACCTCGTCAAATTCGTCGGCGGCCCTTACTACTCCCTCCTCCTCGGTCGCAAAGACGGAACCGTATCCAAATCCTCACTAGTAACTCCCACCACATTACCCAAACCAAAGATGACACTCGACGAAATGATCTCAATCTTCGCCAAACAAAAATTCACCATCCGAGAAATGGTCGCTTTGAGTGGTGGACACACCATTGGATTCTCACACTGCTCGGAATTCGCTTCCGGGATCTACAACTACAGCACAACCCAACAGTACGACCCGACTTACAACCCGAAACTGGCCCAAGGGCTGGAAAAGGCTTGTTCGGGCTATCAAAAAGATCCGAGTCTTTCAGTGTTCAATGATATAATGACCCCTAACAAGTTCGACAATGTCTACTTCCAGAACTTGCCGAAAGGTTGGGGAATTTTGGCTTCCGATCGGGTCTTATTCACCGACCCGAGGACACGACCGTTTGTAGAGCTGTATGCTAAGGATCAGAATGCGTTCTTCAGTGATTTTGCGAAAGCAATGCAGAAGTTGAGTCTTGTTGGTGTTAAAACTGGGCGACATGGTGAGATTAGGCGAAGGTGTGATGCTTTCAACAATAATCAATCTTGAAAAAACCCAACAAAATAAAGAAAATTCAGATGAATTATTACAAATTTGCAATAATTTATTGCAATTTTTTTAGGGTAATTTTTAATTTTAGATTTATTAATTTATGTTTTGATTCCTTTTTGTTGCGTTAAAATTTGTATTTGAATGTTGTCTATATAATACTGAATCGAATCTCTGTGTATTCACATTGTCATAACAAAAAAAGTTGAATTATACTTGTAGGAGTACTACTATTTGTCTACTTCTATGTAATTATATCTCTCTTTACTTCCCCTCAAAAAAAAATATCTCTCTTTACTTCATTTTATTATTAATTTTCAATTGTACTTTGCAATTTTGCATGTACTTGGAGTGGAATGAATAAATTTGACTGTACTCACTGGAACTTATGTTTCCAATGCATTTTATTTTTAATGTATAAAATGTTATTTAGTTGATTGTGAGAACTTATTTCCAATCAGAAATTGCAAACTTGTATTCCATATGTTTTCAAGAACCAAATCCGGGATGTGTCAAAAAAAAAAAAAAAAGAACCAATTGTACAAGGTTTTAGTCCGGTATAACGTCTTCTCTTTACCTTTTAATATCCCATGTTTGTTTTATGTCAACCAAATAAGCAGTAATTGAATCCGGAAATTGTGCATCAATTATTTTAGCTGACTAATGAGCTCTTCCTTGATTAAATCTTATTATTGCGGAATTTAATCAAGTTTCCGGTTAAGCTGGAATTAAAAAAGGAGGTCAAATAGAGATCCTTTAGTCTATGATTCCTTTCTGAAAGGGTTATCTCACTCAATTACATTTTTCCGTTGTATTTTTAATATTTGAAATTTTAAGAATCTGAGCATAAAGTTTTGTTAAGATTTGTGGTGTTATTTGTCTATTACGAATTACTGTATTACAGTTGTTTAAGTGCTGGTTGTATTGTTGACGTGATTGATATTAATGTAGAAACGGATTATTTAGTGGACGCGCAAACGTTACGTTTTTCTTGTTTTTGTTTTTCGTGCAACGAATCTAAAGGTTGAGAGACCAAGAAATATCTTGTACTAGTAATTTTGTTATTCAATTGGGAGGGTAGAATCTGTGGATTAGAGGCGCTGTTTATAAATTACTTTTAAAAGAAAAACTAGGTGATTAGCGGCATCCATGGGATGGGCGTTGATGGTGGCATGTGTCGGTGTGTTGTCGCTGTTGTGTGCTGGCCGAATGGCTGGTGTGGTTAACGGAGAGGTTTTTAGAGAGATGATGGTTAGTGAGGTGTGGGTGATTGCCTGATTGGCAACAGCTGACTCGATCTGGTAACCTAACCCAAAGTGAAGGGCTTGTTTGGATTCGTTTTTTGTTATTAGTTTTCTGTTTTTTTGAAAACTAAAAACTAAAAACAAGAAACAAGGAAAAGGTGTTTCCAATTTTTGGTTGTCAGTTTTCAAAATTATCATAATTTTAATAAGTTTGACTAATTTTTTATTCTTTATATGATATATATCATATAATTTTAAAAAACAAAAAACTAAAAAACAGAAAACCACAGTGATGCCAAACGAGCCTGAAAATAACGGTTTTGGTTTGAGATAATATTAACCCAAACCTAACTTGAAGTTGAATGAGTTACGTTAAAAGTAGAAAATCTATAATATTATTAAAACACAAAGAGACAACATGATATCATCATGTATCATTGTCCTCTCAATGTGATTTGACGCTACATCACCATTATATGTCACCATTACGTGTCATCCTATATATCATCATTCAAAACTTTTCATATGTGTAACCTTCGTATTTAATTTTCCCGTACAATGTAACTTCTAAATAATTGAACATTAAACTACAGTTTAATTTGTAAGAAATCGATCACAAACTAATGGTTGTTTCTTGGATGCTATTTTTCAGTATTCACTATCAATTAAGCAATTATACATAGTAATATCTACAAGTATCTATATCTATACTTAGTATTTAAAAACACAAAACACAAATCTATACTAAGCCACATGTCATCACAATCACTTATATGCCACATGTCACTATCCTTAATATTTTCTTTTTTTCCTTTTCGTATTTCCTTTTTAATATAAAAAAAAAAATGAATAATGTGTAAGTCTTTATGCATTTTGAAACTTACAAATTTAAGTAAGAAAATAAAGTATTAATTTCTAACATAATAAATTAAAGTTAAACTAATTAGTGCACATTATATAAATAATAAAATAGTCTTTTCATCTCCTAAACTTAAAATATAATTTAAACCAATATGTCATTTCATATCTTTCTTTTATCTTTTGTAAAATAGTTGATTTTAATGGAAGTAGTAGGCATATTTTGTTTTTGTACGGTGCATCGAAAGTGGAAGATAGACCTAAGGTGTGGGATGATATTTCCTTGCTTATTTTGAATACCCCAAATGTGTTGATTATGGGTGACATAAATCAACTGGAATATTATAGTGACAACCTAGGGGGTTCACCGGGGATACGAGGTTTGGATGTGTTCCTAGATTGGAGGTTTCAAACCAATTTACTAGAAGTTCCTTTTACGGGTCCGCGCTATACTTGGACTAATAAAAGGATGGGTTCGGAGTTGATTATGGAACGACTCGACAGGGTTTATACTTCTTCGCAATGGTTTAATGATTTTCCAGATGGGCGAGTTACACTTGAACCGATCACAGTGTCAGATCACGCGGCAATTATTTATGACACAAATTCTCAAGTTTTGAAGTCTAATAGGCCATACCAAATTGAGGCTTGGTGTTTGGCTTTTCCGGAAATTAAGACTTTCATTGAGGAATCTTGGGAGGTGGAGTGTAACGGATCATCTATGTACAAGCAGCTTCAACGTTCGAAGTGGCTTCGAATTAGGATCAAGAAATGGTGCTTGGACAATAAAAAAGTTTGGGGCATTAATTGGAGGAAGCATTCGAATGATTTGCAAGAACAGGGAGAAAATATTTCTGTTGGGGTTTGGTGAGTCCAACTCACCGTGGAAACAACCCCTCCCGAGGAACCACTCGCAATAATTAAAATCACAAAGCATAAATAAATATTCACAAAGAAAAGATAACGAATCTTACCCTCGAAGCGAGCTTCGCCCAAAACCCGGGGCTCTTACTTGAAAGCTACTAGCACGTCAAGCGCCGCGCCTCCGACGGTATCCACCCACAAATGGGCGAACACAACTTTAAGGTCTACTACCTTGGGGTTAGCAAGGTCCGACCCAAACCCGAGTGTTATGTAAGTTTAAGAGTTTTCCCAAAAATTATGGAATGCTCTTTTTAACTCCCACTCAAGCACTTTACTCCAAATCCCAAGCTTGGTATTTATAGAGGAAAATATGAGTGGGAATTTCTATCCCATCAATGTGGGATCATGAAATTCCACAAATTAATTTAAAGCTAAATTAAATTAAAATTGCAAACTAATAATAAATCTACAAGTGGCATTACCATGTGAGATGGGTTGGTGAGGACCACATGGAGAGTAGGGGACCATACTTGCTCCCCACTCAATACTCTCCTTGTGCCACATGTCCTCTCCCACTTACTCCCATATTCCAAGCTTCCCCTTTATTCATGGCCCTATGGCCCGAGCCAAGCCACGAGCCAAGCCCGAGCCCGGCCCGCACCAGCCCGCACGTGGCCCGCAGCCAGCCCTCACCTGGCCCGAGCCCAACCCGCACCAGCTGCTGCTGTGCGGCTGCTGCTGCGGTTTGGTGCGGCTGCGGCTGCTGCCGTGGCACGGCGCGGCTGCTGCTGTGCCTAGCCGCGGCTGGCCGGGGCTGCTAGCACGGTGTGCTAGCTCGTCTTGCCCCTAGCATTCGGATGCTCGGGGCACACCGATGCTAGGGGTATTTTCGGGAATATGGTCGATTTATTATTATTTTGCGCGTCTCGTCTTTTATCATTTTAGACTCGACTTCCGACGATCGGTTTCGACGCTCTAAGCTCGAATTACCGACGTCTAAATATTTAACACTCAGGCGACGAATTAATTTCTTCCGAATTACTTCGTCGAGTTGGTTCGCATATATTTGCTTGGGTGTGACCCGAAGGGTTCAGTCAAGATTAAGCTGTAATATTAATTATATTAATATTACTGATCGGAAGCGGCCTCCACCCAGGCATTCCGATCACTTGACCTTACTGAATATATTAGCTTTCTAATAATTCTGAACCCGCTATCAGAATAATACACTTGTTCGAAGGACACCATTCCTTTCAATCTCCCACTTGTCCTTCCGGACAAGTGTGCATTTAGTGTATAGCCCTTATCCTATGTCTCTTCATGTCTCTTCATGAACTACAGAGTAAGATTACTAGTCATCTCTGTTACGTCCAGAAGTGTTTCTCGAAATCCGAGTTTGACTGTCAATAAGCAGATGATTTCTAAAATCCATCTGAGCACGGCCATGCATTTTTCACAGTCTCGCTCTTCAAGAGGCCTTGTAAACAACAAGACATGTTCCCTATTGTTAGTAGGGGAACATTTCCAGTCTTGTAATGTAGCTTCTCTTACTAAGAGGACTCACCCGCCCGATATTCGTCTTTATAATCCCCAATTACGGCAGACGTTTGGCGGATACCAAAGCGGACCAGTACTCAAACAAGTGATCTCCCACTACTCATTGTCAAAGGAAAAGAGTTCCGATAGTAATAATGAGAAAATACTTATGACGATTTTTAAATCTCTTAAAGTATCCTCATAGGTCTATCCAGTATGGTTCTAAACCAATACCTGTGCAAATGATTTGTATCCTCATAGCACAAGAAACGGTGCTACAAATCATACTACACACTAATCTCTAATGGTCATTATTCGTCCACAAAATACGACCTTGATTAGGGATAATTTTCGATTAAAATATTCAACGTTCACTTAATAGGTGTTTCTTTATCCAAGCCATTGACTTGATACCCTATTTTGAATATTTATTAAAATCGAATGGACTCATTATTTAATTCTAAACCACAACTAAATAGTTTTGTGGAATATTTAGAAATATTTTATTCCACTATGAAACTTCACAATGTTTCATCTTATGATAAATGGTTTTTCCCAAATGTTTTAAGAGCAGTACTCTTCATAAAACATTCATAGAAATCACACTCATATTTGATATGCTTGATTTCTTTCATGCAATTATGAATGTTGTCGTTCACTTATTGCATAGGTTTAGTTATAATTACTTTGCAAACCTTAGCATCTTCATTATCCACCATTTCCATAATAAGATGATAAAATTTTGAGAGTGTTAATGGATTACATGTGATTCAGGATTTATTGTCCAAGCAATGGCTCCCACTCATTTTCATGATTTGAGACCTTCTACTTGACAACCTACAATCATTAATGTTCAACAACGAACCTTTCCATTTAACATCTATCTTATTATTGCCTTTAAGGCAACAATATTCTCAACATATATTTTAGTAGACTCCCCGATGATGCCTTGCTTGGGTTTTACTCCAAGCGACTCACAACGATTTGGGATACCCTAATCACTTGTGATCATGGAAATTTTCCTTAAATTCCCGCACATTATACATGGATGCACATCCATGTTACCATTCTCAAGCCACGACACTTCTTGCCTTGTGCTTATAAATGGCTTCCTTGCTAAGGAACTAATCCTTGTTAAGGTTTGTGCTTGCAACATCAAAACTCAAATTATATTTGTTTCCATGCGTCAAGAACTCATCCAACTACTTATCTAAGTTCTTTGGATGTTCTTGACTATAATCTAATGATCTAATACTTAGATTAATGTTGATTGGTATTATATACGTACTTCACATGCTCTAAGCATGTAAGTCATTTGACGATTCCATATTATAGCTTTACATGATGAATTTAATTCTAGAATTATTCTCAATTTTATTCCATCCATATGACATTTAGCTCATACAGTTACACTGAGTCTTGCCAAATTGTTCGCTATATGATATGATTGAAAGTCTCTTACTAGAGTCTTTCTTGTTTGATTTAGTACTTAGCCTAGCTTATACTTAGTTCAAACATTTACTTAGCTTCATACATATGGGTCGAAAGCCTTTCAAAGTCCTTCATGTTTAACATGGTAATTTCCTTTACTCATTTAAACATTTTAATTAAGTCTATACCATAGAACTTAATTCCCAACATGTACTAAGTATCGTCTTTAGCTCGGTCCATTGTCGAAAATACTTTCAAATCTAAGCATTTAGCATTTGATAGTTGTTTCACAATAGAGTTCGTAAACATCTTGTTGGACCATTACTTTTGCTCCCACTAAACTTCTTGTTCATCAGAATTTCTATGTTTCTCCATAAGTCAATCCTCTTATTAACTTTATGAGAAAACACGTTCCAATTTCTTCATGCAATGCTTTCTTTAATCCCATGACGGATTCCATGTGCTTGCTTTCAAATCTAGCATTATTTAGATTTTCAAAACCCTTAGACTATTCCATAGTCACTTTCAAAATTCCATTTTGGGAAGGCGGTTTTGGTATCTATTTTGCCATATTTCATATGCGCAATTTTGCTAGATCAATCACGAAAAGACTTGAGCATTCCGATTGGTGAATGGGATTTTATTAAAATCAACTCCTTGAAATTAATTATATCCTTTACAACCAATCTAGCTATGTATGCATATACATTTCCACATTTGTTAGTTTTCTCCTTGAAAACTTATTTGCAATCGATGGGTCTTTCACCTTTCATGCAAATTAATCAAGTTTCAAACATGATTTTCAAACATGGAGTCTATTTCGGATTTTCATGGCCTTTAACCATTATTCGGAATTTGGATTTGTCGTAGCTATCTTACAAGACATTATTCCTTTACTATCTAATAGTAAATAGTATGCTTGTAAGTCTTAGGTTTGTTTATAACTTAATAGAAAATTTATAGGATTCAATCCAAGCCTTTGGTGAATTCTATACCTATACGGGGTAATTGCATCAAACACTGAGTTTTAAGGCGCTTTCAAAGCCCTTTTATTATGTTGATCTTACTCCAACATCTTTAATGTTTTGTGAGTAATGAATTCTCTTTTAAGGCACTTATAAAGTCCTTTTGAGTATTCTTGATCAAGCATTATCACGAAGTCCTTTAAGGTCTTCCGAGATTCTCAGATCTAGTTTGTTGCTAAGCTCGATGGTCATCGAGTTCATTTTCCTCCCACTTGTCATTTTGGAAACGTGTTACTTTCCAGAAAGACACTACTTAGAGCAACAAACAATTTTTTTTTGTCCTCAATTAGGATGTGGAGGTAATACCCGTAGTCTCACTTGAATTCTTACAAAGAGACATGTATATTGTCTTTAGGTAAAAGTTCGTTGTGAAACAAATAGTTAGCTCCTACTTGAGCTATCTTAGTCTTTATTGAGCCATTCAACTCCCACTGAGTCACCTAGCTCCCACTGAGCCACTTTGCTCCCACTGAGCTAGTGAACTCCCACTGAGACTAAGAGCCTTAGACATATACTTGAAAAGACTTTTAGAAGTTATTTCTATCCATAACTAAATATGGCGTCCTTTCTTAGCTTCGACATTTTGTTTAGTGTAACATTAGTCATTTGTGCAAATCTTTAAGAACTTTATAGGAAGGGTTGTGAACCATCATCGTTCGAGTCATTTTCAAATGACACCGAGGTCTCCGTGAAGACACACCATGTTCTTTGTGGAGTTATTTATGAAAAATTCTATTCATAACTTTGAGATAGTCACGCTTGGCTCAAGCAAACATCACTCGATCTAATCTAGACGTTTTGATATCTTGCCAAGTCGATTCTGTACTTCACTGAACTCTTGAGCTACTCAAGTCAAGTTTGTTCACATTTGATGAATATAGCCATATCCTTTCAAATTCTTTGTGAAACGTTGAAGTAATTGAATCCTCTTTAGCCTTCGGAGTCAATTGTCTATACCGAGAACAATAGCTCTCTGCTTTGTCGGTTTCAACAAGTAAGACTTTCTTGTCTTAGAACGATTCCAATTCGAGCAACTATCAAGAGCCTATCTAATAGAGCCTTAAGTACGTTCTTGTCGACGTGACATCGCTAAAGATGTTTGGAACGCAAATCAAGACCATGACTTAAACTTAGTGAGTTTGTCATGTTAGAAAAATGTTTGTTTATAATCAAGCATTCTTAACTCAACGCTTGGATAACCATCCCATTCAAATAAATCTCGCAACTATTGCTCATTACTTTGAATGTGAGTCTTTCCGTGTGTAAACGGATCAATTGCTGATTATGGAACATAATAACCATTACTTGTTCCAGCCTTTGGCTTAAAAGGTCTTTAAACAAAACATACGACCTTACAACTGATGTAGCTCTTCTTGCTTCATTCTAAGCTTGTAAGTCGATAACTTAGCTTAACTTCAATAGTTTGAGGTCACTATCATAGTGGAACACTCAAGCAGTATCCGATACTAGTGAAGATAACGAATTGCTAAGTAAACTACAATAACATGAACTCATGAGTTGAAATGAAATCTAATTCCTTTTCTTCGTTCCTTCTTTCCTATATTTCTTATCATATAATATCTCATAATCTTATTTTAAGAATCATTTCTTTAAGTACCTTGACTCTTATACTTTGTTAGGCATAATCAAGCACCTAGTGCGCCGTAAAACAAAGTTCCATCTTTTCCATTAATTCTTACTCGAATTACTACATCAATGAGTCCTACTCAATTATGTATGATGCGAAAAGATACGTTGGTTGTCAAACATTGACAATCTTGATTTTGCAACTCAATACCTCATGTTTTATCAAAACTACCTAGTATTTTGAATACATGATGTCCAACCGTCCTTTCGGACTTAGTTATAAAAGTCATTTATGAGAATTGTATATTAGAAATGCTTTTCCTGTCTTTGAGAACTATTCTCAAGGATTTCCTTTACCAATCATGGAAACAATATTATTTGATTTAGAGTACTATGAATATAAGTGCAAAGTATAACCATTTATCAAGAACATAATAAGTTTGAAATTTAATAGCATTCATGCAAACTTCATTCTTATTAAACGTCTTATTTACGCATAAAAATTGTCCCTATTTGGCGAAAATAAGGAGATTCCAAGATCCAAAGAAACAAAGAGTGGTTAAGCATGCTTTGGCTTGTCTTAAACACTCAATCTTCTAGGTAAGCATTGCCTTGCTAATGGCTCTAAGCCACTCTTGGTTAGACAATCGTCGCATCTAATGCATCTTTGACGATGTATCTCTTTTGCCACGGTATGTGAGGACTCCTCACTCATACCGATGAGTTAAACCAAAACCAACGTGCACACCCGGTGTGCCTTATGCCCCTTAGAGGAGTGATGGCACCTCGCTTTGGCGTAGCCTACCATCACCATCGTCCGGTTAGTAAGTGTTGTTTTGGAAAGGCAAGTTTTACTCAATATTATTAGGGACCTAGGATTTCTATGTTGGTTGATTTAAGTGAACTTAACTAATCATCGCAACATCAAGAAAACCTAAACATGCATCTGACGAATATTTCACACACATATATATAACCATAAAATATAAAGCGAAATAATAGATGCATATTGGCAACTAGCATGACCCCTTGAAATCTTCATATCTTCAAAAGGTCTTCATTTGCATTTCAAGGCTTTGTCTTCCAAGATACACCGTCTTCAAGACTTAACCAAACTATGCAAAAACTAGTGTCTATAACTAGGAATAATCTAAATATTAAAGTACAAAAATACTTAACGATGCGTAGACCGTATTTAGATTTACAAAAATACATAACGGCACGTAGTCCGATTTTCTATCCTAGTCGGGTCCCACTAGTTGCCATTTCATAAAACCTGTGAGAGAGAGAGAATATATATATTCCATTCATCCATTCACTATTTGTTAATGGCCCATGCAATTTACAAAATTAACAACAAGTAAAATGCATTCAAACAACGCGCGCACTAGTAACTAATCTAGGTGGTTAATCCGATTAACACGCCTAATTAAACTAGTCAAAGTTGTTTAACCGATTATATAAATTACGTCATTAATAATTGAAGCTCCCACTAAATTCCGCATTTCCTTAATTAATCCAATTAATTAAGTCGGTAGCACCCAAACTTGTCAAAATGAAATTTTGCCAATGCCGCTCAATAAACCCGAGGCCTAGCCTCCCAAAATTTTAATTAAAATTAACAAACTTAATTAAAATAAATAAACGGCAAAATAATTAACATCAAGCCTACTACGGCTAGTCACCTCACCGCACCAAGCATACGCACACGCCAAGACCACGAACATACGGCCCACGGCACACGACCGCAAGCCGCTGCCACAGCACAGCCGCGCGTGGCTGCTGCCGCGCGTGTGGCCCACCATCGAGGCGGCGCAACCACCGTGGCAGCCACATGCGGGCTGCTGTGCAGCCCGGCTCGCCATGGTGGTGCATTGCCTCGTTTTGCGTGCCACTACCTTGGGATTTGATCCCAATTCCGCGAGACAAAATTAATTAATTCTAAATTAATTTTAGAACTAATTTAGTGAGCAAAGTAAAATTTTAAACAAGTCTAACTTAATAAATTTTTCAAAGTGCAATAACCAAAATAATTCCAAGAACCATCTTTAATTAAATTGGTTTAGCTTGGTGCAAAATAAAATTGAGGCAATTTCTCACTTTCAATTTAATCATTTTAAATTAAACTTGAGAATTTGACAAAGTAAAGGGAAGTTGGAAAAATATGAACTTTAATGTTCAAATGAAAATTCCAACATCTAAAATTTGTGAATCCTTGAAAATTATATCTTCCAACATGAAGATAACCAAATTTCTATCACAAAAATCGAAACTTTATGTTTCTAATCAACTCAAAATGATTAAAACAACAAAGTTCAACTCAAAATAACATGGAATTTATTGGTTTTCAAAGTTTCAATCACTTATCACAAATAAAGATTGAATCTTTAACACTTAGGAAGCTTCAAAATAAAATTTTCACACTAAAAAGCAATTAGTTTGCAATTATGTGAAAATAAATCAACCTTTAAGCATCAAATACTATCAAGTAAGTGTGCTATAAGGGGACATAAAAGTGCAGAAAATTATGCAAATAATCAACCATATAATCAACAATTTATGCCATTAATTTCAAGGTTAGAAAAGACTTAAAATTTTTCGTCAAAAACGAAAAACCCCTCGAAAAAGGCATTTCTGGTAAGAATTTGGCTAAAATCACAGTTCCAACAGGGAAAAACCATTTCCAGAACACGTTTTCCACCCAAAATTCACTAGTCTTGGGCAAAAATCTGGGTTCTGGGCCAAATTCGACATTAAAAACGGGATTAAATTAATAAAACCGAGCTACTAATCTAATTAGCAACATAAACCAGAAAATTAAGCAAAAAAAAAACCTGGAAAAACATGATTATAAAAATAAACGAGCGGGGCTCCGATACCGCTGTTAGAGTTTGGTGAGTCCGACTCACCGCGGAAACAACCCCTCCCGAGGAACCACTCGCAATAATTAAAATCACAAAGCATAAATAAATATTCACAAAGAAAAGATAACGAATCTTACCCTCGAAGCGAGCTTCGCCCAAAACCCGGGGCTCTTACTTGAAAGCTACTAGCACGTCAAGCGCCGCGCCTCCGACGGTATCCACCCACAAATGGGCGAACACAACTTTAAGGTCTACTACCTTGGGGTTAGCAAGGTCCGACCCAAACCCGAGTGTTATGTGAGTTTAAGAGTTTTTCCAAAAATTATGGAATGCTCTTTTTAACTCCCACTCAAGCACTTTACTCCAAATCCCAAGCTTGGTATTTATAGAGGAAAGTATGAGTGGGAATTTCTATCCCATCAATGTGGGATCATGAAATTCCACAAATTAATTTAAAGCTAAATTAAATTAAAATTGCAAACTAATAATAAATCTATAAGTGGCATTACCATGTGAGATGGGTTGGTGAGGACCACATGGAGAGTAGGGGACCATACTTGCTCCCCACTCAATACTCTCCTTGTGCCACATGTCCTCTCCCACTTACTCCCATATTCCAAGCTTCCCCTTTATTCATGGCCCTATGGCCCGAGCCAAGCCACGAGCCAAGCCCGAGCCCGGCCCGCACCAGCCCGCACGTGGCCCGCAGCCAGCCCTCACCTGGCCCGAGCCCAACCCGCACCAGCTGCTGCTGTGCGGCTGCTGCTGCGGTTTGGTGCGGCTGCGGCTGCTGCCGTGGCACGGCGCGGCTGCTGCTGTGCCTAGCCGCGGCTGGCCGGGGCTGCTAGCACGGTGTGCTAGCTCGTCTTGCCCCTAGCATTCGGATGCTCGGGGCACACCGATGCTAGGGGTATTTTCGGGAATATGGTCGATTTATTATTATTTTGCGCGTCTCGTCTTTTATCATTTTAGACTCGACTTCCGACGATCGGTTTCGACGCTCTAAGCTCGAATTACTGACGTCTAAATATTTAACACTCAGGCGACGAATTAATTTCTTTCGAATTAATTCGTCGAGTTGGTTCGCATATATTGCTTGGGTGTGACCCGAAGGGTTCAGTCAAGATTAAGCTGTAATATTAATTATATTAATATTACTGATCGAAAGCGGCCTCCACCCAGGCATTCCGATCACTTGACCTTACTGAATATATTAGCTTTCTAATAATTTTGAACCCGCTATCAGAATAATACACTTGTTCGAAGGACACCATGCCTTTCAATTTCTACCTTGCAACAAGGAAGTAGCTATGTGCAGGCTATTAATGATACTTATTCTCAGAGTTCTCTTGAGTTTAAGTATTTACAGCAACGAATGAAAGATGGATGGATAAAGGAGGGGGATATTCCTTCAACTTTGATGTATAGCAGAGGTCAAACAACGTCAAAAACGGCGAGAGATTGTTACCCTTAGAAAGGATGAGGATACCTAGGTTACGGGACAAAAAGAACTGGAGGCTTTAATTCGAGAATCACTAAAGGAAGTGTATAATTTGCCTTTGGTGGATTCGATTGCTGGTTTTGAAAGAATTGATTTAGTTCTACGGGAGTTAGACTTGCCTGTGTTAGCAGTCTTGGATGCACAATCTTTAGCCCGGCCTTTCTCTCATCAAGAAATTAAGAAGGCAATGTTTTCTATTCATAACTTGAAAGCTCCTGGTCCAGACGGTTTCATTGCAGAGTTTTTCCATTAATATTGGAAAAGGTGGGCTCTTTAGTGGTTGAATCGGTACAATCCTTTTTCTCTACTGGTTATTTATTGAAAGAACTAAATGCGTCTCTTTTAGTTATGATCCCGAAAGTGGATATTCCAGAATTGGCAATAAAGTTTAGACCTATTAGTCTATGCAATACAATCTATAAATGCATAGCTAAATGTTTGGTGAATAGGATGAAGTCCTTTCTACCAAATCTTATTTCTGAATATCAACATGCTTTTGTGCCGGGAAGGTATGTTGAGGATAATGTGATGTTAAGCCATGAACTTTTGCATTAATTAATACGAGTAATGGATCAAATATGAAAACTGTGATAAAATTGGATATGTCAAAGGCTTATGATCGTGTGAACTGGAACTTCCTTTTACGCGTCCTTAGTGCGTATGGTTTCCTGACAATTTGGATACAGTGGATTTCTCAGTGTATCTCAACTGTATCCTACAAAACCCTAATTAATGGGCAGGTTTCGGAGGCTTTTAAGCTAGCTTGCGAGCTATGCCAGGGGGATCCTTTGTCCCCTTATCTCTTCTTGTTCTGTATGGACATCTTGTCTAGGATGTTTTCAACGGCAGAAAATATTAATCAGATTAAGGGTCTTTGAGTGACGAGGAGATCACCTCCGATCTCACACATATTTTTTGTGGATGATGCAATGGTTTTCTTCCAAGCGAATCATAGATCTTGTCAAAATGTATTGGATATTTTGAAGCATTTCGGTGATATTTCGGGACAACGGCCGAATTGGAATAAATCCCATGTCAAATTTAGCAAATTGGCTCAACCGAAGGAAATAGAGGAGCTGAAAGGGATCCTAAATATTGGCCAAGTTCTTATTTTGGAAAGACATTTGGGGGCGCCAATTGACTTTGTTGCAAGGAAAAAGGTTGTTTTTCAGTTCTTAGTGGATAAGGTCTCGCAACGGATTTTGTCATGGGGATCGTTAAATCTGTCACAGGCGGTAAAATTAGTTTTGATTAATACGGTCTTAATTAGTATTTCTTCTCATGTGATTAAATGTTTTAAGTTGCCTGTTTCGATTACAAACAAGATTGACTCGCTGATTACCCGATTTTGGTGGGGCAACAAAGGGGAAAAGGGTATGCATTGGGTAAATCGGGAGTTTATCCAAATGCCAAAAGGCATGGGTAGGTTGGGTATTAGATCAATGGATGGTTTGAATGATGCTTTACTTTTTAAACAGGTTACGAGGATGCATTGTAACCCACAGTTGTTGGTGGCTCGTGCTCTGGAGCCAAATCATTCTTGTGTTTTATGTGTAGGGGATGTCGTGACAGGGGTTCGGGGTAATCTTTCTTGGGGAAGGTGTGGTTTGTCTAATGTGGCAAATAAGATGATTTGAGGTTACCACTGGAAAATAGGATCTGGAGATAGAGTTAAGATCGCTAATATGAAGTGGGTGCAGGGTGCGGTTCTAGAGTTTAAATCCAACCAGATCCTCAGTGGAGTTGGCTCGGTTAGAGTTTCGGATCTGATCTAACATGGACCCGGAAATTGGAATGAGGCAATAATTAGGGAAAGGTTCGAATGGGGTACAACATTGAAAATATTGTCCATGGAATTACCGATTATTGCGGAGCAAGACATCCTATATTGGGGAGGCCACTCCTCGGGTGTTTACATGGTCAAGACAGGGTATGCTTTTCTAATGAGCGATTTTTGTTTGCAACAGGGTACCAGGGGTGACTAAACTTTTCATAAGCTCATTTGGAAGCTAAACATTCCGCCAAAGTGGAGCCTATTTCTCTGGAAGCTAATGATGAACGGATTGGCTGTAAAGTCAAACTTAGCTCGTAGAGAATTGGAGGTCGAGGTTCTGTGTGATTCTTGTGGTATGGAACCGGAAGATGCTCAACATTTATTTAGGGGGTGCTCTTTTGCAAGGTATTGTTGGAAGAATTGCCCTTTGCATACTTTCTCTGAACTTGATGAATCTACTCCGCTGCGACACTGGATTCAAAACTATATCCTGCTGTTTCATAGCAAGGATGGTCGACATAGTGAACGAATTAGTATATTTGTGGGTGTTCTTTGGAGCCTTTGGTTGACAAGGAACGGAAGGGTGTTTAATAACAATGGTGGTTATCTGCCGGACTTATTCAGAAATTATACCAATGCTAGGGAATGCTTAGCTGTTTGGAAAAGGGTGGATTCAAGAAGCTCAACTACTACTCGAGATGTGGGTGTGAATGATGTACCCCCGGGTTTTGCAAGGATGGATATTGGTAATGAAGGGGATATCATATTAAATAATCCAGAAGATGTGCGTTCGGATATGATTGTGATGGTTGATGGCTCCTAGCTGAAGAGTACGGGAAATGCAAGAATGGGATGGGCATACTCTGTGGACCAATCTACATTTTTAGAGGGTGGAGACACCTTTGGAAAAACACTTTCACCATTACATGCGGAACTTTTAGCGTGTTTAAAAGCCATTCAATGGGTGAGGCTGAAGGTTATGACCGAGTTATGGTCTATACAGACTCTTTAGCTATTGTCCAATTGCTCCAAAACCCCAAACGAAGAGAGCATAGACTTCTTTGGACGATTGGGGCCCTGATTCATGAAGGGCAACTTTTGAAGAACTGCATTTTCTGGAAAGTTGGAAGGGAACAAGTTGCAAAGGCTCATGATATTGTTAATATGTGTAGGATTAGTTTGCATAATTTTTGTACCTAGTTTTGTTTGTTTAGTTGCTGTTGAAAAAAAAAAAATCTATGTATATATACCTAATTAAATTCCAAAACAACTAATTGGTTGTTGGTATAGTGGTGATTGGGACTACACTTGGTAGGGAGAACCCGTGTTCGATCCCCGCAACAACAAATGGGAGGGGACTGGAACCTAACCACCCAGAACTGATCCCCGAATCTGGATTAGCCCAAAAGGTAAATCGGATGGAACACCAAAAAAATTCCAAAACAACACCGACGCATATAACACAAATATATACGCAACATATTTCAAGAATATTAACCTAAATAACACCCTGTGCATTGAACGAGTCAAAAAGCTAGTTTAAAGTTAAGTAATTTCAATACGCGGGGCATCGCCCGAACCACAATTTAGTTTTAATTCAAAAATGACATGTGTAACAAGCAATAATAAATGGGGAAGAATTAAGTTGGGTCAGCCCAATCAATAATCAGTAGTAAGGGGTAAGGAAACAAGTTTTCTTTTGGCCACAATGCACCAGCCCAAACCTCCTTTATAAATTAATCTCTGCTCAACTAGGCAGATTTGTAAACGGCTAACCTTAGATTTATTAATGAGAATAATGACTAACATCCAATTTAATAATGACTAACCTATGGCTACAATTTAGGGCATGTTCCAATTTACTGAAATCAACTAAACTGAATTAAACTAATTGGAGCTGAATTGAACTGAATAGAGTTGAAATGTATTGTTTATAAGAGAAAGAAATTAGAAACTGAACTGAATTGATTGGAGCTGAATTGAACTGAACTGACTGTGGTTGAACTGAACTGAAGTGAATAGAGCTAAAATGAATTATTTATAAGAGAAAGAAATTAGGAACTGAACTGAACTGATTAAAACTGAATTGATTGGAACTGAGCTGAACTGAACTGAAATTAAGCTGAACAGAACATGCTAGGCGCCTAGGCCTTGTATTTTCTTTAAAAGTCATCACTGTTTCTCTTCGTCACCTTCATCCGGTTTAGATATGAAAATTTTTAAGCGGGACGGAGAGACCAATGCCTCCACAACCGAAAGGGAAAGTTCAAGATACAATCAATAAAGGAAGAAGGGAATTGGGGGAGGCATGTAAGCCTTGTAAGGGTACTATATATAGAGCATATCGCTAATGGCACTCAAGCAACAAAGCTTGCTGATCCAAGCGAGTTATATGATACTTTTGTTAGCTCAGCAGTAGTTAGAAACTAGCTCTTGATAAAATGAAAGCAAAACAGATCTTGATAAAATGACATCAAGACTAATATACATGCAGATAAGAGTGATCTTTACTACCATAACACTATAGTTATGTCTATTAATACAACTTTTTATACAATTTCTTATAATAATGATTTCCAAAATGTGGTCTTAGACTTGATCATCTATCATTTATTCAAACAAAGGATGCACCCACCCATAATATGTCCTCTGTTTTGCCGATGGAGCAAAAGAGCTCTTTAGCACCAACTACATACCAGAAATTAACCTCTAAGAAAAAAAACATTATATTGGAAGAGAACTACAAACAAGCAACAATGTACAAACAAACGGAAAGTATAGAAGATACAAGCAGAAGACAGAGAAAAAGATCTACTAGATTTTCTTCACTCCACTTTCTTAATTTATCTTTCTACATTAATTTTTGTTTGTGAGTTTATGTGCATTCAACCAAAAGTTTAAACTAATAAAGGCACACAAATATGCTATACTCGTAACTATCACTCCTCCTGTTATACTCGCGAGTCGGGATTCTAATATACTATTACTCCTCCTCCAATGACTGCTGTAAAAAAACATCCCTATTACAATGCTTTTTTTTTTTTTTTTTTTTTTTGAAGGATGTAATAGTTAAAATTTTTGTGTGTACTTAATACAAACTTATGAAAGATTAAATAATTTACGACGTATTATTACTCTATAATTACCTGAAGCATAACCAATAACTACTCTCGAGTATCTGAAAATCTAATATAACCCATAATTACCTGAAGTGTAACCAATAACTAACAAAGTTTTAAAATCTATCATTAATATGCGATCACTTGGCTCCTTGACTAACATAGATTGGGCCACTTAGTCTTGTGGGCCAAGGTCGAGTTAATATGGGCTATGATATGTTTGCAATTTTTTTTTTTTTTGAAAAAGAAATGTTTGCATTTGTTGGGTCGTGATTCAAGTGTGTCATACGAATTAAATTTTGGAAAAAAATATTTTAATAATCCCAATTGTGTTTAATTAGTTCAAATAATCTTAACTTTTTTTTTCTTTTGAAAAAAAATAATCTCAACTTTTGATTCTTTGTAATTTTTGAGTGCATTTTCTTTACTTAATCTCGAAAAACGGTAACTTGATGAAAGGATTATTTTTTTTAAATAAAAAAAAATTATTTAACACGTGTCACATGTTAATTTCTGCAAAATATTAAAATAAATAAATTAAAACAAAAAAAATTAGAGAAAGAAAAAAGAAAAATCTAAACCCCAAGCCAACAGCCGCCACCACAGCGGCCACCCCTCCCCATCCCTAGATCGAACCAACCCCCCTTCCTCCAGCCTCCACCACCGATTTGCGACCACCTCTCCCTTCCCCCAATCTCGAAATACCTTCCGCCACCACTGATTTTCCACCACCCTTCCACACACTTACGTTTCTATTAGCGAAATCGCTGATGCAGTGCATGGAAGGGAGGGAAGACTAATTGAGGGGAGCCGATTTTTAGGGTAGGGTAAGGAGGGACGATCTGTTTGGGGAGTGTGGGAGGGAAGGGGTTCGATTAGGGGATTGGTATGCGAAGGGGAATGGTTGCGATGGTGCTGTTGTGAAGGTTGGTGGCGGTTTCTGGGTTCGGGGGCCGAATTTCGGCTTGGGAGTAAGGGAAGGGGGTCGAAATTAGTGGAGGGCTGGGGAGGGGGTGGTTCGGTGTGGGCTGGGGAGGAGGGTGGCCACCGTCGGTGGTGGCTTGGTTTTGTTTTCTTTTTCAATTATTTCATTTTTCTTTTCTTTTTTTAATTTTGGACTAATCACAACCTAATACGTGTCAGGTAACTTGGAATATCAGGCCATTGATTTTTGTTGACTAGTTTGGAATTGAAGATAGAAAACGTTGGTGAAAGTTGGGATTATGTTGAGCCCATGAGAAAACCCACATGTGAGTGGTGTATCTTCCTACATTGAAGAGTGTGGAAAGTATTGGGAAGTGTATCCCACATTGAAGAAATAAGAAAGTTGCATCCACTTTATAAGGCTAGTGGCTACTCCCCTTATTGCCATATGGTTTTGAGGTGAAACCTCCTTGGTCGTATAAAGTGGACAGTTGTGACGGGTGTGGCCCAAGCCCGTTTATCAGATTATTACAGAATAATCAAAAGTTAGGATTATTTATAGTAAATTGAGCAAAGTTGGAATAATTAAAGTGTATTTTTCCAAGATACGCGAGATTTTGGCAGCAAATACTTGTATTTCGTACTAGAAGATGGCAAGTAGCCAAATAGATAGGTCTATACCGAGTATGTAAATTCTATTCTCTTCACCTTAAACCTTTAATGAACTGAAAATATTTTCTTCACATTATTTTTACTTTTATTAAATTGATATTAATTTTACAGATTAAAACTTATATTTGTTAATTATGTATTATATTTGTTTATTTACAGTTGCTGATTTTTACTCCCTCTACTTTTTATTTGCATCAGTTTGAATGGCACATTTGTCGAGACGCAACTATGATCATTAATATATTTAAATGTTAATTAGTAAAAATTATAACAAAATTATATTATGAAACTAGACATTATGACGAATCTAATGATATATTATATAATAACAATTATTTATTTTATAAAGGTGAAAAAAATTAAGTCAACCATGGTATGTGAATAGTGCAAAAATCAAAGTGATGCATTGAAAAAAAAAACGGAGGGAGTACTTGATTAATTTGTTTATTTATTTATTTTTTTAATAATTGTCAAATACTGTTACTTTAAGGTGAAGCAAAATGGGTCTTACAATTGAATTTATACATTGACAAGATTGATAAAAAGGGGTGTCAACTAATTCAAAATGAAGGAAGCAGTTTTGAAACTCGTGTGACACACAAATTTAACTTTTTAAATATTTATTAAATACTTATTAAATAGCCTAAGAGCATCTACAGTGGTTGCATAAAAGGACCTGCTTGCAATTTCTAAATAATGTAAAGTTACCTGCTAGTCATTGTGGAACTACATAGGTTGTAGCTAAGTCAAATTACATAGCTCTATAGAGCTATGTAGTTTTACTCCTCCCAATACACATATATTGATTTATTTAATATTTTTTATGCATTTGTTTGTTTATTATGTTATTTTTTATGGTTTATTTATTATAAAAGGATGCAGCTATCCATTGTAATGATTGTAGCTTAAATCATGTAGTTTGGGGATTAATGATGTGACAATCCAAAACTACATGTATATGTAGCTAGCCATTGTGGATGCTTTAATACAACTTGAAAATATGATGTCTATCTTTTACTAGTGGTATAACGAATGAAGTAGAGACAAGGGAGAGAAACCCAAGCCACTAACAATAAAACTCAAAGAGAGACTCCATTGTATTACAAATTTGCAGGAGTAAGGAGACACTCACAGATGGGCCTTATCGATGTAAGCTCTAACACATAAGACATCTATAATCTATTAGATGGTGCAAACCACCCAACCAAATCTACCTTTGATACCAATTTGTTAGAACGGTTGAAAGAGAGATAAGGGAGTTAACACTACTAATCTATCTCAAAATGAGGTCACTTTGATTATAAAGTGAAAGCTCTTTACTTTATGTATATATTTTCGTCTTGAATTTTAAGTTAGTTGCATACGATGTGCTAGTTGCTTTACCCTTTTATTTTACCACTACCAAGAAAAGAAAAGAAAAGAATTATTCACCATTGTAATATGCTGGAATCATTCCAATGTCCATATATTCCTGTATCTATGCATATGACTTTGTTTATGATGCATGATAAAAGTCGTTTCATTTCTCATCACAGGATAAGCTGCTTTTGACTTCCTAAACTATGTGACAAGAAAATGTTGTTGGATAAAATGGGGGTGTTCATCAATAGTGGGTATAATCATCTTATAATTTGAAGTTAGTGGCAAGAAAATATTGCTTTTTTATATTTTTGAAAAAAGTTTGGATCAAGTTACGTATCTGGATTAGATTGGTCTTGAACTCATAAAATCGAATAACAATTTTGCAACCATCCAAAATTTTTGGTTAAAATACTACTTTTGTGCCCGGCGATGTTCAGATTATTTATTGATAAAGATATATAGACATATGATATCACATCATTTGTATTTGTATAGTTTGTTGTTTTGTTTAAAATAGATTTATGTTGAACTTAAATTATTATATTAAATTGATTTTTTTTTTGAATAAATAAAATATACTTTATTTTAAATGGGTCTTATTCTAGGAAAAAATTTTAAAATAAATTTTATGATGGAATTAGAATTGAGTTGTAGGATATATTTATTAAAAATTATGATTAATTCTATATATCTGAAATATTAGAAGTATATTGATAATAAAACTCTATATACCATTTTTATTTTATGAAATCTATCTAAAATTCTCCTACTTAGGATCATATGTATCATAATAATACTTATTTGCTGTCGTAGCGCAAATTTGACAAAAAAACTGAATATTAAGTGTCGTTGTATCATGGTCTGAGTGCGAAATATGGCTTTACTAGATGAAGCCTGTGCGATGCACGATTTCTTTTTATTTGTTTAAAACAAGTTTTATTCGTTGTACGTAATATGTCAATTGATATTTTTATTTTAAAATGAATTGTAAATTTTCTTTCGTTCGTTATATATTTAGAGAAAAATCCTAATCTCAAATGATAATAATTTATATTTTATTAATTTAAACTTTAAAATCTCATTCGCCAAATTTACGTAGGTTGCATTTGAATTATTTAATTATAAAAGAATTTACAAATCTCTTATTTAATTAGCTACAACAAACATTTATAATCCTACATGGCGTGTTAAGAAAATTTAATCCTACGTGACTCTCTCAAACTTGGAAAAAAATTCCCCTTAAATATATAATATATTAGATTTAGTGATATGATATAAAGACCTAGGTTTCACAAGCACGAGTTTGATGATTGTACGGACACAACATAAATGTGTAATACAAGTATGTTTAAAATAATAATAATATAGAGGATATGATGTCATATATATATATATATATATATATATATATATAGAGAGAGAGAGAGAGAGAGAGAGAGAGAGAGAGAGAGAGAGAGAGAGAGAGAGAGAGAGTATGACTCATATGAGTACAAAAAATTATGTAACCACTATCAGGTATGGGCTCATTAGGCCCATATCGGGGGCAAAAATATAATTTTGCGTATTACTTACCATGTTGTAAAAAAGTAGTCTCTCTCTTGTTAATAACAATATTCAACACTATAAAAACAATATACAAATCAAGAATAACAGTATACGAACTAATAATAACAATATACAAATTAATAATAACTGAGCACCGACAAACAATTAATGTCGTTAACTTCGACCGAACTCAGACAATTTCCAGTGTAAAACTCACCGTTTTTAATGTCTAGAGCTATAAGTCGACAAGGAACTTGTCTATGTTTGAAGACCATGTAAGTCAGCGGAAGTACTCCATAACATTGCTCAGTCTTCTGTTTTTGGGTTATGCTTTTTGGGTGGTTTCCGGTGATTTCTAATGGAGGTGGTTATGTGTTTTTGGGTTTCGACCAAGGTGGTGGCTGGTGGGGTGGGTTCCTTGGTGTCGGAGGTGGAGGTGTGGTGGGCGGAGGCTTGGCCGGCAATGGAGCTATCCATGGAGGTGGAAAAAGGGTTTAAGGGAGGAAGAAGATGAAGAGGAAAGGAAAAAGGGGGGGGGGGGAAATTAAGGGCTTTTTGTCAAAAACTACCTCATAAAACCCATATTTTTCGAGAATCTACCTAATAAAAAAAATGTTATAATAAACTACGTAATAAAGATAAAATGTTATAAAAAACTACCTAAGAAAAGGTAAAATGTTGTAAAATACTACCTATACTAGATTTCCACCGTTGATTGACCTCAAGACACTCCCAAAACCACCGCTTTCATTCCCAAAATTAACACAACTTGCTTGAAATCGTCTCCACCACATCTAAACTATCTTTCAACCCCAAAACCACCACCTCTAACCCCAAAACCACCATCCCGAAGCACTAATCTACCCTCACCAACTCGAAATATCCTCTAACCACCCTGAAAATAACCTTACCACCTTGAAAACTAACCCTCACGTTGGTTTCGGGTGTGTTTTAAGGTGGATCAATGTCTTAAAATTAAGTCAACGGTGGAATTTTGATAAAAGATTGTATCTTACAACATTTTATCTTTTATTAGGTACTTTCTTACAACATTTTTTTATTAGGTAGTTTCTCACAAAATTTAGGCTTTATTTGGTAGTTTCTCACAAAATTTAGGCTTTATTTGGTAGTTTCTCACAAAAAGTCTAAAAATTAATTTTAAATTGTGGCCTGGTATGGAAAACTATGAGCCCATACCTAGTAGTGGGCTATAGTTACTCATGTAGTGTATGCTTTCTTCCTTTCTATTAATATAAGTGACATACTTATTTAATAAGGAGTAAGCTAGAGTGACCATTTTTAAATTTTGGATTTATTTTTTACTATTTTAATTATATCTAGATCTTTTGTCCAATGGTTCCCAACTTAGAAATTAGGTGCATTGGTGAGTTGCCAATCTTGAATGATCAAGATAGAGTTGGCAATCATGTCGTGTCTGTGTTTGTATTCGAAATTAAAAGGTTAGAAAATCTCAACACTAATCCGACCCATTTAATAAACGTGTCATGTTGTGTTGACCAGTTTAATAAAATGTGTTGGAGACCCTTGATACTAATCCGCTTTTTTCGCGTCCAGTTCGTGTTGTGTTAAATAAATTATTATCATCATTCAAATTTATCAAAATTTCTATAATTCATTTAAGTTTTTTTTCGTTCTTAGGCGGATTTGAGTAAGTTTAGTTCATTTCATATATGTTGGGAATCTTAACACTACCCCAACCTGTTTAAGTAAACGTGGGTTGTCGTGTTTACCACTTTAATTATACAATATAAAAATAACCTCCTTTTTTTAAGCCAAAGACCCCTCCCCCTTCCAATAAAGATGAGCAAAAAAAAAAAAAAAAAAAAAAAAAAAAAACATCAAAGCGAAAAAATTTATATCGTATTTTATGTAGTTCATGCAATATAATGAAAATAATAACTCCATTCAATATGCGTCTTCTAGCCGTTGACAAGTTTTAAAGTATAGCATAAGAACATTCGCACCTCATATAATAATATATACACTCATGTTCATACACTACCTATAGTACCAAGGATAGTACCAAATTAAATCCTTTGTTTTCTCACCCAAATGCAGCATATGTGTTTTATATGCCTTAATTATTCCATCATACTTACTAAATTAATACATTTCACACTCTCACATCAACCCACTTTATTAACTTCTTGCTAACTATGACCAATCAAGAGATCTCTTACATGTTAATGCACAATTACACATTCATTTCAACTTTAATATCTTGAAGCACTAATATAAAATAATATAATTCTTGACCTTAATCTTACACTATAAATACAAGGTGAAATCACCAAATCCTACAATGCACATTTCACTTACTTCTATAAAATTCAATTTCATTTAGTTCAACATATTGATAAACTTAACAGAGCATGGAAAAAATAGATCATTTTCCTATAGGAGCTAGTACACATAAGAAGCTTAGGTTATTTGGTTTCGATTTTGATTTCCATACAGAAGATGCCACTAATCCAACCGGTAATGATCGTAGCGACGAGCAAATGCAAGGGAAGCGTAAGTGTCCATTTTGTGACAAAGAGTTCACAAATTCTCAAGCATTAGGAGGTCACCAAAATGCTCACAAAAAAGAGAGGTTGATGAAGAGAAGATCACTATTTGAGGAGAAGAAAGCAAGCATTGAGTTCTATCTTCGGTCTCTAGATCATCCATTTACGAACTCTTTGGTGTATGATTCCATGAATGACCCCCAACTTTTGTTCAACTCTACTACACCTTACCATAAAAATGATTGTGATGGGCTTGGTTTAAGCCCCTTGCAAATCTATGTCCCATATTAATGCATACATTTTATAATTGTATAATAATTTGGTATGTAGTATATTTTTATAAATATATTTTTTTGAAGAGTAATATTAAGTATATGATCGACTATTGTTCTCTTCAGCTTATTTAAAAAGTAATATTTTATAAAATCAGTTATAATAAGCTGAAATCGGCTTTATTATTAAGTTTGATACGATCTTCGTCCTTCATTGTTTAGTCCCTTTTGGAGCAAAGGTTTACCAACTAACCATAAATTGCCATTGAAATACATGAAAAGACCATCATGTTAAACATTCAATATGTCAACTCTTATCATGTTTATTGACATACAATTATATATACTATGAAGATATATAATAATGGTAAAGTATGTATTTTGAAGACAACAAGACAAGTAAATGGAGAAAATGATTACATTTCGAAAAAGGAATGCAAGATGCATGTAAAGATTGTATTTTTTTAAAAAAACTTTTGCATGCCCCGGTTTACAATAAAACATTGTAAATCGGCGGCACGGCAGTGTGCGAGCATTTTTTTTTTAAACGTGTGCGAGCATTTATTATTATTATTATTATTATTATTTCCGAAAACAAAACATGCAAAAACAACCTCAAAGCTTGAAATTGCAAAACAACATTCCCGAGGTGGGGAAAAATCATCATCTAACAGCATTTCCGAGGCTTTGAAAAATCATCATCTAACCAAATTCCCGAGGCGTGAAAAATTATCATCCGCTTGATTTCTCGAGGCGTAGGAATCTATCAAACGTGTTCGTTGCCATGTACTGGTGTCAGATACGTATTCTATCCTTTACTTTTTTATCTGTAGAACTAACGCTTTTCTGTAGGTATCGGCGTATACAGAGTGATTTAGGATCGCCGAATATCTTAAATCATTCTCCGTCCCAATCGACTACTTTGACTATCGTTTTTGAAACTTAGGTTTCTACAAACTCAGTCAAAGTGGGGGCTTCTGTAGACACCTAAAAATTTCTCCCCAAAATCAAACCCGATGATGAACAACCTTTCACCGCCATTATTGATGGGGTTGAGTATTTAATATCGGGAGTGCTTAAAATCCATGTTCAATCAAACACAACTTGCAAATCAGTCAACAAATCAGTCCTAATGTTTAGTCAAAGTATAGTCCAACTCACATTTAAGCCCAAACCTTTTTAATCCATTTTGTATTATTTATTAATTGATCCCGATTAATAAATATGCAAACCCTAAACCTAAAATAAACCCGGAGCACTGAAACGACGCCTAAATATCTCGTACTTAATGGTTAAGAATTAGGGTTAAAATGAATCTGGACCGAATTAAGGAAAACGCACGCACCGCGTCACGACAGACACCGCGTCACGGTATTAGGCACCATGTAGCGGTATTTCATACCGTGTCATGGTATCCTATGTCGTGTCGCAGCACACATGCCGTGACACGACATTTTCACGCATTTTCTCCGCGGCGCCTCTTCTCATTTCTAGGGTTCTGTGCTTCACCCTACGCATTTCCTCTATAAATACGAAGCTCATTTCTCCAGTTTCGGGGGTACCAAATCATTCTCTCTTCTCTCTTTTATGCTCTAGCCTTAACACTAGCCTACCCTATTCTTCCACAATACATCATTTAAGCACTCCCCGGAGTCTGTACTTTACTTGCAGTTCTACGCTTAAACCAAGGCGTGAAAGGTAGAACTGTTTGAGGGTTTGGCCCCAAATCAACTCTAGTTTAATTCAATTTATTTTTATTATTTTTTATTTATTTTCCTTTAAGTTACTAAAGCATTTATTTGTTTGTTAGTTGCAAGCAAATAAAATCAAAGTAAGGAATCATGTTCCTTTTGTTCCTATTATATTTCTAAAGATTTTTATTATGTTTGTCATATATTAATTGTTGGATTTATTGTTAAATTGCTTCCAATATTAATGTTTATTTTTTTTATATTTGTTGATCATTATATTGCATGTTAAAGGGAATATGTAATTGAAAATAACGCTTAATAAGATAATTTGGACGACCGGTTTAGGTTCCTTTTTAATCTTGTTGTTTAATCAAGTGATCACAATATTTTAGAATTATTAGTTTGGAGCAAATTGAATCTTTGTCTGCATGTCTTTGAGATCGCAGGAAATACTTTTCACTATAAGAATCGAGTTGAGGCCAATACGGGCGAATATGACTCCATGACTCACTTAGTACCATCATCCCCGATCCTCCTTTCGTGGTTTCAAACCATATGGAGTTAGTAATCTCATGGATTATGAATGGGGTATAACCTTCACGGGTCAATCGTTGTTGCCTATCGTTGTCCCTTTATCGTGGTTGCCTTAAATGATCCGTGAACGGTTTACAAGTTCTTTTAAAAGCTTGTTGGCGGCTCCCTACTTTATTTGTCCATAATCGTATATGTCAAATCCCGCTTCCTAAGAGTGCCCAACATATTCACCACATGCTCAATGTAGGCGCCCTTCGAAAGAAGCCTATAGTTGTACTTGTGGTTTATACAGTGAAACTCATCTTCGTCTTTTTAGAGATTGCTTTTCTTATTCTATCTTATGGATATTTATTTTACAAAGAATGACAATTCCTAAAGATTTTGATTATCATGCTTTCAAAACTTTGGATTGGGATCAATGGATTGTTTTTAATCTATTACGATATAATTAGGGAATATTTAGATTTGGAGAATATATTTGCTCTAGGTGATATTCTGCTAGGATATTATTTTACATAGTTATCATGTTTCAATTGCTAGTTTGATACGGCTAAGGAAACGTTTTGCCTTGTACTATATAATTGCTTTGCTTTGTGCCAATGAGAATCAAGTCAAGTTCTACCAATTTCACATGGTATCAGGCCAAAATTTTCCTTAAACACTAATTACCCATGGCTGGCGGTGACGAAACACCGCCACCACCACCACCAAATAAAATCGAGCCTAATTCACCATATTACCTAGGACCGCAGGATAGACCGGGGGATTTCATCACCCCTACTCGCTTAACGACAGACAATTATGATTCTTGGGCGGTCGATATTCAAACGGCGTTAGAATCTCGGAGAAAATTTGATTTCTTGGATGGCTCCATTAACGAACCATCACCCCCTTGCACAAAGTCTGATTGGACGGCAATCAACTCCATGCTTATTTCATGGATTACAAACACTATTGATCCCGATTTAAAGTCGTCTTTGTTTAAATTTAGGGAAGCAAAACCCTTTTGGGATCACCTCAAGCAACGGTTTACTCAAACTAATGGTCCACACATTCAACAATTGTGTTCTTCAATCGTAAAGTGTGAGCAGACCAAGACAATGTCGGTCTCTGTTTATTATGGCATGCTACACACTCTGTGGAAGGAATTAGATCGCCATGAGCCCTTGATTTCCTACAATTGCTGTACTTCGTGTAATGCTGGTCGATTGCATGAAGAACGTCAAGCCCAAGCTCGATTACACGATTTCCTCATGGGATTGTATTATGAATTTTATTCGTCTTTACGCACACATATTTTATCACAAGACCCCCTTCCCAGTCTTGATAGGGCGTATAAGTTGGTATCCCAAGAAGAGTGTGTTCACACTTCCAAACAGGAGGTTGAGTCCAAGCCGTCTAACACGGTTGGTTTCGCGGTTCGTGCAGGCTTTGACCGTACAGTTCATGATCGTGGTCGGGGTCTAGGTTCTAGCAAAGTCGTGTCCAATAAATGTCACAAAACAGGGCATGAAGCTTCAGAGTGCTAGGCAAATACGGTGTGCTGACATTGCCAAAAGAAATGTCATTCAGAGAGCCGGTGTTTCGAGCTCGTTGGCAGACCTAACAACAAGAAACCTCCTACACAAGGACAAGGCCGTGGTCAAGCTCGGGCGAACGCTGCTTCAGGCAATAGTTCATCTTCTTTGATGTCCGATTCCTCTATTTTGGCTTTGGGACATTTACTTACGCCTGAGTAGTGAAAAGCAGTCACTGGAGTTGTTGGTAATGCTAAAATTTGTGAAAATAGATTGATCGGTAAGTTCGATGCCTCTTCTTGGATAAATGATACATGGGATACTCACCATGTTACAGGAGATAACTCTTGGTTATTTGACACTCAAAAAATTGATTGCCCTGTCGGGTTGCCTAATGGAGCAAAAGTAATAGCTAATTTGGTGGGATCAGTTTATTTGACGGATAAAATTACTCTCATCGGAGTTCTTTATGTCCTTAACTTAAATTGCAACCTTCTTTCTGTTTCTTAACTTAATGATGATTTTCAAACTATTGTCCAATTTGATTCATATGTTTGTGCTATAGAAGACCGCGAAGGAGTTGATTGGAACGAGAATTAGGAGATACGGACTGTACTATTTTAGCAAACCAAAATTTGTGTCAACCGTTGAAGCTACATCAAAGTTGGAGTTGTGGCATCGTCGGCTCAGGCATCCTTCGAAAAAGGTAGTTAATTTGATTCCTCATGTTAGTGGTAGTAAAGATCAATTAAATGTCGGTTTTCAAGTGTGTATGCATGCTAAACATCCGAGAGACAAATTTCCTTTAAGTGATAACAAAGGATCTCGAATATTTGAGAAAATTCATTGTGATTTGTGGGGTCCATATCGACATGTTTCTTCGTGTGGAGATCGGTTTTTTTTTTTATAATTGTTGATGATTTTTCAAGAGCAGTTTGGGTTAATTTATTAGTTGATAAATTAGAAGTTTTTCAAATGTTTAGGGCTTTTGTTGCTATGGTTGATAAACAATTTTCCCAAACAATTAAAATAGTCCAAGTGATAATGGCACTAAGTTTAATTGCTTGCTTGATTATTTTAGAGCTACTGGAATTTGGTTCCAAACATCTTGTGTGGGAACCCCTAAAATGGGCATGTTGAGAGAAAACATAAACACATCTTGAATGTTAGTGGGGCATTGCGGTTTCAAGAAAAATTATCTATTTATTTTTGGGGGGAATGTGTTCCAACCGCTGCTCATTTGATCAATCGTACTCCAACTCCTCTTTTGGAAAATAAAACACCTTTTGAAATTCTCTTCGATAAACACCCCTCATTTGATGCTCTTCGAACTTTTAGATGTCTATGCTTTGCTCACAATCAGAAAACTAAAGGAGACAAGTTTGCTAGTCGCAATCGCAAATGTGTTTTTTTGGGATACTCGTTTGGTTAAAAGGGGTGGTGGTTGTATGACTTGGAAACAAAGGAATTTTTTGTCTCAAGGGACGTGAAATTCATTGAAGAGGTTTTCCCTTTTGCGTCACCAGAGGAGGTGAATATTTCTAATAATGAGTTTGATGATCAAACAATTCATGAGGACTTTGCTGAATTATTTTTTGAAGAAGAAAATGGATCAGGTAGTGTTGAGAGTGTGCAACAGGCCCAATCCGTTAGCCCAACGCCCTAATGACACATCAAACCCATCCAGCGTCCGTTGGGCCTTCACAGCAGTAGCCCACTAACGTATCTGCTGGAAATCCAGTGCCAAATGGGTCGTCAAATCAGCCCAACTTGCCAAATATTGAGCATCTTGATCAGCCTATTGGTGGGCCGACGCCAGATGGACCTAATGGGACATCTATGGGTCGTGGATTCTGTTTTGGGTAAAAATACCCTAGACATGTGGACCAATCAGAGAGGGCCACGTGTTAAGCCTAGACTGGTCCACTTGGGCCAATTATCAGCAGACACGTGTCCTTCAAGGTCCAATTTCCTATAACGCTGCAAAATGGCGCAACCCACCAAATCTAGGTCAGAATGACCTAAGAGAGGGTACCTTTCCCAATGACCCTATGAATAGGGAGATATCCCTCATTTTTGGGACACATTCACTCATTTTTTACACCTACCCTACATTCTCTTACATTAGAGAAAACACCTGATCTTGGAATGCGAGAGGATCCCACTTTACTTTCCGCATCTTTTTCATTCTCCTACGAGTTCTAACTTGATCGTCGGAGGCAGAGCTCCAACCAACCGGAGTCTCCGTTGTTTTGCAGGTACAGGCGTAGTCGGACCAGTTTTCGAGCCGTAACTCTCCGAGGGACAAAAACACCCAAAACATTTGGCGCCGTTTGTGGGGAGAGTACCTCAAAGATGGTTCAAGAGTCTGTACCACCTCCTGACCCCAAGGATCATCAGCCGGAGGTCTTTACAGACAATGAGGATGATGATCCTCAGGTCGAAACATATGTGGCCAAAGATGGGTCACTCATTTCTAGGCTCATCCGTCCTAGAGATAACCTGGAACGAGGTGACAGCCAGGCGGGTACAAGCAGGCCCCCTGGGCAGCCGAAAGGGGAAACCCAAACGACAAGTGGTCAGGCTCCAGTCACTAGAGACGAGCTCATGAAATTCATGACAAGTTTCAAGGGTGAGATCAAGGACCTGATCGAAAAGAAGACAGCTGGCTCTAGCAAGAGTCAGTCAGTCAAAAAATCTTCTCGAACTACAAGAAAGAAGTCAGTTAGGGACAGGCAGCCTACTCTCCATCCCAAGGAGAAGACTACGCCTGCCATTGACTGGACAAAGATCCTTTTGCCCCAGACGGGAACAAGGAAGGTCATTCATGTTGTTCAGTCGGATGGTAGCAAGAAGACTTTTACCGATGCTCGACCTGTCATTGAGCGAAATCGAAATCAGCAGCTGTTTGAGTCAGCCTCTACCTTGAGCTTTCCAGACAGTTTCAAGAATACATCTATGAGGAATATTTAATCCTTGCATGAGAGCCAGACAGACGACAAGTCCGTCCACTCTGGCCCTCAGATGATTGGGAAGGCCTCATACGTATGCCCTGTGGTATACGGCCCGTATTCTCTTTATTTCATCCAGCCAGCCATCTTTGGGGTGCAGGCGGCATACAATGTCCAACCTTTGGACCGGCAGCTCCGTCTGCTCAAACTTGGTGAACAAACTTCTGCGTTCACCAAGGAAATAACCGAGGCGGCACAACCGGCCAAGGTAAAAAATGTGTTGGTAGGTGCCTATGATGGTAACTCCAACCCAGAGGACCACCTCATGGCCTACTCCAACCTTATGCACATGAGGGGTTGGAGGATGCTATGTGGTGTCGTTGTTTCCCAGCTACCTTGAAGGGCATGGCCTAACAATGGTTCGACAACCTGCCAGCTGGGTGCATTGACAGCTTCAGAAAGCTTGCCTTCCTGTTTGCATCCAACTTCTCAATGAACATCCCTGCCAATAAAACAAGTCTTGACTTGAGCACCATACGGTAGGGAGAGAGAGAAGGTCTTCGCTCCTATGTCAGATGGTTCAATCTGGTATGAATCCAGATTCAGGGGTTGTTTGACGAGGTAGCTTATACAGACTTTTTCAAATGTCTGAAGGATGGGTCGACCTTTAAGTTCGACCTTGTCCGAAAGAGGGTTTTCACCCTTCAAGAGGCGTTGATAGAGGCGGAAAGCTTTATTCAAGCCACCGACCTCTGCTCGTCCAGCCATCAGTCGGACTCCAAGAAGTCTGACAAGCAAAAAGAGAGTCAGTCTGCTCAGCTGTCTTAGAAAGCTGAAGAGAGAAAAAGAGAAAAGAAGTTTGGGCAGTTGATGAGCCTGATCAGCCGTCCAAAAAGAAAAAGAAAGAATTCAAACCGTATGTCTCTCGGTACGAATTCAATAAAGACTGCCACTCCATCTTCATGGAGATAAAGGACCGGCTGACCATTGAGAAGCTGAATCTGACGAAGAGTTCCGTTCAGTCGTGAAACAAGAATAAATGCTGTCACTTCCATGAGGAAGTGGGCCATGACACTAACGACTGCTATAGCCTCAAGCGAACGTTGGACCGTTTAGGTGACAAATGCTTGCTAAATTCCTATGTCTGTTTGACAAGCGGCTTCCAAGACGAATCCGGGGCAGTCTTCTAAGACTGTCCAGCCTACTAGTAGCTTGGACACCGACAAGGATCCGGTCTACACAATAGCAGGTGGGTTCACAAGCGGTGGCCCGACCATTCGGGACACCAAGGATCCTATGAAGAAGATGATCCACTCGGTTGATGATGGACAGGCTTCCACCAATGGTACATTCCCAGAGGTCTTCATTACTGAGAACGACCGGGGCAAAGTCCGCCGGCCGCATGACGACCCAGTCGTCATTGAGTGTAAGGTTACCAACCAGCTGGTTGGTCGGATCCTTATAGACACGGGTAGGTCTTCTAATCTCATCATCTACAAGTGTCTTTCCAAGCTGAGCTATAAGCTGGAAAACCTGCGCGACGTCTCCCATCCACTAGTTGGCTTGGTGGAGGGGTCGTGCACCCAGTCGGACAAATTGATCTATCCATCCGACTGGGGCAGAAGGGAAAAGGGTGACATATGATCGTCCAGTTCTTGGTGGTTAAAGAGCTGACTGCATACAACATCATTCTTGGCCGACCCACTCTGAACGAGTGCAAGGCCGTCATCATCCCAGCTCTCATGCTGCTCAAGTATGAAAAGGATGATGGTTCTGTTAGCTCCCTCAACAGGGATAAGAAGATGGAAAGGGAGTGTTATCTCTTAGACGTCAAACCAACGGCTGCTGCAGCCGGTCAGCCGAAGGAGCCAATAGACCTTGACGATGTCAAGGACCCTGATTCACCCCCTCCAGCAGCCACAAAGAAAAGAAAAATTGATCAGCTGGTGGAGGTGAAGAAGGAGAAGAAATAACAATCACTGACCTGGGAACGGTCAAATGAGCTTCGTCCCCAGGCGGCTGGTGAGCACATTGATATTCCTCTGGACAACAGCCGTCTAGAGTGAACTATTAAGGTGGGGACGACTGCATTCGAAAGGTCGGGTGCAAACTTGCACCTCATGCTAAAAGAATTCAAAGACATCTTTGCCTTTGAAGTGGAAGAGATGCCAGGCATCAGCCTGGATCTTGCTGTCCACAAACTCGCTGTGGATCCAAAAAAGAAGCCCATCCGGCAAAAGAAAAGAAATCATGGCGAGGAAATAAGTCAGGCGGCAGCTGCCGAGGTCAAAAAACTGTTAGACGCCGGGTTCATTCGGTTATGTAACTTCCTTGATTGGGTTGTAAACGTGGTGCTTATAAAGAAGCCGAATGGTACTTAGCGCATGTGTGTAGACTACACTAACTTGAACAAGACATGTCCAAAGGATAGTTACCCGCTTCCAAAGATCGACAGTTTGGTCAACTCTACAGCCGGGCATGCCTTGATGAGTTTTATGGATGCCTACTCCGGCTTCTACCAGATACCCCTGTGGAAAAAAGATCAAGAGAAGACGACCTTCGTCATTGATCAGGGGTTATTCTGTTATACAGTGATGCCGTTTGGCATGAAGAATGCGCCGGCTACTTTCCAACGGATGATTAATACAGTCTTCATTAATCAGATTGGGAGGAATGTAGAGGCGTACATTGATGACATGATAGTCAAATCCAAGCTACAGACGGATCACCTTGCTGATCTCCGAGAAACCTTCACCACACTTAGGCGGCATAAGGTCATGTTAAACCCCAAAAAGTGTGTTTTTGGTGTTGAGTGTGGGAAGTTTCTCGGATTCCTGATTGATCAAAGGGGGATAGAGGCTAACCCCGAGAAGATACAGGCGGTGATTGACATGAAGTCACCCCGTACTGTCAAGGAAGCTCAGAGGCTTATCGGTTGCCTAGCTGCGCTTAGGAGATTCCTCAGCCGGTCAGGCGACAAATGCCTTTACTTCTTCCAAGCAATCAGGAAGAAGACTAGATTTGAATGGGGAGATGATGCTGGGGCGGCCTTTCAGAAGTTGAAAGAACATCTACACTCCTTACCAAGACTTGTTAGCCCTTTTCCAAAGGAGATGCTTTACATGTACCTAGCCGTCTTAGATCATGCCCTCAGTGTTGTTCTCCTTGTTGAGAGAGATGACATTCAGCTCCTAGTCTATTTCATTAGCCATGTTCTCGGAAATGCTGAACTCCGGTACCCCATGGTTGAAAAATTTGGCCTTGCTCTCTACATGGCTGTTAAGAAGTTAAAGCCTTACTTCTTGGCACATCCGGCGGTGATCTATACAGATCAACCTCTCAAGCGGCGAATGACAACCTTGGAGTCATCCGGCAGAATGCTCAAATGGGCTATTGAAATGCAAAGCCTTGAAATCACTTACGAACCAAGAAAGGTAGTGAAGGGTCAAGCGTTTGCCGACTTCATTGTCGAAATGACAAGGCTAGTTGCTCCGGACAACCTTGATCAGGTTTGGAACGTGTATGTAGACGGGAGCTCTACTATGAACGGCTGTGGTGCAGGCATAATCTGTCAATCTCCGGAAGGAGATAAATATGAATATGCACTATGGTTCAAGTTCCAGGCCTCAAACAATGAGGCGGAATATGAAGCCCTGTTAGCCGGTATCCGCATGTGCAAGGCAGTAGGGGCAACAAAAATTGACGCCTACTCAGATTCTCAGCTGGTCGTTAGCCAATACTATGGTGATTATGAAGCTACCCATCCGGCAATGATCAAATACTTGTAGGCGGTCAAAGCTGAGGCCGGGACACTTGAAGAATTTCATCTAAGACAAGTGCCCAGGTTTGAAAACAACCAGGTGGATGCTCTGTCAAAATTTGCATCCTCCGCCTCCTGTGATACACCTCGGTTAGTCTTCTGGGAAGTTATGGAAAAACGGAGAATATCTGACGAAGAACCCATTGGAGTGCTTAACCGAAGCTCTACCTGGATGGATGGCATCCGGGCATACCTTACAGACGGTACGCTTCCTGATTCACCCCAGGAGGCGGCCGTATTAAAAGAAGCGTGCTGCAAACTTCGAGATGAAAGATGGAGAGCTCTTCAAGGCGGGTTTCCTAAACCTTTGTTGAAGTGTGTTACCCCAGAAAAGGGGAAAGAAGTACTCGAAGAGTTGCACTGGGGATATTGCGCCTCTCACATAGCCGGCAGATCCCTGGCTGTCAGGACCAGGCGGCAAGGTTACTTCTGGCCCACTCTTGAGGCAGACGCCATGGAGATGGTCAGAAAATGTGATAAGTGCTAAACATTTGGCAAGCTCATCCATTAGCCGGCAACTGACCTGACAGCAATCCACAGCCCGGTCATGTTTGCTAAATGGGGCATGGACATTCTAGGTCCTTATACGCCCGCGCCAGGCGGAAAGCGCTATATTCTGGTGGCTGTGGATTATTTCACCAAGTGGGTTGAGGTAGAAGCGGTAAAAATATCAAGACAAAGGATGTCATCTCTTTCATTTGGAAGAAAATCATCACCCAATACGGGGTACCTATGTCTATGGTATTTGATAATGGCCCTCAGTTTGAGACGCCTCAGCTTAAGACTTGGTTGGGAGATCAAGGGATCTCACATTGTTTTGCATCAGTCGGCCGACCCCAAGCAAACAGTCAATTTGAAGCCTTCAACAAACTCATCTCAGACGGCATCAAAAAGAAAATAGAAACAGACGGTAGTTTATGGGCTGAAGAGTTAATTCATGTCCTATGGGCCATCCGGACAACTGAAAAATAGGGGGAACCGGTGAAACCCCATTTCTCATGGTTTACGGTGCTGAAGTCGTCTTTCCCATCAAGCACTATGAGCCGACTTTACGAGTTATGCTATACGATGAAGAAGCAAACTGGGAGGCCATACGGCTAGCATTGGACTCACTCCCGGAGCGCAGGGGCAATGCCCGCCTTGCATCATGAGATTTACCGTTTGAGAATGACCCGTGCCTACAACAAAAGAGTGCACAAATGGCCCTTGAAAGTTGGGGACTTTGTATTACGAAAGATGGAGGCAACCGGTAAGGCCAATGAGCATGGAAAGCTAACTGGATCTATGAGGAAGTGAGAAACGGCACCTACCGCCTGGAAACTCCAGACGGCAGGCGGCTGCCCAGAACTTGGAATGTAGACAACTTGAAAAAGTACTACTTTTGAGATTTGTAAATTTTTGTAAATGAAAAGCCTATCAATGAAAAAAGTTGCTTTTTGTTTTTAATCCTGTTAATTACCTCGTATATATATACATGCGTAATGATCAAATATCGCCTTTGCAAGACACAGATGGTCAATTGAATGAATTAAACTAAGTAAAAAACTTAGTGGCTAAATTAATGTTCAAACTATGAGGCCAATGGACGGATGTTATTTCATTTATAAATTCTTCTGCTCTAACATGAGTAAGGCGTTCAGCGACGCCCATCCGGGTCGAATCGTCGCAGAGAGTATCTCTCATCCGGGTAACCAAGTGCTCTACGTATTCATGCAGACGACAAAGATTGAACGACCTAATTGGTCAACTTATAGCCGTCTGACCAAAATAGTTTAAAGAATGATTAAGCTCGAAACCGGATGTCTAATGACATCAGCCGGTTAATGACTGAATTTCTGATTTAGACTATTCAACGAAATTGTACAAGTCCACCCAATGGGGCAAACAGACAAAGTGCAATGGACTGCAGGTACCTAAGCTGTCTGGGGGCCATTTGTTAGGCGGACCATTTATCTCCTGCCTCATCAAGTGCCAGGCGTCAATTTTCCTCCTGCCTTATCAAAAGACAGTTTAACCGGATTGCGAATATCCTAGATGGAGGAGAAGGGCTATAATACAGCTAATTCTCCGGCTGGGTAAACAGCTACTTATTGGTTGTGTGGACGGCTGTGTACTTGGTTTGGGGCAATCACTACTGTGATTGATTGACTTAGGAACATCTCATACTCTTCAAAGTATCAAAAGTTCCCAAGTGAATCAATCACAGAAGTACTGAAACCAATCACACAGCCGCCAGGGGCAAGAGTAGTCGGTATACTGACTGCCGCATGCTATAAAAAAGGTAGGAAAAATGGCAAAATTTAAGTGCAAAAATTGAAACAAATTCAGCAAACCGACTCAGTCGGCAAATTTCATTCAAAGCCGATCAAGGCCGGGTAATATTGTTAACCGGATATACATCCGAAAGAAAAAGATTAAAATTATCACCTGACTCCTTAGTCGGTAAAAACTAACATACTCGGCTCACAGGCCGGAGAAAATAAGTTGGCATACTACCGCAGAATATACAGGAAAAGTGAACTAGGGCTGCTGAGTTTGCTCCGGCTAGTCCTCGCCGGCTGAGAGGTTTGCTTCGTTCTGCTCAGCTGGGACTTGATCAGCCTGGACTTGATCAACCTGATCCGCAGCTGTCTGTTCCTTATCATCTGAAACCTCAAAGCCTTGCTCTAAGGCCCATGCCTTAAATGGAGGCGGAGCCTCCTTATTCAGAACTTGAGCGTCATACACCTCAGTGGCGTAATCATATCTCAGCTTGAACACCTCAAACTCGATGGTTGGGTAAAGAAGTCTCCAGGCAATCCTCAAACGGGCTTCAGTGTCCCGTTCATTCTCTGCAACCAGTTGGCTTTGCTTCTTAGCAATCTCCTGTTGGTGCTTGCTCCTCAGTTAAACAAGCTCAACCCCCAGCCGCCTGACATCCTCCCTTAGCTTGGAATTTTCCTGATCAGCCCCCTCCAATGCCTTGAGATCAGATTATGTATTTTTCAACTCCAGCTCAAGCTTGGACACCCGGTTGTTGGCGACGTCATTAGCAGACGTCAAGTTTTTAATCAGCTCCTCCTGTTTCAACTCTACTGCTTTAATTTCTATATCACACATTATTTTACTATATTCAGCAGAGTTGAGAGCTTGGGTGGCCCTCTATTTAGCATCATTTACCTCGTCTTTCTTCCGCCTGAAGGGGACCCTCAGCCTGTCTACCCTCAACATTGCCTGAAGGGGGGGGGGTCAAACGGTTAGCTAAACACTTGAAAATATTGAGAGAAAGAATGAAGTAATAATTGAATGCCAAGTTACCTCAGCCAGCAGACCCTGAATTCTGTCGAAATCCACCGCCTGCACATCAGGCACTGAATTCTTCTCTAACCTGGTCAGAGACCTTCCATCCTCTTGGCGAACGCCTAGACGTCAGGCGGCCCTGAAGGAGCATCTGCACCAAAAGAAGTACTTGGTGAGAAAGCAGCATAGATGGTACCCAACTCATGTCAGCTGCTCATCGAATCTCCAGGTGGACTGACACGAGTCTTGACTCGTATGAAGTCAAGCGGCCAAGGGAATTCGTTTCGTGTCTTACCTTGGGTTTGGGGCTGGAAGGACTCTCCCCCTTTAGTTGTTGCAACGCTGACTGCAACATCGAGTGGCTCGCCACTCTTCGATGCCGTAGAGGCTTCCGGCTGTTTCCCAGCAGCTCGCTCAGAGCTTTCATCACAGCCGGGCCCTTGCCCCCGGTTGTGGGTCGATCTGGGTTGGCTTAAGAGGTGGATTGAGAGGGATTCTTCTTTGCCGTCTTAGGCGGGGTTTTATTCAGCTCATTCCATGGCCGTTTGAACATCTTGGAAATGGAGCGGGGAACGGGTTTGTTCCTACTCTGCAAATGAAAAGCCAGGGTTATAGCCGGCGAATCGTCAAATTAAGAGAAAGGGGTATAGCCGGTAAATTATTAAATTAGGGCAAAAAAGCTAGAAAGCATGGCAGGCGGTCTTACCCCACCCTTCTTAGAATCCTTGGCCTCCAAGGCATCCCTCTTCTCCAGCAGTTGCTCCTTTTTCAGCAAGGCAACAAGCTTAGCAGGCGTCATGTTTGGGTCCACCATGTTCAACGCTTCCTCTGCAAAAAAGCAAGAAAACAGTTGGTTAAATAAACTAATAAAACAGTTAGTGCACCAATAGAGACGGCAGTTTGCCGGATGTATAGTGAATCTACCATGTGGGAACATGGCGCTAAGACCACATGCGGAAAGAAAGGCCTCATCCTTCAAAAAATTTGGATGGGGTATCCAGTTCTTTGGAACAATTATTGGGTCCCATCCTCAAGGGGCTCAGTCGTAGTCTCAAAGAACCCGGGCTCAATTATTTGTTCGTAAGCCCTAGACGGAATGCGGGGGAGGGCGCATTTCTTCCCAAGTAAAGCCGAATCCTTATTGTACCAGCGTAGGAACCGGTTGTGTCCTAATTTGGGCGAGGAGATCATGTAAAACTTCTCCTTCCAGCCGGTCCACTTGGACGGTTTGTCTAAAGACATCAAATACTGCGGATGGGTGGTTAGTGTGTACCATGCCCCATACTCGCCTGGTGCCCGGCTCATGTAGTGCATATGAGCAAAAGCCGCAAAACTTGGCTCTATATCTTGAAATTCGCAGGCGGTAATGTAACTAAGTATATTAATCCATGAATTTGGGGTAAGTTGCCAGACTCCTAAATCATACCCCTTCAAAATTTTCTTAATACCCCTGTGGAGGTGAAAACGAAGGCCGGCTCTAATCACGGCTTCATAACAGCCGAAGCAGTTGTCGGAGTTTTCAATGTTGTCCTCCCAGGCAATCGTTGCCTCAGCAGGCAGAACTTCTATTCTCCAGCCTTCCCCAATCTGATGAGCATCCGCAAATGCTCGGAAGCTATCCCTCATGGTAGCAAGATCTCTAGGAAGCATCCTAGTCTCTAAGAGATTTGGCAGGACTGGCCCCCTAACCGGCTGCTGGTAGTCATCCCCAATCTATCCTTGATTAGAGCCCGATGCTTTTGATCCGGATCGTTTAGAGGCTTTTTCTCCGCTTAACTCCTCTTCATCAGAGCCTTAGGAAGAGGCAGCATCCTCGTGACCTGACTCCCCCAAGATTGAGTCACTAGGGGTTAAAGGGGTGCCACCTGGAGTAGATTCCGCCTGCTCCTCCGAACCCTCATATTCCTCATCCGGAATAATTTCATTAGCGGGCACTTCCCGAGCGCGCCACTTCCTAGGCTTGATAGCCGTCTGTTTGACTTTGGCAATGGTGTCCTGCATAGACATAGAGACGGAGGGATTAGGGGATGAGCAAAGCAGGTCCAAATGTCTAGAAAAGGCACCCCCGGTTCTAGATTTAGCCGTACCAGAAGACCGGCTAAAAGACATAAGCGATGCCGTGTGTGTCGATGGAGAGTCCATTTTTATTTTGGAAGTCTAAGTACACAAAGGGGAAAAGTATAAAAGCTGGAAGAGAGTAGAGGCGATTACCTTTATCTTAACTCTGGAAAATCTGAAAACAGCTACAGACGGTGATCGGATATGTTCCTCAAAAACGCAGACGGAAGCTTCGATACTCGCTACAGGCGGGGGTATAGCCTCTCTCTCTAAAATTCACTCTTTCTCTCTCTAAAAGGTAAAAATGAGTAAAGTGAGAGGAAAGAGAGGAGGGTAAAACCTTATTTATAGAGGAGTAAAATGGGGGCATCCCCGTCACACTCCAGAAGGTGAACGCTCTTTTTACTGTTCACCACTTCCGTAATGCCGCGTGTCACAGGCACCACGTGGCCTGCCACGTGATACCTGTGAGGGGCAAATGTTTTGGGTAAAAATACCCTAGACATGTGGACCAATCAGAGAGGGCCACGTGTCAAGCCTGGACTAGTCCACTTGGGCCAATTATCAGCAGACACGTGTCAGCCTGAGATACCCGGTAGAATTGCGGCCTTCAAGGCCCAATTCCCTAGAACGCTGCAAAGCGGCGCAGCCCACAAAATCTAGGTCAGAATGACCTAAGAGAGGGCACCTTTTCTAATGACCCTATAAATAGGGTGATATCCCCCATTTTTGGGACACATTCACTCATTTTTTACACCTACCCTACATTCTCTCACATGAGAGAAAACACCTGATCTCGGAATGCGAGAGGATCACAAATTTCCCAATGTTTTGCATCGTGGCTTTGTGATGCATACAGTTTTTTCTAATAGTTCGTTCTCCTCCTCTTCCAATCACTCCTCAGGTACTCCTTATCCTTTAGCACATTACATAAATTGTGACAATTTTTCTGTCAAATATCAGAAGTTTCTTGCAGCTATTATTAAGGGTAAAGACCCAAAATAATTCAAAGAGGCAATGCAATATGACGGATGGCATCAATCTATGAAAGAAGAAATCCGAGCTTTAGAGGACAGCGGTACATGGACCTTATAGCATCTTACTCCTGGGAAACGAGCTCTTGGCAATCAATGGGTCTATAAGACCAAATATTTGTCCACTGGCGATATTGAGCGCCTAAAATCACTATTAGTAGTGTTTGACAACCATCAGCAAGCTGGAATTGACTATGATGAAACTTTTGCTCTAGTGGCTAAGATGACTACAATTCGTGCTTTTCTTGCGATAGCTGCTTGTAAAAATTGGGAATAACATCAAATGGACGTTCAAAATGCTTTTCTGCATGGTGATCTTGATGAAGAGGTGTACATGAAGTTGCCCCCCAAATTTGAAAGTTCAGTTCCATCACTGGTGTGCAGGTTGCGAAAATCACTATATGGCTTGAAACAAGCTCCTAGGTGTTGGTTTACGAAATTGGTGTCGGCTTTGAAAGGGTATGGTTTTCTCTAAGCCTACTCTGATTATTCTTTATCAACATACACTAATGGAAAAACTCAAATTAATGTCTTAGTTTATGTGGATAATCTTATTGGGAATGATTCCGCTGCACTTGAGGCTTTCGAGGCATATCTTAGTGATTGTTTTAAAATGAAAGATCTTGGCCCTCTTAAATATTTTTTGGGCATTGAGGTGGCTTGAAATCTCTCTAGATTATTTTTGTGCCAACTTAAGTATGCTCTGGATATTATCTTTGAAACAGGTCTATTGGGAGCAAAGCCTAGTGAGTTTCCTATGGAACAAAATCATAGGCTTGCGCATGCTAGTGGCGAATTGTTGAAAAATCTCGAAGCATATCGTCGTCTTGTGGGACGGCTTATCTACCTTGCTGTTACTCGACCAGAACTTGCTTACTCTATTCACATTCTATCACAGTTCATGCACGAGCCTCACATAAAACATTAGGAAATTGCTTTAAGGGTTGTTCGTTATCTAAAAGGAACTCCCGGACAAGGCATATTGTTGCGTTCAGATAGTGAGCTCACACTAGAGGGATGGTGTGACTCAGATTGGGCGGCGTGTCCTCTCACTAGGCGCTCGTTGACAGGCTGGCTAGTGTTTCTTGGTCATTATCCTATTTCTTGGAAAACCAAGAAACAACCTATCGTATCCACATCTTTTGCTGAGGCCGAGTATCGATCCATGTCGTCGATCACATATGAGTTGAAATAGTTAAAAGCCTTACTTTTGAGTATGGGGGTTCAACACCCTAAGGTGATCAAATTGTTCTGTGATAGTCAATCTGCATTACACATTGCCAGAAATCCAGTTTTTCATGAACGAACAAAGCACATTGAGATTGACTGCCACTTTGTTCGTGATGCAATCAATGACGGTTTCATTTCTCCGTCACATGTTTCTACTTCAGATCAATTGGCGGACATATTTACCAAGGCTTTCGGGAAGCCTCAGTTTCATCATCTTCTTTCCAAGTTGGGCATTTTCGAACCTCATGCTCCAACTTGAGGGGGGTATTACAATATAATTTGGGAATATTTAGATTTGGAGAATTTGCTCTAGGTGATATTCTGCTAGGATATTATTTTACATAGTTATCATGTTTCCTTTGCTAGTTTGATAAGGCTAAGGAAACGTGTCTGCCTTGTACTATATAATTGCTTTGCTTTGTGCCAAGAGAATCAAGTCAAGTTCTACCAATTTCACATTATCTCTCCCTTTCAAAACACTGCAATTTTTGAGCAAAAGATGTATCATTCTATGCATACCTTCAGCAAATTCTTTGTTGACTGTCAATCCATTGCTCATATTTTGCAGGGAAAGGCTAAATTTCATGAAGGTAGCTCTGCTGCTTCGGTTTGGATTCCTCCCAAGGAGGGGTTCATGAAATTAAACACGGATGGTGCGTGGAAGCATGCTGAAAATGCTGGTGGTGGTGGTGTTATTAGAAGGGCCAATGGTTCTTAGTTTTTTGGCTTTTCAAGTAAATACAATGCAGTAACTCCTCTTACTGCTGAGCTACTGGCTTTGCGTGAAGGTATCTATGTGGCTACTGATTTCAAGATTAAAAAAAATTGAGCTTGAAATTGATGTAGAGTACTTGAAGAAATTGTTCAACTCGGTGGATCATGTTCCTCACCATGAGCTTTATGCTGTCATCAACGATGTTTCGGAGGCTCTTAGAACTAATGGCAATATTCTCATCAGGCATATCCCTCGGGAAAGGAACATTCTAGCTCATAGTCTTGCTGTTTATGGAATGTAGATGAGTATTGGGCTTAAGGATCACTTCTTGGTTCCTACTTTTGCTAAACAGATTTATGAAGCTGATTTTGGTGCTTCTTCGTCTTCAGGATAGTTTCTTTGTGGTTGCTCTTCGCTGTTATGGATGTTTAATCAAGACTCATTATTATCGCTTTTTTAGTTCCCTTTTTAGTTTCATTTTGTATAGTAGCACCCTTGTTGTTTCCGTTAAGCATCGGCTTTGTAATAGCTTAGTTTATCATTACCCTTCCATCAATACCTTAATTTTCATTCCATTGGATAATGATGGTAAGGCTAATGATTTTGTTGTACTGGTTACCTTAAGCCTTGTAGGCTAGTAATATAAGTTTTTTCGTTGTGCGTTAAAACAAGGTAATATAGGACAGTTTTGCAATGGCTATAATAATTTTGTAGTCATTGTAACTTTTAAATATGGACCATTGATATGCAATATTAAATCATGACCATTCATTTATTTGACTATATAATTCTATTAGTATAAAATAAAATTTTAAAAAATACAGATCATCTTCGCTCAGTTGAATCAAAATTTAGATCATGTTCCTTAGCGAGATACTCTGATTTTAATGCAGTTTGTAGAACTTGTAATTTCTGCTTTAGGACTATTTTGCGTGGAGTTCGTCTTTCCTTGCCTTATTGGGAGATTCTCTGTTTGTATGAAACGTTTAATGGCATTAGCCATCTTATATAATTCTTAATTCTATTAGAAAAGAGTTAGAATTAGTGACTAGTGTAAGTGCATGAAAGATCATATAATACCTTCTTTGATATTCTTCCATCTTTAATTTGTGTTAGTTTATGGTTTTGTCTTTATATACTTCAGGAAGATGATGGTTCATTTACTAATTAATTTTTATGGGAAAATAGTAGATCTTATGTTAATAACACAACAATCAACATTTTAGACTTATGACTACATGTCTGCATAGTGCATACTAGTTTCTTCAATTTGAACGTTGCGCTGAAACTTCAATAACAATGGAGATTCGATTGTAACAAGCAGTTTTTGTTTTGTTGTTTTTTTAAAAAAAAAAAGAAAAAAAAAATTAACTGCAAGACAGTTTTTATTTTTATTTATTTTTTCTTATTTTATATTTAAATAATTTTTAAAGTCAATTGAATGGATGGACAAGATTGATTTGTATAAATGAAGGGTCTAGATTAAAAATAATTACAATGGCTACAATTTTATTGTAGCTATTGAAAAGTCTTCCGGTAATATAATATCTAAACAAAAACTAGAATATAACAACTAACAAAAGGTCAAAATCCTATTCTAAGTAGTTCTTGGAATAGTGCTATATACTTAACCAATTAGTACTTGGTTTATTGGCTGGTAAGGATTCTATTACACAAATAGGAGACTGTGGGTCGGGAAGGGATGCCCACGTATGTACCCCACACTTTAAAGGTACCCTATTTACTAAGCTGGATCGAGTTGACTTTGTGAAATTTATCGATTTGATAAGGCATTTTTTTTCTTACCTAATTTTTTTTATTTTTTTATTTTTATTTTTTTATACAATAGCATGATACAAATTAAATAAAAAAAACCTCTCAGTATTTTTTCATGGGACATTGAAGTTTGAGGCAAAGCAATAGATAATAGGAAAAATTAATAGACGTGTTCGGCACTGGTTTTTGAGTAGCTTTTAGTGATTTGACTTATTTCAATCATTACTTGATAAAAAATATTAGTGTTTGACAATGTAGTGGTTGGAGTAGGTTTTGTGAAAAGTTAATATAATTAGCTTTTGTGGAAAGCAAGGTAGCTGTTAGAATTTCTCTCCTATATTTTTAGAATTTCACGGTTAACAGTTAGTCAACATCTAGTTTACCAAACATTCAATCTTAAATATTTATTTTCACAGCTAATAACTAGTTGACAACTAACAACTACACATACAAGTAACAATTACCATCACAGCTAACAGTGACCTCTACAACTATATTTTACTGAACAAGTCCTATATATTAAGTTTAACACACCTTCAACCTTTAGAATGAACATATAATTTGAGTTTGCACTGGAGCCAAACTATACTCAGCAAAAATTACACGTCTCTGACAATACAACGTACTTTTCATTCAGGTTTATCCAACTGCAGAAAAATGAAGAAGTTTATACACATTTATAGCAATAACAATTAATCAATTTACTCAATTTTATCGTTCCAATATCCAAATTCAAATCTAAATCTAAACTCAAATAGATTAAAAATTCTTCATTGAATCCTTATTTCACAGCTCTAGCAATAGCCAAAACCAATAAAATTGTTCAATTTTTTCAATGTTAAGCTATGATAAATTAAAATTTTCAACATTATTTATTTATTTATTTATTTATTTATTTTGGTGAATAAGAACTAGATTAAATAGTTGAACAGTTACAGTCGTGGTAAGTTGAAAATTTTCACTCTAATTTGTTTCAATCATAAAAGTTAAACAGTCATTAAAGATGGGCACGTGCCGTGCCGGCATGGGCCCGGCACGATTCCAACACGGCCCGGTGGCCCACCTGTGGGCCGTGGGCCATGTCATGAACAAAAATCAGGAAATCGGCACGGGCACGGCACGAGGCACTGCGGGCGGCACGGTGGCCGGCCCGTGGGTCGGCACGTGGCACGTCCGACACGGCACTCGTAATTTTTTTTTTTTTTAATTATATGTATTGTTGTTTTTTTGCTAAATTAATAGAATTATTTATATAAACTTAAATATAATTAGATAAATAATTTATATAACCTTAATTAAAATAAAGTTGTTCCAAACAAAATATATTAACATTAACATAAACATAAACATAAATTAATAACATTATATATATAAAATAACATAATTAGATAAATAATTTATATAACCTTAATTAAAATATATATCGTTTTTTATTTACATTTATTAAAAAAAAAAAAAAAAAGTGGCACCATTGGCCCGCGGCCCGGCACAACACGGCCCGCCAGGCACGTGGGTCGTGCCGTGCCGTGGGCTGGGGTGTGCCAAATTTAGGCACAGCACGACACGCCCACCATCGCGGCACGGCCAGGCACGGCCCGCGGCGGCACAGCACGGCCCGTTGCCCATCTTTAACAGTCATTAAAAGAACAATTAGCTAAAGGACTTTTTGTAGAACTACCTTATACAAGTTAGTTTTTGTGAAAAAAATACCTTATTAAAAAAGTTGTAAGCCTATCTTTTAAACAGTAGATGTTGTAAAAAACAACCTTATAAAAAAAACAATTAATGTTATATAAAGCTACATTATTTTGCCAAATTATTGCATTGAATAAGAGACGTTTAATGACCTATTTTCAATCATTTTTTCCCCGTTTTCCATCCAATTTCTCCATAGCCTCCGTATAACCGCTAATTCCCCTTCTCTTTCATTGTTAAATTAAGCACATGGTAGCAACTTACAACATTTAGTTTTTATAAGGTAGCTTTTTACAATAATTTTTTTAGAAGGTAGTTTTTCACAAAATTTGATGTAGTTTTTCACAAAAATTCCTTAGCTAATTTTTTGTTAAGTAGATTGGACAAACAACTTTGTACAACTACATTATATGTTTACCATTAAAAAAAAAAAAAAAAAAAGTTTAAGCCGAAAACCTATTTTTGAGTATAACTGGTCTAAACTTAGAAATTGTTATATACACTTGGGTTGGGTGATGCATCCAAGGATTTCTTTTTTGCTCATTTTGATAATTATTGTTCAGTTAATCATCATATGAACCAAAGTTAATCTAAATAACCTTGAATGCGCCATGCACCCGAGTGTATGTAAAAGTTTTCAACAATCAAGAGATTGCAAACGACCGAGTGTAAAGTATACTCGCTTGTCATTGATCTTAGCTAAACTATTTGCAGATTTGTCTGGTTCTGATGATATGGTTTGTTCCTGATAAAAGAAGCTGGCTCTTTTGGTGCCGGAGGAGTAACTGAGTGAGTATCCAATAACAACTGCATTACTGTTGAGATTGTTGGTCTGTCGTCCATATTGTTTTGAACGCATAACAAGCCAAGTAGTATGCATCTCATGGCTACGATCCACGCCAAAAATCCTTGCCATTCCAAAGTCTGAAATTTTGGGGTTCATGTTTTTGTCTAACAAGACATTACTTGCTTTACGATCGCAATGTATGATTTTAACTCCAGAATCTTGGTGGAGATAAAGCATCCCTCGAGCAATCCCTTTGATAATTTTATATATAGCGCCTTTCCCAGTTCAATTGTGCTTGATTTTTAGCATCTATAGAGCAAACAACCAATATATATAAGAAGAATTAGTCTAAATTCAATGTCCAAGGTACTCCTTTCATCTTGAAATACCTAATACAACCTCTGTTTCACATTAATTGCAACTTGAGTTGTCGGTTTCTGACCCGAACCGTTAAACCCGACTGTTTCGAACCGATCCGAGAAGGAACTGAACTGTTTAAAGCCCGTTTTTTAGAACCAAAAACCGACCCGACCCAATTTTTTCCAACCCGAAACTGAACTGAACCGA